>NC_085920.1:6930000-7572098 GCF_035222485.1 Podospora pseudoanserina | reverse complement strand
ACGCCGCCTGCAGCCCCATCCAATCCCAAATCGAACACATCAGCTTCATCCGCCACAAAGGCGGCTACACCCAACCTCCACCTTCAAACGGCTACAGGCGCACGCCTTCTGGCCTCATCCCCAGCACCAACAGCAGCAGCAACAGCCTCCAACCCCGCCCCATGCGGATCCCATCATCTCACGCCCTCAAACCACCCTCTCCCTCCCCATCCCCGGCAAAAACACCCCCTTCGTCTTTCAGCTCCCGCCGGCCGGAGTGGGCCAACCCGACAGAATTCACCACGGCGTCTCACCTCGGCGGAGCGAATATCGATCGTTCAAAGCCGGCCCGTGAGCGGTCTGTTTCGCCAAATCCAGCGGTGGGAAGTATTATGGTCAACGGGGGGTTGGTGGTGAAGAAACGGCCTCCTCCTCCACCGCCGCCGAAGAAGCCCGCGTTGGTGCAGGAGCAGTGGGTTGTGGCGCTGTACCCGTTTGCTGGGCAGGGGCAGGGAGATCTGAGTTTTGACGAAGGGGAGCGGATCAAGGTGGTGACCAAGACGCAGACGGACCAAGATTGGTGGGTGGGGGAGTTGAGGGGGGTTAGGGGGAGCTTTCCGGCGAATTATTGCCGGCCTGCTTGAGGGTTAGGGAAACGGACAGATGGAACCGGGGTTATGGCTGGGGGAAAGGTATCAGAGGGGGGCATTTCTTGACGTTTCTTCTCGGGAATAAGCTTTGTTATTTGTGTTTTGCTGGTTTGAAAGGATAATGGAAGGATGTTATGGGTGGATGACTGGGCATATATGTATATATATATATGTATAGCAGCAAACTGTTTGGGTGGTGGATATAAAGGCATAAGCATGTTGAACTAGTTGTTGTTATCCCATGTCTGCTTCAGAGCGGGAGTAAGTATGATTCAAAGCGAAAAAGGAAGATGTCTGCCGAGAGACCACTTTCTGGCTCTGGGCGTTAGGTCAAGCAGGGGTAAAAGTAACACCTACGGTGTTATTTAGGGAGAGTCTCGATAGATGTGATAGCGGCTGTCGAAAATAAACATTTGGGTTTCTTCACTTTCCCGGTGAGGTTCGAGACCATTGTCAAAGGTCTACAAATGCTGAGCTTTACTTAGACATTGCCTCCCTCTTTTGCCCCTAACCAGGTTACCCCTTCATCACCACCACACGTTCCTTCCTTCCTGGCGCCTTCCACCACTGCACCCCCCCTTTTACACATTACTAAGCACTTTACCCCCTTACCATAATAACACGTTATTACCACTCTTCCATTCACAACAGCACCATATCTACATCTCACAGCACATCATATCTACACCCATCCTGGACATCACTCCTTCCACTTTGTTGGCTTTTACAAAGTTGGTGGCATAGCCTCGCCTCCTATCTCCCAACTTGAACCTGCTGGGATGACACCATGTCGTGAGGTAGAATTGGGATCTCGCCCTGTTCTAAAGAGTTTTACGAGTTGCTCAATAGTTCCTACATTTAAACTCGGGTCTCTCTCACCAGTATGCTCGCCTCCCTCTGCCCTGGGTGGGTGCCGAGCCCATGTGATTGCATTGAACCGTCGTCGATATGTCCCCCTCCCCCCTGTCAACCCCCCCCCCCCGTACGCTTCGTTCCCTTATTGCCAAGGTATGACCCATAAATTCCATAAACAACCGACGACCAGACATCACCTCCTCCATCAACTCAGCCCCGGCCATTTTTTTTTTTTTTTTTTTTTTTTCAGCAGCCTTTTTTCCCCGGGACCTCGAACAAAACCTTGGCGCTTTTTGCCTCTTTATACTCCCCCTTATCTAAAACCCAACCCAACCCAACCCCCCCAAGGTGTGAGCTTCCCTCTTCTTCTTCTTCTTCTTCTTCTTCTTCTTCTTCTTCTTCTTCCAACACAACAGGCCAACACAACAAAGACAAAACTTGCCGCATACCTCTGCCTCTCCCCCCCCCCCCCCCCTTCTCCACCTCCCTCCGGCACTCCACCACATCCCATACCCTTCCCTCCCCCATTTACCAATCTCACTCCACCGTCCACCAGCCATACGCCGAACAAAGTCATCTATCAGATGTTTTTATTTTATTTTTCACTCTCCATACCGATGCCGTAGTGTGGATGCGAAAAAATTCCTTTGCAGTGACATCTGATGTCCAGTGCCTGATTCCATGGTCGAGTGGTTTTTTTTTTATTTTTTTTTTTTTTTTTTCATACGAAGGCCTCCTTCTGGAAGCGCATGTTCCTGGTTCGAGGGACAGTGGTAATAATCCCGAGATTGGGAAGATTCAAGGTCTATGGTTTGGCCCGAGTTGGGGTTTGCTGAGGGAGAGAGTGTAAAACCAAAACAAATAACACAACACATTAATTGCACAGTCACAAAAGGGAAGCAGAAAAAACATCTTCAATGGGAATCTAACCATATCTTCATCCAAACTTGATACCCCCCTTTCTTCAGCCCCCTATCCTCCTCATGGTAAGGTAGACAGGTAATACTAATACTATGTATGGAAAATCAGGAACAGCATAAAGGTGAACAACAGAAAAGAAAAAAGAAAAGAAAACCACAATCCATTCGTTAGGTATCCTTACAATCCAGGGGTTCTTCTTCCCCCCCTTATCCCCCTCCCTCTTATCCCCCCCTCTTATCCCCCTCCCTCTTATCCCCCTTTACCCACCCACAACCACAACCATCCATCCATGATTTGCATTCTGCTTTGCCAAAAAAAGAAAAAAAACAAAACCAAAAAAAAACGAGAGCGAAAAAAATTGAAACAGCGACACAAGGAAATCCCAGATGAAACAAAAAGACCCAAAAACGCCAGGAATGGTAATGGTCGCTTTTCCCCCAAAAGAAATCTCAGTACCAAGCCCAGACCGGATAGAGATAAATAGGAAAAAACAAAACGAATGAATGGTATGACCGAAACGCCAAATGTGCTTCTGCTCATCTATGACTTTGCCGTTTGTCCCCAAGAGGAAAACCAAACCAAAACAGCAGGTCGTGAGCCGGTATTAATACATTATTAAATGTCCTATAATCCAGGCTTTTGGGCTATGTGCTTATGTGTCGTCCATTGTCGAAGCTGGAACTTGTGTCGACAAGGTTGGGAATTATGTACTGGATTGGCGTGCTCGCAAAGATGAACAGCCAATCAGGGTATCGTCAAAGACAGAGGCTTAACCTCGACTTGTTGGACAGATGGTTGCGGCTTGAGGGACTGGACAGGCTCATCAAGGGCTGGTGGCGGAATCTGAGACTCTTCCACTGCGGGTGGTGGTTTTTCGTCCTTGATCGCCGCCAGGGGTGTTTTGGAGTCGTCCTCGACGACGGCAGGTGGTGTCTTGTCGTCGTCAACCTCCTCCACTTTGTCAAGCGCAGGTGGCGCTTGAGGAACAGGCAGCGTCTCGTCTGCGGGACGCTGCTCAGGCGTTTTGGGCAGCTCTTTGGCCGCGTCGACAGGTCCGGGAACCTCGGGTACATCTGCAAACTTCTCCGAGATTTCGTGGCTCGGCCTGGGGCTTCGCTCGCCGCGGATGCTAGGCGCAACACTGGAGACTCCTCGATGAACATGCCCTCCAGGCACGACGCCACCTCCGATGCGGCTCCAGAACATCTGATCTCTCAACCGAACGCTCTCCTCCCAAGCGGCCCGTTCAGCATCCTCGTCCTCGGCACGCCAATGGCCGTCCTTCACAATACGCAAAAACCCGAGGAAATCGCAAGTAGACCGAACCCGACCAAGACAGTATTTGCAAAGGGGATATGCGTTTTGTGCCGAGTCGGACTCGCTGGTGCGGAAACGATGTGTCCGAAGATACTGCTCTTCAGTCCTCTGCTCGCCGCATAGAGAGCATGGGATCAATTCAGGTCTCATGATTCTGCCAAATCTGCCAGTGGTCGTGGACGGCGCGGGCTCAACAACCAATGTTCCTTCCGTCATGGCAGTCAATACGCTCCGGCGAGCGAGCCAAGAAAGGCCAGGCGCACTGTCCAACCGAAGGGTCGGCTCGATATCCTCCGTCAAGACCCTCTTGTAGAACTTGGTCTCCTTCAAATGGGGCAGGACAGGCGCGGCGGCAGAAGAGGTTGTGCTCACGGTGGAAGCGGGGGTATTTGGCGTCTGCGGCGAGGTCGCCGGCGAGCCGGCGGTGGCATTGGTCGCAAGAGATGTACTGGACAGGTTGCCCGCCGTGACATGGGACGCCACAGACCCGAGACCGAGCCCAAGTGAGACCAATCCAGAATTTGAAGCATTCGAAGGAGTGCGCTGGGACGAGAGCCGCTTCGATGTTTGGACAAGATCCTTGAAATCCCGGAATGCCGCCAAGTCTGTGCGAAGGACCGGGTGTAGCAGCTGCGTGAAGCTGGTTGGGTATGACGGCGAAAGCGCAGCCGGGAGACTCTGACTATGGGTGTGGTGCGGGTGGTTCATGGTAACGGAGGGACCATCGCAGTCCTCGAATTTGCTGAAGGTCGGTGACGATGGGCAGGTAGGGGGAGCCTGCTCCTCATTCGCTGCCGTCATCTGCTCCATAACGTTCTTCAGCTGGACCAGCTGTTCCTGTTGCGACCTAAGAATGGCTTCCGTGTCGGCAAGCTGGGATTTCAGCTGATCATTCTTGCGCTGAAGGACTTCCTGTTCTCTTCGAGCCTCCTCTTTGGCCGAGATAACCATCTTGTTAGCCTCTTCAAAGAGAGCTGCCGTCAAGTTCTCCAGTTCCTGCTCAATCTTCTTTTTCTGCTGTTCCATGTCGGCACGCGCCCGCTTCTCCTCCGCCACACGCGCCAGAAGATGGCTCTTTTCGGCCTCGACGGTTTTCCTTCGAACCCAAACGTCCCCTGCCAGCATCTCCCTCTGCTCGGCCACCTGGACTTCCAACTGCCGAACCTGCTCGCGGGCCTTTTCCAATTCCAACCTCGTCGCAGAGAGATTATCGTCCAAAGTCGTCTGGTGGTTGATGGCGTTGATGAGCTTGGTGCTCAAAGTTGCGACCTCCTGGTCGAGATCGGGATGGTGGGAGGCGGCCATGGTTTCGGGGTCTGCAGGGCTCATCGCCCTGCTCCTAGGGTCGGGGATGGTGCTCAAGTCGTTCTCGTCATCATGTTCTTGGGGTGAGAAGAGCCGCTGCGGCTGGGGCGTAGAGGGAACAGAACGGGCAATGTCGGCGGTCATGGACGATTCGGCAATAGAATTGGCCCTAGCGTGGCCCGGCGAAGGCTTCGGCGAGGCGGCTCTCAAGATACTAGAGAGCGATCTGTTGTGGGCCACCCTGGGGCGACCGACGGACTGGACAGGCTGATGCGAGGACCAGCCGGCCACCGTAACGAAGCTTTGCCACAGCTTGTTAGTAACGGCCATGTGACGCCTTGCGGGGAGCGTTGGGGGATTATTGAGAGAAGCGCGTTCCCTGTCGTGCACATACTTGTAATCCAGCTTGGGAGATTTGCGAAGGACCACACCAGAAGCTGGCGGGTCCTTGAATCACCAAAAGAAGGCCGCTGCTTCCTCCGTTACTCGACCTCGTGGCCGCACAAGGAAATCGCGTCTGCTACCGGCGGGTGAGACAGCGAGATGAATGTCTGAGGTGTTTTGTCGGACGGTCACGGCCACCGCCAGCCGAGGCATGCGTCGATAAGCAGAGAAGAAGAAGAAAAGAAAAAAAGAAAAAATTGAGTATCCTAAGCAGCGCGCTCAAAATGGAACAGGAACACACGCAGTTAGTCGATGGTGGGAGGCAAGCTGTCCAAAACAAGACGATGAGGAATCTAGAGATGCAGCAGGAGGAGCAGTCTCCGGGCAGCGAAAGCGGATGCGGGCAGAGAAGGTGATAACCTGCAGCATCAAAGATGTGCAGAGCAGCAACGGTAGGACACACAAGACTCTGAAAAGGAAAAGCGCCCCCAGATTTACAGCCTCTAGACAGGGGTCAGCTCGGCTCCCATTGGACCCTGCCCAGTCCCCGATTGCTTGGAGCGGAGTCCAGACGTGCGAAGAAGGCACAAAAGCGCCTGTGGATTTGTGAGATGGGATGGGGTGAGTCCGAGGATATCGCTCAGTTTGGTAATGGATGGAGGGTCGGAGTCTCCATCCTGCCTATCTTGGGGTTGATTCAATTTGACTCTGGATGTCCGGGATGGCTCAACAACAGCTGGCCCGACTCCTGCGGCCGGACGGGCTGGCCAACGTTTGACCCGGCCGGAAGAGCCTTTCGGTTGCTGACTAATGAGAAATGATACGCTATGGCTATGGCGAGCGGGCAAACAGCTCAGCAATTGTGGCTTCCCTACGAGGAGTCAATCAGCAAAGCAAAAGTTGGCCGAGTTTTGGTGGTGCCTCCTCCCTCTTTGGTTCGATGGCCGGCCAACAATTTCTTCACTGGCGGATTTGAACAACGTCATCGATCAAGCCAAAAACCGGGATTCTTGTTTCGAATGCCATTTCTTAAAGGCCCCTGCTATGCGGCTCAGCTGGTCAAAGCGTTTGCTGATGGAGCGGAGAGGCGGGTCGGGGTCTGGAATCCATCTCCGGGTCGGGGGCTTTGACACATGGTCCGTGGACGACAAGCTTTGGTCTTTTTGCCGACTCGGGTCCTCGGGGCAGCATCCGGGTCCGTGTTGAGGATCAGGTCCAGAGTTTTGTTTTGGTGGACAGGAGACGGTAGAATGGACAGTTTCTGCGGCTTGAAATGCAAACTCTGTCACACTGTTTGTGGACTGACAGAGAGGCACGATGAAGCCAACACAAAACCCCGCACCCGTATCTCGAGTCTCGAATGATAAACCAACCACAAGAACTATCACCAAGGGCGGAGAAGGGGCAGCAGCGTTTACGTGATGGTTCCAAAGCCCCAAGATGCTTACGGGCATAACCCCCAAGACGGAACTTTTCGTCCAGAGATGATTGAATCAGGCAAGACTATGCGACTTCCCCCTCCCAACCCCTCCTCCACCTTAGCCCTCCAGGCGCGGAGAGGAATCAGACAGAAGGTGCCAAACTACAACATCTCAACAATCGGGGAAGCAAGAGCCAGCCGGACCCGAACGGCGTTCCGATCAGCAGGCACATTTGTGCTTGCTGTGCGTTCTGTGATTGCCTGTGCATATTTCTTGCTGGTTTACACCACAACAAGGTCCGTCATTCGTCCCCCCACTGAGAGCCATCGAGACAGCTGCACGCTATCATATCTCATTCTAAGACCTCAAGGCCTCGTGTTTCTGGCGTCTGTCTTGCCTGCCATGCATATCTGCAATGTGGATGGGATTGGGCCAAGCGGCAAGTGCCTGCTTGACGCATCTTGCTCAGCCCAAGGATACTGTTCCAGGTTTGTGTTGTCTTGGACGCGAAGGTCGTTTGTTGCCATCCCGAGATCTTCATTTTCACCTCTTACAGATAGATACATACTGAGTATACATACACAGACGTGGTTTCTATTGCTCAATACTCCTGTTGACAAGTTGACATTTTCGGCAACACCCGTCTGCTTCGGCTATCTCTGCACTACCTATCTCATCGTGGATGCCACACCCTTTCATTCGTTCGTTCTTCCGGAGCATCGCTGCCAAGTTGACCTCCACGCCGACTGAAACAGTGGCTGCATAGCAGCTGGGGAATATGGCACAACGGACGAACACTTGGAGCCACCTTGGCCAAACATTGCCACTCAACCTGTCAAACGACATTAGTGCGAGTTGCACGGCATGGGATGGGACGGGAACTGCAACCTGCTGTCACTTTCCCACTGTCACATATCCCAAGGTTTCTGTCCCAGGTTATGATTGTTTGCTTTGTGATCAGGGATGGGTCAATACGGGCTACAAAGACTCTCAGCATGTGGTGCTTTTTGGTCATGTTGAAAGGTTGCCTCATCTACGGTATTTGAATTTACCTCGCGGAGGAGTCACAAGGACTCAACAACATTAAGCCGTTGGAAGATGCGCAAGTCGACCAAGATCTCCAAGTGAAAGTTTTCCTCGGAGCCCCAAACAATCTGCTTGGTTTGAAACACGCATGGTCTGGCAAGGCGACACACCGTGAGAGAACTCCAGGCTTGATATCGACAATCTCCGGCAGAAACTTATCCTGTGCAGTTTCAAAGAGCGGTCAACTGAACACCACCTCCAACGGGAACAGGCGATAGCTATATCAGCTTCTTCTCACAGCACATCCCATGAACCGCCTGCAGGGCGGGACAGGAAAGGCTGCCAGCCCTCAAACATCGACCTCTTCTGGTTGGCTTGAATCGATCACCCCTTAGCCACCATTGGTACTAGTTGGCATGCCCGCATACCCCAGCATTGACGAGCCAACAAGAAGGACAGGAGGCTCGCATGCGCACACCATATGAGGAAGCAGATCGTCGACCGACCGAGCCAGCCTGTTTGTTCTTGGCTCCCGGCTTTTTCACCGACAGGTAGATTACTTCTTGATACGCACGTCGAACTCGAAGGGGTAGTTGGCTCGCGCACTTGATTTAGGAGCACCGACAGACGCCCTTGATGACCAATGATTTGCGCTAAGAAACGGGTGGGATCTGTCTCGGGCTCGGGAGAGGGGACCACCCAAGTTCTTAGATTTCTGCGTCCCTTCTTCGACTGCTTCTGGCATGGGTTGGGGGGTTGGGGGTTGGGCCATGTTGGGAGACTGCAGCTCCCAGAAATAACGCAAGCAAAGCCTGGAGCCTGGCCCCCTCGGAACAGGGTGCACGAACTGCTGGGACCCTGGATCTCTGCGGTTAGCCGCATTGTTGGAGCCCTGTCAAACTTCACGGGAAGGCTTAGTTCCCGCTAGATCTGCCAGAATCCGGGGAATAAACACTCACTGTCACTATCGACGTGACAGCTTCCAGGAAGTTGGAACGATTTCGAGCCAGGTTTTCCACCCATTTTATTGCCATTTCATTGGCTCGATCTTTACTTACAATCCTACGAATGAGAATCGATCAGATCTGACGCCCTTCGACGAGGAAATGCGGCGCATATCAACGGACTTGGCGCACTCCTGCAAGGCATCGGGTATCATTCCCCACCCCCTAACCATGAAGTTCGAGTCCTTCCTGCTTCTTGCCTGCCGCTCGGCATTTGCTCACAATGCCCGGGAAATAAGCCGTGCGAAGAGGCTCCCGACGACGAAGTCCAGCATCACACAGCATGGAAGATACATCCGTACCACCCGTACCACCCATACCCCCCATACCACCCATACAACCCATACCACCCGTACCACCCGTCTCCCGCTGCCATTTGAGCGCGCCGTTGGGTGTAACCGAAGGCACTTTATGCTGCGATGGAGGCTTCTATACGACATCTGGAAGAGATCGGAATACGCCATTACTAACAAAATGAAGTTTTATCTCGCCTCAAACTCAAAACTATTGGAAGTTTGCAAATGGGACTCGTTGAACTTCATCTGAAACGGGCTGACAGGCGTAGGATGGGAGGTCGCCGTCCTTTTTCACACAGTGCTGGCGGTGTCCAGAGCTGCTTCGGAAAGCTTTGGTCCTTTTTCCGAGCAGATATTCCAACACCGACAAAACAGTTTTTGTATGGCTGCGAGAGACCCGATTGGGGATGCCTCAGAGACTGTCCCCCACGTGGAGCTAGCCCTAGTTTTGAGGGTGTGAAGGGAGCAAATGTCCCGGGATCACGATCGACCTCTTGCAGGGAATTACTTCAAAGTTGGTAGACGCTGGGCCGAGGGGCTACAAGTCGAGTACTCAAGCATGGACTCGGTCTCTCTGACATCTCGTTGGTTGAACAGTGCAGATGGGCGACAGCTGGCTGCAATTCAGCAGGCCGAGATGGATCTTCCTGTACCTGTTACAGGTATAAAGATGAGAGTTTTTCTCTGATGCCACCCAGTCTTCGGTCGTCCTGTCGAGCTTTCATCTGCATCCTGATCTCTACAAACATACCTTGTAGGGTTTGACTCGAGAACAATGGTCGACACGAGTGCATATCCCGTCCCTCCACTCGCCGGGGACACCCACGGATACTGGTTGGTAAGTTTTCATTGGGCTATCCCCTTTCACACTGGGGTTCTTGCCCTGATAGTCGTCTTGCTGACTTGGAATAGGAAACACGGCCTCATGATGAGTCTCTAGACTCTAGGAATGTCGTGGATTTCCCCCGTCCCTTGAATCTTCCGGCTGATCTTAGCGTTCTCACCGCCGGAACTTCCGACTACGCTGGTTCGTACATCATCTGGCCTCCCGACCATGCCAACTCTCCCACGTCCTGGTATGACTGGGTCGCGAGGGAGCATGACTGCTACGAATGCCGGCGCAACTCACTCGGAAGTCATGGTCAACAACCCGAAGGCACCCAACAGCTTCCCCAGGGCACTATGGCACCACTCATGGAGATGCTTCCCCCGTCGTTCTTCGCTTCCCAGCCGGATGCCTTTTCATTCATCCACGCCCCGTTCCCCGAGACAACATACTCCTCTCCAGCTGTTCAGAACAATATCGGTGGAATAGTCTCCCAGCTGCCCCATCCGCAACAACACCCACCTCCAGAGGTTCAAGCACTGCCCGTAGCAGCTTTCTTCCAGCCATCGGCTCCTGACTACCGCCACCAAGCCTTTCAGCCAACGCGACACAACCCGGCTCAGCAGCACTACCAACCTCACACCATTGCAGACATGCAGCAGGTAGTTACACCCCAATATGACAGTTTGGCCAGCATCGATATCAACCCTCATCCAGACCCCCACTACCCAACCGCCACCCCGTTCAACTCTCCCACCACCACCACCGTCACCACAGACCCCTTTCTCTCCGACCTCCTCCCAGCCCCAGCCCCCCTCTCTCTCGACAACAACGCCCCCCAACACCCCGTACCGAGCCCCCCTATAGCCCACGCCCGCCGAACGGTCCCCCCCAACGCGGAGGAACGCTACCAGTGCGCCCACCTCCTCCCCTCCGGCCAGGTCTGCAGCGCCGAGTTCCCCCGCCACTGGGAACTAGACCGCCACATCGACACGCTCCACATCAAGTCCACGCGCACCACCTGCCACGACTGCAAGCCCTCACAGACGTAGTAAGTTTTTCTCTCTTGTCCCCTTGTCGACAAGGGGTGAGTATTGAGCAACAAAACAACAGCAGCCGACCCGACTGCTGGCGCCGCCACTGGAGGAGGACGCACGCGGTGAGATTTATCGAGGAGAGGGGGGATCAGTTTTTCGTGGGGTTGCTGGAGCGGCAACAAGAGCGGGCTGGTGACGGACAAGCAGGAACGGGGCAGCACAAGGGGGAGGTGGCGTTGACGAGGAAGAAGGTGAGGAGGTATGATAATGGGCTGGGGGGGGTGACGATAATGGGGGGCGATAATGGCGGGTTGAGCGAAGAGGAGGAGATTGCGTTGGACGTGTGGGAGGCGATGAAGAAGAACGGGAGGCAGGGGCCGTTGTTTGAGGAGAGGAAGAGGGCTATGAGGTGGTACATGAGGGAGGGGAGGAGCTGATTCGATTCCGGGTGGGTAGACTTGGGTTTTGGGACAGGTACCTGATAGATGTTGATGCCCCGCAGAGACAAAGCTGCTAGGCTTTTGTTGGCGTTTTAAATATCAGGCTTTTGTTTGCGCACCCTCTCAACAGCTTCTACCCAGCCCGGCGGCGGCGCTGCCCAAACCTCTTTAAAAGTCCTGCACCCCCGTCTCCCCCGTCAGCACCCTCCCCACCCTCCCCCCTCCTTCTCCTTCACCCTCACTGTCAGCCCACCCCGGCTCCTCCCCCTCGATCCACTCCTCCTCCCTCTCCCTCCGCTCCAACTCGTCAAGCTCGTCCCTGTCATCGACCTCGTCATACTCAAAATCCTCATCCTCACCCCTTACGAACCGATCCCTTAGAAACCCCCTCCACCTCTCCTCCCCCTCCTCTTTTGTCTCCGGCGGGGGTAGCAACTCGGCGCTGAAGGAGGTGAAGCTCGTCCCCGCGGCTTCCACCTTGCCCCCCCTCCCTCTCCCAGCCTGCGACACACCAGCCGCCGCCGCCGCCGCCCCGTTCTCGCCGATTTCATCCCCGGCCGGTTTCTCCGAGGAGAGCTTTGCCAACCGTTCCTCGCCCCGAAGGAGGGACCCCTCGAGGACGCGGGCGTACCCTTTGGACTTGGAGTCTGCTTCCCGCTCCCGGGGGGTGAGGAAGCGGCGGATCAGCTGGTCGTGGAGGAGGGGGTCCGAGAGCTCGTGGTCTGGCCGGTCGAAGTAGGACGGGTTTCTGCTCAGGTACTCCCGCCGGCGGTTTTGGACTCTGAGGCGGGCGAGCTCGGATGGGGATCTTTGGGGTCGGGGCCGGGGTCGGGGTCGAGAGTGGGCATCTTCTAGTCCCGTTTCATCTTGGGTATTGTTCTGAGTGGGGTTGCTTGATGGTGGTAATATCGGGGCCATGATGTCTGTTCTTGTAAAGTGGTTTTGAGTTTTGGGGGAAGGGGGGGCGCGATTGTGCGCGCCAACAATGGCTATTGAGTTGCAAGTGATGATGACGAATGGTGAGAACTAAATCAGAGCGCTGGAGAGCGGGAAAATTAGCGGTTTGGAAATGTGGGGTTGGCGGCTTAAGTGCTGTATTTGCCACTCTTTCAGCAGTGGTCAACATTCTGACTTTTGTATATTTATTGCCTTCTCACCTCTTGGTTCTCGATTTCAAGACGAGGATCGTGTCCACAGCGTGTCAAAATAAGTAGCAAATTGGACCATTTCACGTTCGTTACTGGCTTGCTAAGCGGTGAGGCTATTCCCATAGACTAAACCAGGGAGACAAGACGTAGATACACAGCGGTGATCAAAGTAAATACTGTCAAGAAACAAAAAAAGAAGATCAGATTAGATATTGACTTGGTAGCTTTTTTACCCAAAGAATAAACAAGAACGCTCATCAACAAAAAGAAAAAGAAATAGATCGTCTGCTGATATCGTCATCTCCCAAAAAAAAACTACCCCAAACAAATGAATAAACATATCCACACATGTATATGTACCATTCCAAACATTACAATGACATCACATCACTCACTCACCCACTCACTCACTCACCCACTCACTCACTCCCACTCCTGGAACTCCCCATAAGGATTCCACTCCTGCCCCGGATAACTCGTCGCGCTCATCTGCACCTTCTCATCCTGCTTCTTCTTCCCAGCATTCATCATCTCATCATCAAACACCGGAATCTTCTCCTCCATCACCATCCTCTCCTGCGCGATCCTCTCCTCCTCGGCCTTCTTCTTTGCCCGTTCAAAAATAGCAATGTTTTCTCTTGCGACCGCCCCGGTTTGTGTTGTCTTGTTGCTTGGTGAAGCAGGCTTGAGTGTCGCGACAGTAGCAGAGGCGATGATGGGCGATTCAACATCGGACAGGTCGTCATCGGAGTCGTGATCGACGGCCGGGGGAGAGCTGGAACGGGGCCGTGGTTCAGCCGGGGGCTTGAGCTCGAGTTTGGGACGAGTGGTGTCGTGGGATGGGCCGGCAGACTTGGTTTCGGTGGGCTCGGAGATGATTATGGTGTTTTCGGCCTCCATAGGGGAAGAGCGAGTCTGGACAGGCGACTGGCGTTGCTGTTCCTCTTGTTGTTGCGGTGTCTGTGGCTGAGGTGGAGGTGAGGCTCGCTGCTGCTGTTGCTGCTGAGACTCAGGTTGTTGTTTCGGCTGCTCTTGGGGAGCAAACTGCGAGTTGCGCGGAGTAGCATCGTAAATATTGTCATCTGGCACACGACTCGGTGACTGCAGGTGCTGAACCGGAGCAGAAGGGCCTTGTATGATTGGTTCTGGGCTGACGGTTCTCGAATCCTGAGGCGGACTGACAGTTCTTGACCCCTGAGAAACGATGCTGGCGCCTGCAATATGGATCGGAACAACCGTGCTTGGTGCCTGTCGATCCGGGCTCCTTGGCGGTAGGAACTGGCTGCCATTAGGAGGGGAGGGCGACTGCTTAGACTGCATGTACCGCTGCTGCGAGGGGAGAGAAGCAAGTCCGTTGCCGGCGGAGAACTGGCGCTGGTGAGTGGCGCTGCCGTTTTGCGGCGGGCTGACATTCCGCTTGAGGGGACTTGGCTGCGCAGAGGGCAAAGTGTCACTGTCCCGGCTGTCGAAACGAGCTGGTTCTGGCCGAGGTTGCACTTGTCTCTCAGGAGGCGAGACGTTAGGCGACGGTGCCTGAGGCGCAGCTGTCCGCACAGAGGATTGAGGTGACACCTCTATTTGGCGGGGAACAGCGGTCAAAGTACTTGCCGGGTGTGACTGCGCTGGTTGCTGCACTGGAGGAGGTGGCTGAGCTGGCTGAGCAGTTTGTGGGGGCTGAGTCTTCTGCGTGGGTTGGGCCTCCGGAGAAGGAACCCGCTCACGCAGAGACGGTTGACTGTTGAATACTGGAGGCTGCTGTAGAGCAGGGGCAGCACTGGCAGGTGGGGGTGCTGGAGGTTGAACCGGAACTGGTGAAGGTGCTTGGATATGAACGTGACCCTGAGACGCGGGAGAAGGATCACGAGCGTTGACGGGAACCGAAGAATTCGAGGGCTGGGGTGAAGCACCTTGAGCTCCATTGACCTGCTGAGAATTCACTTGACCAGGGACGGCTCCAGGCGGGATTTGAGTTGGCATCCCTCCTGGCTGTACCCATTGCTGGGGATAGCCCGCTGGAATCATCTGCCCTTGAGGCATACCATACAACCCGACAGGTGTAGGGCCAACATAGAACCCAACAGGCCCAGGAGCAACACGTCCCTCGCCATGAACATACCCATACGAGGCAGGAATAGGGACCCTCTCGTACTTTGGCTCGGTGGGAGGCGGACCAGGGCGAGGAGCTTGCTGCTGGGATGGCGGCGATGGTTGGATTGTTGGCGCAGTCCCTTGCTGTCTCTGGAATTGAGGCTGATTTTGGTATGGATGCTGACCAGCAGGACCAGTTTGCTGGGGCCTTTGTTCCTGAGTGGACGCACCAGCTGGAGGCTGTTGTTGTGGCTGCGGCTGGGCTTGAACTCCCACCTGATGAGGCGCGAAAGGCTGGGATTTCTGGCCTTGAGAAGATTGCCCGGCCAAGAACGGTTGGCCACCCATGGGCGGCAGAGCGTTGGGTGAATGAATCTCCATCTGCTTCGTCCCCTTTTTGAAAGCACCAAGGAACCCCGAGAGATTGCCACCCTTCTCCTTCTCGCCCTTTTCTGGCTTCGGTGCCGACGGCCCGGTTGCCTTGCTGCCCTTGAAGAGTTTCGAAATTGTGCTTTGTTCCTTTTCCTTCTGGTGAAACTGAGGAATCATAGGGTTGCCATTCGGACGAGGACCCGGACCGAACGGTGCGCGGTTGGGCTGAGGACCACTTTGGGCCGATCCCCAAGTGGGCTGAGTGCTAATCCCTTGGAGAGGTGCCTGACCTTGTTGAACTTGAGAGGACTGAAGGCTAGACTGGTAAGAGTGTCCGCTCGGGGGGCGAGGCCCAGCTCCTGGTCCCTGACTCAGTCCCTGAGGATGCATGTGGATAGAGGGCGTCTCAACGGTTGGCGAAACAGCAGAGATCGACTGTCTTGACGGGGCTCTGCTATCTTGATCCGGCAGCTGAACTCCGGCAGAAGGGTGGAACTGGGATGGTCCAGCATCTCGCGTTTCTTGTTGGAAGCTAGGTCCCGACACCCCGAACTGTGTCGGGCCCTGTCCTTGATAACCGGCAGGAGGACTTCCGGGAGGAGCAGATTGATCGTTATTCAACCCCTCCGAGGCGTTCAGAGGCTTGCGCGTGGGGTTTTGGGTTGGACTGAACCGAGAGCCCTGTCCGTAGCTCTGAGCTGGAGGCTGGCGAACTGCAACAGCTTGCTGAACAGTGAAGCTAGCAGGCGAATCGTTCAGATGCCGTCCTTGCTCAACGGCAGCCTGAGAAACAGGTTGCGATTTGCTCGAGACGGGAGACTCAAAGGCGGAGCCAGCAGGGGTTGGGTCGAGCAATTTGGTTGGCTGGTGTAACTGAGCATTCTGCAAGTAAGGCGTGGTTTCTTGCTCTTGTTGGCGGCTGACGGTAGATAGATTCTCTGCCTGACCATGCTGAAACGACAGCTGACTCTGGCTTTGTTGAGGAAGCGGCGGCGGTCGATGTGCGATAAACTCATCATCTAGCTGACCGTTATCAGAGGGCTGAGAGACAGGTAGCGTTTGGCCTGGCGATCCCGGACCTCCTCTCCCGAATTGCGACTGGAATAGTTGCTGGTTAGCCGCAGTGGAAGGGCGTCCATCTGGACCCAATGCTGGGCTCATGCCATATTGCTGTTGTCCTCCCCGCCCCGGCGAAAAGGGAATTGGTTGCCCCGGGGGAATTGGCAGCGAGACAGCAGGAGGACCATCCTTGGGCTTGGAGTCAGCTCGGTTGCGTAGGAATCCAAACATGCCACCATTGGGCTTCCGGGTCTGGTCGTATTGCGCAAAGCTGCCCTGCTGTTGTTGCTGGGCTTGTTGCTGTGGTTGCCCCTGTTGCTGTTGTGGTGACTGCTGATTCTGGGCGCCCGGAGGTGGCAGCGCATGACCTGGCTGCCGTAAACCGGTGACAGTTCGCTCAGGTCCAGAGTACAGATTGAAAGAACCGGGCTGCGGGCCAGCTCCCGCCGGAGGGGTGGGACCCTGAGGGTGCTGACCTTGTCCTTGGGCCTGTCCCTGAATCTGACCCGGTGACTGTCCCTGGAACTGCCCCTGAACCGGCCCCTGAGGTGTCCTTGGAACCTCCCCTTGAGGGATGCCTGGCAATGGACCGGGAGGTGGCCCCTGGAGGAACGACGCCGGAGGTGGCCCCTGGTTCATGCCCTGAAACTGGGCCTGTGCCTGAGGGGGTGATGTCTTGATAGTGAATGACGGCGAATGCTTATGCCCCTCTGATCGATGGAAGACATTCTTAAGAGCAGAGAAGCGCTTCTTCGGCGGTCCACCGATGCTTCCAGCTGGCTGGTTTTCCGTGGCATTGGTCGACGTGGAAGTTCTCGACATGTCAGGCCTCATCGAGTTCGGCTGCTGAGGTCCGGATGGTTGTGTGGCACCGATGCCGAAGAAAGTAGTCAGCTTCCGGCCCGGTGGCGCAAACTGCGATGGCGGAGGCGGGACACGTTCACCCATGGGCGTGCCCGGGCCATGCGCAATCATACTATCGTTGTCGGCCGCCCTTCCCCCAAATGGACCGATTGGGTTTGGTAAGTCGCCCTCGTCATCGCTTGAGTCAGAGACGACGTCGTTGCCAACCCCCTGATATCGCGCAGTACCGTCACCATCCCGGCGCTCGACTGGACCGCCCGTGGCTAATCTGTCTCTGAGTCCTGAGTACACGCCCGAGTTGCGCTTGATACGCCCATCTTCAGTAACCGTGATCCCAGGAGCGCCGGAGCCTGGCGGTGATACATTATTCTTTTGCTGCTGGTTCTCCTGGTCGGATCCCTGCGGGATGACAGGGCTTTGTTGAATAGTCGGGAGAGCAGGAAGAGGTTGCGTTGGGTGAGCTCTTTGGCTTGGTAACCCGTTGTAGTGCTGCTGATCCCTAAAAGCCGGATGTGTTTGCTGAGATGGCTGGGAAGCCTGTGGTTTTGGTCTTTGCGAGGAGTGCCCTCCAGAAACAGGGCCGCCGGTCTCCTTGTCAAATCCGTAGTATGATTGCTGCTGTTGCTGCGGGGGTGATGGCTGCTGATGAGGCTGCTGCTGCTGCTGCTGCTGCTGCTGTGCTTGCTGCTGTTGCTGCTGGTGCTGTGATGAGGCATTGCTTGGTGAGGAACGATGGCGGCTCGAGGGATGTAGAGGCTCTGCTAGATGTGACTCCTGCGGTACCCAACTCTGAGGTTGAAACCTCTGGGAAAGGTTGACCGGTAGCATATGAGGAAGCATCGGTCCCTGTCGACCGGAACCATCTGTATATTGCTGTGGGCCCTGCGGGGGCACTCCGTTCACTCCGTGTGGAGAACTGACGGCAGCTCCCGCTAACCCGCGGGACAGGCCCGGGGATGGTCCTTGTTGACCTTGACCTTGTAGCTGCCATGTTTGTTGCCCTTGAGTAGGGGCCTGGGTTTGCGGACCAGGCGCACCTTGGGTTGGCCGGTAAACAGACTGAACAATCGATTGCTGTTGTGGATGTTGCTGTCCCTGATGACTGGTGTTGGGGTTTTGTTGCGCCGTGCCGGAGTGCTGTTGATGTTGCTGTCCATACTGTTGGAGCTGCTGCTGCTGCTGCTGCTGCTGATGACCGTTACTATTACCCGGACTGTTGTTGTTGTTGTTGTTGTTGTTGTTGTTGTCACCAGAGAATCTTTCAGCGTTCAAGCCAAGCGATGAGCCACGGCGAATGGGCGGTAGACCAACAAAAGACGGAGGCCGCTCTATCCCATTTTGGCCCGAATGCTGCTGATGCTGCTGATGCTGCTGCTGCTGCTGCTGTTGTTGTTGTTGTTGTTGTTGTAGGTATTGTTGATGTTGTTGGTGATGATGTTGGAGCTGCTGATGTTGAAGCTGTTGATGTTGATGTTGCTGCTGGGCGCTGAGATACCCCTGCTGGAAGTTTCCCGGAGGAGGTAGTGGCTTGTAAGCCGGATTGTAGGATGCCATTGTAAGTTCGTGATAGCGTAAAGCGAGTACTTGGTGACGTCGACGACGTGTCGCGAAAGTAACGGTGGGAAAGCCAGCGCGGACGCAAGTGGGAGCTCAGATTTAGTTGTGCGTGGTTTGTGAACCGACTGTACGACCAGGTTGCAAGTGACTGCCGTCCTCCTTGTGTTGCTTCAAACTAATTCCCGATCTTGTCGCTAGGTCGCCGGCGCGGCGACTGCGAGTTGTATTGTCCACTGACTTCTTTTGGTTCGTATCTCTCACCAATTGCTGGTCTATTGCAGGTTGAGCCCAAGCGCCGCTTGTGCCGGTGTTGCGCAGCGCCGAGGACACCACCGGTTTTCTGGGAAAGTCTGTGTTGGAGGAGGGCGTTCGGTCGAGCTCCGATTGCAAGACCCGACAATCCGGTACAATTCGATCACCTAGGTAGGGCCTCCGTTGTGTCGGAGGACGGATTGTGTTGAACTGCCGCCCGACCGGAGGTGACTCGGGCACCGTATATATAACGTCGCCGCCGTCAGCGTTGGAGCTGAGACGAAGAGGGGAAAAGCAAAAGCTCAAGCTCAAGCTTGTCGATCGTCCCATGTGGAGGTGGGGGCTGGTCGCATCAGGGTCCAGGACGCCCACGTTTGTTCGCGATAGCTGGGACCGAGCCGTTGTCGTTCCCACGGTTGAGCTTGAAACAATGACGACGGTAGCAAAAGAGTGCAAAAGAAAAAGAAACACGATGCAGAGTAAGACGCGACAGCAGTTTCCTGTTTTTGAGAGGTCGAAATTGCTGGCAGAAGAGGACCCTTGTCTTGAATGCGAGGTTCAGCCCCCGCAGACAGGGGGTCAGCTTCTTCAAGGCCCGGGTTTGTTGCTGCTGATGGGCTGAGATGGCAGCCTGATGCCCTGTGGACCGGTGATGGGGACTTACAGTGCAGTTTCTGTTACTACCGGTCTGCTTTACACTGGCTCGTGTTCTTCTATCACCACTCTTCCCCTTTTGTTTATTGCCGTTTGATGCTGAGATCATGCTGCCTCGCTGGGCTGAGAGCCGTAGAGCAAACATTTCGCAACCATGCTATTTTTGCGTGGGAAACAACGGGCTCTGGGACACGATGAGTGGGTGCCCACAGATCCTTGCTAGAGTTACTGCGAACGTGGAGAATGGCTGGCACTATCAGTTCTCCAGGCGGGCTGTGCCGTAGGGTAGCATGTGCTGAGTATGCTGCCTCTTGGCTCCTGGTGATCATCCTCACCTTGAGAGTCTTGTGGTGCAATGCCCGGCTTTTGTGTTGCGTTGGAAGCCAGAGAAGCCGTGGAACAGAAGAGATATTTTGGTACGCTGGTTGCGTCTTTGGACCTCTCAGCAGCAGCCGGCTGGGCATTGGGAACACTGCAGGGCAGATCGGATTCGACTCCGAGGAGGTGATGTGGGTTTGGCCATGGAGAGGAAATCGATACTTGTGTAGCAAGATCCTTCAATTTGTTTCATCGCCTTTTTGCGGCCCCAGCCTTGTCCCAACTTCCTTTCTTTGCTGTGATCAGCAGTGCCCCAAACAAGACCCCCGAAATCGCGGTGGATGATGTGATGAGAGAAGCTAAACTACGGCGCGTGGCAGCGAGAAGGAGCATAAGAAAAGGGCAGTGTGTGTGTATAGTCCTTCCGTGGTAGGTACCGACCTACCTACCCACCTTGGTCACTGTAAACTGTAGCACATGAAATTCGGCATCATTGTTTTTTCAAGTGTTATATCACTCGCGTGTAGAGTCTTTACCGCCCCCCATACAAGTGGTCTTTGAACTCCATCTCTTTGATCAATAATGCTACTACGGTAGTGGTTGTCAGTCAAGCACAGAACTGATGATTACTTCAGGCATATCCGTATTGAATTCCACTGCTCTTCCTGAAAAGGGGCCCGCCCTCTATTCTCATGTCATGCTGCTTACCAAAACCTCCTCATCCATATCCTAATCTAACAGTCCCCCTGAGGTTCAAAACCTACGCTCCAATACTTCGATTTCGTCCTCCTCTTCGATCGATTTCCATCATCAAGAGTATCTTATAATCTTTTATCAGCTGCTTGCAAGCCCAAGCCTCTCCCAACTCCACAACAGCACTCCCTTCTTATCCTCTGACAGTGAACTCGCCACACCACATTTCTCGGCAATCATCAACTCCAGCTTCCTAACAGCTTCCCAAAGAGACTTGAACAAAAGAATTGTACCGCCCAGCCAATCGATGTTTTTCCCCCAGGGGAATGATTTTTTTTTATATATAAAAAAAAAACGGTATCAAGCACAGGTAGAACCGGCCCCAAAAAAACATCCATCCTCTGCACCGGTTTCCGCAGAATCTCTACCAACAACTGCTCAAACGACACGCGGGAATGTCCCCGGAACTAGCCGTCGTGACATCCCAGTGCCGTAGTTGATGGAGGGAGTGAGGAATCCCGATGCTGCCCCTGCCGAGCTTGTAAATGATCCATGCCCGTAGTTGATCATGGGTGTCGACCTTGAGTTGGTGACTGCTTGTCCATGGTGGGTAGGTTGATGTTGGCTAGATGTGCCTGATGATGACTTATGGTGTCTAGATCCCATCGTGTGCAGTAGAAGCAAAAAGACCAACGTGAGCGAAGTGTATCTAAAGTGCCGAGGACTGATACTGCAGGAACAGGAATATATATGAGGGAACTAATGTAGAAGGGTGGACAAGCCACTTGCTTCATGCAATGGAACGAGACTTTATATAGACTCCGAGGCTGCACAAAGGGTAGAATCACCTGGCGGCTACGCAGGGTCAAGAACTGATCGTGTTGCTCTCAGTGTGGCAAAACGCCGTTGACCGGTGATGATAACTGTGTTTCGGTTGCTGCAGAATGACATTTGGAGGTATTGGTCTGATGTGTGAAAGACAGGTCATGCTCTTTCAAGAGGTTCCATGGGCGATGATAGCTTTTATCTGTTCAACAGTCTGTGTGTAATTCCCGTGATCTTCAACGTTTGTATGCCATACCCTGATGCCACCTCCCTATATGAAAAAGAAAACCCTCCTCCTAACCAAAACAAACCACCTACCCACCTGCCCAAACCTGACTTCACGTGGCTGATGCCTGTACCTGGAAAAAGATAATGTAGTTTCCAACCGTATTAACACAATATACAACCCAACCCCAGCTGGGCAAGTTCGTGACCCAAAAAAAGAGAAAGAAGACACATATCATGAACTTGAAAACACCTTGTCACCCGTTTCCCGGAGCTTGTTTCTGCCCTTGCTGAACAGTCCCTTTCCAGCTTTCCCTGCTGCCATCAAGAGCACCTTGCTCTTCTGTACCTGTGCACTATGTTGCAGATGTGAAAATCCACTTGCGCCGTGTTGATGTGGTGGTGGCATAGGAATGTTCGCCGGGAGGCCATGAGCGCCGTTGCCACCAAACTGTTGAGATGGGGCTCCGGTCGGTGACAACCCTTGCTGCGATCCAAAGCCTGCCACAAATGCGTTTGTATGCTCGGGGTGCCGCGATGTCATTATCGTGAGCCACTCATCAAGCCCGGTATCGATTGCGGCGAACTGGGCTCTGGAATCGTTAAAGGTTCGAATCCTGTCAAGCGGCATTGGCATCTCCAGAACCTGCCGGAATGGAAGGATGTTGATGGATCCTTTTCTCGGCGTCACGGCCCAAGAAGCAAGTTGTTGTTGTTGTTGTTGTTGTTGTTGTTGTTCTTGTGGTGCAATATTTTCAGGGGTTGGCGATGTACGCTCTTCACCCGTTGGCGGCTCAACAGCAATCTTTTCATCTGCGTATGCTAGGCTTTTGCCATTAGGTCTGTCTGAAAGGACTGAGATAGGAGATGGTGGTTCAATGGGTGTCGCGTTGGCTGATCTAGGGGCAAGGGTACTGCTTGCTTGAGAGACGGTGTCCGCAAGAGGCACAGCGTCGGCTTTCAAGCCAGGAGCAGGACTTGATCGAGCGGCATCCAGCTCGGCAGGTAGTGTTGTGATGGTCGGAAGTGCCAGAGACTTCGGCTCAGCGGCCGGTTCTTTTACCGCAGGCTGAATACTCACAGGCGCTGGATCGCTAAATCCAGCCTCCCATGAGAATCGCTTACGTGTATCTTCCATCACGGGTGTGTTGCCAACTCCGCCCTCCGACGCTGCGGGTTTCGCGGGGCTAGTTGGTGAGCTTGCGGAAAGGGCGACAGCTTTCACATCCAGCGACGGAGCTGTCTCTTCTCGGGGGGGTTCCGCGACAGAAACGCTAGGGGCATCGGAGGGTCTCCCTGCTTCCGGCTGCTGACCAGTTGCGGCAGCGGCAAGCAACCCGGCTTCTACCTTTTCTTCGCTCGCAGTCCAGTAGTCATCATAAACATCACCCAGATAGCTGCTTTCCCGAACAGGGGACCGCGCGGCTGCTTGATAAGCGTCTGTGGTGTCTGCGTGAATATTTCCGAATCCTTCTGTTGACTGGACAGGACTGAGTGACTTCATAATCTCTTCGCTCAGAACATCGTTCTCCTTCAAAGGCGAGCTTGTGTCTGCCTCCAGCGTGGACCCAGTCCCGTAGGATGGCGGAGATAAGACAGGATGTACATCAGTGGTGATCTCTGGCGGGTCGCGACGTGGATTCAGTGGCGCCGTGGGCGTGATTTCCGAGATTTCCGTTGTCGTAGTGGTTGGTTCGGGAGCCGCAAGAGCGTCGCTCTCCACCTTCTCGGTCGTTTCGTAGCTCACCTTTGATTCGGGGCCGGGAACCATCGCAGATGTTGTGCCGAGCGAAGGGCTTGTGGTCCTGAGTGGTGGCAGCGCGCGAGGAGAGGCGGGGCGTGGAAGAGGTGCTTTTTGTGTTTCAAGCAGCCCGCTTTCTTTGACAGGACTTGCCCCGCCGTAGCTAGGTGCGTGGGAGCTATCCATATTGAAAGCAGCGTGTTCGGCTGGCGTGCCCGAGTTTGCGTCTCCGCCAGCCCTCTCAACTGCTGCTGGGACGGGCTCAATCTGAAAAGGCAGCAAAGCTTCACCTGGCGTCGCTGGGGTTTCGGAAACCCAACCACCCGGTAACGACGGTCTGAGAATCCCTTTTTCGTTGGACTGTTTGTTTGCTGCGGGTTCCCGCGGCAGATCTGCGGCTGGCTGCTGTTGGGCAGGAGTGTTCGAACCCGGCGGCGCACCAGAGTCCTGTTGAACCGCAATGGCGGAACTGGAAGTTTCGGCCCCGTGCTTCATGGCAGCCGGGCTGACCGGATGGTTTGAATCGTGGGTCAACGGTGTCTCCCCGGCTGTGGTTTCGGGTGCGGTCGACGCCAAATTGATACCCTGAGTTGCTGGTGTGCTGGGTGATTGCTGCGGCTGATGTTGACGAAGTGTAGGGGCTGGCGACTGTGTCCGTGAAGGATCATTTGAGACCTGCGCGGTGCCAGTAGTAGTGCTTGTTGTTGGGACACCAACGGCTGGGACACCAACGGCCGGGACAGAAGGTTGCCGGTTTGAGCTGTCGAGAAAGCTTGATGGGGAAAATAGGTCTTCGCCAAAGCCCGACATGCGGGTCACGAGCGGTAGCTGGGGGCTTGTTGAATATCGCCGGAGTTGCTTGCCTACATCAACCTTGGAATCTTCAACATGCGCCGGAGGTTGAGCCTCTGAGGTTGTATAATGAGGAGTGTAACTCGCAGGTTCATTGCTGGGCTCGTCGGATCCGTAGCTGTCAAGAAGCCCTTCAAGCCCATATTCGCTCCTTCTCTCGGGAACCGTAGCCAAACCAGGTCTCGAATCTCGATTCACACCAGTTCTTTCCTCATCTTCCTTGCTTCCCGCTTCTGCTCCTGCGGCATGTTGTGGCCGGTCGACAACAGGTGGCCCCGTAACACTGCTCAAAGCTGGCCTCGGAGACTCTAACGAACGCTTTCTTTCTTCCTCCAACTTGCGATAGATATCGGCCGGTCGGACGAACGGGGATCTGGACGGCGAAGCCAGCGAGCTCGGGCTTGTGGGCGATGTTGCGGCATCTAAGCTGCTCTTCCGTGGCTGCTGGTGAGATTGTGATGGAAGCGTAGCGAGCGACCCTGTGCTCTCCGGCATGGTTACAGCGCGCTGAAATTGCTGTGGTTCCGTCGGGGAGCGCGGTCCCATCGGTTTCGACTGCGGCGGTGGGTTCGGCTCAGGTTCGTCGTCTTCGTACTCGTCGCCCCAGTCATCACCATCATAGTTCTGAGGTTTGAAGTTTGCCCACTTTCTCGTCTTTTGTCTGCTAACGTTGACCTTGTACATGTCGTTTGCTTGCGCCGGAGACCCTACAGCAGGTGACCTGGAGAAGAGGGGGTGTTAGTTCAGCAGTATCATCGACGCACTGCTGTGCGCACCGAGGTTGGGCAACGGGAACGCAGCGGGGTGGCACAATCTGCTTACATGGACCGGTTTGTAGGAAATACATTCCCATAGGAGCCGTCGTCCATTGTGCCGTCCAGTTGGTTTTTCAGCAGCTTCGAGCCTGCAGACGCAGTAACAGCTCCTCCAATGGCGCAAATTCAGAGGCTTTTCGGAAGGGGAGCTTGGAAGTAGGAGAGCGCCCCAATAATGCAAGTTGGGTCTGTCGGCCAGAATGCGGCAAAACAGAGCCCGCGGGTGTAGCACGGGTTTCGTCCAGTGGCTCAAACCGGATCAGTTGTCGGCTCAAGTTGGTCGCGAGGAGTTGTTTGAGAACCAAAGCTTGAGGGACAGGTTCACGAAGCACGGCTGGTCGGGCGAACGTGGACAGTTATGAAGGAGAGAAGATGGGCAGATGTCATTCGGGGTTTCCCAGCGGTCCACCCGATCATGAACGAATTCCACTATGGATCTGCTGGGGTTCACGATTTGGGGACAAGGATCAGAGGCGCGCGGATTCGGGGTGGATTTGACTTTGTGGGGTCCGGCCAAGTCTTGCTGATGCCCAAAAAAAAAGAAAGGCATTCATTGTCTGGTCGAAGACAATCGGATTAATTGTGCACATGCATCTTGAAATTGTTTGAGATTGAGGACATCCAAGACACGAGGCCAGTTTGCTGAAGAATGACGCTTTGGAAGGCGGGTTAATCCCTGTGGTTGAGCTTCCACCAAGTTCTCATCATAGCCAATGAGGAAGATCCATTCCAGTTCTTCCAGAACCTCGCTCTTAACGGTGATGCAGCTGCCCCCAGCATCTCACGAAGTCTTGTGACAAGGCCACGGCCCCTGGTCTTTTTGGTGTGTTCCTGCAGTTACTGAACTGGTGGATCGAGAACTCCATACGACTGTCGGCAGACCTCATAGCTTATCAAACTATCACGAGCAGATGGCCCGGTCCCTTGCGCGGGGCTGTGTCGATGCTACCTGGCTAGATTGCGGGCACTGGATGCCCATTGCCGCGCGTCATCGGATTGCCCAGGAGGCGAGTGTAATTCGTACGGAGCTTCAAACCAGGCCTGGCTTTGCTGATTGCTCTCTGGCAGCTCTGCCGTACATAGATACACCTATTTTCATAAAGTGCACTCTTGCTGTATCACTCCAAGTAGCACCTGTAACTCTATATACAAAGTCGCTACAGCGCTGCTGATTAAGAGAGTGACGAGATCAGGACCCTGCGCTATTCGCACAGTCCCAGCCACAGTTCCCGCATCGTCTGCACTGTGCCCACACCTTACGCAAGTCAAAGGGGGTCCAAGCGTTCCTTGCCGAAACAACACCACGTTTCCTTCAATCACGACGACATCTTGGACATCGCCAACCGTTTCCAGCCGTCATAGGCGCCCCATTCTGACCATTCTTCCGACAAGACCCTCGCTGCCGGCTTTCGCATTTACGTACCCAACTTTTAATTAATCAACATCGCGTTCCCTATCTGGACACCTTTCCTCAGCTCGCCTTTCTTCAGTCCACACGGGCGCATCGCGACAGCAAAAAACCCGTATCGTATCCTAATCGTCTTCGATCACATCATCGGGAACAAATACCAGAGACAGCCACGACCGATATCCCAGTCTTCGTCACCGAGCGGCTTTCAAAATGGCCGTCGCGATCAACGACCGCACGGCGGAATTCCGTCACATTGTCAGCGCCGCGAAGCGCAAGCAAGTGGCAAAACCTGGATCGCAAAGACTCCTCGGCGGCAGTCAACAAAGCGCCGCCAACGGCGATGCCAAACCCAAGCGCTCAGAGTTTGCACGGAGTGCGGCAGAAATCGGCAGAGGAATCTCGGCTACTATGGGCAAGCTGCAAAAGCTGGCTCAGCTGGCCAAGAAGCGATCCCTCTTCGACGACAACCCGGTCGAGGTGAACGAGTTGACCTTCATCATCAAGCAAGATCTGTCCCGCCTCAATGAGGATATCCGAAATCTCCAGGCCCTTTCCAGACGGCTGCACCCAAAACCGGACCAAGAGGGGGAGAACAACAAGAACATTTTGCTTCTCTTGCAGGGCAAGTTGGGGGATGTCAGCGCGAACTTCAAGGTAGGACAAAACACACCCCAGTCGGATATCTGAACGCGCACTGATGCCGTGACAGGACGTGTTGGAGATCAGAACCAAGAACATCCAGGCCTCGAGGTCAAGGACCGAGGCATTTGTCTCTAACGTCGGGCAACATGCGCAGCTTTCCTTGCAGCAATCTGCCTCCCCGCTATACGGCACGCCAAACCGGGGGACACCATCACCGGGGAATGACTTGATTTCTCTGAACCCAGTGGTAGACCAGCAGATGCAGCTCCAGATGATGGAGGAGGGTGGCCAGAACAACTACATTCAGCAAAGAGGGCAAGCCATCGAAGCCATTGAATCTACCATCAACGAACTGGGGTCCATGTGAGTTCTTCTCTGAACCTGAAGATCAAGATGACCACAGCTGATCAATTTCTCCAGCTTCGGTCAACTAGCTGGCATGGTCAGCGAACAATCAGAGATGATTCAAAGAATCGATGCCAACACGTGAGCCCCTTCTTCCACCACTCTATTACGTGATGCCATTAGCTAATATCCGTATGCAGAGAGGACGTCGTGGACAATGTCGAGGGCGCACAGAAAGAGCTTCTCAAGTACTGGTCACGAGTCAGCAGCAACAGGTGGTTGTTAGCCAAGATGTTTGGCGTTCTTGTGGGTTACCTTCCCTTCAGGCCATGTCTATGCAGCTCGCTGATATGATGTTTCTAGATGATATTCTTCCTGCTCTGGGTGTTGATCGCCGGGTAGTCTTTTGGGTTGTTCCCAAAGTTACGATTCTCTTGTATAATTATGCCCTTCCTTTTTTTTAACTGCTGCTACTCGCATACGGGGACTACCGCGTACTTCATTTTTTTTTGATGTTCGCGCCGGCGTTTTCTCGGTAGAATCTTTCGTTGCAAGCATGGTAGACAGAACCTTGGTAATAATGATGGGTGGGCGTGTGGTCTTTTTTGTATCTTGTTTCTTGGGAAGACAAAGAAGGGGGCTGCCTGAATGGCTGTGTACAGAAAAGGGAGGCAGTGAGGCAAAGCGTGCCAGACTATCGCTGGTTGTCTTGAATGGGAAAGCATTGAGAGTTTGAAGAAGCCTAGCTCTGACCTGCAGATTGAAAGACTTGAAGACACGGGGAAACTTGTCCTGTATTTCCTGAGACGAGTGGTAACGGGAGCAATTTTCCACCTATCAAAGTGCCTAAAGACGGTGTTGGAGACCGCAGCGGTACGAGAGGGGGTCGGATGTGACTGTGGGGTTTTTGATGCCATCATGAGGGGCAGCTTTCACGTTGAGATTGTAGGCAGACCTCAGACTTGGCCGTCTTTGTCCCTATCCAGACGAGAGATCCCTGTATTTTCAAGCAATACGGAGAGAGCAGAACAGTCGCCTTCCGCCTGCCCGCTGTCGTGAGACTCCATGATCTGCCCTCGACGCGCTTTTGCTCCGTCCTCTCATTTAGCCGGATAGCTCTCTTTCTCCGCGTGGGATCCATGGTATAAGCTGGATACCTGCTGCTACTTAGCCGTGTTGAACACTCCTTGATCTGTATTTTACTTCCAGTCCAAAGCTGTTTCTCAATTCCTCTTTTTTTTTTTGTTTTTTTTTTTTTGTTTTTTTTTGCCCAGAATCAAACTGTCTCGCCTATTCGTCCGTCACTTATCTCACCTCAGGACAAATCCCAAAATGCCCCCCAAACACTTCACCCTCAACACCGGCGCCAAAATCCCGTCCATCGGCCTGGGAACCTGGCAGTCGCCCCCAGGCCAGGTAGCCTCCGCCGTCTCCTACGCCCTCCAAAACGGCTACACGCTCATCGACGGCGCCTACTGCTACGCCAACGAAGATGAAGTCGGCCAGGGGCTCGCGGAGGCCTTTTCCGCCGGCAAAGTGAAACGAGAGGACATCTTTGTCGTGAGCAAAGTCTGGACTACGTACAACACCCGCGTCGAGGAAGGATTGGACAAGAGCTTGAAGAGTCTGGGGTTGGATTACGTTGATCTGTTCCTGGTTCACTGGCCGCTGCTGATGAATCCTGAGGGTGAGTACGGCTTCGGGGCAGGTGAGACCAGGGGTTTGATGTTGATCGGAGATAGGTAACCACGACCGGTTCCCCACCAAACCGGACGGGAGCCGCGACATCATCCAGGGGTACAACCATGTTGATACCTGGAAGCAGATGGAGGCGCTGCTGAAGACGGGCAAGACAAAGGCCATCGGTGTTTCCAACGTATACCCCCCCCCCCCGGCCTTACCCTCCCTCTCCCGAGTTCCCGTTGCTAAAGAGAAAAACAGTACTCCAAGCTCTACCTTGAACAGCTCCTCCCCCACGCCACAGTCATCCCAGCCGTCAACCAAATCGAGAACCACCCCGGTCTTCCCCAGCAGGAGATCGTCGACCTTTGCAAGGAAAAGGGAATTCACATCATGGCGTACAGCCCCCTGGGGTCAACTGGTGGACCGCTGTTGAGCGCCGAGCCGGTGGTCAAGATTGCGGAGAAGCATGGCGTGAAGCCGAGCTCGGTCCTGCTGAGTTACCATGGTTTGTCCCCACGCCCAGTGTTTTTGAAGACGTGAGAGGCTGACAGTGAGAAACAGCCCCGAGAGGCAGCACCGTGCTCGCCAAGTCCGTCACCCCCGAGCGCATCAAAGAGAACATCGAGTCTCTGATCGACCTGGATGAGGAGGACCAGGCTGAGCTGAAGGCGTACTCTGACAAGCTGGTTGCGGAGAAGAAGTGGCAGCGGTTTGTGTACCCGCCATTCGGTGTCAACTTTGGTTTCCCAGACAAGCAGTGATCTGGTGAGCGGAAAGGGTATGGGTATTCAGACGTCTCTAGAGATCTCAGAATTACATATTGACCAGCACCTTGATCACCAATCTTCCCTCGTCGTCTTTGACTCGACCCGCCATTCCAAACGCTTTGGGTATGTTCTCAATACCTGTGAAGCGTTGCGTGATCAGGTGATTTAACCCAGGCAACTTTGATCGAAGACCATTAGCGAGCAGCTCAATGACTTTTGGGTAAGCATTTGCATATCTGAAGACTCCAACGAGGTCGACCTCTCGGATCGAGGCTGCTGAGATGGGAAGAGTCTGAACTGGGTTGCCCATGCCGATGATCATGACTTTGCCTCCTGGAGCCGTGGCCTGCTTGATGTCAGCAAAACGCAACGAGGTCAAGACTTCGGGACTCACAAAGATGGCAGCCTGCAGACAGCTCTCCACCCCCGTACACTCAAACGTCCCATCCGCCTGTCCCATTTTCTCCCCTACCATCTCCGCCACCTCCCTCGCAAACACCAGCTTCTCCTCTATCGTCTCCGGCCTCTTCATTGGCACGACCACCCCCTCATCCGCAAACCCATTCTCGGTCGCGAACTTGACCCTCTCCTCCTGAATATCCGCAATAATCACACTGGCCTTACTCACAACTTTACTAACGCCCGCGCAAAGCAAGCCCACCGTCCCAGCCCCAAAGACCAAAACCTTTGCCCCTTCCTCCAACTTTGCCCTCTGCAGCGCGTGAAGAGCAACAGCCATCGGCTCAACCAGTGCTCCATCCTCCAAGCTCACTCCCTCGGGTAGTTTATGACACCACTTCCGGGGGTGTACAATCTCCTCCTGCAGCGTCCCCTGGGCATGAGGCCACGCCTTGGCGGAAGAGCGGAACTTCATCTCGGAGCATATGTTGTACCTCCCTCGAAGACAAAGATTGCATGATTCACACGGTTGTCCAACTTCAAGAGCCACCTTGTCTCCGGGGGACAGATTGGTGACGGCTGAGCCGACAGCGGTGACGATTCCGGCCGACTCGTGGCCCAGAGTCAGAGGCTCGCGGACAAGGATGTCGCCATTGCGGAAGTGGTTGTAATAGTGAAGGTCTGAGCCGCAGAGGCCGGTGGCTTTGACGGTGACGCGGACGTCGTTTGGCGTGAGGGGTGGAAGCGGGCGGGTTTCCTGCCATGTCAGCAGAAGCCTTCGCAAGAACAGAGGGGGAAAAGGAGACTTACAAGACGGAGGTCTTTAGCCCCATAGAGGACCGAGGTTTTGACTTCAGTGGACATGGTTTTTGGTGTTGAGGTCCAAGTCAAATCGGTAGGTAACTATGGCTGAGGAGACACGAGGTATATGGTGAAAGATGTGACCAGATCTTCCAAGGCATGATGAGAATGATCAACATCGCTCAGGAAAACGATAGGATAAATAAATATCAAAGGGACCCCTCGAGCTCAGGCAGCCCAACGGCGAATCAAACCTCCCTGCCCAACATCTCCACTTGTACCGCCCACTCGCAGCAAGTGGGAGCGGCCATGTGATCGACTATTGGTCATGATGGAGGATCACAACCAGTCATCATCGACAAAAAAAAAAACAAAAAAAAAAACAAAAAAAAAACAAAAAAGCAAACACAATCATGAGATGTTGCAGATTACCAGGACCTTCCATGCGCCTATCCGTAGAAAGTGACACAAACATACCGAGAACCAGGGACGTGGGGCAGAGCGAGAAGAATGCGAGGTCCCATCCGATGACGGCTGGTGTCGAACGAGCAAGAGCTGCGGGTGTAAAGTAGACAGGTGGGGGAGGGGTCAGTCACAGTCTGGCCTCTCTACCTTGAGGCATCCCTTCCCTTGCAGCAGGCTGAAAGTTTGACTGCACATCCTGTACATCTATCTCCCTGGCCGAGTCTGTGAGCGATACGGACAGCCTAACGCCATGTTTTCCCTCAAAGATCACACTGCCCTCGTGACCGGCGGAACGCGGGGTATCGGGCAAGCTGTCGCCATTGCACTCGCCGAAGCCGGTGCAGATGTCATTTTGGTCCAGGTGCCTCTCCTCAGCATGACGGAAACCCCCCAGTCTCGAACCTGGACTGACGTATCACCCAGAGAAATGCAAAGGACGAAGAGACAGCAACCGCCATCCGGAAACTGGGGCGCAGAGTTACAGTCGTTGCGGCAGACCTCAGTTCTCCTGCAGAGGTGAAGAGGATCGTTCCCGAGCTACTAGACGAGGGCCGGGAAATACGCATACTGGTCAATTGCGCCGGCATCCAGCGGCGGTACCCCTGCGAGGAGTTCCCAGATGAGGACTTTAACGAAGTCATTCAGGTCAACCTCAACAGCGTCTTTACCCTCTGTCGGGATATTGGTGCTCACATGTTGACGCTTGAGCCCTCGCCCGTCACTGGCCGCAAGGGATCCATCATCAACTTTGCTTCTCTGCTCACCTTCCAGGGAGGACTCACCGTGCCGGCTTATGCTGCTTCGAAGGGAGCTGTTGGGCAGCTCACCAAGAGCTTTGCCAACGAGTGGACATCCAAGGGAATCACGGTGAACGCCATTGCGCCTGGATACATCGAGACGGAAATGAACACTGCGCTGCTGAACGACAAGGAGAGGCTGGCGAGTATCAGCGCGAGGATACCGGCCGGAAGGGTAAGTACACCCACCATAATACCTGGGCAATAACTGACAATCATGCAGTGGGGCACCCCTGAAGACTTCAAAGGGACAGCCGTATATCTAGCCAGCAAAGCAAGTGCATATGTGAGCGGTCATGTCCTCGTTGTGGACGGCGGATGGATGGGTCGGTAATCACCAACTTTATAATTCGTGAGTATGAAATACGAAGCAGACTCAAGCCAAAACCCTAGCGAATAGACCTCTGATTCCCTCACTTTGATCCCTGAACCGACTTCATCACAGACTCCATCCAGGGATACACCGAGCTGTTGGCCATCGGGTAGCCCATATGCAGAGCATTGGCGAAGAACCTGGCCTCCTTGGGCGAGCCATGCTCAAACAGCATCATCGAGTCCTCGATGGGCATGAGACCGTCCAGCGTGCCCTGTTCTTTTGTTAGTTTCATGCTCGAGGGGAGAGGCATGTAAAAGCTCACATTGATCAACAACAACCTCGCGCTCTCCATCTTCAGAATCCCCGTCTCCAACAACGAAAACTTCTTCTGCACCTTCTCCTTATACTCGTCCACGCTCCCAAACCCATGCTTATGCGCCATCGCCGGCGTCAACTTGAAGGGATACTCATGCCCATCCGCCCGCTCCAGCCACTCCCTATCATAAAAGTAATGAACCCCCGCCCCCTGAGCAACACTCCCAATGATCCTCTCCTTGTGCGTATGCGCCACCCGCACGGCATAATAGCCCCCGCTACTCAATCCCCAGACCATGACCTTCTTCATATCAAACCTCCCCTCTTTCGCCATCCAATCCAGCAACGAACTCCACAGCCTATCCGGGCTCTCAGGATCGGCACTATCAGCCGGGCAGTCCGCCGTCCCAGGGATCTCCACAACAACAGCTGCCCACCCCCGAGCCAAAAACTCCTCACACCGAACGGTATTGTCAGGCCGGTACCCATCCAACCCAGTCATGAGAACAACAGCAGGAAACGGCCCCGTCTTCCCGTCGGGAACCCGAACGTAGACAGGAATATCCTTCCTATCCCTCCCCTTGGCCTGGGAATGAGGCACAACCACCTCCTCCAACGGGCTCTCCCACGTCTTCCCCGCCTTGGCATACGTCGCCTTTTGCTTCTCCCACGCCTCCCACTTTGTCTTGTCCGTCACGTCGGGAAAAGAGGCAATATACGGGAACCTGGCGATCCTCAACACGGTACAGGCCCTCAGGTACAGCTCCGAGGCCTTGGTCTTGTTGCCTTGGGCGAGAAGCTCATCGCCCTGCCGTTCGAGGTTGTCGGCCGTGGGGATGAAGGAGGAGGTGTACTCGGCTGAGGTCCCATCGTTGACGTTGCGCGCGATGAGAGACTGGAAGATGGGTTCAAAGTCGGAGAATCGGCCGTCGTGGAAGGGGTAGAGGGACTTGGTGCACTTCCCCACTCGTCAAAACATGCCCGGGGTGGTGGGTGTGATTGTCGTTTTTTTGGTAAACAGGAACTTACGGGAAACCTCCACTTCGTCTCCCACAACGCCTTGATCCCCTCATGATGCGGCATCGTGGCCTCAAACGCCTCCCGGCCCATCAGCCATTCTCGCTGTTCCCCCGTGCCATCCACCCCCGAGATACCCCCGATGTTCTTCTTCGCCGGGACAGAGTGAGGAGACATGGTTGTTGATGTGGCTTGATTTTGATATCCGAAAGTTTTTGTCAAGTTCAACACAAATGATGAGAAGAAAAAGAAAAAAAGAAAAAAAAGACCCCAGAGAGCAGCCCGCAATGCAATGCAATAAAGTACAAAATAAACCAAATAAAAGAGTTAGATCACTCTGACAACCTTCTGCTTGGAGAAAACTGGCACTCCGTCCTTGGATCCAGCGTACACAGCGGTAGTAGTCGATCTTCTGCGGGCTCTCCTGACGGGGGAGGTTGCTTGATCACGGACTCTTTTAACAAGGCGTCAGCACAGGAGACATGCCACAACATATATAGAAGGGACCACTGACTGCGACTGAATCAGAGCAATGCGCACACGGGCGACGGTAGCGTTGAGATCCTCAGCAATGACGCCCATTTTGGTTAATATGAATGATCTGTCGGGTTTGGTCTTGGGGAATATCCGTAGTCCGAACGGTAGGTAAGCGGCTAGGCTGACGGGTTGTATCTATGAGTCGGGTACGGGCGAAGTTGGTGAGACGGTTATGTGTGTGATGTTTATATGCGTAAAAGCTGTTGTGGTAGCGAGGACTTGAAACTGCTGTGAGCTTGCTTGATAACTTCGAAAGAAAGCGTCAATAAACAGAAGCCGGGGAACACCTGAACATATATAGATCACCCAAATTGCAAGGTGCACAAGAGCAAGGCAAGGCAAGGTCGCATAGGTGACTGGAAGGTGGTCAGATGGAATGGCTTCCGGCCCGTCAATGGTCACCTTTTTCGCATTCACCTGGGGAACCGACATCCAACCTTCCAGACCAGGAAAAGCCGGGATGCACCTGGCGGAGCTGAATCAATCCGTCGAAGGCCGAACCTGCGTAGAGCCAGCCCATTCCTGGCCCATCTCCGAGGACAAGAAGCATTCGCGGTGCTCAGCAGACCATCCTTCATGGCTGCACAACAGACGCCTGTGTCGATCACCATTGGATAACGGGGAATTGGGGAATAAGAAAGTCCACTAGAGGAAGTCCGGTGGGGTGTCAGAAGAGCAGAGTTCGGCGTTTGAACTGCTGAGCCTGCAGCAGAAATGGCCGACCAACCAGTCAGGACGTGGTGTGTGTCGAGTTGGCCTGCTGCTGGTGGATGGGTTGTGTTGTTTCCCTTCGAGACCGCCCAGAATCACATGCCACAGGGCCGATGGATGTGTCCCAAGTGTGAGAAAGGGGGCCCTGGTGTTAGTGTAACGGTAGGGCCATTGTGGCAGCGTGCTAACTGCCGCCGACAGGGCCAACGGGGCCTTTGATTCCGCGCGGGGTTGCACCAATCTCGACTGCGTCCTTGGTCTCTGCTTCTGACGAGACTGGCTCCAATCGTCAAAACAAAGTCGTGCTACGGAAAACATCTTCTCATGCCGACATGTCTCGCTTGTCTGAATGGGCACACCGGCATCCGTCGAGTCTGGCTGTACAAGAACTGCGTATTGTCAATACCGAAACACAAGCACGCCAATCTAGACTTCTGGTTACATCACAACGGAATGAAACAACAACGCTGGCTTCATGATACTGTGCTAACTTCAGCAAGTGTTGACAGGAACATATGATATCAATGTGCCGCCCTTTGTGCGCCAAAATGGTAGCGTATGTCCGACATATCGTGTCGTCGTGACATTACCGATAGATCGTTGATCGTTCCTGGACAGTGTGGCAGTCTCGGTGCCAAGCTCCGTGGGGTTGCAAACACCAGCCATACTCCGCCCCCCAAGTATTTTGGAATGGGCCGACGTCAGAGGTTGGGTTCTTGACATTTGAGCTGCTGAACAATCCCGACCCCCTCCCAGTCAGCAGCTTCTCCGAGAAAAAAACAAAAGATATCCTGCGAAACAAACATTATTTGTTGTGATAATGGGCCATCTCGAGCCCCGCTCTCTTAAATCCACACTTGACATAGAAGCCCTCATTGTGCTCGCTGCAGTCCAGGATTGTCTTGTAGCAACCCGTCTCTCTGGCGATGAAGTCGAGAGCCTGGATAATTCTAAGACCCAGTTTCTTCCCTTGTTGGTCCTTCGCAACAGCGATGTCTTCGATGTGTCCGACCTTCCCAAGGCCGTGAATGCTGGAGTGCAACGACCACGTTAGCCCATCCCTGCTGCTGGGACGATGGTGCGAGACGGCTTCGGGGTGATAGGTTACTCACAACTTGCGCTCCACGATCAGCGCACCGGTACCCACGATCCTGGGTGGGTTGAGGTTGGTATCTTCAACCACGAGAATAAAGTAAGTGCCGTCTTGCTTGGCCAGCCACTGGTAGCGTTCGTCAAACTCCTGCCGGGAGATATCCCCCACGGTTGTCAGGACTCGAAGACAGTCGAGAAAGCCATGCTCGTAGTCTTCTGACCGAAGCGCGCGGAGCTTGTAACCCTCTGGGAGCTCAGCCTGGACACTGGGAGAAAGGAGGTCGGCCGAGAAAAGATCTTGGGTGCTCATTGTGAAAGTGATCGTCTGCGTGTTCTGGCTACGTGCGTTGGGCTGGATCGATCGAGCGATGTCGGACCAAGCGGCGACAAGATGGTACAGTTTGTCGAATTGAGGAAGGTAGTCGTAAGAGAGGAGAAGACGTACGGAACTCCGTGGGGGAGGTTCTCCTACCGGTTGGTGCAAAGACTGAAAGCGAACGTTGTCGGCTCAGTGAGAACAAAGATGGATCACGAAAGGGAATGCGGATGTGGAATCGATGTGTGGTCAATGGTCAAGGGCGTGGACCAGCCGCTAGGTCAGCGCTTCCGATTCAAGGGCTCGGGAACGGTTCGGGCCAGTCCTGTTTGTTGCACAGCGATAAGAAAGCGGGATCGCCTGCTGTTGGGAAACCCACCAGCTAGCTACCTAGCTCCCACCACGAAACTCGGACAACAGATCGATAAGAAAACACCCAGCCCAACCTGGAATTGACCTCTCACGAACCAAAGTAGTTTGTCGTTGATTTGTGCTATGGCCCCGACCCAGTCCGCCGGGAAAGGAACACTGTAGGCGTACCGCATTAGAGGCTTGACCGTTCATGTGTAAAAGCTTGGATGGGCGAGTGCTCGCTCCTCCTCCTCCTCCTCCTCCTCCTCCTCCTCCTCCAATGCTTTGGCATCCGTCTTGATGGCCCCGCAGAGAGAACAAAAGAGGGCAGCCCATGGCCGTGGAGTCTTGCCGGCTTTTGAGTGCCTGTTTCTGGCGGTCATGATGAAGTGATGTAGAGAGGACCGCAGCGCCGGTCAAAGCCAATCTCCAACTCATCAGCCCAACATTTGTGCATCGATACCCGCCACATCTGCCCCGCGTTGCTGGAGTTAGTGGAGTGCGAAAGGCGGGGTTAGCTGGGTTGGGTGCTGTTTGGCAGTTGGAGTCTGCTCGCTAATGCCGCTATGGCGCCCCTAGCGACCGGCAGATGACCGTCCCCACGTCATCACATGCCAAATTAGCCTTTGGGGGCCACAGAAATGCAGAGCCCAGTGACGCTGTGGAATGCCTCCAGCACTATCATGGAACGCATAATTGTGACAATCTCAGGGCTGGCCAGCCGTTCTAGCTGTTTCGCCACGTCCACCGCTCTTTTCTTCCTCCCCTAGAGTTCAGCAATAATAGCTGTTTCTCCTTGCTCTCGCCCCCTCCGTCGCCCATGATGATGAAGGTCCTCTTCTGGCCCTCCTGTCGTCCCCCAACACATTACGAAAAGTCCCTTCGTTGATCCCTTGCGCGTCGAACCAGCCTGCCTCGGGATGACCAGCCGAGGCCCTGTGCGATATAATCACCCTCACGTCCTTTGTTAATTTGACACCTATCCCATACCGCCCTCTGTTCTTGCCTTGCGCTGAACGATGATTATTGGAAACTATGGAGCCACAGACGATGTCGATATGGACGTGGATCCGGAGGACGCAGGTCCTGCTCGACTTGCCGTGATTCCTGACGAGGACATCGGAACCCAGATTCGCGATATCTCAGCCTCGAATCCCGGGAAGACCCTTCTGCCAACCCCGGTGGCCAAAGTCGTCAGTTTTGCGACCCGGTCTACAGGTCTAGCTCTACGTATGAGCACGGTAATAGGTGGATATGGCTTCGATGCCGCAAAGCTCACCACCTTGTCGAGTCTGGAACTTGGTCGCAGTATTCTCGGAGGCATCATCAGCAGAGCTGGAAAAGATGTCATCTCGCGTTCTGGCACAGATCTCGGAAGAGCAGATGCTGAAACTACACTTGAACGGAGCCTTGAAAACTTGCACAGGACCATGACCCAGATCGTCTTTTGGACCACAACCAGTTTTCACATGACGGGTACAACGCTCGCCATGTTCTCTGAGACTTCCCAGCTCCTCCTGTCGACCCTGGATCAGTTTTTCGGCTCAACAGATTCATCGCGGGCCATGGCAAGCATCATCACTTTGATCCGTCGCGAGTTTCAGAACCCCGCAACGGGCAGACAGGGAGAAAAGGTCGGCGTGATTGACTTGATGCTGGGCCTGTGTGGGATGGCATATCTGCAGAGATGGTGTCGGCGCCTGCTCGAAGAGGAGAGTCGTACCTTGAGGGTCGAGGAGGTAGTGTGGGACGTGGTAGTGCTGAGTGATGGTGTCCGGGTTGATGTGCATGAGGGGAGTCTGTATGGAGTACACAACGGATCGTACGCCGCCGAGGAGGCCTCGTCGAAGGAAACAGTGATCGCCATCAACAGCAACGGCGAACTCAACGACGATGACCGAAGTCGCCTTCCTGTGGCCCAACTAGAGCAACAAATCATGAGGTCTCTTCCCGATAACGCTAGAGTGTCTATCACCCGGCAGATTCGCACGACCGAGATTATCACAGTGGAGGTTACCGGCGGTGATGAGGATATCAGGGTTGACACACCTCCTGGCGTGGAACTGATTGAGGAGCCCCGGGCTGTTCGCCACAGCTTGTCCCAGACTCAACTGCGTGGCCGCCCGGAGAACAGCATCTCTGATTCTCGGTTTGTGTTCCGGCATTCACGAAGTCACGAGAGGCGAAGCTGGTTTCAAAAGGAGCACGGAGATGTCAGCCAGGTTCCCGGGTTTGTGGAACGGATGGACACGGAGTCTCCCGGAACGTCAGACGTGGAAACGGACGAAGAAGACCCGCCACCACCACCATCGGTCCCTCCTAAGTCATCGAGAGAACAATTACGACCACCTATCCGACGCCCCAACTTCCAAGGCTCTGGTTCGCCGATATCGCCGTCTTCCATCAGCAAACCATCCCGTATACCTTCTGCATCGAGACACGGGGTGGAGAACGCAGCAAATCAGAAGCGACCAAGGATACCCCCAACCGATTCCTCATCAAACAATGACAGGCCGAGCTCCTCTTCCGGGAGACAGTCATTCAACCGATTGCTGCCTTCCTACAAGCAGCAGAAGGAAGATTCGGGTCCCAGTATAGGCTCCTCAGCCAAGAAAGGGGGTTTCAGAAGCGCGTTTACCAAGCCAGGACGGCTCTTTAATAGAGAGGATTCTGGCTCAGAGAGCAGCGCCGGGAAGACCAAGGAAACTGCGAAGCCTGTCAAGCCCGCCAGGCCACCATCACATCTAGCAGTTCCTAGCAAACAGTCCTCTCTGATTCCAAAACAGCCTGTAATTGTGCCGCCACAGAAGACGACAGCGACAAAAACATCGCGGCCAGGGACTGCTGATTCACGCCGAAGTGTTCCGAGGAGCGAGTCGCGGGCTAGCTATATTTCAGTGCACAGCCGTCGGGACTCTTCCATCTCCCAAACCGAAACATTCTCTATCACAACCGCGGATGACTATCGGCCGGTCTCACCTTATCAGGAGAATTCGTCAACCAATCCTGTTGTTAGGAAGGCGAGGTCGGACAGAGAGCTTGGTGGTCCGCTTGGTGGTCCAGGGACTAACCATCGTCGGGTCAAATCTCACATGTATGCGCCCAGCATCTACACTCTCAGGGCCAATGAATCGCAAAGTTCGCTTGTTCCATACCAAAACTACCAGTCCAGGAGTGCCTACAGCGATACCGAGGCGTTGGGCACTCTGCGAAAAGCTGGGAAACTGGACACCATCTTTCCCAACGACCATTTTCTGACCAACATCACTCGATACATGAGATTCGCTTCTGCTTCTTATGGGTCAAACTTCCTCAGAGTGCTGGGCATTGCCAAAGAGATGCCCATCTTGCGCGCCCTCGATGACACCCACCACGAACTCCGCTGCTTCGCTCACCACACCGAATCCGATGCCAACAGCATTCTGCTCTCCTCCTTTGTCGACCCCCAAGGTGGCTCTGACGGCACGGGCTCCACCAACACTGGCGTACCCCTCGTTCATTACATCTCTCTTGACCACAAGGCCAAAGCCGTTGTGCTTGCCTGCCGTGGGACGCTTGGCTTCGAAGATGTCTTGGCAGACATGACGTGTGACTATGATGACCTTGTCTGGCGTGGCAAGGCTTACAAAGTCCACAAAGGTGTCCACGCTTCGGCCAAGCGGCTGCTCTATGGCGGTGACGGCAGGGTCCTCAACACGCTCAAGCAAGCCCTGGAAGAATTCTCCGATTACGGTCTCGTCCTCACCGGTCACTCCCTTGGCGGTGCTGTTACCGCTCTCTTGGGAGTTATGCTCTCGGAGCCACACCCAAGCAGTTCCACCTTCATCACCTCACCCAACCCTCATACTCGACTCCTCGGCGACGGCACCACAACTACTGCTTTCCGGCATCAAGAGATATGCCTCCCTGCTGGCCGCCCGGTCCACGTTTTCGCCTATGGCCCGCCTTCGACGATGTCGGCTTCTCTGAGCAAAGCTACTCGCGGTCTGATCACCAGCATTGTCAACGGCAACGACCTCGTGCCCTATCTTTCACTGGGAGTCCTCCACGACTTTCAGGCAGTGTCGCTGGCCTTCAAGACAGACAACAATGAGGCCAAGGTGGAAGTCAGACAGCGAATCTGGGACGCGTTGCAGTCAGGGATAGCAGACAAGTGGTATGGCTCTAGCGGGAGCGGTGGCGAGTCTTGCAAGAGGGAGGATGACGATCAGTGGGCTTATGCTGCGCTCAAGGTTCTCAGAGCGAGCATGATGAGCCAGAAGTTGCTGCCGCCTGGAGAGGTGTTCGTTGTGGAGAGCACACGGGTGTTGAGGCGAGATGCCTTTTTGGTGCCGGAGATTGGCGGAGAGGATCTGGGAAGACCAGCCCACCGAGTGGTGTTGAAGTATGTGAGGGATGTAGAGAAAAGGTTCAGGGAGGTGAGGTTTGGGACGAGCATGTTGACTGATCACAGTCCTGGGAAGTATGAGGATGCGTTGAACAAGTTGAGGTCTGGTGTGATGGACCACTGAATGGAAAGAGGAATAAGTCGGAGTAGGCGTAGCGTTGATTTCTTTTGTTGGGTGTTGTTAGATATGATGGATGACAATGGCGATGCTTTACAACCCCCCTACAACTATACAACTACTACATACACAGACACGAACTTATCCCCTCACGTCACCTCACCACTACCTTAGCTTAGCATATATCACGAGCAAAACACTATATCACAATTAGAAAAGTTTATACCCTTCAAAATATTTGACTTGATGTCTTTTCGCCTATTTCACTGTTTTTACACTTTTGCCATCCAAAAGACACCGGTTTTTACTCGGGTTTCTCGGTAACAATCTTGCCATCCTTGTCATAAAAGATCTCCTTGACCTTGACAGACCGCAAGTGGTCAACACCCTTGCTGAGCTCGCAGTCGTGGTGGAACAGCCACCAGCGCCCCTTGAACTCGACAATGGAGTGATGGGTGGTCCAGCCCAGCACTGGCTCCAAAATCCTCCCGCCATAGGTGAAGGGACCGTAGGGGCTGTCGCCGACACCATAGGCGAGGTAGTGGGTGTCGCCGGTGGAGTAAGAGAAGTAGTACTTCCCGTTGTACTTGTGCATCCACGCCGCCTCAAAGAAGCGTCTGTCGTGGTCGTCGGCGAGGATGGGCTCGCCGGTCTCGGGGGCGAGGATGACCACATCCCTGACCTCCTCGGCGAACTGGCGCATGTCCTCTGTCAGCTTGCCAACGCGGGCACCGAGGGAGGGGACGCCCTCGCCCGTCGGCTCCTTGGGCCCCTGCCAGCTGGCGTCGAAGACGTCGTGCCCCTTCTGGTAGCACTGCAGCTGCCCGCCCCAGAGGCCGCCAAAGTAGAGATACGCCTCCCCGTCATCGTCAACAAAGGTGGCAGGGTCGATGGAGTAGGACCCCTTGATGGGCTCCGGGTCGGGGGTGAAGGGGCCCTCGGGGCGGTCCCCGACCGCGACACCGATGCGGAAGATGCCCTCCTTGTCGCGGGCGGGGAAGTAGAGGTAGTATTTCCCGTTCTTGGTGGCCGCGTCAGGCGCCCAGAGCTGCTTGGACACCCAGGGGATGTCTTCTGTCTTGAGGACGACGCCGTGGTCGACTACAGGGGCGGCGGGGTCGAGGGACTCGGTGGAGAAGACGTGGTAGTCGGCCATGTCGTATTGGTCGCCATTGTCGTTAAACTGGATATCGGTTTCCCGATCGTGGGAGGGGTAGATGTAGATTTTGCCTTCGAAGACGTGGGCTGAAGGGTCGGCCGTGTAGATGTTTGTGATGAGGGGGGCCATCTTGATAAACTGATAAGGGAAGGGGGTTTGGTTTGTGGGGTAAAGTTGGAGGAGTAGTTGGGGTAATTTGCGGGGGGGGGGTTAGATCTTGCGGGGAGGGGCAAGTTTGGCTTGACTTGTGTGGTGAAGATGGGGGGGGCCGAGGAGGGGGAGGGTGATGAAGATGGTATGAAAAATAATGAAATCAAACAGAAGGGAGGATGTGACGGAGGAACTACCTCAGATATATACACATCCGGAGCACACAACTTGTCCACCCGGGTAGAAAGCACGGGGTGGGCGTGCCATCACAGTTCTTCTCCAAATGCTCTCCGCCGCGCTGGGTCATATGGATCGCGTGGATGTCGGAAAGAAGGAGTTCCTGGTCCCATTCCCTATTTATCCCCATTTAACCGTGCGGGCTGCATCCCGACCAAGACGCTTGGCGGGTATCGGCGGGGTGCTGTGAGGTCCGGGTGATATTGAAAGTCAAGAGACTCAGGTGAGAGAGGAGCTATTGGAAGGATCAGAGGTGGTGGTTGGAGGGGCTGGAGGTTCGGGCTGTGAGAGCATCGATTTCCATGATGTCAGTGAGAGAGCTCTTGGGCGAGTGACAGATGCAGAGGAATAGTTGTGCTCCATCCCATCTTACAACCGCCACTTTATCAAATCTGAGCCACGAAATGGCTCACGGTTGAACAGGATAAAGAAACCATCGCACCCTGAACCGAGACGGGGACATGGTGTTGAGGAGTTGTCGTTGTCGAAAAGCGGGTATGACGGGAATGAGCAGCGACCCCTGCCATCTACTATCACACTCGTTCCGCATTTTGTCTTTGTCCATCGATCGGCCAAGCCTGGAGGGCTGCTGTAACTCACAACCCAAGTCTTCAATGAAGCCATCCACATCGGCTTTTGAAAACCCCATCATGATCCCCAGAGACGGGGTGATAAGACGGAGCAACTTCATTCTCAGGAGCCTGTGAAACCGCACAATCTCGGCCAGCTCACCTGTCAGGGGCATCGGCGTAACCTTCAGCCGCACCCCAATAAGTGCTGGCCTGCAGCCATCACACCTATCAGAGGCTGTTCGCGACGCCGTGTTATGCACAGCGCCGTCTATCGTCCAATGATCCCATGGACCCTGATCGCAACCCTTGCCCAGCTCGACACCCCGGATAACAAGAGGAAAATGAAGGACATGTGTTTGTGGTCCCCGCCGCAGGGCTGTTCAATCCCCTCTCGTCTTCTGTCAAGCTTCGTTTTTTCCACGCGTCTTTCGCGTCGACTGTGTTGAAGAAGGGAACCGTCCTTTGTACGCCAAGCCGGTTGATAATCAAGAGCCGCAATGCTGGTCCCTTCAGCATCACTGGCGTCGCCGACGCCGTCAGTGACTCCGACTCCGACCTTTGATGTCTTTGGCGCTGCTTTGCTTCGACCACGCCAAACCGACTTCTATGGGGATTGCTATGTATGTCGCTCCGTCGAGATCAAGCAGCACAAGCTGGGCTGTCCTTTACTGACCTCCCTGTCATACTAGAATTACGGATCCAATGTTTACTCCTGCACGACCCATCTGTCAGAATGCTACAGTGACTTTGACTTCGTGACAGCCGGAGGAGGGCCGGAGAATGGACTGGCCTACAACAGTGCCGTCGACTCCGCTGTTCAGTCATGTGTCTGCACCCATGGACAAGCCTACTGGAACTGCTGGTATACTAGAATCGCGACTGGAACCTGCTCCAGTTTGTATGACGGCTGGAATGAGCTATACGCCTCAGCCCTCGGATCAACATGCAGCAACATCATTGGCGGCCCCCAGGGCCAGCAACAACCTAACATACCGTGAGTGAGACGGGGTGCCATGTGTGAAAAGCAAGGTTGACTAACTGTTTGATCTTCAGGACTTCTGTGTCTCTCGCGTTACAGTAAGCATTGTGTTTGGTCTAGGTTCCACTTCAAAGGTAGAAACTGACTTGGAATCGCAGAACCGTCAACGTCGTTACTGTCAGCACTCGTATCAACACTCCCGCCTATGACGGACAGCCCAAATTCCAAGGCACAGGTGCTCTCCTCAAGGACGAATGTGGCCAAGCCAGCTTCACTCTCGTAGACGCTGGGAATACCGCATATTACGCTGGCTTCCTCGGCTGCATCAAAGACCGCCCTGATTGCTGTCCTTGGCCCGTCGAGACCGCCGCCGCAGCAGTTGCCTCGGCGGTGTCTGGATCCAACGCGGCAGAGCTGGAGAAGCTTGGCTTCGACTACCCCATTCCTGTCGACGCAAAGCAAGCCAGACTCCAAACATGCGCTGAGGATTACTATTCTGTGGATGGCGGCTGCTGCCCCAACGGCTTCGTACCATTCACCTCAGCGGTGGGCGGCCAGACGCCCTGCTGGTCTTCTATCAAGGCTGGAACTACCCGACCCCCTACCCTCACGGTGGAAAGGGGCAAGGAAACCAAGACGGACCGGGAGACCTCGGCGGTCGTCAACATTGTCTGGTCTATGCGTTATCCGGTTGTGGAACAAAGCTCTGGCGGCCTCTCGGTAGCAGCCAAAGCTGGCATCGGTGCCGGTGCAGGCGTAGCTGCCATCCTCATCGGTGGTCTCGCCTTTTGCCTCTGGCGTCAACGCAAAAAGAACAAGCAGCTCGAGGCCCGGCAGCCCGCCGACCCCAATTCCGCAGCAGCGGCAGCAGCTCAAACAGTCCCCCAGCAGCAAATGGCACAAACCCAACCCCAACCCGGGCAACCTCAACAGTTCCCTAACGGCCAATTCCAGCCCATGCCAGGTCAGCAACAACCACCACCACCACCACCACCACAAGGCCAATACCCCCCGCCGGCCCAGTTCCAAAACGGCCACCCCTCTCCCAACCAATACATCGCCGCTGGTGCCATACCCCCGGGAACAGACCCCTCCCGCCACAGCGTCAACACATCCATCTCCTCCCCCTCCGCTCTCATGCCGCAAAACACCGGAGCCTCCAACACAACCAACGGCCACGCATCCGAGCTGTCATCTCTGAGCGGCGGACAAAACCCATTCAACACCCACCCTCAGAGCACCCCTTCCCCGGGAGTGGGTGCTGGACCAGGCGGGTACCCGGCGCCTATTGCCGAGGCAGATGAGGGACAGCATCATGGTCAGAATCAGTTTTACGGTGGTGGTTATCAGCAGCATCAAGGGCAGTATTACAACCAGCAACCACAGGGAGGGTTCCCGCAGCAGCAGCAGCAGCAGCAATATGGTGCCCCGTACGTGCAGCAAGGGGGCCAGCAATGGCAGGGCCAGCCGCAGGGACAGAATCCGTGGCAGGGCCAGCAGTATCACAACGCGGCGGAGATGAGTGCGCAGAGGGAGGCCGATCCCCCTCAGGAGGTTATGGGGAGTTACCCGCAGAGTAATCAGCAGCAACAGGGCCCGCCACCCCCCCACCACCACCACCACCACCAGCAGCAGCAGTGAGATGTGCGAGTCTAGAAGAAAAGGGGGGAGCTGAGGATATAATGGTAATGAATTGGCATATAGGTTTACCGGGCTATTTTAGGCAGGGTGGCACATAACAAGGATGGGAGGCAAATCTGTCTGGGTACATCCGACACCAGTGCTTTGGATGGGTTAGGTGGGAAGGAAATAATTCCGAGTTTGGGCAGGTAGCCAGTTGCATAACAAAATCCTTGGTTCAATAGCATGGTTTTGATGAACTTGAGGTCCGAGCATGAGCATCAAACGGCGGTGAGCCCTCAGTATGGTTAGGTGTAAGGGGCTGGCTGAGCTGAGTAGCAGGTCACACGACACCCATCCGGCTCCCATGCATCTTTTTCACCGGTCAAGTACGGGCCTCATCAAAAGCGTGGCATCACCCCCCTGATCCTCTCGGGCCGCAGTGGCGCCAACCTAGGGGTCAGCCAGTGTGCCCGGCGTCCGGTCCCGGCCCGATAATGGGGCGTGCTGGTATCCGATCCAAGTCTGGAAATCTGGATATGGCTTCTTGGCGGGCGTGAAAAGTGCTGTAGAACCTTGGCGGTGGATGGCTTAGGAGGGAAGTGTAATGTGCACGGTTGAAATGGAAAATGCACATTGGGGTAGCATCATGGGCAGGCTTTCGGGAGAGAATGGATTTGACATCAGGTCATTGTCACCTCATGAAGGCTTGGGCTGCTATCGAGAGGGGTGTTGGTCCTCGAGCCTTGCCGTGGGGAAGGGAATGTTCCTCGGATCTGAGGCGTAGAAATTAAGAGAGAACCTGGATGTTTTTGAAGTAGCTGAAGATTCCAAAGATGAACAGAGGTGATGAGGAGAGGAGAACCCGGGGTCTTGAATTCGTCAGGGGGGTTATATGAATCAGTACGATAAGAGAAATGACGGGCTTGACGAGGCTGACCAAGGTTGTAATCTGAGACGATGACAGGTTGTGATGAATAAGGACCGCTCTCCTGCGTGTTGTATGGTCCACGCTTCACCAGTCAGCGCCTCGCGGGGACCTACAATATGGAGTGTATCAGGTATGAGGGTGAGACGGCTGGCAAAGGTCGTTCGTGTTTTCCACATCATGATGTTACCAACACGATGTGGAAATTCTGGAGTTATCTCGGGAAGTTTGGCCAAGACCACTCCTGAAAATGGAATTTGTGTAGTTGAAGTCAGATATGGAAATCGCCGCCCAGGTATGGCTGAAGGTCAAATGTCGCCATCACTGATATGCGGTAAGACCAAGGAAACGTCTGAACTGAAGCATATGTGCAGTTCTTTTTTGTCGTATCAACAGCCGAACTTGGTGCAAGTTGGTGGTGGTAAGGAGCCTGGTCCAGGGTGAGGGGGCCTTGGCCGATTTGAGGTGTCCCAAATAGGCGATTGGAATTTGTGCCACATCCATCGACGAGGCTGCGCAACATCGAGGTTACCAAGCCGGTGTTGATCGTGGGATACACAAGCTTGGGCAGCAATACGTAGAACGGCCGCTTCCAAGTGTTGAAGCTGCATGAGCTGGCGACCTCAGGGAGGGGGTGTCGAGAGAGAAGGGGGACACGGGAGGCGAGGTTGACGACAAGGGGGCCATGGCCGCAGCTGAATTTGAATGTTCAAGATTCCAATCAGCGGTCGGCGTCAAGCATATTTGCGCAACGGCGTAAGCTTCGTTGCTTTTTCATATCAAGTGACACCCCCCCACCTGCCGTCACAACACCAACTTCAAAACCTCCCGAGGTGCTCCTGCCTCAGGCCTCGCTCTAGGCAGATTAGGACTGCAAGTGCCACAAAAAGCACCTACCTGTGGGGCATATACTGAGCCTCTCTCTCCCTAAGCAAGCCCACGCTTCTGCCATGTTTTGCTGCTCAGTTTTACATTGCCCGGCCTGTATATGGAATTGGAATTGTCCGCTGCAGCCTCCCTCAACAGCACATGGAAATTTGGCTTGTCATTCCACCCGAACCTGCATTTTCCCGCCCGCTTCGGCACTTGGCCCGCAGCCTTGCCTTCTGGTTCTCTTGATCCATTATTTTCTTCCTTTCGGAGCCTGCCACGATCGTCTGTACTCCCGACTGGACCTTGGTTCACTACGGTTGCTTGAGATACTAGCTCGGGCTGTTGTACAGCGCCAAGCTGGACGGACTGAAAAGCACCACCAGAACCCCCTATTCCGTCCCATGAACCTCTCCTAGCTGCTCAGGCTTCACTCCATGTGGAGGTTTGGCCCTACACGAGGGCTTTAGTCCCATCATACATTATATCGACATTTTGCATTACAGCTCCGCACATACTTGACAACGTCGAGAAGAGGAAGTAGTCCTGGTTTATGTAAATCTTGAGCCCATATCGTCCAGACAATGACTGTCGCAGCGATGGGGCAGAGACCACCGCATGTTCCTGAGCTTGGTATTTTTACGTTGGGTGAGGATCTAGGTACGTATACACTGCTCTGTCTGCATGATTATCGAGACTGATCTCTGAACATCAGTGAATAACCCAGAGGCAATTGTTATACCTGCGGTGGACATTGCGAAGCCTGTTGAAATTGTTGCAAGGCGCACGGAGATCAGCTCCCACGGAGCCAAGGGTAGAAGCGGTCCTACCAAAACCGAAGTCTCGGCTGCTCAGGAAGTCAAGAGTACGAACGGTCAAGCGACCAAGGCTGAGACAAAGCCTGTGAAAACAACTGGTTCAAAGTCGAAGGATGCAACCGAGGAAGACAAAAAGAACGCCAGGGCCACGGTAGACTCTCAGAGTCAAGAAGATAGTGTGGACTACGGCGATCAGTGGACCTGGAGCGAAAGGGACCAAGATTACATCCGTACCGATGAAAGTGAGACTTCTCCTCACATTTCACCAAGCCATAATCACTAAAATATCACAGACGGCAAAACACTCCATTACACCAACTTCCAGAAACCCCCCGACCCAGATGCTACATCACCACCCAGTCCAACAAAACCCGGATCACCAGCTGGAAGTAGACAGAACTCGACCGGACCCGAAGCCGCAACCAAACACAAATGGGAGCAGCCCTTAGACCCTCGTGCGTACCTCTCGCCCCTTTTGTTTTCCAACACTCTAACACTTCCCTCCAGGCTTCCAAGTAGTCACCAAACCCAAACGCTTCTTCGCCGTAGGCCGCATCTTCAAAGTCCCCTGGTTCGAACCTCTCGGCTCCCCGGACCCTTCCCCCAATGACCCGTTCCCTTCAGCCACCCCCCCGAACCTCGAGTACTCTACGAAATGCCCCGAATTCCACGGTGAGAAACCGCTGGCCAAATACCGCTGGTTCGTCGTCGTCCGGCGCCGCCTCCACCACTCACTCTGTTTCTCCATCACCACATACGCAGGAGCCAGCAAGTCAGCCACCAACAAGGCATGCAGAGGTCGGGATGTAGATTTTGTGGTCTTGCACAACAGCAATGTCGTACCTGCGAAGCCGTACGAAGAGGAGAACATCACCCGGAGGCCCATCGGGGTGATAATCGAGGATCAGGAGACGTATATCAGCCCGGTTGCGAGATTGGATTGCGGGAGGATTTACACCGTCGAGGACCACCTCAGGGTGATGAAGGTGGGGAGGGTGCACCCGGGCAGCTTGGCGGCGTTGGAGGAGTATTTCAAGGATAGTGTTTCCTAGTTAAAGGGGATAAGTGTGCGTTGCTGAAGGGTGGTGGGATATGGTGGGGGTTTTTTTTATTTTTTTTTATTTTTATTTTTTTCTATTTTTTTTTGGTTTTTGTTGGATATAAATCGGGATCCGATTTTGGAAATGGCGATGGGTGGTTGGGTGTGTAGCCTTTTGGAATTGTGTTTAGTTCCCTTTTCAGATGTTTTTTTCTTCGTCACTTCTGCCTTTTCTCATGGACTTGCCATACTCTCGTTGAATTCTGACAAGCCAGAGCCGGAATTTCGTACCATCTGTCTCTCTGGCCATCCTTGTCGGTGCCTCTTTCTTGTCTTTCTTACTCACATTCGTTTTCTACCAGTTTAACCTACCGCCCGACACAAGGCATGCCAAAATTTAACCAGCTTCATTTTTGCCTTTGCCTCGCTCGACGTGGTGTTCAGCCCTGAGAGAAAAAGGGAGGCAGAAAAAAGCCAAAAAGAAAGCAAGCGGCTGAAAATCACAAACGCTGTGTGGCGAGGGGCCAGGAGTCAAACCTGGGTTCTTCGCTCAAACTCGGGAATGCACTAACCGCTGTACTACCGCACCACGGAGACAAGCTGATTGATAAAACCGTGGTCTGGTTGTGGTCTGGCTGTGTTCTCTGGTTGTGGCTCCTCTAGTATGGTGGAAAAAGGGGGGCGTGGCGTTGACTCGGCTGGGTTGGGTGAACCTCAAAACTGCCCTGAGGACGGGAACAGCAGGGTCCACAAGACAGTGTGAACATCTCAAGCACATAAAAACGGATTTGGTTCAACACAAGGAAATAACTTCTAGTGGGGCCTACAAAAAGTGAAAACAGGTACCCCTCTGATGAGTGAGTGAGTGTGTGTGAGAGTGTGGTGTGAGTTCACCAGATAGGTAGTAGCTCTGGCATACCTCACCGCGTTCGACTTTTTCGCAATGTTGACAAATGACAACCATAAATGCCATCATATCACAACAATGACAGCAACATGGTGACGAAGAACTCCTCCTTTCCTTCCCCTCCCCATACCCCCCTATAAATTTCCCAAAAAAAAACGACTGCTTTTTTTGCGCTCTTTATCCCGCCAGACTCCACCCAAACCGTTCCGTCCCAATGTGAAAAGTCCTTGGTGTATGCCCTCCCTTCTGTCATTAGTGTGTATGGTGGTGGTACAACGAGACATTAAGTGAAGTAGGTGTTGGGTGGGCCAAGGTGTGTTTGGGTTTGCGGTCGTCTCGTACGCATCATCGGATGCGTCATCGTATTCTCACTTCTCTTACAACTCCTCCTTGGCGGTCTTCTCCTTGCTCTCGCTAGCGGGTTTGGGGACCTTACCCTCGGCCTCCTTCTCGCCCTCGACGCTCTTCTCAGCAGCCGGGATGGATTCGTCAGGAACCAAGTTTTTGGGAGTCTCACGGTCGACACCTGAGAAGTCATGCATGTTAGTGGTTCACTCTTTGGGAAAATGGCTCAGTGGTCCACCTACCCTCAACATCCGGGTGTGGAGGCGCCACAGGAACCGGCGCGCCCTCCTGAGCGTCGACGAAAACTTCGTTGCCGGCAGCATCAATGATGCGAGTGCGAGTCTCGTAGCGGGTCTTGAACTCGACCTTGCCCTCCAGGGCCTTGACTTGCTCCATGTCCAGCAAGTTACCATCCTGGTCTCTGTACTCAACACGCTCCTCGGTGTGGACAACACGCTGTTCACCAGCCGCCGGGGCTCCCGAAACCTTCTCCTTCGGCTGCTCCACGGCGGGGGCCTTGGCCTGTTCGCCAGCAGCCACCGGGTTCTCAGCAGGGGCTGGGGCCTGGACGTTCACCGACGGCTTGCTTGTCGAAGTGGGCGAAGCCGCCGCAGGTGAGTTGGCGAGCTGGTCATAGGCCTCATACTACGTCAACACAGATGTTAGCACCTCGTCTCGGTCACAAAACAATCTGTCATGTGCCATTATTCTATGTGCTCATGAATCATGCCTCCATATCCACCGAACCTAAATACTTGCTCGTTTCTTCCACAGAAAGCCTTCATTTCCCCCTGACGGGCAACTTCACCTCGGGGATCGATGCACTTACGCTATCTAGGAAGGTATTGCAATCCCAGTCCCAGGTGTTGAAAAGCTTGACACGCTTGCACTCGGCCTTGGTCCAGGCGTTGCCGTAAGCAAGAGGAGAAAGCAAGGTGAAGGCGGCGACCGAGATAAGCAGGAAAAGGAGAGCACCGGCCTTGCCGATAAGAGGGTTCTTCTTCAAGCCAAGAGCCGAAATCCGCGCAACAACAAAGTCGAAGATCTGGCAGAAAGCAATGACGGAGAAGTAGAGAGCGGGGAAGTAGTGGTGGAGGAATAGCTGGCGCTGCATCAGATAGAACGGGAAGTAATGAAGAGCCCAGCCGAGCACAGACGTGCCAATCTCGTAATCAAAGCGCTTGAAAACCGGGTCAGCGTAATCATTGAAGCTACGCTGCCAGCGGAGAACAGCGATTCCCTTGAACAAGATGTAGATAACGACGGCAGCTGTGGCGCTCCACCAAACAATGGGGTTGCCAATGAGGTAGATCTGGCGGTGGTTTCTGCCCCAGAAGTTGATACCACGGCGGAGGATGGGCCAGGAGTCTGGGCGGGAGTCCCACGCGTGGGATTCGACAAGTCCAGCGTTGGTCTTCCACATAACCTTCTGGAGCTCCCAGAACTTGCCCAAGAAGCCAGGGTTGGCATAGTTGACCTTCTCGGCGTCGGGACCAAGCTTGGCGTGCTCGTTGGACTCGATGTACCAGAGACTGTTAGGAAGAGTGCCACCACGAGCGCAGGTAACCTCTTGCTGTTCAGAGGCCCACGCGGGGAGCTTGACCTTGTGCGAGAACAGGACACAGCCGGTCATGACGTGGACAAGTCTGAACTTGGTGTCAATGGTGCGAAGGCGCTCCTGAGCAACACCGGCTTTGGACTTCTTCTTGACAATTTCGACACGGAAAAAGTCATTGGCGTCTCCATCGAATCCCTCATAACCATAAGCAGACACCTCGTTCTGCCACTCAGCTTCGGTAACAGGGGGGCGAACATCGTGAGAGTGAAGGCGGCGGTGAGTGGGAACATGGTAGACACGAATGATGGCACCGTTCTTGATGTAAGGAGTCTCCTCAAGGTTGTTCCACGCGTTGGTACCGTTGATAGGCAGACCGTCAGCCCCAAGAGGCTGGGTCTGGTTCTCGAGGAACCAAAGGTTGTTGTCGTCCTTGTGAGGGTAGAGAGTGATCTGCTGCTGCTTGGATCCGGTGGGATACATGAGCGGGTGCGAGTGAAGATAGCCGCCCTGGGTGTTGACGTGCCTGATGGAGACCTTGCTGCCCATAAGAACATCGGCAGGGACATCCTGCATGCCCTTGGAGTTGAGGGTAGACTGGAACTCGGAGCTCATGAAGCCATCACCCTCGCCAGGGTTAACCAGGCAGAGGAAGTGGATACCGAACATGGCCATGTAAAAAGCCACGGGAATGGCAATCAAGCAGAAAGCACGGGCCAAGAAGTGCTTGGAGAAGGTGCTAATAGTGACGTTTTTGTGATCACCCCACAGAACCCAGAGCTGGACCAAGGTCAAGCCGCCAACCCAGGCAATCGTGAACAGGCCCACCCACTTGATGCTGACAGTCATGCCGAGACCAAGACCGGTCATGACAAGCCAGAACCACCAACTTGGGGAGAAAGCTCTAGAGGGGCCGAGCTCCTGCTGGTTGGTGAAAGAGGTGAAAGCAAGCGCGGTGAAAGCCGTAGCAATCATCAGGGGGGAGTCAAGCAAGATAAGGCGTGCCTGGGTAAGCAGACCGTTCTCTGTAACAACCCAGTGTCAGTCCGTAGCCACATCCATATCCAAGGAGGAGGGTACCCACCAAAAATGATCAAGCAAGCCCCCATGGCGGCGATGAAGGTGCGGCAACCGGCAGCCTTGAGCGTGAGGAACATGGTAGGAGCCAGAAGAACACCGCAGATAGCAGGGAACAAGCGCATGGCGACATAAGGAACGCCAGGCTCAAGGTAGTCCTTGCCAATCTCCTTGAAGTCGAAGTTTCCATCAAAGCCAGCGAGGTAACCGAAGAGCGTGATCATCAATTTTGCCAGAGGAGGGTGGACGTCCATGAAGAACTTGCCCTTGATATACTTGGAAGCGAAGCCGCCGAAGCTGTAACGACCACATGGTTAGCTCTATGTTGAGAGTCTGGGCAGGTATCGGTAGCAAACGTACTGGACCTCATCGAAGACGACGCTGGTGGGCTGATAGATGCGGAACAGGCGCACCGCAGCGGCCAGGAAGGTGATACCAAGCAAGAGTTGGTAATCGGAGCCTGGGAGCAGGAAAACATCGTTATCGGCCACGCCCTCGGACGTGTAGTCGTTGGGGCGCTTCGAAGCTCCCTTATTCTTGTTCTTCGAGCTTGTCGAGACGGTGCCTGGGATAGGTTGGGTAGGTGCTGGGTTCGGTGGCAGGGGAGGAGATACCCGGCCGGATGCCGCTTTTGCGGCTGCCGATCGAGCCATTGTCGATGGTGGAGAGGACGATGTCTAGCTAGAAATCGTAGTTCTTATCGGGGTCGGGGGGTGTTGTTGACGGTGTGATAATTCAGCCGCCAGGATCGTTGTTGGGCAATCCGGGAATCGGGAGTTAACGAGAGTCGAGAAGGTCAAGGTTTCATTACAAGGCTGTCATTGGATGCTGAATTCCGAACAAGAAAAAAAAAAGAGTCGAGTGAAGAGCACTCGGCCACGTCCAGAGCAAGACAAAGGTTGGACGAGAAGAAGAAGAAGAAAAGACTTGGTCAGTCTTCAGTAGCTGACTTGACCTCGGAAAAGGCTGAAGAGATGGAAAGGGGGTTGCAGTCGCCAGTGATGAAGCTGCGTGCCGACAAGCATCCCATAGTTATTTCAATGTAGCTTAAGTGGCCTCAACCCCCTGTTGGGCTAAAAACGGCCGTAGCGTGTTGTTATTGGCTGACATTCCCCAGACAGCACGGAACACGGGCCACAAGTAACCTCGCAAGAGCCTAGCACCGTTCCCTGGGACCAACTAATTATTTTTCGACGCGTCACAACCACTCTCCCTGCGTGTGTATTCGTATTGAAAGGGAACATGTCAGGGCAGGCAATGGAGAAATTGGCATCGATATGTGAGGGGAATCCGATGGATTGACCTTCTCTTATCTGGCCAGATGTTCAAGTCCCAGGAGGAAAGTGAATCAAAGTCAAGGTTGCATGTGAAGATGTGGTGATCCCTGAGACGGTCAACAGTACAGTACCAAATGTGCGCACGGACCATTTGATCGCAACCCACCCGCGCTCAGCCGCGCGCCGATAGCAATTGGCAGTGTTCTGGAATTTCGATAGGCGAACTCTTACTTTTCATCATTCCAACCACCACATCGATTTTGCAAATACCTGCATCAAAATGGCCGTTGCAAACGGAGACTCGGCTGCATCGGCGGCCGCGGCGCTTGAGAATCTCAAGCCGCCGCCAGGAGTTATCATCCCACCACCGGGTGAAATCCGCGAAGCGATCGAGAAGACGGCTGGCTATGTCATGCGCGGCGGCCTTGGTCTCGAACAGCGCATCCGCGAGAACCACGGCAAAAACCCAAAGTTCAGCTTTTTGATGAAGCATGACGATCCGTACAACGCCTACTACGAATGGAGGAAAGAGGAGATCAAGGCCGGCCGTGGTACCGCGGTGGCGGCTGGTCGCGTCGGAGAGAATGCTGCGCCAGCGAAGGAAGAGCCAAAGGGGCCTCAGAAGCCTCCCGACTTCCAGTTCTCAGCCCGTATGCCTCGAATGAGCCAGAAAGATTTGGAGATCGTGCGACTAACTGCCTTGTTCGTCGCAAAGAACGGGCGCCCTTTTATGACACAGCTTGCGCAGCGTGAGCATGGCAACCCTCAGTTCCAGTTCCTGGCTCCCAACCACACTTTCCACAACTTCTTCCAGAGCCTCATCGATCAGTATTCAATTCTCCTACGCGAGAGCGGCGTCAATGGCGAAGGCACCAAGCTGCACCAAGCCCGTGTTGAAGAACTTCGCCGCAGTGCTACCGACAAATACCATGTGCTCGCGCGCGCCAAGCAGAGGGCGGAATATGCCAAATGGGCCGAGGCTGAGAAGGCGAAGAAGGAGGAACAGGAGGAACAAAAGAAGGAGGAGCTTGCGCGGATCGACTGGAACGACTTTGTCGTGGTTGAGACCATCACTTTTACCGAAGCCGATGACCAGGCATCCCTTCCGCCCCCGACGACTCTCAACGATCTCCAGTATGCTTCTTTGGAAGAGAAGAACAAGATGTCGATCAGCTCCAGTCTCCGCATCGAGGAAGCGTTCCCATTCGAGGACACCAGCTACAACGCTTATCCTCCGCAGGTATATGGCGTGCAGGCCCCGGCCGCAGTGCCGCAACCAACTCACCAAACGCCTGCCTATCCGGCTGCCAATACTCCGCCACCTCCATCGTATGGCTCATCTGAACCAGTTGGGGGATCCAGGTCTGCAGAGGAGGAACATGAGGTACAGAGAATTCGAGAAAGAGAGCAAGAAAGGCTACGCATGCAACAGGCACAGACCGAAGCCCGCGGTGGCGCCGCGCCCATGAAGATCAAGGAGAATTACGTTCCACGGGCGGCTCAGAGGGCAGCAAACAAAATCGGCGCCCAGACGGCCATGTGCCCCAACTGCAAGCAGCAGATTCTGCTCAACGAGATGGATGAACATATGAGAAGTGAGCATCTGATCCATGTTATCTTTGTTTTTCAGCAGTTACTAACACATCCGGTAGTTGAACTCCTCGATCCACGGTGGAAAGAGCAAAAGGCCAAGGCAGAGGCCCGGTATGCCACCACCAACCTTAGCACGGTGGACGTGGCCAATAATCTCAAGCGCCTGGCCAGTCAACGCAGTGACCTGTTTGACAATGCCACTGGCCAGACACTGTCGGAGGAGGAGCAGGCACGGAGAAAGAAGATTGCACTGCACTCGTTCGACGGCAACCCAGAAACCGCCCATGTGAACCAGATGCAGAACTTCAACCTTGACGAGCAGATTCGGGCTATTCACCAGAAATTTGCGGACAAATAGGTATGGCTTGGGCACAAGAAGTTGAGGGCGGAGGGGCTTTGGATGAGAAAGATTTGTCGAACTGGTTGGTCGAGTTTCGGATGGCAAAAAGAGTAGGCTGGCCTGAACAGCACCTTTTACACAGCCATCAAGGAAACGCGCATAGGAGTGTGTATTGTATTCATGAGGATTTATACCTGCGCTCATGGGAAGGAGTTCTGGGCGCTTTTCGGGGGGCAACTATTGGCAATCACAAAAGCCGTTCCGCATGGCCTCATTCCGTACTTGGCGTTTTGTGGTCTGTGACATGTTTCTTTGTTGACATGTTGAGAGCAAGCGCGTGCTTTTGAACTGCCACCGCAGACAATAACCAAGTCACTAATATCTGTGTAGTGAGATATTCACCGGTAGATAGGGTGTGACATGGCAAACATGGGCCCAGATCCCGGACCCGAGATCGTCGAGCGGCGGGAATTACCCCACTCTTCCATGACCCCGTTCCTGCGAGCTTGGCTTGACTTGGCTGACCACTTTACCATCGATCATGAGGAGCGAGACTCTCGCTCACTTGCATCACATCACCGCCTCGACCTCAACCCTCCTCCACCACCAACTTTTTGTACAACACCACCGGCCAACACCGCACAGCTTTGACTTGCTCTCCCAGAAGCATCTAACCACCGCCCGCAGCTTCGGCCTTGTTTTCGCGCGCATCTGCAACCCCTCACTCAAACCACACCATTCCCCTCCCCCTCCCCCCTCACAGCTAGCCACAAGCTCCCCTTCAACAAGGGAGCTTTCCCACTGACTCGCCCAACCTGGCTTCCAACTCTCCCACCGAGGCTGGCAACACCGGAAGCCAGCCTCCCAAATCCCCCACCTCCCCCACAGGCTCCCAGTCCGAAGCCCTCGCCGCCGCCGCCCGCCTCCACCGACCCATCATGCAATCCCTCCCCGACACCCGCACCCAGTCCTTTGACGAGATCTACGGCCCCCCCGAGAACTTTCTCGAGATCGAAGTCCGCAACCCCCGCACCCACGGCATCGGTAGGCACATGTACACCGACTACGAGATCGTCTGCCGGACCAACATCCCTGCTTTTAAGCTGAGGCAGTCGACGGTCCGGAGGAGGTACAGCGACTTTGAGTACTTTCGGGATATCCTCGAGAGGGAGAGCGCGAGGGTTACGATCCCGCCGCTGCCGGGGAAGGTGTTTACGAACAGGTTCAGCGATGACGTGATTGAGGGCAGGAGGGCCGGGCTGGAGAAGTTTCTGAAGATTGTGGTTGGCCATCCGCTGTTGCAGACGGGGAGCAAGGTTCTGGCCGGGTTCGTGCAGGGTAGGTCGGCTTCCCCTTTCCTGGGGGACCCATCATGAAAACGGAGCTTGCTGAACAGGGGAGACAGATCCAAACTGGGACAGGAACGCCTGGTGACGAGAGGTCATGGGGCAGCTGGTGAGGACTGACTCGGGTTCTACTGCCACTACCAATACGACCACGACCACGACCGCGACCACGACCACGACCACGACCACGACCACGGTTTCGGTTTCTACGAACGGCAGCAGCTTTTCGACAACGGGGAGGGGTATTTCGCGGTTGTGGTCTGCCGGGAGGGAGAGGGCGGCAACGGACATCAGCAGGTCGGTGTCGGCGCCACCGCAGCCATCACTCTCTGTGCAGACGAGACCGAGAAAGCTGCAAAAGAAACCACCGAAAGGGATGTTTCCAGAGTCGTATAAGATGGGTGATTAGAAAGCATGACGGCTTATGATGGTATGCGGGCTTGGTTGGTCATTTTTTCCAAAATGGAGGCGAGTAATGTTGTTTGTTGCATCAGTTGTACTTGTCTTGTTTTGTTGTGTTTTGTTTTGTTTTGTTTTGTTTCCTTTCATGTCGATTCACTGCCAGCGGAGGAGAATGGAAGCCAAGGAGAGAGTGTCTTGAGGGTTTAGCTTTTGGACTTTTATTTGGTTTCATTGAATTCGAGATATCCCGTTTTTCCACCTCCCAGTTTCCCTATCACAGTTTACTATCTCGTGAACTCCGGCTCAGTGTGAATTTTGGCTTGATCTGCCATGTTGTTTATATTGGATTTATTTGTCTTTTTGCAAGAGCAGGGATCCTGTTTTACCTTTTTGTCCTTTCCGTGAATTTTCCGTTCCTTTTCTTTTCCACCCATTGGAGAACCCCAGCTTTTCATCCCCTGCTGAATGCATACATCCTCCCCCCGTTTTTTCCCTTCATGCATCATGCGCCCTGACGTAGGTATCGTACATTGAATCCCTCCCTTGTATCATTACAAGCAACAACGAGTAACAGTGAGAGGGGTAATCATCCCGTTGCCAAACCTACTCGCATCATCCCATATATACCCAAAAATAAAAACCCACCCAACAGAAGCCCAACCTAAACGCCGGATGCCATGCTTTGCCTTCTCGAACCATCCCCATGCTGTTGCCGCCCCATCCAGTCTTTCCAATGTACGAAAAGAGGGCTAACACGCCCCCGCCCCCACAGTCTCCCGTCGTTCCCCGTGTCTCCTATATACGCCAATCGCTCGCCAAAGCATATGTTCTCCGTAATGATACGTCGCTGAAAGAAAGGTAGGGTATCGATTGTTGGTGGTGCAGAGGTGTAAGGAGAGGAGGTTGGCATGTGCGCCTGGGTCGGCCGCATCGTAGAGTTATGACCGTACAGCCGTCATCGTTTTCGACTCGGTCGTCATCCTCATGGCTCATGATGCGAAGGTTGCAGCAGTCTCAGGATGCCCTCGTACATGCCAAACATGATGGCCGCACTTGGGACGGTCCTGAGCAGGTGCGGCGTCATGCCTCCATAGAGACCGACCATGCCCTCCTCCTTGGCCACAAGCTTGAAGCACTGAACCAGGCCGGTATATTTTGGTCTGCCGTCCGCCATGGGCGCTTGACGGAGTCTTGTCCGGGCAACCTATTACCATCTCGTCAGCGTTCAAGAACCCTCCCAAAAAAAAATGGACAGTAACAAAACTCACCTCATGAGGGTAAGTCAAAATGGCCGCAATCAACTTCGCCCCTCCCGCCGCGCTCGCGTTCCCCATCCAGCTCACCGTCGTATCCCACCACGTCCTCTCCTTCCCGCTAATCACCAATCTCTCCTCCCTCCTCGCCAGACTCTTCTTCGCCCGCTCGTACAGCACCCACTGCAGGGTCGACTCGGCCACGCCCAGATAACTCGCGCTCATGCCCTTGTACAGCCCGTAAATGCCCTCATTCCTCAGCACCTGCTTGATGCAGTCCAAACTGTTCTTGTACTGCCTCGTCGCGATCCCGCCCTCAGCCGCGAGGTTCTTGTCAAGCTGCAATCTCGTCTTGACCATCCAGATCGGGTTCGTCGCCGTGCTCGTTACCACACCGGCTATCATGGCCGAGGAGAGGTGGATGTATGTCGAGTCGTCTTTCCCATCATTGAACCATTGAGCCAACAAACGTTTACTGTTGCCGTATGTAAAGAAGTTGATCGCGCGGGCAGGGACGACGCCGACGAGGTTGGGGCCGAGACCCTTGAACAAGGCGCGCGGGCCTTCTACCTTGTACACGGCCGCGAGGATCGAGGCGGTTTCGTTGAAATGGTAGACTGCCGTGCGGAGGGGGTTCATGGGGCCGACGTGGGCGGCGCGGGAGGCTTTGAGCTGGGCTTGGTAAAAGTCGGATTGGAGGCGGGTTTTGAGGACGTCGAGGGGGGCTGTGAGGGTTGCTGCTGTCATGCCGCCGACACTGAGACAAGAGGTTAGTTGGGTCTGGGCATGGGCATGCGACAGGCGACTAACCCTCCAGCTACAAAGTGTGCCCATGACTTTGCGACTGCTGGCCTTTCTCCAGGCTTTGGCCTGGGGTCAACCTCACCGGTCTCCCGGGACTGAAGAAGTTGTACAGGAGCACCGGACACGGTTTCCATCTTCTGGTTGCCACCAGGTAGGGTCCTGGTGGTGGTAACCGTAGCCATGTTGAAAAGGTGGTGGTGGTGTCTGGTACTGTCGCTCGTCGAGGTTTTTGCTGCCGCGGTTTTTGGCGGGGTTCTCGGCTTTCGTCTTGTTTTTTTCCTCGCTTCAAATCCGTAGAATGATATTGAGATATTGGCAGCGCAACTCAGCGGCTAGCGACAGTGGCCGGCAATGCTGATGGCAGTGGGATGGTAGGCCGGGTGTGGAAAGGAAAGTGAATCGCAAGAAAGGATATCAACTGACAGTGGGCGATAAGATAAGAGGGCCCTCGGGATTCCTGAACTTTTTTTTTTTTTTTTTCGCCGTGCACGATCGAACGCGTGGATCCGTATGTGCAGCGGCGGGTAATTGTCGGCATAAACCAGTGGCACAAAAAAACAACGTCATAGGCTTGGGTCTGGGTGTCTGTGCACTGCCTCCTTTTTCTGCTGTGTTTGGAGGACCCGCTTCCCCTGAATCTGTCACCATGGTGATGTCGCCACTGCTGTTTGGTGTGGAGGAAAAGATGAACAGGAGGAAGAAATTAGCATTGATGAAAGATTTGAGACTTGATTTCCTGGTGATATGAGGTAGGTTGAAGTGACTGGATGTTACCGGCACTTTATTTCTGCAAAAGGCGCCGCTATCCCATCATCATTCATCTATTTACTTTGGACCAATTTTGGACTACCTGCTGGGCATCATCAACACACTCAAGATCATATCACATCATGCATGCATCAGGAAACAAAAATATAATAGGCCAATGACTTTATTGTCTAAAATACACCAGGAAGGTTCCTCCGCTCCCACTCTCTACCGACCAAAGCCCGCAAAAAGCATCTCCAGTTTCGTGATCAATCCACCTTTTCCTGTTTGTGACAAGTGATAATGGGTTCCAAAGAGGCCTAAGTGTTTTCATATGAATGCTCAAAATTTTCGAGTTTTTTGGTGATTGTTTTGTGGCTGTTTCGAGTTTTTTTGGGGGTGTTTTTGTGGGTGAGTTTTCTGGGAAAAAAGAAAAAAAGAAAAAAAGAAGAAAAGAAGAAAAAGAAAGAAAGAAAGAAAGAAAAAATTCCGCCATGTTGGAACCCTTCGTAAAGGAAAAGCTCTGCAAACTGGTTGTTCCCATCAGAAAGACAAATGTCGAACTAGAAGACCGAGCAGACCGACCACGACAGGAATCGCCAAAGAAAAAAAAAGCAAAACCCGTCTACGCCTATCCGTTCTGTGTGTTGTCTGTCCTCCTGTCCAACAACCGCCAACCCAAACAAGAGGGAACATCCTGACTTTCCGTCTTTGCTGAAAGCCAAAATCTTTGATGAGAAGAAGATGATGATGTGCCATTGTGAAAGGTTGCCGTGTGCTCTGAAGGCCATTGTTCGTTCCTCGCCATCTTCATGGGAGAATCAAGGTTACGTTCATGAAGTTCGTGATTCTGTGCAGTCGTTGCGTGTCGTGAAGGAAATTTCATAAACAAACCAACAATCGCTAATGCAAAGAGCCACAGCCGCCAGGGAGGAATGGATGATAGCCGTAAGGACCAAGTTGTACCAGGTTGTTGCGAATGGCACTTCAGGACGTCTAGAACAGAGAGGTGGAGTGTTCCCTGTTCTTAGCCGTACATACCCACGGCAGTGCTCATGGCGGCCAGCCGCGGGGAAGTGCGGCTTTAGATCACGATGTAGTGATCCGGATGCTGGTAAGCAGCATCGGTAACCAGGTGAGCGTGGGCGTTAGCGGCGGCTCGGTCCAGGATCCGCTTGATGGCATCCAGCTCCTTTTCAGCCACGTCCCGAAGAGTCATAGCGGCGAGTTCCCTGCCTTGAGGAAGCTGGATCTCATGCCACATATACCCGAAGTAAAGACTGTCCTCCTTCGCACGCTCCTTGATAGAAGCCTGCACCGACGCCGGGAGTGTGTTGACGTAGCGAACTGTCTCCTCGCGGATGAGGGTGATGTACCACTCAAGCACGTCGACCGGGACACCAGGGCGAGGGCACAAGTTGTACAGGTGCGCCCAGCACTCGGAGAAGGGGGGCATGTTGAATTCGGCAATGGCCGGTCCGGACATGTTCACCAGGTAGGCGATGTTGTCCTTCTGGAGGACAGAGAATCCGGGGCAGAGCATTGCTGCGTGAACAAGACGCTTGTATAACTGCTCATTCAGAACCGTCTGCTGGCGATGCTTTCCAGGGGTCCCATCACCCTTCTGGAGGAGCTCACCGAGGAACTCGATCAGCCGGAAGGTTGCATCATAGATGATCTGACGCTGTTCAAGAGTGATCAGATGAGAGGCGTACCACGGCAGCTTTTTGAGCGTGGAGATCATCGACTCAAAAGGGCGCTGGGGACAGTCCTTGGAGTAAGGTGAGCGAGAAGGCATCTCGATGTGCTTGATGAGAAGGTTCAACTCTTCCGCCATGACAAAGCCGCGGAAAGTGTTCCACGGGCTTTCGGGGTCTTCAGGGAGCAATGTGACGCGGCCATCGTCGAAATTCACGCCGCGGCACAAGGGGAAAAGTGCCTCCATGAGCTCCTTCTGACTAGACATCGTCATCTTGATGGGGCGATCGCCCAAGCGAGGTTGGCGGTGCTTGCGGATAGCCTCGTGATGGCGCTCGACGGTGCGAGCCGCAGCATGAATGCTGTTGAACTCGACGAAAGCATCCCCAGTCTTCGAGGTAACCCGCTCCATAATGATATGGACTCCCTCCTGCGCATCGGTGATGATTTTCGAATTGCGGCCAAGCATAGCGATGATCTCTGCTCGCATTGTGCCGAATGGAATCTGCAACAAATGTCAGCCCGGCGAAGCAAAGCATCAACACAAGAGACGGCAAACTCACGTTGCTGATTTTGATGACCCCCCAAACAGCAGGCATCGACTGACTGGAACTCTCAATGAACGGAAAGTTCATGACATTGAGTAGGACCGATGTGGTGGGGATCCCGTTAACACCATCGATCAACCTTCTCAGGGCATTGGAACCCATAGTCCGGAGTCCGGAGAGCTTGTCTCGAAGCAATCCCCATTGGACTTCCAACTCCTGCTCAGCCTCAGTCAACTCGCTGTAGTCAATCTCGTGAGAGTTGGCAAGGAAGTACGCTGCTTCGTTGACAGCGTTGATCGCAGACAAATCCGGCGAAGTGAAGGGGTCAGTGAATGCCTGGTTGGTGATGATGTCGCCGATTTGACTGCTGGACCCAGGGCCCGAGGTGAAGTTGGGAGGGGGTGGAAACATGACTGGGATGCCCATCGGACGAGGTGCAAAGTTTCGCGGCTCCGACTGATTGTAAATGGAGTGATCGGCATACCTATCCTTCTTCGACTCATGGGGAGTCGAGATGGTTCCGTCCAGTCTCATTGTCTGGCCTGTGACAGGATTGAAATAGGCCTGAAGTGTTGTGCCGGCATTGGATGGAGTTGGGGCAGCAGCATTGCTGTGGCCAGGCACACCCGTGCTGTTGTTCTGGGCAAGGTTATTGTCGCCTTGGGGAGGTCCCATGTTGCTGTTGTTGAGGTTCGCCATGTGGTTGTTCTGACCAACCTGATGACCGCGATGAGGGGTGTTGCCATTGTTCTTGCGACCAACGTTGTTGTAAACAGACGGGTGGCTTTGAGGGTTGTCGTGCTTGAAGGCAGCAGAGCCATTGCCAGCGTGAACAGGCCTAGCGTTGCTGTGGGAAGGGAAGTGGCTCTGAGGGATGGCGTTGTTGAGTCCAGCAGGAGGCAGAACCATTCCGCTGTAGATAGGTCCGGTGTTATAAGTAACGTGGCCTCCATGGGCGGCAGGGCGGACAAAATTGGCGCTAGGAGTGAGGCCCGTCTGAGAAGTCTGAGCTGGGGGTGCAGCGGCATTGTTCGTGGCAGCATTGCTCGTGAGATCTGGGACGGGAGAAGACAGTCAGCACATGAGCACAGAAGAACAAGAAAAAATGACAACAACGGCGGAAAATGCGGAAGACTCGCCACAAGGCGTCCCAAGTGGTGTAGGAGGAGGAACACCACCGGGCACCATCGGATGATGAATGAATCCCAGGAAGGCAGAGGGCATAGGGATACGGAAAGAGCCATTCACGACACCGGGCGGCATACCTAGTTTGGCCATGGAAGGCTGGGGTGGGGACTGCTCGTTGTTAGCTGATGTGACCAAGACAAGAGAGTCGGGGGTCCTACGGCAAGAAATGGCAAAGTGGGAGCAGAAGTGCTCTGGCCGAGTTGAGATGCACAGAGCTGTGCGCTGGCAAGGTGCTGACTAGTGAGCAGAGAGCGCTGTCCCGTGCCTCTGCTGAAGCCATTGAAGACACGAGGAGCCATCGGAGACTTCAACCCGACGTGACGGACCGGGGTGTGGCTCTCCTGATGGGATCTGTTAGCTGTTGTGAGATAGCAAACGGTCACGAAAACATACCTGAATGGTGTCCATGTTGTGGCCCATGTTCTGGCCGGAGACTGACATAGCCTTGTGGTGGTGGGAAAAGGCACTGGCAGTTCTCACTGAAGACAAAGGCGCCTGGTCAGAGTCGTTGCGCGCGCTCACATTGACACCACTGTTCTTCTTGTCATTGGTGGCGTCGTTGGCGAAGTGCTTGAGAGAGACGCCGCCCTCGGGTTCCTTGTTGTCGGCGAGAGAGGCTCCAGTCGTGCGCTCAGTGTCCTCGTGAAGAGAGGCACCGCCAGTGTGCTGCTCATGATCCTCAGCATGCTCACGAAGGGACACACCGCCTGTATGCTCACGGCTCTTTCCAGAGCTGGCGACAGAAGACTGACTCTTGTTAGAGCCGTTGGCGCTCACAGTCGAGCGACCACGTCCAGCGAAGTTCATCTTCGGTTGCTTGGCCGAGTACTTTCTCCGGTAGCCTTTTCTCATGTCAGTGCTCAAACAAGCAATCGGGCGTCATGATGCGCGAGCATGGGTAGCAATAAAGCAAAGCAAAGAATGTGATAATGTTGGTGAAAAAAAGCGACCCTTGAGGTCGCAAGTTGATGAGAAAAGAAGGAAAGCAAAGGAAGTGAGTATGCCGGTGAAAAGAGCGACTTTTGAGGTCGCAAGTCGAACGGGAAAGGAAGAGGACAGTGGAAATGTGAGCAGTGGGAGTTGAAATGGAGGAGTGCAGACTTTGAAGAAGGGGGTTGAGCTTCCGGAATAGAAGTAGACCGTCAATGATGTCGCCGGGGATGTTTAACGGGGATGTGAAAGGATGATGTCGCCTCTCGGGGATGAATCCGGGGAAAACGGAGCTCGCGGCTGCGACTCGCAGATCACGGCTGGAGAGGAGCGGCTGGAGATGTTTACTTACAGATGTAGTTGACGACGGGTAGCCCCTGATTGTCGGCGACAAGTACCCCTTGATGGTCGGCGTGGCGATGACTTCTTGAGAGTTGGCAATTGACGACCTGAGAGGCACAACGTGTTTGGTTGAGAGAAAGAGAAAGGTTTTGGAGTGGGAAGAGGAGAGAGGAAGTTGTGGGATGGGAAGATGAGAGAGATAATTGTGGGGTGGGAAGGGAGAGAGAAAGAAGGGTCTGCAGAGTTTTCAGGAATAAATACCTTGGGAGGTGGCAGTTGCGGGTAGTTGGTTGGCTGCTGGATGCCAGGAAGATATTAGAGAATGAGGTAGCTCGGAGTGTTGCAGGGAGAGAGCAAGCTTGGGGGGGATTTTTGTTTCCGGGGAAGAAAGAAAGGCGTGGAAGTTCTTCAGGGCTTAGATTAAATATTCATTAGTGCCTCAGGTATTCGAAAGAATCTGCGAGGGGGTTTGAGGTGATTGAGATGGGGGAGACCTATTGTTTGCTCTGTGGGGCAAGAGCCCTTCGCAGCAATTGTTGTCGTCGAGTGAGGCTATTGTCGTCGAGTGAGGCTATTGTCGTCGAGTGAGACTATTGTGCTCGAGTGAGGCTATTGTCCTCGAGACACAATAGGGGAGGCTGGCACAAGTTGGACACTGGCTGAAAAGGGTGATATGATCGACGGCAGAGGGGAGGATTGCGAATATCAAACCGAAAAATACCAAGAGCAAACAGACTTACCTGAGCTCCAGACGGATGTGAACGTTGGGAATGGTGACAAGACCTCGAAGATTCCGAAAGCTGGTTGAGAAGGTGGAGAGCGTGATGATCTTGCTGGCTCCGAGAGAACAGCAGGAAACGAAGATATCGGGATATCGATGTTTCAACTGAGAACATAAAATTGAAGAGCTTAAGGAGTAAATCTGTTGAATGGGATTACCAGAACGGCGGAGTAGGATTAAGCTATCTCCCCACCTAGAACTCCCAGGTGTTCTGCAAGAACCAGATTTCTCTTCAGATGAAACGTCCTTGGCCTCGATCTGAACAAAAGAATTGGCAACGCGCCTGCCAAATTCTTGACACAGGACGGGATTTCAGACGGAATCAAAGGCCAGGCGGTCACGGATCCAACCAAGTCCACACTTCACGCCGAACAAGGTAACATGCAACACCCTTGGATGTCGAGGGCTTTGAGCCGTCATCTGGCCCGGCCGGCGGATGGCGTAACGGGGGTAGTTTGGGCTGATGGAACACAGAGAAAATGGGAGAGACTTCTGTAAAACCCAGACTTTATTTCTAGACCAGAGACCGGCAAGGACCCATGACAAGTGTCGTGGATAGTAACAGTCGTGAAATGGCTCGCTTACAAACTTCTTTTCTCCAGAAACGCCAAGCATGATGGTCTGAAGCCATAAAAGCGACAAGAGTAGTGACATCAGGGAAAGCTGTTCAATTGCATGCAAAATAATTTAAGTGAGGTAGTGTAAAAGCGGGCTCGCTCAGTCGAACTGTACAATGGCGGTCAGGATATGCCAAGACATTGGAAAGGGGGGCGGCTTGACGTACTGGAGTGAGGAAAGATTCCGCTACGAAACGAGCCCGCGCATTCAACTGATGGCAATGATTAGCGTGGTCCTCGACATAAGAGAGTCGTAACTGGAACATACAAACAGCTTCATCTCTGAAATCTCTTTGTCAACCTCCTCCATAAACTGGATGATGAAATCAACCAGCTTGTGCTTGAGCATTTCCTCCGTGTGGAAGTTGGTTATCAAAAATGAAATGTCATAGCCCTGTGATGCAGACACACGCGTCAGTCACGGAAAGACGTCCCAAGACAGCCAAAGCGAGGAAGGTGGGCATCTAGGTTGACCCAGCGGTCCCTCATACCTTGATGGGCTTCCTCCTCAAAATGAAGAATGACTCGGCGCGTTGCGTCAAGAATCTTGTAAACTTGTGGACAAGAATGTGTTCAATTTCGTCGGCCTGCTTGATCTTGATGCTGATACGAATACTGTTGATGCTGGGCTCAATGAGTACCCGCTCGTTCTCGTTGCGCGCAATCGTCAGGGGCGTCAAGAGAACCTCAGGTGATGTTCGGGCCTCGACTTCGGGAACATTGTGTCTTTCGGCGGTTTGGGACGCGAAGTTGGACAAGCAGAGGGCGGCGGTCAGACTGCTGCGGACAGCCTGGAGATACGGTCGAAGTGATTGCGACTGTCAGGGATACGGCATGTCAGCTTGGCTACTCGGGATGTCTGGGATGTTGGAAGCTCTGGGCGCCCTGAGGAGCTCACCATGATGCCTGTACTGGCAGGATGCCTCCAGATCTAACTGTTTCCTGGTGATCCGGTGGTGGTGTTGGCAGATGAGGCTCTCCTGGAGCTGTCGTCGTCGCTCTGGGTATCCTTGGCAAGCTCCTTGCTTGTCGAGAGCTGCGTGCAGTTAAGGCGGGCCAGGGCGGGGCGGCACAGGCACGTAGCCCAAAGCACCCGGCTGGCTGGGTTACGTAATGCTCTTCAGCCCAGCAACCCCTGTTTCGCAGCTGTGGCGGTGGGTGCAATCCCTGTTGTTACCACTGACAACCCCGCGCCTTTCCTTTGCCTTCCACGCGCGCTCCACAACCTCCAAGCCAAGTGACGAATCTCAAAGGTTGCCTTGGGAGCCTTTGGTTTGGGGGCAAAACATTTAGAATCCGAGGCTTTCAGCTGTCTATTCTGCATTCGAATTTGGACAGGCTTTCCTCACATACTTGCAAAACGCCAGCAACCCCCCAGGATGGCGACAGTCAACGGTAAGTCAACGACGCTTCCTCCATCCTCCTTCCTGCGTGTATCTTTGGGTGGGTACTAATAGATCATGTTAGTGGTTATCAAGCACGGGCCCAAGAAGTACGATGTCGAGGTCGATACTACCGCTCCCGGCGAAGAGCTCAAGTACCAGCTCTTCAGCCTCACAGGTGTCGAACCCGACCGTCAAAAGATCCTCGTCAAGGGTGGCCAGCTGAAGGATGATACCGACATGAGCAAGCTGGGCCTCAAGCCTGGTCAGGTTATCATGATGATGGGAACGCCAGGAGAGGGCGGAGGTGCTATCGTGCGCCCAACAGAGAAGGTCAAGTTTCTCGAGGACATGACCGAGGCGGAGCAAGCGCAGCAAGCTGGAGCCACACCGGCCGGCCTTATCAACCTGGGCAACACCTGTTATTTGAATTCGACACTTCAGGCTTTGCGTTCCATCCCCGAACTTCAAGAGTCGCTCGAAAAGTACGAGTTCCGAAATGCCGCGCCCAGTGGTTCGCAGCTCGGTCTCACCACCACCACGCCGGGAGCTGATATCACCTACCAGCTGAGGAATCTGTTCAGAGATATGTCCAAAACTCAGGAAGGAATGCCACCACTGGGCTTTTTGAGCGCCCTTCGCACCACGTTCCCACAGTTCGCCGAGAAGAGTAAGAAGGGGCCAGGCTACGCCCAACAAGACGCTGAGGAGGCCTGGTCGCAAATTGTGTCTCAGTTGAACCAGAAGCTCCAGATCAAGGAAGGTGGGGAAGGCTCTTCCGCCGAGGCCTCGTTCATCGGCAAGTACATGTGCGGAGAGCTGTCCAGCACACTCGAATGCGACGACCCTGCCGCTGCCGAAGCGGGCGAGGAGCCGACCCATTCCAAGGATCAGTTCTTGAAGCTCAACTGCCATATCGACGGCCAGACGGCGCATTTGAGGGATGGCCTCGCCAACGGTCTCAAGGAGAAGATAGAGAAGCGATCAGAGGCTCTCGGGAGGGATGTGACCTACACCAAGACCTCCAAGATCTCTCGGTTACCCAAGTACCTCACAGTTCACTTTGTGCGCTTCTTCTGGAAGCGTGACGTCCAGAAGAAGGCCAAGATCATGCGCAAGGTGACCTTCCCGCACGAGCTGGACGTGGTCGAGTTCTGCACCGACGACTTGAGGAAGGCTCTTGTTCCCGTCCGTGACAAGGTTCGCGAGGTGCGCAAGGAGGAGGAGGATGTCGAGCGGGCCCGTAAGCGTCGCAAGAGAAACCCGGTCGAGGACCAGACTCCCGAGGAGAAGAAGGAACAGGAGAAGAAGGAGAAGGGAAAGAAGCCGTCCACGTCGGCTGACGGTGACGTGGAGATGGGTGAGAGTTTCAAGACTGATGCCGAGTTCGAGGCTGAGAAAGACGCTGCGCTCCTCGCGGCCAAGAAGGAGCTCAACTCCCTCATCGACCCCGAGCTGCGCAAAGACGACGGCGCCAATCAGTCTGGCATCTATGAACTTCGCGGCGTCGTCACTCATCAGGGTGCCAGTGCCGACAGCGGTCATTACACGGCGTACATCAAGAAGGCCGGGCCCAAGGATCCTGTGACTGGAAAAGTCGGCCCTGAGGACGGCAAGTGGTGGTGGTTCAACGATGACAAGGTTACCGAGGTGACGTCGGACAAGATCGATGCCCTTGCTGGAGGCGGCGAGTCCCACTCTGCGCTCATCTGCCTTTACAAGGCCATCCCCCTGCCCACCGCCGAGGGTGTCATGGAGTAGGCGACTCTCGTCCGCAAATCACTTTGTCCTTTTACGCAGACATGACGGCATAGCACCAGGAGAAAGGGCGTTGGTATGGGTGGGGCTTTATCGGACGCAGACTGTCATTGGGTTCAATGTTTTGTATTCCGGTAGAACGCAGAAGCATGGGATGGTGTTAAGAAAACGGCATTCGTTAGACCGAGGCTAGGTAGTGATGGGTAGGCAATGTTTCACTGCGTCTGATTACTTTTCTGTTGTGATTTGTGGTCCTGCGGCAGACAAAGTGACGTTTGAATGTAGGGGAACAGGTAAGCCAACAGACTTCATTCTACAATCCTATCTTGTCCAGTCCTTCAACACTGATTTGACCCTCACCGGCATGGCATGACTCTACTCCGCCCTCCTCCTCGTCCCCCTGGCCATGAAAATCTTCCTCTTCATCTCCTCCCTCGTCCCCGCAGCTTTGTTGAAAACAACCGCCAGCTCTTCAAAGGCGAAATGCTCTCCTGCGCCGGCATCTTCAAAGATCTTCTGGATCTGCTCCTTGGAAAAGCCGTGGTGGATGACAGTGCCAGAGGCAGGATGGGAGGCGTCCATCTTTTCGTGGGGGAGGAAGTCCAGAATCATGAGCACGCCGGAGCCGGGCCTGAGGCGCTCAACGAGGCGGCGGGCTGCGAGGGGAGGGTCGTCGAAGTGGTGGAAGCCTAGGCAGATGGCTGCTAGGTCGAAGGAGAAGAAGTCGGAGGAGGAGAAGAGTTGGGTTTGGGTGGGGTAGGAAGGGGAGTCAGTGGGGAGGCACAGGTTGCCGACGTGGGCGTGCATTTCTTCGGGGGTTAGGCCCTTTGGGGGACGGATGTTAGCACTGGCTTGTGAAAGGGGGGGCGGGAGGCGTAAAGGGGGATAGATGGAGGGGAGGTGTGGGGATCAAGGACTGGGTGTAGTTGGTGATGGGGGTTGGTTGACTGGCAGCGATAAAGGGGCTGAAGAAGGGGGGGAACCCGGTTCAAAACTTGCCTGATTTGCGGCTCTGGCATTGTAGGTAGCCACCTGGTTTCTTCCTGTCAGCCATGTGTGATGTGTGCTTGTTTGCCTCTGAAGCAAGCTCAGCACCAGGAAGAGGACGTACCATATTCTCGGACAAATCAATGCCGACACACTGGGTGGTATACGGAGCAAGAGCCTATATAGTCACATCAGCATATGGGTTTCCCATACCGGTTGAGTAAAAGGTACCATACCCTCGAAACTACCGTCATCAACACGTGTCAGCCTTGTCCTCTCTGTGTTTTGGATATATGCAGAGACTCACCAAGTCCGGTCCCACAAGCATAATCCAACAACCTCACCTCCCTCACCTCCCTCTTCTCCCTGCTGTCATCTTTTTTCTCCTCCTCGTCACCGGAGCTCTCCTCGTCAGCCCACTCAACACCAATGAAATCGATCCGCTTCCTGATCTCTTCAGCCAGCTTGTCGAGGGTTTTCTCGTGCTTGGAGTCGTAAGAGGATGCTTGTTGACTTCGCTCGAACGTTAGCAACTGGGAACAATGTCTGGGGGAGTGAAGGGTGACGTACTTGAAGTACTCCCTGTTTTGAGCCTCTCCGTGGCCGTGCGCGTGGGAGTGACCATGATGGGAACCGTGAGTGTGAGGGTGATCGGCCATGTTGAGATGGTGAGAGTTTCGGCTGAGGAAAGCCAGCTGGCTACGTGATCAGCAGGTCGGTGATATGGATGGTTGAACGGTGCTGACGGGCCGATCTTGGTGATGGAGTACAAATATCTGCGAAAGCATTCTCGTTAGCATCTGGATTCCCGCCCATTGATTGATTTCTGGTTAGTGATTCTCATCAGTGATAGTCGTAGAAGCAAGTAGTGATCCAACCCAGCGAGAGCTTCCTCGTGGCTGTCGAAAGCTCCCACCTTGAATCCAACCTTGAATCCAACCTTGAATCCAACCAACCTCAACTCCCCAATCCAACACCACATACCTAATCAAATCAGAAAGTGCGAAATCTGATAATGAATATCTCTACACGTCAGGAACTCTTGTGATCTCTTTGGCCTTCCACTCTGGACATTTAAATACGCACATCTTCCCTCTTCTCCGGAAACATATCGGGCACATATTCACCCCAACCCTCACACGAGCAACTCAAATGACTGTGAATATCTACTCACAATTCAAATACCCCGGCGAGTTTCCCTTACCCTCTCCAACAACTCTGCGACAGCTTTGGTTGCTTTCACTCCGTTGTCGTCGTCGTCGTCGTCGTCGTCGTCGTCGTCAACACACTCGGAGGCCAACGCTGATGATGACCAATCTTTCAATGACAGACCTCACTGATGGTCATCAAACCCGACCGTTTACAAGACTGACTGTATTTCGCTGCCCCCAGCGTGAAATCGTGTGTAATTAATATTTTAACAAGCCCACTCTTTACCCCATTAGGCAGCGTCTCTCTGCCTGCGTATCAAACCGTAAACTGCCCCCATCCACCAAAATTACACACAGTGTGCCCTGTATCCGTAAGCCCCCCCAAAAGGTTTCCCCAACGGGGGCACACGGACAAGAAAAAAATAAAATAAAAAAGAACGCCCCACCCTATGGAATCACCCCGACGCTCAAGCCCGCCCAACGGGACGGAGCGGGACGGAGCAGCAAAGCACCACCCCCAAACCCCAAAACCAACCAAGTTTTGCCTGCCCGCCCGCTCTGCTTGTTTTGTACCCAAGCCAGCCGGCCAGCCAGCATCATTGACAAAGGGAGGAAGGATGGTATGGTGGTTTGGTGTGGTTTGGTGTGGTGTGCTGTGCTGTGGTGTGCTGTGCTGTGGTGTGCTGTCCAGAACATCTCCTCTTGGTATGCCATATACCGTCCACCCAGAGCACAAGCACCATCGTATGTCCCCAAGACAAGACAAGACAAGACATCATGAAATATATTTTTGGCTCCAACAGAGACATTCCTCATCCCTTTGTTGCCTCGCTTAAGCAACAATATACACACACACACACACACACACACACACACACACACACACACACACACACACATCAGCTCCCATCAATCAATCATTGTCTGGTTCACTGCACCATAATTTCTTTTTGCTTGCCCCCCCCCCAGATTTCATGTTTTGCTGATCAGAAACAACATCACAACACTCACTCCAAGACAACAGCGAGACAGAAGAAAAAAGACAAGACCTTTCCCACGCCCCCTGCTAGGTCGGTAAATGCACCCCCTCTCCTCTCCAGGAGTCACCACCACCAACAATAGGATAAACACATAACTCTTCGCTAGCGTCCCAGACATCATCCACCACCAAAAACGATCACCTGCATTTCCAAACAAACGACGATCCTTTCCCCCTTCCCCCCCCTCGCGTCGGTCCGCAACAAGTGTCCCTTGCTTGTTCCAAGAACTTGGAAGAAAGCAAAACAAGCCCTTGCGTGATAAAAACTGCCGGCCGGTGTGTGGGGAAGAGAAGACGGCAAAAGGGGACGTCACGAAACAAAGCCAAGGCAGGCATGAATCCTCCACACCATCTGATCTTCCCGCGCGCATAAACAATCGAGTAGATCAAACCGTTTAGTTTCTTTCTTGTCCTCACGAGAGGGTGCGGTGACGCCACACTACGCACACTACGCACACCCCTTAATCCTGTCTAGACCTCATATGACGACTGCTGCATTGTAATTTAATCCACGGCGTAACAATCTAATATCAGATGGATAAGTCCCCAGGCCGTATAGTTACCAAGTACCAACCTTCGGCTCAGCCCGGGGTTTGGTTCACGGTGGTGGGTGCCCGGCGAAACATCAATATCAGTCCAGACCAGTCTCATAGATTACCTACCCTGTCTTACCACGGATAGCTGCCCCGCGTTTCTCTCTCTCTCTTTCACCATCTCTCTGTCCATCTTCCTGCCTTGATCAACTGCAAGTTCATATGATAGAAAAAAGCCACCGAACCGAGGCAAATCCCTCACGCGCCGCTGCCTTGCTGCACCTTGGTCGCCTTTTGCTGTCGTGCCATGGTGCTTGATGCACAGCCAGGCAAAAACAGACCGGCAAGCGGGCTGCGGCGGGCTTCCTGCAACCTGATGTCGGTAAGCGGGGTTGTGGTGGAAGGGAAGGGCAGGGCCACAAAGCTAAGGAAGCACGCTTCGCGAAGAGGGTGGTGGGCGGTGGTATCAAGAAGGAAAAAGGTGCGAGCCCTCTTCGGACCCTGTGACTGCGTGGAGGGGAGGGGGGGGAGGAGAGAGAAAAGCAAGCCATCAGATCATCATCATGAGGAGAGGAGCAAAAAGTGACCGTGGCATGGGAGTTTTACCCACCTCCACATGCGTATGCTGTGTGATACTCATCACAACCTGCTCCATCTCTTTGGGCTCCTGAGAACAGTCAGGACACCCATGCTGATGGGGTACCTGCTCTCCCTGTGTCTCCCGCCCGTACCCGTCCCCGGGCGGAAGTGTCAGATCTCACTTTTTTTCCAGCCGGGTCACTGCACACTTAGATAATACCCGCTGCACCCAGCACTGGCTGGCGGCACCCTTCCTTGGTGCAACCCCAGTTCCTGCCAACGGGGACGGCTTTCAACGGGCACCCGTCAATGAGGCGTTTGTTGGGCCGCAAAACAAGACGAGAGAACGGCCCAGAAAACCGGATTGCCAGACATTACTCGATCGACCCGTGACCCGATGGTTGTCGGACTGGTTGGATGGTTGGCTAGCCAGCTTTGCTGGGGTGCGGGGAAGCTTCAAGACGACACATCATGTCTTGATATAGCCCCTTATGTTGCGGACATATACCGGCAGGCAGCCGACCAGCTTTCGGTGGCCTGCCTGTACCAAGCCGCATCAGAGGAGCGGGACAGAACATGCTTGCTGCGAGTATCCAAACATCATTCGAAATGTTTTTCCGTGGGCGCACAGCACCGAGCCCCGCGCGTTGGGCAACCAGCAGGTCCGAGATTGACTGATGGGGTGAGGGTCCCAAGGTGAGTGAGGTGTGATGCGGTGCCGTGTTGGCAATGGTCGGCCGGTAGGCGATACGGGGGTCCGCCATCCTCACCGCCGTTTGTCCGGATTCGTTTCCAATTGAGTGTTTTATTGCGAGCTGACCGGCTCTGTGAGTTTTTTTTTTTTTTTTGGTTCTGCATTGGAAGGGCGTCTCTGTGCCTGTTCCACGAGCGCTGCGTCTGTCTGTTTGCCCACACTGCCCGCATCGGCATCGGAGGGAGCAGGGGACTGCAACGTCACCACAAAACACACAAGGTTTATCGGTTTTCCTCTCGGGCCACGCAGGCAGTGAGGGAAGTGGTCATATCCGGGCCGGCGTCAAGATGGAGGCGCAATCGGCTTCGTTAGAGTGATGACTGAAACGAATCTCACATTAGCCTGGTGGACAAGCAGAGGGAGGATCTCTCCGACAGGTTTCCAACCACCTGAACCGTGACCGAAGTGCGTGGGTTGATATATGGAGCCTGCCAACCCATTGCTGCAAAATCCCAACTTTATCCCTACAAAAGCCTGGCCGGCGTTTCGAAAAACATGGGACGGCAGCATAAGACCCTCTTCGACCGGCCTGTCAGATCCAAACAAGTCCTGCCGCGCGGGAGACTGGAGGTTCGGCGAAGGGGCTGCCGGATGACCAGATTGAGAGAAACCTGCGTCCGAGCTATCACCTCTCCCAAAGTGACCTGTGCCACCGCAGGTACCTGTATGCACACAGTGGTCTCCTGGCGGCTGTGTGAGTCGGATGACATCGGTTGTGTGAAGCTCGTGTGTTCCCCCAACCCCTGGTGAGGAAGAGCTCTGGAGAGCTGCGGTTGTGGTGAGGCGACCTGAAAAGGTTGGTTGCACAGGACCATCTGCACCATCAGCAGTGTTTATCCATCCAGGAAGTCACCTCGACTGGGTGCCTCTGTGCCACCACGGGGCATATCGCCGCAGCAATTGCTGCAGGGCCCGCGCAGCAGCAGGCGACAGGTATCGCAACAATCCCTCGGCCGCTCGAAGGAGGCTGGCTGTAGTTTACACTTACACTGTGACAAGAACCGAGTCTAGCGAGATCGGCCGGCCGGCAGGCAGTCAAGGGTGAGGGGGAGCAAGAGGCCAAGGGTCGTGTGAACTTCCTGATGCTGATCGATTCCACCAAAAGCGGTCAGGAAATTCCCGCTCAGCCCTACACCTGGATTCGATGTTGGGTCTGGTCAAGGTGTCGACAGCCCGACGATTACCCCCCAACTCCGACCACTTCGGGTTGTTGGACGACAGTTGCCCGTGTGCCAGTGGCTTTCTCCTCTCCGTCAGCGGGACAACAGAACTGCAGGAATGAGGCAATGACGGACATGGCACCCGGGAAGCGCGGAACGGGAAGGTACAGTTCGCGGCCCTCAGTGTAACATGAATTCTACAGGGCCCCTTGGATGCCCTGTCTCCCTTTGTTCGACAGCCCTGTTGGCCTGGAGGGGCCTTCTCACCGTGATTGTGCCGTCGCATGTAAAGATGTCACGTACTGAGGGCGATTTGGGGGTGCGGTGTGCTGTGGTGTGCTGTGGTGTGCGGCCTCGGTGAGGTGGGTGGCATTAGCTCATGTAGGGGAGTGTGCTGGTGAAGGGGGTTTGATTCGGATACATGTTGCTGCATCGAGCACCAACCAACAAATCGTCTCTCGTTGGGTTCCTTCGATTCGTCAAGCGCGCGAGACTCGTCCCCTCTTGAACAAAAAGCGATACGGGGGAGAGGGAACGGCGGTGTCGCTCGGTCCGTGTATGGTATCAAGTTGCTTGGGTGGATGTTACTGTTACGGACTGCCCCCGCCCTTGATGGAGGTTCCCATTTTCTGCCAAGCGATTGCAAGAGCTGGGGCATTCCCAGATCTGATTTCGGGGAAGGGCGATACGGAGCAGCCAAGCAAGGACCATCCACGGTCGCCACTCACGCCACTCCGTCACCGAAGACAAGGGGATCCAAAACAAGCCACTCCTGGACAGGCCATCCTGGGACTTCTGCTACCTTGACACCCTGAACACCCCCAGAAACGCCCAGCACCTGGCATCACGATGAGCACGATTGTGCGCAAGGGAGGCGCCTGGCCTCTCCGCATGTGGCCCCGTCCCCCTCCATTTGCAAAGCCCCTTCCAGCCATTCCCACGCGAGGACCGTTTTCTCTTACGGAAATTCGCGCGGAAGCGAATCTGTGGAGTACAGCAGCTTTTGCTCACGTGACTGACATCTCGTGCACTCATTCGTCTCAACCCCCTGCAAGTTTGGCTGTGCGGGTTGCGTATGCTGTTGTTTCACGGAAAAGGCAATGAGCCGTAATATCCAATCGTAGCCCTTTTCAGCTACACGATGGGCGCCGCCTAAACAACCACTCACAACCGCTTTCTGTTGTCGTGGCCCGTTGTTCTCCCTCTGCTTGTGACAGACAAATGTGATCAGCATTCGGGCGTCCGGCTCATTGTTAGTTTTTTGCTTGAATGTTGACCGCCTTTTTGTCGCTTCTGGACGTTGACGCGCCCGTTCGCTCTCGAAGTGGTTGTTTTGTGCCGCTTTGCTGCGTTAAAAGGGCGTCTCGTTGGCGGCCATTCGGGCCCGAACACCTGTTCTGATAGCTATTCAAGATCCAATCTGCGCATCGTGAGATTTGTCCGACCGCTCGCCCGGGCCGCGGGTGTTTGGGCCAGATACACTATCCCAAGCGACGGATCCCTTGCCTACCCCTCGCCACGTAGCCAGCGTTTCGAACAATGCACCTGTCGAGTATGAATTTGTTTTTCAAACACGCCCGCCTTGGCCAATTTTCAGCCAGCTGGCCCTTCCAGACGACGTTCGCAGTGCTGGAATGGACATATAACCCACCGACATTAGCCTTGGCTGACCTTGTCGTGGCCATTGTTCGGACATCGCCTCGCTTCGAAGGGGATGTATGGAAAGGGCTCGAACTGGACACTCCGGATCATTCCGCTGCCAGCGAGGACCTGGCCCGTCAAGCACACTGAGGTGGTCAGACCGGTACGGAGGTCAAAGAGGCCATCTGCGGACGGGATATGCCTCTACGACCTCACAGCCATCCCATCCATGTCAGGGCCGAATTGGAGTAGCAACAGTTGCTAAGCCACGCCCGGAATCTATACATGGAGATCAACAAGGCGACGAAGAAAATGACTGGTCATATTTGATGCCATGTTGAAGTTGACCGAAGAGTCGTTGGTCCAGCAAAACGTGAGCCAAATGACGCCTAGTAGAAACACACCACGCGCTGCTGTCGTGACACCCTGCTACTGCTCCGAAAGTTGGTCAGCATGGCTCGCGTGCTCTCCAGCGATCTGGCTACCCGTCGACTGGACGCTGGGCCGGCATGAGAACTACCAAGTACTTGCACTACAAGAGAATGCTCGGCTTTTGTATGAAGACACGCAAGATTGCCTTGCAGCAGACCTGCGACGTCAGGAACTGGCGACCGCGCGATTCTGCTTTATGGAGCTGGGCAGACTATCGTGAGCTGAGAACTTGGGGCCATGAAGGGCCATGACGGGCGATAAGTCCTCGATCGTACATGACCCAACCGAGCCTTTGGTCATGTTACCATTGAATTAGTGTCCATACGGCCCAAAGAGAGAGGTGGTGCTGAAGAGAGATGGTAGGCTCAATTTCCCCCCGCCCCCCCCCGGGTGGAACTAGCGGATGGATTTGAAGGCGTTTGGAGTTCAGCTCGCTTGATGGATGTTTCTGCCACCAAGAAGAAACATGCCGCGTGTCTTGAACCATGCAAGACATGTCGGTGGATAATAATATCTCTCCATGGACCCGTTGCTCAAGACAGGTGTCACTGTTGTGGGGGTTTGCTCAAACAGACTTCAGCTCCTGCTGTGATACTGTCTAGAGTTGTGTGCAAGACTGACCGAGCCCTGTGTGTCTGCAAATATCGGCATTGCTGCTGTCGTACAGCCTTGATGAGACCTGCAACTCGTCTTCGACTGGTTTGCAATACCAACATTCGGTTGACCGAAGTGAACGCTTGGCTAGAAAAATTACTCTTATCGGTTGTCACAAGTAGCTGTGACGATTTTGCAAGATTGCTGATCACTCTCTCCCTTCACTGGCCAGGCATCAGATGAGACGGGGGTGCAAGACCCAAGGCGAGGGAACAGACCCTCGGGACGTCCCCCCCCCTGCTGCCGCTGCCTGTTCCCAATTTGAGAAGGGGATTCGCGGGGGGTACCAGATACCACTACTGTAGATGCAGGGCTAGGATTCTTCTCAGATGCTCTGCTTGTTTTGGTCACCCCAAGTTTTCGTCAGTTCATGATGTCTTGTGCAGTGTGCAGCAAAGCGAGACCTCATATATGGTTATGCCCGAAGACACGCCCGAACCCGAAACTGGGCGCTTCTTCTCCCTCACATGGACACAGTCCACATCGGAAAGAGGTTGGATTGTCGCTGTCAGGATTACCATCCGGAGATCATCCCCCGCTCTCATCCTGAATCAACAAACATCCCATCAGGCCTGACGAGACGATGGGACCGGTGAGCCGGGATTGAAACGCAAAAGGCTATCACTTTGGCCAAACATATTCCCGCACAAACCCAGTTCAATACACATTCCCAGCACTCAATTAAATCTTGACGGTGAACGTATGCAGCCCATAGCGGAGGATGGTGCGAAATGCACGCCCACGGCCGCGGCTGAAGTTGCTCCCCCTGGTTGAGCACACCGCCCAACTGCGCTGATGCTTGTCGGCTTGGATAAGCCGTAACCGAGCTCAGTAGCACCGAAGTGCAGAACCGAAGCGGAAGGAGTGTACCAAGGTTGTGACCATGTATGTTCAGATATCGCTCCCTCAACATCGCGACACCTTTGTACCGCAGAGGCGGTGCTGGAAAGCCTGTCATGACGACGAACCGACGCACAACAAAAGCAAAACTTCGCAGCAACGGGCATCACAAGCGAGGCGGGTGTGACCAGAAGATCTCGGACCTCTCCCCGCATGCAGCTTGTGTGCGCGAGCTATATGACTTTCGCAGTACCTTTGCGTGCACCCTCTTACGCATTTCAAGATAGCTGCGCAGTAATAGCTCATCCTCCCACCACGGTTGTCCAATGGGGGGGCCGGAAACCCCGTGTCATTGATGGCATGCAGCGAACCGAACATGTGTACAAGTGAGAATGGTAATATGGAAGCAACTCGTCCATCGCGGAGTGGTGGGGTGGCAGGGAGTCCTGCCTCAGTTTCCCCCCCGCGCACCAAGAGTTATGCTTGGCCTCATCCCATGGTAGGCACGATGTCGGATTGGCTTGCTGTGGCCCCTGATGGTTCCACGTCCTTGGAAATGGGAAGCTGAGGCTAGAAAGAACGTGATCGAGGACCAGCCAATAGGTTGAGCAACTTCCACTGTACCGTACTCGAGCAAGCCATCGCCGTGCAGTTGCGGTCAGAATGGTGCAAGGGTATGGGCTCAGGTGGGCCTATCAGAGACCAGGTCCGGAAGAAGGCCAGCGGGATGAGCCTAAAAGAGGAGCGGGCGGCACGCGAATCCCCATGCCGCAGTCACTCGATCCATCCGATCCTTGGCTCCACCGGCCACCGATCACCGAGGCTCGAGGCTGTCCCAGACTGCTCCGTGCGTTGTGTATGCTTGCCAAGAGGGTCCTTCTGGAGGGGAGAATAGATGTGTATGATTCCCGGGACGGATTGCCAATAGCGGTTGTCCGTTCGTCTCTGGTGGAGGGCCGGGGGGAAATCGTCTGGTTGACACATCTCTTGATGCGGTTTCTGACGGTTTGCCCACCCGTCCCGTCGTGTTACAAGGCCCATCGGCTTTTCTGGGTTGGCACAGGACCCGACGCGGGACTGCAACGCACGGGCGACCCTCGCACACCCGCTCGTTAGCGTGACATCCGGCGAGGAGCTCCACCCGCACGGTTGGCACCGCCCTGATGATGAATCGGTCGAATCAGACTGCAAGGCTCCTGGGCCATGAGGGCAGCACAAACACCGTTCACCAAGCCCTGCCAGCCTGCCGGCTCACCCTCCCCAGGGCGGGCTGCAGCGACAGCACCGGAACAAAGTCGGGCTCGGTTGCTGGACACAAGTGCCGGTCGTTGACAAGTTGACGGTCTAACAAGTATGACCAGTTCGTTGTATATGGCGCTCGATTCTATCGTTTCCCGTGTCAAGCCGTCTTACCACACCAGCATCATCTTCCACCATCACCTTTGGCCCGGGAGGGTGTGATGCAGTGGGGTCGAGGTTCAGAATCGCGGCGATGCTACGTGACGACTCCCACCTCATCATCGAGTTCGTCCGTCCCTTCGCACCCTCAGTGGGTATATGTGAGAAGCTGTAGGCCTGGATCTAACTGCACGTCGACAGAAGCAGAAAAGCCTTCTGGCTCTTCTCACTCGTCCACGGTGAAGGCGGACGAGAGGGGCAATCGGTCCATTAGAGCAGTGCTCCGCGATCGGGAATGCTGGCTCAAAGAGGGGGCAAGGATGCTATGCGAGGGCTCTCTCATGTTAGCACAATACTAGCGCATGGCTATACCTGCAACTGTCGTCCGTCATCAGCGGACAGCGGACACAAAGGCCGATGCGCGACCCACAACTCACCAACAACATAACAGGCGGCAGGCCGGGAAAATGCAATGGCAGAGCCGTGAGGTTGTGACTTTTGTAAGCTGTGAGCTGGAGTCCAGCGGACAGGCCCGAGAGTGATTCAGCACTCCAGTGGGGCGGGCTTCGCTAGTCTCCGACTTGGATTGCCGCCAACTCAACCCACTGTCCTGGACGCTGGGACGGGAACGTCCAATAGATCTCCAGCACGAACCCTGCCGACACGTTTCCGGATCGATGGACGTTTTTTTCTCGAAGCTGGGGAGCAACAGCTCCTCACGCGTCATCAGAACCGGCCCTTGTGTTCTCCCATCTCCCTTGCTGCTCGCCGAGGACTTTCTCAAGACAGTCCAATCCATTACAACAGCAAACCACCATCACCCTCACCACCACCATCAATATCACACCCTCCGTCTTTTGCCAGCCGGAGGAACACCGCACCCTTGCCACTGGCCCGTCCCATTGTTACATGCATGTTATTTGTTTCCCACCCCACCCACGGCAATTCGGGTGCCTGGGATATGACCCTGTATCTGTCCTGCTCATCAGCAGCGTGATCGCTTCTCGTTTTCTTGTTGTTGCCTCCACACACGACGCTTACTTTGCCAACAGCATGCCATTCGCAGAAAAATCTTGGAGCCATCCCTGCTGCATGGATGATACCACGCACACTAACTTAGCGTAGCTGTGGGCTAGTCCGTGTGAGCGTTTTGCCATGGCAAAGGTTTTTTTTTGCTCTTGGGGCGGCAGGCACAGGGCCCCCTCATAGCGCTCGTGTTCCATGGTAAGATCTGATCAAGAAGCGGGACACGGCGGCGGCAAAGTCGCGTATTGGAGCTGCAGAGGCGGTCGGCCCGGTTCGCTTAAAGATCCACGGCGACAGTGACACACTGAGCGGGAGTTTTTAATCAGCAGTGCTTGGCCCGGCCGGAAGCTGCGGAGGGGTCAGTTGATGTCTGGGTGGGAGAGTGAGAGAAGGGGAGGGGGTGGATGGCTAAGTCCGTGAGACAGCGTGGCTCAAGACAGTGACAGACCAAGAGACAGCCAGCCAGATGGCGATGGCGCGGCGGAGGTATTGTCGACGCTCGATGCTGCTGCTTCCCGCTCGTACTGGTCCCTGTTCGAGACCGCTGCTTCGCAAGATCGATCATGCGAGTCAGAGCGTGAGATGCAGAGGAATGAAATGCAGTGTTGCCTACTCTCCTGCCTGCCTCCGTCTCTTGTGTTCCCATCCCCCGCCCTCCATGAGCACTTTCCGTTCTGGGCGTGCTCTTAGCCTGTGCTGTTCTGTGATTGGTGCAATGCAGGGTCATAGCTTTCGGAGGGGCAAACGAAGGAGGTGGGCCCTGACGTGCAAGTGAGAGCAGGAGCTGAGGGTGTGTGATCAGCTGCCATTTTTTGGCCAAAACTGAACTGAAGAACTTTAGCCAAACCCGGGCCACTTTTGCCAGCTGCACTGGCCACCTCTGAACTACCTGCTAAGGGCCTGGATATTTCACTGAAATACGTGAGACTATGCCTGACTATACGAATCATTTGTAGTATTAATTATATTACCAATACTAGATGCACTGAGCAAAAGCTTATAAAGCCTATGGGCTTATAGCTTATAATAGCTTATTATAGCCTATAGTAGCCTATATATAGTAGCTTATAGTAAATCATAGTGGCTTATAGTAGCTTACAGTGCTGAAAAGATTTAAAAAGTAGGCATTTAGTTGGCTCTTAAAACTTTCAAAGCAGAGGTACTCTTTTAAAAGATTGCAGAATCTTTCTAATAGTTTTTTTTTTTTTTAATTAATTAACGTAGAAATATAAGCTCGTGCTTATTTAACTAATCATTTTAATAGTGAAAAAATTCAGTTGCCGCTAATCGCACAGTTAAATATTAGCTGTTTGTGTAAGTGTAGTGACCGCCGATGACACCCTAACCGAAGCTAATTATCAACCAACCTGCTTGAATACTTTTTCTCCGCTGCAAACACTTTTGGTCGTCGATAGTACTCGACGGAGGGCCCGAAATCTGCGAGGCCCGCTCGCCTCCGTCACTCAAATATTCCTGCCGTTCTGCCGTGCTGCCATCGAGCTGCCGACACCCAACCAACTCCCAATCGGCGCTCATGCACCTCGACCAATCTGGATGCCCTGACTGTCCACATCCAGCCTTATCCCGTGCGATATGAAAAGGGTCGAACGGCGAATCCCCTCCGAGAGCAGCTTGGTATCAACGCTGGGTGTTTTCTGCAGCCGGATGTAAGGCAGCTCGTCTTTTCTGCAAATGGTTCCTTTCAGTCTCACGTAAGTTTTACACATAGCTGGCAACCTCGTGATGCTGGTGGTTCGATTATTCAGACACTCCCAGCATCTTCTTCCATACCGTCCCGCCCAGCCGTCTTCTTACACGCAGAGTAGGCAAAACTCGGGCATGGTTTCGTTGTTTCACCAAACGAAGAGAGACAGGATATTTTGACTGATATCATGGCCGGATCTCATGTGCCGCAAACTACTCAAGCTACATGCCGTCCTTGGCGGTTCGGCTGGTCAAGCCTCCTGGGTCCTTCTGCCCAGCAAACTTTTTCGCATTGTCCGGCACCGTCTTTGTTTCTAACATGACTGCAGCTGACGGGCCGGTCCACACTCCGACCCTGCGGATAACACCAGATGATCTGTTCTGCCGACTGGGGTCCATGATACCTCATGGTAGGTACCGTACCGCCAGGTCTGAAGACAACGTGTCTGTGATAGGTTTTAGCCATCAACGTATTACAAATACCTCAGCTGAGTTCGTAGTACGTACCATCCCCTCCCGGGTACAGTCCCCTGCCAAAGGTTTGTGAGCCATCCTGCCCGTTTTCCTCTCCTCGGAATTAAATCAGTTCCACGCGCTATGGAAATGTAACCTTGGAGCTAGATCATGTAAATTTCGAGCTCTTGGACCGGTCATCTGCGGTCGATTAAGAAACACAAACACCGTTCGGGCTTCTTCTGAATACCCACCGAATTCCGTGCTGGGCCCAGGCCTCAAACTGACGAGACACTGATAGGTTATCCATCTCTCTTGGCAAGCCTGTTGTGACTTGTCAACGGCTCGGGATCAGATGGCGTATCTGCCACGCCTCTAGATGTTTGACATGTTACCCAGTGCACTGCCTCAGCACGATGTGATCAGCCTGGTACCGGTGGAATGGGCTCCATGCCACCGGGAAGGCCGCCGCCGAGTATGGGGTACGCCTGTCAGTTTTGGCGCAATGCCTATTGGCCCAGACCAAAGCACATGAATGCCTCTCGAAAAGGAGGGACGAGGAAGGGAAACCCGGCGAGCTGCTGCTGCAGGTTGCGGCTGGCTCCCCCAGATGAGAGAGATCCAGTCGTTCCACTGCTTGGAAATACTGTCAGCCCATATATCTCTCGAATTCTTACCACTGGCCCCCAACCCCCAAGGAGATTATTTGTGTAGCTCAGGCATCCTTATATGTGGCACAATCAGTTGAAACTCGGAGCTTCTCGAAGCACGGCACAGCATGTAAGATATGAGAGCAAGCAAAGCGCCCGGGGTGCTCGCCATGTCATCGAGGGGCGAGGCAGGTACCGAAACGAATATCCCGGCAATGTGACCACGTATGACAAGATCTCGAGGCAACAACAATGGTTAGAAGAACATAGTCACCATATAGTGTAGGTAGAAACCAGTGTGATGGAAGAGACACACGACGACACTAAAATGTTCCACCAGTGGGGGGGAGGAAAAGGTCTGTTGCTGGGCTCCCAGATCCTGCGGCCCAGCTGCGACCAGTGCGACCGGCCGCCCGGGCGGGTTCTTTTGAGCAAGGAAGGACGATTGGCTGCGGGAACGTGTGGCATCATCAACGACGCAACGCGAAGACAGATGGGGCAGATGGGGCAGATGGAGCTAGGGTTTTTCTTGGGGCTCTTGGGAACACTGGAGGTTGTGCCAATCAACCGCCTGTCCAGGGACCCGACGGCCCGCGCCTGCTCCCAAACAGGAGTCGCACCCATGCTCCACCCGCTGGTCGCTCCGAGCCACCAGCTCCGTTGCTGGGACCAGTGATGCGCGAATCTTCCAGGGTCCCTTGAAGGCACCACAGCGGCCAACCCTGGGAAGCCCACTTCCGACTGGCACCTTCCCTTGAAGCCACCCCCAGCGCCGAGGGCACGCCCCAGGCTGAGGTGGCTGTTCACACGGTTCACACTGTGCGCGATACGGTACCTACCTACCTAAAAATTCCCATTCTCCATCTTCTGGAGAGAGCGAACACACCCTGACGCCCTGACGCCCTGACGCCCCCCCGCGCTGCCTGGTGCTGATGGAGCCATGCCATGGAGCGATGGAGCCTGTGACCCAAGTTCCAACAGCAAGCTGCGGCACCGATCCGTCATAAGCCGGTGCTGGGCCCTTCCCTCCTCACCACCTCCACGTTCCCGCTCAGCCCGTTTTTTTTCGGCCTCGCATTTCTTGCAAACCCTTCCAGGTTCCGCGCAGCTGGAGACGGGCGTGACCGAATCTGTCTGTTGGTCAGAGGTTGGCGCTAGTAGCCAGGTCGGATGCTGCTGCTCCATCGATCAGATCGCCCTTTGCTGTCTTCTCTCTCACCTTTTCTGTCTCCTGTTTCTTGCAGACACCAGGCAACAAACAGTCGCGACCGACACGCAGGACAGACAGACACCATACCACTCAGCTAACGTCTAACAGCCTTTTGACTTTGGCGCTCCGTCGACTGCAATCTTCAGCCGCCGGACCTAAAGAGGTACAGTGACACTCCCTTCCGCGCCGGCCCATGCCGAACCCATTTGCGGTGCATCGCAAACATGCGCAGTCGAATGGGGTCACTGACACAACTATGGTAGACCTCGAAGCCCGCTCTTTTTCCTTTCTGGACCTGGTCTGCTTTTTTCTCTTTTCGCAAACATCAGTCGACACCACAGCCAGGGCAAGACGGCCAACAGTCGCACACGCAACAACCGCATCATCGAAGCAGCCAATCTTCTGCTGCGGCAAACACCACCATTTCCATCATCTTTGTCCTCCCCCTTCCCGTTCTGCCCCGCGCTGGGCCGTGCCGTACCGTGCAGGTACTGTTTCTGTACCCCCTCCGTCGCCCAAGAGACGCCTTTGTCCTTTGTTGCTGTTCGAGGTACGTACTTGACTCTCGTTCTCTTCTTTGGCTTATTGTCCCCCACGGCATCTCGACTCGGGCTGCCTTCAAGTGCCCATGACCTGATCCAAGCGAGCGCAGCTAGCCTGGGGAATCGGCCGTCGTCAGAAGTGGACGGATATGTCTTGTGGGGGGGGGGGCGGTCAGGCAAGGAGGAACGGCAAGGTCCATCCTTCTTTTCCTCGCATTGTGTCGTGCGCTCCAGCAGTTGGGGTTGCTGCACTGGGCCAAACTACTACCACTGTACACAAGGCCAACGGCAGATTTGTTTTTCTGAGTCCGGTTTTCCATTTTTACCATCCAATGCCACAGCTTTTGGGTGGATGTGTCTGCACAGCAGTTGGCCGTGCGCAGCAACATTATCTCACATCACACAACGGGCACACACACCCCAGGGCCAATCTGACATCCTCCCTCCATCCTCTTTACATACGCCATGAGCACATAGACACACACACACACACACACACACACACACACACACACGCTCTCTTTCCCTCTCTCTCTCTCTCTCTCTCTCTCTCTCTCTCTCACACACACACACACACACTCACTCACTCACTCACCCGCACCTTGTTTCCTCTCTTGCGTCTCATCCCCATACTTTCTTTACAGCCGCTCCTCCCCCTCCCTTCTAGACTCCCCCCTTGTCCCAAACGGTCCTCCTGCAATTCCTTACTGGACCCAAAGTGCCTCTTACCCCTGCTAGTCGTCAGCCAACACTTACCTTCGGTCCACTGCTGCCCGCTGAGGTGCAGGGAGCAAAAATGCTAAATGTGTCGGTTGATGCGCTGGGAAGGTGCTTGATTCGCTACGACAGCACTTGGGAGGGGGGCTCCTCTATTTTCACTCTGGGGGTTGCCGGTTTCGTAACAAAGTCGCTTGCATTTCCCCTGTACCGAGTACATACATGTACCTCGTTTTTTTCCTTTCAGCCCAGCCGGTTCTTCCCACCCGCTTCGAATCCAAACTAACTCTGGGACCCAGCAGACCCAGACCTCTAACAACAAGGGAGCTCCCGCCCATTTGAAAAAAAAGGGCTCGTTCCAAAGTCTCCGTTGCGGCACGACATACATACACCCGCCTTTTACCACCTTTTCCTGGTCCGTTAGGACCATCCCTCCCTCACCCCCTCGCACAAACCCTTTGACGGGTTTAAATTCCACATTTCCTCCCGCTTTCGCCGCGCCTGACCCTTTTCTTCTCACTTGCAACGTGCTGCCAGACCCAGGATCTATCACGTCCCCCGTCGCCAAACCAGTGGAAAGGTTTCTAAGCCTGAGCTTCAAGGCTCCTGAGATAGCCCTTGTATCGCTGTGCACAGTTCAAGAGTTCCATAAGGTGACGGACGCAGCTTAAGAGTTCGGGGCTGGAAAAGGTCAGCGTTGCTACTATCAGTCGGATTGTGGAGGATCCGGCAGCATTTGGCTTCTGACCTTGCCACTCGGGAAGCAAAGTAGCCCCTTGGAACATACGACATGGCCGACAATCACAGAAGGGCGTACCCGCCGCCGCGAGAGGGTCCAGAGAGCTCGCATTATCCACCGCCCCCAGAGGAAGACGAAGATAGGAGGAGGCTCCCGCCAGTTGGGGGGAGCGGCATGAGCTTGCCGTCAATCTCTTCTTATCCACCACCACCAGCTTCGTACCCGCCGTCTGACCCACGCTATCAGGATCGAGGGTATTCTGCAGACCCGCGATATCATGATTCAAGGAGTTGGCCCGCAGACCCTCAAACACCTGGTGGATATCCTCCGCCACCTCCGGACTCACGATACCCGCCCTTGCCGTCGGTGAACGCGCCGCCACGGCGTTATGATGATCGGCCGCCATACGACGACAGGAGGCCGTATGACGATCACAGACCATACAATGACCCTTACTACGGGCCGCCTCCACACGCGTCCAGGCCCCCCAGTTACCCACCCCCTGGATCTGATCCATACTACAGGTACCCGCCGGGAACTCCGTATCCCTATGGGGCTCCTCAACAGGCACCGCCTCAGCAGCAAGCTGCACCGAGGCAAAGGACATCGATTGCGTGCCGCTATTGTCGAAAGAGAAAGGTAACAAGGGACACATGTCACGCATAATCAGATGGAATCAGGACGGGAGTTGCTAACTTTGGTTTCAAATAATCAGATTCGCTGCAGTGGTTACCAGAACACGCAAAATGGAAAGTGCACCAATTGCGACAAGCTTCGAATCGACTGCGTATTCCAGCCGGTATCTTCTAATTCCTCAGCCGCCTTCGTTCCAGTTCAGGCGCTCCCGGGAGGAGTGCCTCCCGGAACACCCCTCTTCGGAGCGTGGGGACAGCCTCTCGGTTCAACGGGCTCACAGGGACCACCTCCGCAACGGCCTTACCCGCAACACCCCCCGTCTGACTACCCGCCACCTTTGAATTCGCCCACAGCTGCGTATCCTCCATACGACGACCGGGAAGGCAGTCGCCGACGAAGCCGCCCACCCGAAGACGATCCGAGTTTGCGACCTGGCCCTCCCAACTACCCGCCTGACGACGATCCGCGACGACGCTCTCCCGCTTCAAACCACAGCAACGGCACTCCCCCGACGGGCTATCACCAGTATCAACACGGCGTCTACGACCAGGACAGGACCCCAACTCCTCAAAAGCCGAGTCCCAGCGGTCCCGGTGCTCCTCCGATGCACCCTCAGCAGCCGCCGCCTCTGGTGGCTCATTCACCGCCTTCTGGTGCCTCCACCAACCCAATGAGTCTCGGACACCTTATCAGCACGGATGAGCGTGAACGAGGCGGTCCTAACGCCGGGATCGATCGCGACATGCTTGGGAGACTGGGTCGGAGATCCTAACATATATATGATTTTTCCGCCACGACAAAGCGAGGACCGGCAATTGCATGTCTTATATATACCCAGTAACCTTTCGCCAAATGTCTAGCGCTGAAGTGGAATATGTAATTTTCGGAACGGCATAGCTCATTTATACCTGCCTTTTTCCAGCACCGGCGGGAAATGGAACAAAGATTGGTTTTTCTTGGTTTTTTTCCCCTTCTGTCTATATTTGAGGGTGGAAAGGGAGGAGGGGAGATTTGGATTTGCCTCACGGCAGCGAGTATGCCTTTTTTTTTCCTTTTTTTTTTTTCTTTTTTTACGTTGTCTTTTCCGTATGTACGGAAATTTCTTGGTTTCGGCACATGGAGGAGGGGTCGGGTGGGTGGTATTCTGAAGTTTCTGTCTACCTTGCAGCAACCAATCACGAAATTGGCAATTTTGCTTCATATGTTGCTTTTCTATTTTCAAACATTCCGGTGTCTCTGTCTGCATATTGTATCTTTTCTATCTATCTATCTATTTATCTCTCTGGTTTCGGCGGGTTGGGGGTGGTATTCTGTGCTTCTTCAAGTAATTGGGAAGGTTTTTGTCTGCTGGTTTGCTTGTCATCACTCTGGACATTTTAGATTGATTTTGTGCTGGTTGGTTTGGGTGGTCTTGTGATTTTTTTTTTGAAGTTATCAAATCATGGTCATGCAACGTCTTTTGCCAAAAGACACACACACAAACACACACACACACACACACACAAACATTTCCAGTGGTGATTTTGGCTTGAACATATCACAACTTGGTTTCGTTTAGCCTAGCTCTCCCGACTCTTTAGCTATAGTATCTATATAATTCAAGTTGTACACACACACACACACACACATACATACATACACCAAAGTGTACATTATCTGCAACCGTGTATCTAAATGGAAAGGCTCGCTATTTTGCCTACGGATAGCTACCTACCAAGGTTTTTGGTCCCGGCCGAACCGGAAGTGATCGCGCGGAACTCGTGACGTTGAGGATGTATACATCTTGTTCCCTGTTGTGGAACAGTTACGCCAGCCTTTTTATTTTATATTTTTTTTTTATTTTTTTTTTATTTTTTGGATGTCTACTGCCTCGTTGCCTTGCGCGGCTACCCTTGGTGAACCCGTTGCCCCGTGATGGGAAAACAGTCGGATCGACTTTCCAAAACTTTTGGTCTCTTGTCCCGACGTGGGGGGCGCAACCCAGACGGCTTACTTTGTTTCCTTCTGGTCCTACACGGGGGGCACGGGGAAAGAAAGCGAGGAAGGGTCAGACAGACGGGTGAGACGGAAGGGTGGGAGGAAGCAAAGCTGTGCTCGTTGGAGGGGGGAAAAGGTGTCGCGACAGGCGGGTGTGCTCTGTTGCTCGGAGATATCTTGTGTGTTGTGTAAGTGAAAGGGAACATGTAGGTGTGTCCCGAAAGGGGAAAGATTTTTTGTGTTTGGGTGTACATCCATCCCATGAACATCTTGTCTAGATATCTGCTCTTGTGGTGTGGTGTGGTGTGGTGTGGTGTGGTGTGTGTGTGTTCAGGGGGTTATACCAGAGGAGACGTATGTTGTCACGTCTACCAATCTTTCTTTTTTGGTTCTGGTACAGATGCATAGAGTCAACATGAGGTTGGTGATTGGGTCTGATGCCTGGACGAGGCCAGACTGGGCCAGATGGAATAGTGTACAGAGTCTAGTATCTGAGGGGTATCCAGCACCGCCTCTACTAGTCGCAGATAGCCCAGAAAGCGAGCGTCCTTTGAACGATGTGACTGTACTTGCAAACGTGTAAAGTCAACAGGTACCTTGACTTATTCATGGCTTCCCCTCCTCTAAAGAAGCTATGCTATGCCACCAGCCAAACTATCCACTCACGAACAGTTTGTCGATATTAAACACCATACACACCTCCCGTTCACCCATCCACTCATCCACACCACACCCACATACCGGGCCACACACATACACACACACACACCACTCTCTAGCGTCCACACCGCGCCCGTCTCGTCCGCAGGGCCCACTTCCCTCTTCTTTTCCTTCTCCCCTCTCTTCAGGCCTCACCGATGTACAGCAACACCAGGATTGGGTTTTCTCATCCCACCGTCGATCATCAAAGGTGGACAAGACCCGAAACTCACAGCAGACATCCCTCACCCTTGCAATCATCAAAGCATGACAAAAACAACGCTAAGCAAAAAGTCTCCCCTTCATTACTCCATCCCACCTTTCGATAGTCACTTTTCGGATCACCGCTCTGTTGTTGTTCTCCAACAAGCACAAACAAGGTGGTGCCATGGCTTGCGCTTCTAGCTCCACTTCCTGCTTACCGGTACGGCCCATGACGGGAGCAGGTTTCCCACACCCCCCAGCCCCTGCTGGTGTAGGGCCACCTAGCTTCAAGGCAACAACCTTGTCTCCTCCCCCTTCTCGGACTTGGCTCCGATTGTAGAATGGGGTTGGCTTTTTTTCTTGGAAAACGGTGGTGATGAATAATAAACGGCAGGGAAGGTGTAATGGTACGGAGTACCACCAGTGGAGTGAATGTAAATAGTTGTGTGAAAGTTGTGATGATGGTGACTGATCAAGCTAGCATGGCTCGAGACACGAAGCGAAGGAGGAGCTGTTGTTGCCGCGACATTTTTGTCCCTCTGGATCCACCCCCCACACATCAACAATCATCGGGACATGCAAGCGCACGGGTATTACATAGTGCACATACCTAGCCAACCGCCTCTATCAAGAGAGGGGATCTCTGTTTAATGAAACGCTGACTGCCGAGGACAACGGCCAAAGAGGGCGACGTCTGGTAGACTAGGAAGCAGCCCCCCTTGTCAGGGGATGGACTTGTTTTGTCTTGATGAACAACTTTGTTCCTTCTGCTCAGGGCAAAGATGTTTTATCTGAATCCACATTTGGGGCCGACTGCTATGCAATGACTGGGAGGAGTGAGGGCCGGCCACGTTGTCACTTCTGGGTCTTCTGCCAGCTAGCAATACCAAGAATACACTAGGGAAACTTGAAGAGGATAGAGAGCTTTTCACTTACGTAGATACATGCACCTTCTGTGGATCCATGTCGCCATGTGTAGTCGAAAAAGCCTCAGGAAATACGAGGCTGAGTATGTGCCGTAGAGGCAGTTAGCAAGCCAGGCTGGCGCCCATGAAGAGATATCACAATATGCAAACGGCACGGCGCATGCCTGGCCGGCCCTGCTGCACTCACATACTCACCATCTTTACCCCAAGCCCGTCTGACAAGTACCGGGCGTCAACGGGGGCCACGGGGCTAAGGCAGCGTCGAGGCAGATGACGGGTGATATAGTTACTGTGCCGTCCGAGTATGCAGCGCTCCCAAAATGGTGGTGAAAGCAGAAAGCCCCTGGCGCCTGTAAAAGAAGAGTGCCACATTCCTCTGCACGCCTCTGCGTCGACGAAGGTCTTGGTGGTCCGCCCGCCTGGCGGCCGCATGTGAATGTTTCTTTCCTGCGAGGTTTGCCCGCTAACCTGAACCAACAGGGCCAACCAACTGTTGCTTTGTGTTCGGCGGCGCAAAGCTGGAGCCCGCTCCTCCCGAGCAAGTGCCGCACCTGTACTCTTTGAGTCGTCAGACTTTCAGTTCCATCCCAGGACATAATTCAGCACAGCTGATAGTTCCACGCTCATCATCTCGGTTGAGGTCGGCTTTGCGTTCCATGTAAGACGATGGCTGTCGTCTGTGGACGGCCCATTAATGACGCTGCGCAACGTCACGCTGTGCACCCACTCTGGCTTCTTCCCTCATGGATGTCAACTCAACTGGGTTCCACGAACGGAGGGATGTTGGTGCTAAACGATGCGCACGGTCGGGGCCTCTGAGGAACCATGACTCGCCTCTGCTCGCGACCATGTTGCGGGATAGGTGCACGCCTTGCGCTGTTTGCGTATTGCTGGGACAGACGGCGGGCTATCCGATGTAACCGTCAGCAGCAGTCCCCCGGGCCACATAGCCCCCCGTACGGGCCGACCCCTTAGAAAGCTGGACCCGTCAGCCGGGTGATGAGCAGACGGACCGTGGTGTCATTGATTCTCCGATGCGGGACGACACAGGCGCTCTCCAAGCTCCAAGCTCAGGCAGGATGTTGAACTTGAAATCCAGTGACCAGTCGGCAAGGATAACACTTGCCTGCAAAAGGCCAGCTTGGGGCGAGAACTGCCGGACATATGCAAGATAGTCTGGGTGTGGAATGCACATGCCATGGCTCGCCCACAATAGAATGCAGAGGTTCCTGCAGTGGCGGTCTGGCGGTTTTGTTTTTGGACGGACGGCGGGAGGTTCCGAGCGTGTGTTGGCCTCGTCCAGGCCTTGTGGTGTTACCGGTCTGGTCTCCAACGGCGAACACGACTGACCGAGCTTTGGTTGGCCGCTGATACGGTGCGAGATGTGGTAAGATCGGTCGGTCTTGAATGTTTGAGCAGGTTGTTGATAACTCATTATCGCTGGTTTTCACTGGCTTTCACCCGCGTGGCTTCTTTGTTTTGGGAATGGCAACAGGGTTCGGAGCCTGTTCCGCTGAGCTTGACATTGGCTCCCAACTAGATCCTGGCCTCGGGGGGGGGGGGTTTTCAAAGGCACGGCCGTTGGTGGTCTGTTGGCGAGAAGGATGGCCCGGGAACAGTGGACACCTCTCCTCGTTCCCTCCAGGCAGTTTGACTTTGAGCTAGGTATCCAAGTTATGTCGTCCGTCAAATGCCACTGCATTGGCACTGCCATAGGCTGTTGTGATGCCGATGGGGGGTTCAGCCTCTCTCCAGCAACATGACATCGATTGACTGCGGCTCCATCTTCCTCTGGCCACCTTTTGCTGTGCATAGACGACATTGGACCTTGCATATTCCCGTTCAGGGTCAAACTACGCGCCTCGGACATCTCGGTCTGCGCATATCAACCCAAGTTTGTCGTTACTTGATTGAGTTCACCCTGCATCTAAAGGATTACAAGCGCACTCTGGATCACACCGAGCCCACCGAACAAGGAGCACGAGGTTGCGAGCATGGAGCCCGGGTTTATCATGGACCTTCCCAACAAATCCGAGAGATGTCGACTGCCCCAGTATGTTACCTGTCACATTGTTTCGGAGAAATCTGACATGCTTCCAGACACCGCTGTGATCCGTGTCATTCATGCCACCTGCGAACCTCCTCCATTCGGTATGATTGCGTCCTTCGCGACACGCTGCCCGTCGTCCTCCCCATGGATGTTTCGGTATCTCCCGAATCTGGACTGTCGTTATCGAATCGTTCTGTCGTCTTTGCCCGAAGTACCCGAGGGACAGTATCGTGGCGTTGTGATGGCAGGGGACAAGAGCCCGCTTATCTGGGAGGCGTCAAGAACCTGAGCGGCGGGTTATGCCAAGCTATGACAGTGTGGAGGGCTCGCGACCCAACAGCATGGCGATGATTTCGTGATCTCGTCATAATCAATAATCAATCCCAGGGAGCTATTGACCTGCTGGATCGGGGATAATTCCCAACTCGAGGATATTGGTCGCTGTGGCTGTGATGCCGCCATGCCTGCTCGCCCTTGTGCAAGCTCATTCTACTGCTTTGGTCAGCTTACTCTACCCTCCATCCTTTGTGGTTGCGGTTGCCAACTGTTCCACAGAGGAAAGTATCGCGATTCGCTAATCGACGATCAACACCCACAGAGATGGCAAAATGCAGGCGCCCCCAGCCCGAGGTTCCAAGGTTTCCACATCCCTAGTGGAACTTTCAGCTGATTCCCCTTCTCCGACGCTCGACCCCCCTCGACACGCTTCATTGCGCTGCCCAGCCAGACACCAACAAGCCACGCAATTCCTCGACGAGCCAGAGGACTGTGACATCTTTTGAACGGTTACCACGCCTGGGTGCGGCGTGGACCGCCAGCCATGGGTCGACACATTGTCACTGGTACCCGTTCTACAGACACACCACTGCCAACCCCCGGGGCGCTGGCTTGCTCGAGGTTAGAGACAAGGCGGGACAGATATTGTGGAAGCTGACTGACTTACCAACCCGACTGCAAAGGTGTCGCGGGCCTAGACAGCTGATCCCTCCAGCCGCTCAACACAGCATCGCCCATCTTGCGCAAGGCTGCCTAGTCTTGTGCTTCTGATGATACTGGGAGCGCAAAAGGCAGGTGAGTTAAGTAACCGATCAAAACTTGCTCTTATAGTCAGGAAGTAGTGTTGAGTAGTTTCCCTTCTGCTTTGTTAGTTATCCTTCTGCTGGCCATTGCCAACGCTAACTTGCACAGCAGAACCAAGTTCGCCGCACCTTGTTGAGAGACCCAACCCACGGCCAGATACCGCTGCCCCGATCCACCGAAGATACACATTTTGTTGTTTGAACATCGCATTCAATCAAATCTCTGCACTTCTTGGTGTGATGGCTTTGCTGTGGAGCCATCCCCTGGCTGTCGGTAAGGGGTTGCACGGACCGGCGTTGTGAGGTCAAACTATCACGAGTGGAGTCAACAATGGGAACACCAACATGGAGACTGAAATGAACGAAGTTCTGTTGAGCTGATGGGAATTGAAAGACACCAAATTGTGTCCGACCAGAATCACTTGCGCCGAAGGTATGTTCGGATGAAACACCTGTTCGTTCGGTGTCAAGTCGGGGCTGGAAATCTTTATGAACCTCACTCTGACACTTTGGACCAGGTGGAATGGCGGTACACGACGTAGCCCAGTTGTTTGAATTCCACGGCGCGAAGTTCGGGTCCTTTGAGATCCATGCGGCATTGTCGTGTGGTGCGATCTCATCTCAGTGTCATGGCATCAAGGATGATGGAGGTTACGTTGATCTTTCAGGTCAATTTCGCGATGACATGGCCGGCGTGTTGTCAGGATGATGTTTGCCGAACCGGTGCGTGTTTGATTTCGGAGGTCCCGATGGAAACAGGAGAGACATGGGCGAAACACGCATGGAAAACGCCGCATATCCCCTCTCCCATATTTTCCTTTTGGGGCGGTACCGCATAGGTATTGGGCCATTGCAGGCCGCCCCCTCATGCAAGCAAGTGGTCCACTAGTGTGCGACGTCTACTTTTTGGACGTAACGATGGCCGGCAGCACGACAAGGAGAGTTCTTTTACTTGTGGCCATCATGCGGTGCCTTCGTGCCGATGTTCCAATGTGGCCAGCATCTGGTGTGTGCGTTGCAAAGTGTAGTGCAGTCGCGCAACCGGAAAGGGAAAATATTGGCATTGACTGTAACACCACTTGCAGTGTGATGGGCCACTGTGACTGGTTGTTATATTCTCGGTTTCCCCGTTTTGCAATGGGCTGGTTGTGACTGGCATGTTTGTGCCGTTTCTTGTCTTTTTTGCCTTGCTCGATCAATCTTCCCTTCCATCCAAGTTCTGGCGCGATGGCAACTGGGTAGTGGAAGGGTGGGAGGAGGAATCGAAGATCCGCACTTCAGGGGAAGTAAACAAACCGCTTTGCTGCAGCTTAGCGGCCACGGCGGTAAAACAATGGGCCTCTTGTGTTAGCGTATCCAATTGGATGGTTTAGGATTCTATTGGAGGAATAAAAATATTGATGGCATCATGCTGCTCGAGATTTCCGACATGATCAAGAAGACGACTCTGGGATGCGATAACGATGCATTGCAAGCGGTATTCCAAAACAACTGTAATACCACAGGTAGCATACCCACCAAGGTGTATCCTCGCCAGCAACTGGTCACAATACCTATCTAGAAAGTCGCATGTACACGATCTCTACAGTCCTCGGCTGCAAGTCTAGGTGCGGCGTCGAGTGATACGTGTACCGCCATGATTCTCTCACAGTGGCAACTCTAGCAGCTCTGCCACATTGGCTTGGTTAGCTATCCCATCCTCGAGCTCATCGTCGATACCAGGCAAAGGACCACTCACCAGTCGTCCCCGACGACAAATGCACCACCAAGTAAAATGGCAGGTTCGTTGATATTGTGGTGTTCATAACTGTCGTTTCTCAGCAGACCGCTCGCACGTACCCAGAGCAGAGTCGGCGCGCAATACATACCTCAGCGTCCCGACACCTCCTGCCTCGAGCAAAAACGTTGGTCCGTCATGGAGTTCCTTTCCCGCCCACCTCTGCGCAAAAGCTCGGAGTATGTGCCCATGTGCAACGATCAGGACGTCGCCCTTCTTCCCCTCGCCGACATTCTCGCCCTCCATCACTGGACGATGCCATTTCTCCCTGATGTCCTTGATCAGTCTATCTAGCCTAGCAGTAATATCCGCTGGGCTCCTGCTCACAGTCAGCCATCCCTCCAGTAACGAACAGTCATGGTCTGGCATACTCCCCACCAGGACACCCATCTCGCCAGATATCCCACTTCCTCCCTTCATCCAACCCCTGCTCCTTTCTAATCCTGTTGATCTCGGGGGAGGTGATCCCCTCATAGTCGCCGTAATCCCACTCTCTGATGTCCTCCGTGATCTCAACCTCAGCTGGACAGGGGATACCCCCTTCCCGAGCCGGGCTCAGAAGAGGGGTGCGCGACCGGTAAGCAATGTTTAAGAGCTCCAACGTGCGCTGGGCGCGGAGGCGAGGGGAGACATAGATGTGGGAGAGCTTGGAGGGGACGATGAGACGGTCGTTGCCGACGAGGGCGCGGCCGGTGGCTAGGACGCGCTTCTCGCCCGAGGGGGTGAGAGGGATGTTGGTTGTGGAGGTGTGCTTGCCGGAGAGGGACCAGGTGGTTTCGCCGTGGCGGATTATGAAGACGCGGGGGGTCATGTTCTCGAAACTGGAATACTATGGAGGGAAGGATATGAGGGGGTCTGCAGATGTGTTGTCAAAAGGGGGTTGTAGGTGCAAAACAGGGGATAAGTTGAGGTCTTGGTTGTCTCAAAAAGGTGTCATCAGTGAAGAAACATTGGCGATCCAGGAGCTGACCTCACCACTCAGATTGAGCGAATCGCATCAGACACACAACACGTGGAGCTGGAGCGGGAAGACACCAACCTCGCTTATGTAGAACAAAATGCCACTCGAGGCAGTGAGACTAAACTGTCTGGTAAAACCACACCTGAACATCCTGCACCGTCTCTTCGAGACCTAATTACCATCTCCATTTTCCCCCTCTCCCGATGGGACATGAAACGCAGGGCGATTACTCACTACCCCCTCAATCATCTCAGTCAGCCGACATACTTGCCTGCCCAAGAAAGCTGCCAACTGCCCGGTTTGAGTTGTGTTCTTGAGAGAAGGCAGAAGTCAGCAGCCCCCACTTTCCCGGCAAAGCAAACCAAGCAATCCGTTTAGCGCTAAACGGTCCGTCCCGGTTATCCGGCCCTGACATACTGCAGGTCCGTGCGCCTCAAACCCTTGCTTTCACTCAAGAGACATCACAGCTCACTCACTCAACCAATCTTCATCATGACAGTGTGAGCACCACTCACCAACAAACCCTCACCCCACCCACCCCTTACTTGTCTATCAAATTGTGTACTGGAAAAAAACAAAAAACAGTCTCAAACTCACCACAAGCTCACCAAATCATAAGACTTTACAAGTCACAACAAACCCACACAAAATGTCCCGATCACCACAAGCCCTCCTTCGACTGCCCCCCAAACGAACCTTCACAACCTCAGCCCCCCACCTCAAATCCCAACCCTACAGCAAATCTTCCACGAGGCAGCAAACCCAAGGAAAAGCCGACCCAAAGTCAACAACAGACGGGAAACCCGAGCCAGCACCCCGCTGGAAACGCCTCATCTGGACCGGCGCCTTCGCCGCGACGGCATTCACCGGGTCCATCTACGGCGCCGGGTTGAAGACGCAGAGGGAGTGGAACGAGGTTCGTCCCCCCCTGCCGCCCTCTCTTTTCTCTAAACCCCTATATCCACACTATCCTGCATAAGATTTTTATTTTTAATTTTTATTTTTTTAATTTTGTTTTTATTTACTTATATTTTTTATTTACTTATATTTTTTTTTACTTATATTTTTTTTTACTTATATTTTTTTTTACTTATATTTTTTTTTACTTATTTTTTTTTTTACTTATATTTTTCATTTTATTTTTATTATTATTTTATTTTTATTATTATTTTATTTTTATTATTATTTTATTATTATTTTTATTCTATTTTCATTTTCAATTTTTATTGTATTTTTTTTCTCTCACGCAACCCATTTCCATTTCTTATGTCCCGAAATCAAGCATAAATTGCGTCTTGAAATTATACATCGGGGTAGGTAGACGGTTGTGAAGCTCGGATGTGCTAACAAAGAGTCATTAAGGAAAAACAAAAGGTCCAGGAGCTCACCACCGACGAAAAAGTAGCCATGCTCGAAAACTCAAAGGCGGAACTCTGGAAGCAAAAGGTGTCGCTGGAGCAGAAGCTGGGGGAGCTGAGGAGGAGGATGGAGAAGGAGGAGGAAGGCGTGCCGAAATAGGGGGAGGGGGTGGTAATTCGAATAGTTACCTAGTTGGATGTGGTGATTTGTAAGAATAATTTCTGTAAAATATAAGAAAACAAACATATCGCCGCGAAGTATTCCGAGGTCATTCAGAACTTGCTGACAGGAGGAGCAGAAGACGCGTGGTCACGCATGCGATATTGGCTGATCTTGTTCAGTCACAAAGCACGATCAGTGGGTCGAGCACGGCAGAAGGCAGAATATATTTGCTTATCCACTGCCCTGGCCACGCCGCTAGATGGTATTCTGTCTCCAGGTCCTCATCAGGAAAACAGCTTTGTCAGTCTCTCCGTCCTTGCCGCATATCTCTTGCACCGCCAGCGAAAACGCCCACCCAAACCCTCGACCCCTGGCTTCTCTATCCTAATACCGGCAGACTGCCACCCGAAGCAACCTCCAGACACCAGCCCAAATGAGAGATCATCGCCCCGTGCCTTGGAGCAAGTTCTTGAAAACCAGATCAGCCTTGAACAATTACCAACTAAAACGAAATTGCCCGAGAGGAATGACTTGAAGCAACAAAAATCAACCGCACACTACAGGCTGCAGCCTGTCATCAAACACAGTAGAGAGAAAGCCAAGAAAATCATCATCAAGTAGTGATGTACCAAGATGAGGTCGGTCATTGACTCACTCATGTAAAAGAAGTCGAGAAGAAGATGGTCAATGAAAAAGAATGTTGGCGAGGAAGATACGAGTCAAGAACACGGGAAATGATGGGCAAGAAAAGCAGGCAAAGTGTCCAAAGCCAAAAGGAAACTAACAAAGCAAAAGGATTAAAGAAGGGACGAAAAAGAAGCTGAAAGATCCAGATAAGGAAACCCAATTCTTGTCAATGGAGATTGAAGCATCGAGTCTGCCATGTGATGAAGTCGACCAAGCACTGGAAAGTAGAAGAGATGTCATGCCGGACAGCCTTCAAAAAGACAAAGAAATCCTATCCAACGGCTTCGACGCCAACAAGGAGCGCAAACCATACACCTCGTGATAGAATCCCATCCTGTCACCACTCTGCCCGACAGGCTGGGGACGTCTTGCCTTCTTCTTTTTTGCGTCGTCCAGCGTTGTGGCACCCTCTGCTCCAGCACCCGTCATTCTGGCCATTGTTGCCAACAGCGCCTGCATGTCGAATTTGTTGAGGTTTTCAATGTGCATCCCTTCATTGACGGGGCCGATGTACTTGAAGTAGTAGCCTGGATGCAGCCCGGCGTTATCCCACATCTTCCACTCCCCAAACAGGACATAGATGTCTTGCCACTTGGTATTGCCGAATCTAGTTCGGAGCAGGAGGTGGATGATGCCCGCGGCCAGCTTATACGCGAGGTTGTCGTGGGCCTCCTTGAGGGGTATCTGGAGCTGTTGGAGAAGGTCTGTGTCGGTGGTTGGCAGCTTGGGCGGAAGGCGGACCACAACCGTGTGTAGACTGGGACATTCGCAAAGCGTGTGAAGACTCGGTATGACTTCAGGGCCCCATTCCATGTCGAAAACCAACGTCTCCAAACGGTGCGGGACTTGCGAGATGACTCTGAACAGGCTCGTCAGATGCTTAACCGAGAATAGCATGAGGACCTTGAGTTGAGAAAAGTCCCAGTTGTTGGTGCTCTCTTCCAGAGAGTGTCGCCAGTCATAGCTCTCAAGAACCAGCTCCAGAAGGGGTGGCAATCTCTCATTGCTCACGAACTCGAAGGAACGCTCGGCAAAATTGCGCAGGTGGAGTGTTTCCAGACCACGTATCTGCATGAGCCGTTGCTTCAGCATGTTGAGGGTGACAAACGATCCCGGTCCGGTCACGCTCAACCAAGTGAGATGCCTCCTGGGGATGGAGCTGATGTAGTCGCAACTGTCGGCCCGCATAAGTGGAAGCCCCAGCATTTGCACCCTGGGCCGACGAGACGTCGAAGCAGGTGGCTGAAGAACTGTTGTAAGCATCCATGAGCGGCCTGTCTGTGATATGTTATGTTAGCTAGCAAAACATCAGACAGGGCGAATAACGTACAACTCTGCTGGTGAATGAGAAGAGAATGCTCTGAAGCTCGGGGAGGTTGTCCCTAATCATCACAGTAACCCTATCAGGATGGACATCGTGTTCTATACTGTCCCCTATCAGATTGTTGCCATGATGAACCGATGTCATCCTGCAGTCAGCACAACGCCTTGTTGACTGGAACCGAGAGCCCTGGCTGCAGAAATATCGACGGGTAATCGTCGATGCTCAAAAGTATCAAGGCTAGCTTCGACAGCTGAGCGGCTTCAGGTGGCAGGTAGTTTGACTGAAATGGACTAGCACAGATGGTTGCAAGTGCCAAGGGTACTGACCGCGGTCACTCAGGAGAGAGCCGTCAATGCCGGGGGTCCTAATAGACAATCACCACACGGTGTTTTGTGGGGTGAGGCAAGAAGACTCGGATGGAGGCCCAGACTGGCAGACACCGTCTTCCTGGAGTAGATGCCAGCGACCCTGACATTTATGCACAGAAGACCTCCATCATGAACCCATTCTTGTCTTGCCGGAAAAGCATATGAGGAGGTGATGGAATTGAAGACAAGCGCGCACAGCGGTCGTATTGAAACATCAGGGGCGCTAGAGCATGTGTACCGGGAGCAAGGCGTTCTGGGCAGTTGCCGCGGACTATGCTCCGTGGAGAGCACACAAACTCTGTCACAGTGACGTGAGGTTCGGGAGACTCAATAGGTCTAGACGCTCAGGATGGTCATCGGGACGGAGGGAGTGAAACCGCGCTGTCCTCAAAAATATGATCATGTCAGGGAGAGAGCTGAAGATCCCATCACTCGCCTTCCCCCCTCGTCTGATTATCAGCAAGGTCGCTTCCGCTTCGGAACCGAGGGTGATTTGATCGGCATTTTGGATTTTTGACTTGTCTTGCTTTTGGCCTGCAGAGTAGTACAATAGGCGTGAGAAAAATCGCGCTCGTCTCCTTGTCAAGTTGAGAACTCACCTCTCACAAGCATTTTTGCTCGCATCAGAGCAGGACACGGATATTTTACGGCACCCTACAGCTATCCATGCCACGGCACCTGGTCATCTGCCCTCGCTGACAGCGTCACCTCAGAACAGAGCTGCTCAAATGGCCCCCACGATCTGGGGTAGGACGACTCTCAACCAAGCCAAGCACCCGAACACAACATCCGCTGATGGTGAGGTATCGTGCGGGATGCTTACCATCTTTAGAAGTTGCTTCTTTGACCGGTGAGGAACCTCCTGTCCCTCGACAGAGAACATGGTGGGTGAGGGCGGTCAAGGACAGGTCGACAGCCATCCTGCCTCGCGAACTTCCTGTGACCGGTCAACTCTGCCCAACCAGACCTTCTCCGTAGCTCTCATGCTACACATTCTAGTGGGGATGGATGAGAAAAGCCACCCGCTCCCCTACCCTGACCGAGGCCGTCACGGGGTCCATGAGATGGCCCAACAGAGACTTCCCACAAACCGTATGTTCTATCCCTTGTCATTGTCCGTGGTCGTTTTGAAATTGGCTAATCATTCCAGTCAGAAGACATGGGACGAGTTTGGAACTGGCTTACATCTGATGTCTGTTCAACGTCGAGATAACCGCCGGAACTCGACCGTCTCTCTCCGCGCAGCCCCCCAAGGTAACGATCCACTGTCTTTCCCCATGTTCAAAACTTGTGCGACATCCGCGTGGAATGTCCATGTGAGAATGAAACTGCAGAGTGGTAGGGTAGAGGACAGGTTTGCTACTGACGCACTGGACATATTCAGATAACCTTCAAAAGGCCTCTTCCAAACCAGCTCACCGCAGGGACGAAGCATGAGGTAGGTATGCTGTTCTCATGGAAGATTCACCCTCGGCCACAGTATCTCTTGAGTTCCGCGGCTCCCTAACTTTGATGGCAGAACTCATCAGCCAGTCAGGCGCGAAAGTCGTCAGTGCTTCGGCCCGTGCCGTGAGTTACCACAAAACTCCTTACAAGGCAACAACATCCGCCTACCCGCACTGTAATACGAATGCCTTATCTGCGTAGACTTTCACATGCGTAAGCCACTTCCCACTTTGTTGCCTTCTTCAGCGCACTTTCTCGCCATGCACATGCAGCTTCCCGGTCAACCTCACCCAGCTGGGAGTTGCGTGATCGGGAACTGGGCCGGGCTGTCCCACCGGCAGCCTTGCGGTTTGCAGCCGGGCCAACCAAAAGTAACGTTGTCTCGTGCTCGAGGCTTAGGGGGATGCGAGAGGGTAAGAAGAAGATGGGCACATGCTTGGTCATCATCGATCGAGGTGCAACCCAATGCCTAGAATTGCTTTTTTTTGTTTGTTTTGCGGTAACCCCTATCCTCCAATCATCGGCCACTAGGGCGTTTTCCTCCGGCATATGGTGGAAGAATCACGAATCACCAAGAAGTCCCCAGTACAGAATCGTGACTGATTAGTGTGTGAGAAATCATGTTCAGAAATGATAAGAAGCAAAGAACTACCTGTGAACTAGAAGCCGATGAAATTAACAGATATGAACGCTCTTTCCGCCGCATACATGACGGTGATATCTGAATAGGAAACGTAAAAAACCCTCTCTTTGCAATATGTATCCCTCCCCAAATTACCCTCCCCTTTTCGAATCTGCCCATAAACCCCATCGGATCAAACCCCTCCACAGTGATAAGGCATGTATATGAGCTCCAAAGAGGCCTAGACCTGGTCCAAGACAAGCCCAGAAAGCCCGACGGCGAGTCATGGTGCTAGGTAGCAGCCGACGAACACCCTATCGGTGTGGGTTTGGTGTGGCGTGGTGTGTGTGTGTGTGTGTGTGTGTGTGTGTGTGTGTGTGTGTGTGTGGTGCAAAGTGCGCTTGCTGTAAAGAAAAGTGATATGTTTTCTTTTTCTTGCCTTTCCCCTCTTTTTCTTCTCCCAACGACCGGCTTCCTCGCCAGACCGTCTCTCCCACTCAAAACCTCGCCAAGCTTACTCCCTTTTCGACAATACCCTCTTCATCACCAACTGTTCATCGGGCATCTATGCACGTTGAACTGAGTGGGCGTCTGTCATCCAAGACATCCCCCTTCCCCTCCCCCGCGCCTCCCCAAAAAAGCGAGAGACATAGATGACTGAGACCTTTCTTTCTCGCCGCCACGCGAGACCACAGCCGCATGGACGCCCAATTGCTAAAAGTCCAGACCGATGAGCGTCTTCCCGGCCACGCTCTCTTCATCGGCTTGCGATTGGTGTAGCGTCGAGCCAGCCTGTCAGATCAGCAGGAACTGACGGCTATGGGGCTCCCGCCCTTGGACAGCACACATATCCATCACCACCACACCGCACCACCCTCACACCACGAGCTCACTTCCAGAATCGTCAAACCTCCCCGGAAAAATTGATCCATCACTTCCATATCACGCTTCCTCCCCCTTTTCATCGGCCGCCACCACCCTGACAGCCCTCCAATCCCACCCCTCCGATCCCTCTCTCCCATCTCCTACCCGACCATCACAACTGCCCCTTTCCGCTTCTCGGCCCGAGTCGCAGTCTAGTACCTGTACAGCGGCCCCGGGTCCTTCACCACCTGCTCACTCCCACTCCCCCCAGCTGTCGGCCTCTCCCTCGCGGCCCGGGTGTACGCATCATCCTGCTCCTCCGTCGTATCCGATATGGGCGTCACCGGCTCAACATCCTTGTTCTTCTTCGACGACGGCCCTGCCCCTACCTGCTCCCCTGCACTCCCGTTCCCTGCCCCTCCCCCTCCAAACCCGGGATGAAAAGGCTCATACCCCAACCTAGGCGTCTCATCCTCGCTGACTCTCCTATTGTTCGTCGAGAGTCTCGGCTCAGGATCACGGAACGGATCATCCTCCTGCTGCGCAGGAGTACCCGTATTCGACCTCGACGGCCCAGCCATACTCGCCGAAGGTCCATACGCCGGGTTGGGGTTATTCGTCCGGTACGACGGTTCGGCAGATGCCTTCCCCTTTCCATTGCTGTTGCTTCTTGAACTCGACCCTGACGGTCCAAACCCCGCGCCGCCTGCTACCCCAAACCCGTTCCCACCATAGCCACTCCCCATTGGTTTTCTGGGCGGGACAGGGGGTTGGTCTTGTTGGCTCGAGGGGGAAACGGGGGTGTTGTTGTCCGATCTGGCCTCGCCGAGGTGTTTCTTGGCTTGGAGGACGGCGCGGTGGTGCTGGTTGAGAGCTTGCTGGAGCTGCTCGTTGGTGTCGATGAGGGACTCCATCGTGTCGTTGTCCGGTGCGGGGTTCTCGCAGGACATGTACCCCTGGATGGACTTGCTGGCGCCGGTGCAGCGCTCGGAGAACTCCTTGATGAGGTCGTTGGCGAGGACTTCTTGGGTGGGCGTGGAGGCGACGAGCTGTTCGAGGAGCTTGGCGGAGGTGCGGGCTTCCTCGAGGCGATTGGCGAGTTCGATGGGGTCGGGGAGGCGGTGGCGACTGGATCGGGAAGAGGAGTGGTGGTGGCCGTGGTGGTGAGGGGGTTGGGGGTATTGCGAAGGGGGTTGTTGGGGGTACTGCTGGGGGTAGGGGGGCACGTTGTGGTTGCGGGGGATGGCGTAGGTGGATGGTGTGGTCTATCTCGAGGTCAGTACATCTCAATCGATAGGTGATAGGTGACCGCACTGAGTATGCTTCGTAGGCCTTCTTCTTTTCCTTCTGCCACATGGCGATGATGAGGTTCAGCCCCTCGTCGTACCCCTTGGATGTCTCGAACGTGTCCAATGTCTCCATCAACAGCTGCCTAACGCTGGAATCGCGACCGGCGCGCAACAAATCCTTGCAAACATCGACGAACTTCTTGTCGAAGTTTCTGGTGAACCCAGGGCCGGGGTTGTCGGAGAGGATGCGGATGAGCATGATGGCATTGTACTGGCACGCCGGTCTGCTCCAGTAGTCGCGGCTCAAGAACTTGCGGATCAATCGGGCGGACTCGGTCGCTGCGACAGGCGAGGCAACGGCGGCTTCGACGATAGCAGGTAGGTAGATGACATCGTCGCCCTGGATCACATTTGTCTCAGATCTCGAACAGCGTCAGGGCTTCTGGAAGAGGGAAGCAGGTACGTACCGTGGAGCTTCCTGTTGATTCGCAAAAGGCTTTCTGCAAGAGAAACCGCAATCAGTATCCCGTACAAGCAGGAGAGAGCGAATGGCGCAAACGTACCACACAGCGCGCAGCAGTGTCTTGGGGTTGTTCAGTTGCAGGATCGACAACGGCTGGGATGTCGGTGGTGCTGTCCGAGGCTGCAGCAGGGTTAGCTTCGGTCCATCACTCGACGTCGTGACGATGCTCAGGCATACTATTTCTCTTTTTTATGGTGCCCAGCACCTTGTTCATACTGAAATTCTTCATCATGTTGTCGCTCTCCGTATGTATCTGATGTTCCTAGATGTGTATTCATGCGAGAGCGTACTTGTCGGCGAAGGTGGATCTGGGGCAGATGCGCGCGCGTCCTGTCAGAAGCCGCCGGCGCCGTATCGTGAGTTGGATTGGAGATGATTTCCACACCGAAACTGCCTGACAAACACAAGCGCAGCAGATCAGGACGGCAAGAGAAAAGGTATGGAGAGGATTGAGAATGCGCAAAGATGCGATTGCGAATTCGTGTGTGCCGTTACCCAGAAGCTTGCGGTTTTCCTGTCCGGGTTTCGGGTTTGTTGATGGGCGGCCTGTTTGCTGTTTCCCGTCTGGCTGGCGGTTGTGTTGCCCCCGCAGTGCTCTTGTTGTGTTGCTTTGGGTGGGTGCGTGACCTGCGGGATGGTTGTGCGTTGCGTGCCCACCCCCCAACAGATGTAACAAGGGTCTTTGGTCTAGGCTCCGTTTTGTAAAATGTAGATAGATAACTGAGCCACAGGCAAAAAGGGATTCCCCAATGTTCTCCAAACCCCGACAATTGTATGTTAAGATAGACCGAGTGGTGATGAACTGGTCTGGTTTGCGGTGAGCAGGCGGGCTGGTTGGTGTTCAAACTGAATGGTAGTTCCGAGCTGCCAGCCTGTCTCAGTCTTTTGTGTTCTTCAACAGCTGACAAGGAAGCTATGAAAGCAGTGAAAATAGAATATTAAAATCACAAGACGCTACTCAGGTAAACACATCGGTCCTGTATCATATATATATGTATATATATATATATATATATATATATATATGTATGGCAGCAAAACGGTCCACACTCACGCCAGGCAGCCGCCCGTCCGGGTTCCGTTTCCAAATCCGAGTTGGGTGTAACCATATCGAGTTGGTTAAGCAAGACTCCAGTCAATGTAGGATTGTCCTGACGTTGACTGTTGTGGACACAAGGTCTTCGCATAAGGCACCAACACACGAAAACCACCAAGATCCGGATATCGACACACTAGAGAAGAAGAGTTCTTGTCAGTGTCAGTGTCAGTTCTGTCTCGTCTCATATCAAAACCAAGGCCAAGACATCGACAACGTAGCACACACACACTTGACCGTTGTAGAACGGTGCTAAACCCGCACAGCCCCCCCTTGTCGTCAATCAGACGCGCAAGCAGCTCCCCGTGGATGCCGGCCAAGCGCTTGTCAACGTCAGACTTCAAGACAACATTGCGCATCACCTGGCATGAAGAGTACTTTTATTCTCCTATTCTCGCTGAATACTACCTGCCGCTGGTCCTTGCACCTGTGCAAGACCACTCGGAGTCAGGGTATCGACCTATCCCCTAACTCCTAAAACCCAAAGCATATTCCCTTCCTCCCTTCTCGTCTACTCTTCTTCCTCTTCGTCTATTAAATCTTCAACCACAAGACTTCCGCCCCGGCCCATCTTTTGCCCAATCGTGATTGTCTTACTGGGGTGGAAGGTCTCCCGTGGTAGCACCGATGCAACTTGGAAGCCATACTTGTGCTCGTACCCCTCTGGCTCAGCCGCCTTCTCATTAAGAGGTCCTTCTTGTAGAAGGCCATAACACTCCACAAACGCATAAAGTTCCTCCAATGTGGTGTCGCTGGCAAATCTGCGGATGACCCGCCCGCCACCAGCGGAAGCCGGCATGTTGAGAGCCAACCTGACGGCATCCTTCGTGTCCGGCTCCGGCGCAACGGTCGTGGCCCGCCAAATTCTCCACTGCCTCCGTAGCTCCTCCTGCCGGGCTGCCCTTTCGGCTTCTTCCAGAGCACGCTTCTCAGCCGCTGCCGCTGCCGCCTCAGCCTCGCGCTTTTGTCGGGCTCGCTCGCGGTCACGGGCTAGCGACCTCTCGTATGCAGAGTCCTGCTCATTCCTCAGATTCCGGGCATGTTCCTGGGCCGCCCTCTCAGCCCGCACGCCGTTAAGATCGGGAGAGTACTTCGTAATCGCATCCTGGAGCCCAGAAAGGTAAGCGGCTGGCGTCATGGGTCCGACCAGACGCTTGACAATCCCCATCCTTGTGCTGCCCTCCTTGGGGGTGAGGCATACCAAGCACGAAAAGGGGTACTTGAGACAGGAATACTCGTTGGCCACCTGATGGGCTTCGGGGTCGGCCACGTTTCCTCCCCAAAGGATGATGTTGTTGGAGGGATCCGAGATGTAGCTGACAACATCGGGGCTGAGGAGTGTGTTTCGAATAAAGGAGTCGGTGTCGTCATGCTCGGGCGATATCAACACCATCAGGAAAAACTTGAGGTCCCTCTTTGCCGTGTCCAGAGCTTGGGCATGGCCTCCCTCGAAGAACACGAGGCCGTGAGTGCCGTATGCCTCCTCAAACTCGCGCCGAAACCTCCTGGCTGCCTCCTGTGGCAGTGTCGCAGTCCGTCCATGAGCCTGGCCCAGGCCCCTGATGGTCGTACCCAGGTATCGTGGCCGGAACGAGGCAGGTAGGAATGCGAAGAAGAACGAGATGATCCGGCCAAAAACACCCAATACACCTCTCGTCAAGCTCCATGTGGTTGAAAATGGCGCCAGAAGAATCGACAGTAGTCCTCGGGGCCGGATGCTAACCGGCTGCTGCGGCACCACTCGTGGGGCAGCTTCTGTTCTTGGGGACCTCGTTCGTCTCGGCCTATCATCGTCGGCATCCAGGAAGCTCTCGTGTAAGTTCTCATATCTTGCCGCGGCTGGCCGAGGATTATCCTGTGCAGCCTGGGCCTCAGCAACCAGGTCGGGCCCGTCACCGTCAAAGAATTTGGCGATAGCTATCTGGAGGGCGTGTCAGCACTCTTTCCAAACGTTTGCTCTCATGCGAAGTGGCTGACTGGGTGGAGGAAAAGATACGCACTTGGACATTCCACTGTGACCTCTCCAACAAGGGCACCGCATCCTTGATTTCTTGGCCTGTGACATCGGTGTATTGCTGAAGAGCCTCCTGCTGCTGGGAGGAGAGCTGGCCCAGATCAAATTCAACGCCGTCCGCCATGTTGAGGGTGGCGTGGTCCCAATTCCCGAAGCTGTGGTTGGTGGCCCAGAGCTGCCGTCGTGGTCAAATCAGTTTGCCCAAGGTAATGCTTTGCAAAGAACACGTCGGTGGTGCGGTTGAGAATGGCGCTAAGTCACGATTAATTGTTAGATGCACCGAGCTTGTTCTGGCTGTTGCCAGCTCTTGAGGCGATGCCCGGCGTCCGGATATCAAACAGATAACACGTTGTACGAATGATACTGGTGCGCTGGAAGAGATAGCCGCATCGGGTCGCAACACGTCAACCTCCGCGTCCCAGAGTTACGGCACCGGGTGCAAACTGCTCAACAGGGTTGTTGTGCTTGCAATGCCGGCACCCCTCAGTAAGCCAAGCACAGGCCACAGTTCAGAATCGAGCCTCCCTCTTGCTTGTCTGGGTGAATGAGAGGAAAACAGGAGTGGCAGGGCTCAACAAGTTGAGGAAGGCGACAGAGACAGATGGTGAGGGTGAGGTCAGCCTTGGTCCTCAGATTCACACAACGAATATATATATCTATATATCTCTATATGCGGAGCACGATGTCAGCAACCCCGCTTAGAAGAATGGCCTCCCAGCAAAGAGTCCGTGCTCCTCCACCTCCTCCTCCTCGAGGCTGAATGGCCAAGAAGCCAGGAGTTGGGGCCCCCACCCCACTCTTAGCGCGCGGGCACCCGCGACGACCCTCTCGAGAGTTCTCATGCTTTCTCTTCACCTGGGCACAGTCAGCACCGTCCCCATTCTATACCCGGTGAGCGCATTGGTTCAGAGCTTGTCCAGATTTTGGCAGCGACGTCAACTCGAAATTCTTTCCATCGTCCTTTCTGCCGCCATAACCCCTCCTGGACAGCCCAAGGTTGCTTCGATATAGAGCCCGACCACTGCCACCCGCCCCATTGATCGCCTGCCGTGCGCTTCCTTTGTCTCGTGCCGCTGCCATAGCCTCCAGTTTGATAGTAGCAGCAGCCAGTCGCTTCAAAACACGGTTTCTTCTTGGCTTGCGACCAGCTGTGTATTGCGCTTCTCTTTCCCAGCTTGTGTCCAGTTCCATGGATGCCTTTTCGGCTCTCTAAAGCAAAACATGGGAGGATTAAGCTACCTGTCTTCAAGTAAGAGCCCATGACTGCTCGCTCATGTCTTCTCTGGATTGCCACCCAATCATGGCATTTGTAGCTGTTGGCGCCTTTCAAACAGTTCACTGACACAATGCGCCAGATCTCTTAGAAACGTCCGAGGCATTCCCATTCTTCCATCCTTGATATAGAGTAACCGATTCGCCATGGCCGCATCACGGTACAACTCCAACGACCTGCGGCGGCAGGTCGGCTCGCCGAGATCGAAAGGACGAGGTGGGTTGATCTCGACAAGCATTGAGCACGTCGACATGCGGTTCAACTGACAGCGATGCCCAAAGATACCAAGGACACCCTTTGCCGCAACGTTGTGATATACGGGCACTGCCGATACATGGACACGACCTGTAATTTTAACCACGACCAAAACAAGCCAGCTTCTGGCCCTTCCGATTTGTAAGTCGTTAGCCGTTGGTGAAGGTGGCATGCGGCCATGCGAAAAGCCAAGAACCGGGCTTGTGTGGCTTGTGGATGTGGTATCATGCTTGATCTTTGCGCGTCTAACCGTGCCGGCAGTCTTTCCAAGAAATCTTTCAATGCCGATTCACCTTCCTTCACGCCCTCGGGCCAAAACCTGGGGCAAGCCAAGAAGACCACCCTTTCTTCTCAAGCAGCAAATGCTGCGCCCTTCACCCCTCGCGGTGTCACCGGTGAGTGTGGTTCTCGTCTAGACCCGTCATCTCTTGTTCAAGGCTGACGGTCTTGCAAAAGCGAGCACGCAGCAGAATGCTGATTTGACCATGTTCAACCCAGCTGGTGCGCGAGAGTTCACTCCGTCAGGCAACACACAGAACTATGAACTAGGAAACAGCGTATGTTCACGATGCCACCCTATGTGAATTTACCCTTTTCGGCCTGACTGAAAGAAAAGCAGAATATGGGGAATGGCGCAGCCCAAGACAATGGCGTTTTCAGCGATCCGTTTGCCATGAACTCAATGGCCCCTGCCCTTGCGAACAATGCACCTTTCAATCCCTACGCGGGTGATCCCAGCGCGGTCTCGGGTGCTGGGGCGGGCTTCTATTCTTCAGGGGGCGCGTATGCCTCTGTTCCCATGCAACAACCAAACTATCATCTGTATCAGCCGTACGATGCCTATCGAGGAGAGCTGCAACCTTGGCAGCGGTCCACCTATGACTATTTCATCCCAGCTGCCATGCGAGAGGAGATACAAAAGAAGATGTTTGCTACACAGCATACAATGCCGGGTAGGTCCTTCTGACTGCCGCTTCTTTCTGGACCCAATGCTGGACCCAATGCTGAACCACAAAGCAGGCCTGCCCAAGCTCGAGAACTACCACTCTCTGTTCTCACTGGACACCAGCCACAGGAAAAACACTGCCTGTTTTGGCTACCACAGTTGGGTGTACAAGGCTCAAAAAGTGACGACTGGGCTGCACTACGTCCTCAGACGTTTGGAAGGGTACCGCTTGTCAAATGATCAATCGGTTATGAGTGTGATGAGGGACTGGAAAAATGTCAGACATGAGAATATTGTGTCGTTTCACGAAACCTTTACTAGCCAAAACTTTGGCGACAGCTCCCTCATCTTTGTGTACGACTGGCATCCTCTTGCCAAGACGTTGGCCGAACAACACTTCTCTTCGCCCCTGGGGAACAACCGACAAAGATATCCCGCTGTGCCGGAAGGCATACTCTGGAGCTACGTTTGTCAGATCGCAAGCGCTCTCTATTACCTACACAACAAAAATCTTGCAGCACGGTGTCTGGACCTCAGCAAGATTCTCGTGACGGAGAAAAGCCGGATTCGACTGGGGTCATGTGCCATCTTGGATGTGGTGCAATATGACCACAACCGTCCGATTCAGGAGCTGCAGGGGGAGGATCTGGTCAAATTTGGCAAAGTCATTCTGTGTCTGGCCACGGGCATGCCTCCAAACTTGCTGCAGTCCAGCAATACGAAGGCAGCCCTCGACTCGCTGGTCAAATACTCGCGCTCCTTGAGGGACGCTCTGCAGTTCCTTCTATCACCAGTCGCGTCGAACGGCCAGCCACACACCATTGCACACTTTCTCACCATGATTGCGCCGCAGCTTGCTCAGCAGGCAAACAACACGCTCCGAGAAAACGACGAGCAGCAGTACTGGCTCGCTCGCGAGATTGAGAACGGCAGGATCGCACGCAATGTGATGAAGCTATCAGCCATACTGGAACGTGGCGATTTGGGCAGCCAGTCCAACTGGTCAGAGGTGGGGGATCGCTTTCAGTTGAAGCTCTTCCGCGACTATGTTTTCCACCGTGTGGATGCCAGTGGCAAGCCCGATCTTGGTCTGGGCCACATGTTGAGTTGCATGAGCAAGCTCGACGCTGGCGTGGATGAGCAAATCATGCTGACGAGCCGCGACAACGAAACGGTTTTTGTCATTACATACCGAGAACTCAGGGGCATGTTTGAGCGCGCGTTTAATGAGCTCATCAAGTTCAGCAAGTCGCCTGGGCTTTAAGGGTTTGCTATAGGGGGTGGGCTGATTGCTCTCTTTGGTGAGAGGCACGTTGCGATCTGGAGATATTCTGAAGGAGGTGTTCGGGAAGCCTATTCGAACGACCACCCTGAGGAGAAACAAAGGGGATGAAGGCAGGCCAAAGCTTTCAGTGGGGGGTAATAACAAGCTGAGGGGCGGGGAGCGTCAAGAAGAACAGCGGAATGGTGAGGGGCTGGACGACGAAAGGCACTGAGGATGTCAAACAGTCGGACAATAACGAGCCTCGAGACAACGAGGATGAGGAAACAGCACGGCAGGGAAAGGCATTATCCAGCCTCTACGCGAAGGCCAGCACGGACCCGAGGACGATAAATCGAGGGACAAACTGCCATCTGACGAGATCCTCGGGGAGGAATATCCGAGGGGGAAAAGAGAAGCGGAAGGAAGTTGACGAGAAGCGTTGGCGGGATAGTAGATGGATAAATGTAAATCGCAGATGAGGGAGACCTTGTGGACAGGAGTGATGGAGGTGCGATGACGTGGACAGTGTAAATCAGGTGAGCAAAGGCGGCAGAAAGGTGAAAGGAGATGAGCGGAGAGGATATATAAGCGGTTGTCATAGCGAGGCGGTAGCTGTCATTTTCTTATGATGAAGAAACAAAATTGAAAAGTTTATATCTTATGCTGCTGCCCACTCGCTTAGTGAATCAGGCTCGAAGCTGTGGTGTTGAAGATTGAATGGTATTGCTGTGCTTTTCATAGCCAACCATCTCGAAGATGATTCTGTTCCTTTGGTGCTGATGGTATGGTGTGGGATTTCATCACACCCGCATCAACGTCAAGTACTTGGTTCCCTGGGTATCTCTCCCTTGTCAATTTTCCGCTGTCAAAGCACTTACGGGTCTCGCCTCCCATGTTCCTTTCGACCGTCGAAGATGAATTCTAAACCTGTTTTGCCGCACCTTAGACCCAATCAATATTACTATGCCAGGGACATTATTGACGAGACACGCTTTCTTTCCCCCTCTTCGTCATGCATCTCAATCCTCCATCTCCTCCTGCTGCAAGAACGGGTTGGCTATCACCTCGCTGCCGTCCACGGGAGAAATAACAACCAGAAGGGTGCCGCGTACCACCACGAGACCCAGCGATCGCGTAGTTTCGTTGCCTTCGTCATCTGTGTCTCTCATGTTAGCCCCCCTTTCGCCAACCCCCAGCACGCCAACCCGCAAACGAACGTACCTCTGACCGCCTCCTGAACCTCATCCAGCACCAAATTCATCAACGCATCATACCCCTTTAGCGTACCCGTCACTTGTTCATTCCTCCATGTCAGCACCTGCTTACCATTTCCCCAAGTTTGAGAACAACCTACCCTCCCGTCCGCCATTAAACTTGACCGTAATCCTCTTGTCCATGTACTTCTTCAGGTCAAGAATATTCTCCTTCTTGGGACGCTCCGTCTGGTCCCCGGACCCGCCTTGGTGCTGTTGTCCCTGCTGGTTCTGGTGACCCCCGCGACCGCCGCCCCGATTGCCGCCGCCGCGATGAGGACCTCCCCTGCCTCCTCCGCTCCCTCCTCTGTGACCGCCTCGGGGCTGGTAGGGTCTTTCGCTCATGATCGGGATCTGTTTTCTGTCTCTTTGTTTTTCGTCTTCGATGAGATGGGAGGGGGAACTTGATCGGGGATCGTGGGGTGGGTTATGTTCGTCACAGGTCGTGGTGGGTTTCGAGACAGGTGGGATGGTCAAAGTACTGGTTTGGTGGGGCTGGAAGCTCCAAGCTCTCTCTGGTTGTGGATGGCAAAGCAGTCAACAGTCAACAGTCAACAACCCCAACCCCCAAATTCCAAAAAGAGTCAAAAAGGTCGTTAAAAGTGGAGCCTTTTCCTCCCTGCCTGACCCCGGCGGTTCTTTTTGGGTCGTGGCAGGGGTGGCAGGTGGGCTTCCCGCTTGTGGCTAGTGAAGCTGCAGGGGCGCACGGGGCAGGGATTGGAGTTTGAAGATACGCGTGGTCAAAGCTTTGGGTCTGTTTTTGACATCTTGGGGAGGGGGCGTTGAAAGAGCATTTTTCGGGATTGAGGCAGCAGTCGTTGGGTTGACTGGGGGAACATGTACCGGCGGGTGCCATAGGGTCGAGAAGGCTTCAGACTGATTTTTATTTTTTTCAGCTTGGATTACTCACTTGTTGTGAAACGAGCTGGCTGGTCAGCAGATAGATGATGGCCGCCGACTTGGAGCTTGCTTACCTCAGGCACGTCACAGTATAAGGAACAAAGTGACCTGACATTACAAAACAAGAGCCAAGCTACTATTAAAAGGGCATTAAATGAGTAGTCGAAATAGGGTTAAGCATCGTAGTACTATATATAAAGCTTAGTATCTATACTGATTTTTACTCTGGATCTAATCTTATAATATTTTCTTAGTTTAAACTTTATTTATATTTTTGTATTTATTTTGAATATACGTTAAATATAATTTAATTAACTCTAAAATAGTTTTTTAGTACACTTTGAATATTTTCTAAAGATACACTAACTTTACTCTATATTAATTATATAAACCCTTTGTATTAAAATAAATCTCTATTGTTACGGCTTGATAGGTAAATTCTGAGATAAAGCAACAGTAATATAATAGCAATTGATTTAATTGTAACCCAAAAAAGAAAAGAGAGGAAATTCCAACAATGTCTGCAAAGCAAGGCTTTTTAACAGAGCAAAGCTTTAACTACTTACTCTTACCCTTAGTGTCCCACATGTTCCACGTGGCCTGCACATGCCTAGTATCTATCAGTCCGTTAACGTCAAGCCAGCGCCGTGACATCTATAAAGCTTATTTTATAGTAAGTTATTACTATTATATCATGTAGCTATAGCTGTAGCGGAAATATTACAAACGGTAAAGATATCTCACAAAATACTTAGTATCTACATAATACTCTACAGCGTATTTGCTCAGTACTATTAAATATTTTATGCTACATAATTAGCGCTAAAGTAAATTATACTGTAAGTATCTTATAAAATTTATAGCCTGATAAACCTATAGCTATTTACATTTTCAGTAAGCTAAATTGTGACGAACCTCTATCTAGAACCTCTAAAAGGGACATTAGTTAAAGGCACTTCTAAACAATCCTGGTCCGGTATAGCTAAATAGTATACAATAACGGCTTATTTCTATTATAATAGTCTGAATATTAACGATTGTAACTTATATTATATACTATAAAACTATTTATCTACGCTAGCCAGTTCCTCCGTATATATAGACCCGTGGACCGTAAACCGTTAATTTATAAACGGTCTTCGGTCCGCTCTTAATTAGCTAATGCCGGACCGTGGACCGTAAGCCCTACCGCAGTCTCCGGTCCCTATTTTATTAGTCCGTTGCCCTTCTAGACCGTAAGCCCCGCTCGATAGCGCGGTCCAGTCTTAATTAATCCCTCGTGGCCCTACTGTTTTCTAAAACCGTAATATAATATTCCTTCTCTAGGCCGAAACCCCTACGGCTTAATCTTCTTCTATTACTAATTATATTATAGGTTTTTCCTTTTCTTTTTTCTTTACCTTTATTATATTTAACTATATATAAAAACATTATTATAAAACTAAATAGGTTTCTACCCTTTCCTCCCGAATCTACCGCCGTAATTTTACTATAATACTATATTCTACTTATTTTACCGCCGAATTCCTTTATATTATAGCCCCTAGGTCCTTACGGTACGCCGAGTATATATACCGTAAAATCCTATATAATAAATTTAATATTAATTTTACCCGTAAATAGATCTTCCTTTTCTTTTTATACCGTAATTAACCGTTTTATAGTAATCCGAACGATAAAAAAGTAAAATAGATTCGAGCGTAAGGAATAAAAGCTTAAAGATTAACTTTCGTAACTAATTATTTAGTTTATTCGGGTAAAATAAATACGTTACTCTTTTCGCGTACGTAAAAAGCGCCTTTTCGCGCAGGGTATTTAAGAGGAGGATGCCTAAATAGCGTAGTCTACCGCTACGGCGCCTCTTACTTCTTTACCGGGTGCTCCTGCGCGGCCGGACGCTGCCTAGGATACTATTCCGTAATCTCCTTACGCCCTAGATCCTTCTTTAGGCTTAGGCTAGCCCTCCGACCTTTCCTTCGATCCTAACGTGGCCGGTCCTTCCTTCCTAACCGCGCTAGATATCGCTAGTAGCGCGCCTTTTATTTCTTAAAGTACCTAAAGCGCGTAGTACTATTTATATTTAATCCCTTTTATATTTTTTAACCTCGTAGTATAATATATAGTACGTCGATTATTATATCGAAGGCGTAGGTTCGACTCCCGTCGAAGTTCTTTTAGCTTTATCTTATAGTTATTTAATTATAAACTAAAGCCGAGTTTTTTTATTTATTTAGGTTTTAGTCGGTCCGGATATCGTTAATAAAATTCTTTTTATTTATTTAAGTAATTAAAATATACCTATAGTTCCTATAAGTTATTTATAACCGAATATCTTAATTAACTAACTAAATACTTTAATTAGCTTTTATTAAACCGTAAATCTAATATTTCTTTTACATTATACTTTTTTTCTTTATTCTCCGCTATTACCTATATATTAACCTTACTTATATATAATACGGGTTCTAAAAGTAAAATATAAAAAGTATATAACCGTAAACGTATCGTACTAGGTAGCTTTAATTCGAATACCGTTTCCGATAACTTCTTTTTAACCTTAAATAGTCTTACTCTTTTATAGTTTAGCTTTTTACTAAGTCTTTTAATATATAAATTATATATAAAAAGGAATACTATATTTCTTTCTTTAAAGCGAGGTTCCTCGAGCCTTTTAATATTATAGTATTTCTATATCCTTTCCTTTATAAACTTTAGTTTTTATTTAAGCTTACCGTAGAATATATATATTTTATTTACTTTAACCCTAGCCTTAGGTACCTTAACCGTAGGTCCTTATTATAGGTTTACTTCGTAACCGAAGTTTATAAAGAACGGTATAGCTTTAATTATTTTAATTAGTAATATATTATATACTAGCTATACCGTAAGTAATAATTTAATTTAATCGTTTTACTCGAAATTAATATAATTTTATAAATACTATTTTATAATTTAGTTAAACCGTTTTATCTAACCGTCCGTTTAAAAATAGTAGGCCGAAAACGCTTTATTTATTACCCTTAGCCTTATTATTAACGCTTTTTAGAACTTCGATATAAATTTAATATCGCGGTCTATAATAAACTCCTTTAACTATATATATATTAATATAATATACTATAATACTATATCCGTTAATTATTTTACCGATTAGGTCTCCTTATAAAGTAGGAAGTATATTTATTTAATAAGCTTATCGATTACCATTAATATATTATTATACTTAACGCCGGTTACCGTATCCTTAAACTTTAGTAATTTAATAATAAAGTTTATTATAACTAAATTCTATAACCGTTTTATTATTAGTAATGGCTTTAAAAATCTATAGGGCTTATACCTTATAACCCTTATTTTTTTATACGTATAGTATAATTAAATAGCTTTCTTAACGTCGTCCTTAATCTTTAATTAGTCGAAGTACTACTTAATCTTTTCTATAGTCTTAATAATACCTATATATCCTCCGAGCTTTAATATATAAATCTCTATTATTAATACTATTTTATTACTTAGTATTACGTACGCTCGATTCTTATATTATAGTCTTCCCTAACTATCTTTTTAAATACCCTATAGCTCCAGCTCTTCTTACTAATATTACTCTATAATATCGTTACCTAACTTCCCTTAGTACTTACTAAAAGTGGCCCTCTCGCGATATACTACGTAATACTCTATTTACGGCTATAGTGGATACTTAAAAGTATTATTTAGCGCTTTCTTAAATAATAATAGTAACTTCTTAGGTATATCCTTATAATAGTCGGTACGCCGGCTAAGTACGTCTACCCTAACGTTCTCCGAGCCCTTTTTATAATTAATTTAAAAATTAAATTTTAAAAGAAACTTTAATTATTATATTTACCGCGCGTTAAGGATTTTCGTAATAGTAAAGTACCGTAGATTCTTATAGTCCGTATAAACCTATACTTTATATTTAGTACTATTAAAGTATAACCTTTATTCCTCGAACGCTTTAATAATAGTAAATAGCTTTTTATTATAGATTAGGTAATTCTAACGTACCTCCTCGAGCTTCTTTAAAAAGAAGGTTATTAGATATAGTTTACCGTTATTGTTTTACTATCCTAGCTATTTACCGATCGTATAGTTTAATATATTTATCTCGACCTTAAATAGTCGACTAGGGTTTAGTAATTTAAATATTAAGTCCTCTAAAATAACTTCTTTTAGCTTTTAAAAGGCCTACTTTTCTTTTTACCCTTACCGGAACTCCACGTTTTTTTTAATTAAGTAATTAAGTAGCTACGCGATACTTACGTATTTACGGATAAATATTTAATAGAAGTTCGTAAACTTTAAAAATTCCCTAACGTATATTTATAATTATAATATAAGCTAATCTTTAATTACTATAATTTTTTTAAGTTCTATACGAACCTTATTTAATAATATTAAATATTTTAAATATACTATTTTCTATACGTAAAACTCGTTTTTTTCTTTATTAACGGAGAGTCCGGCTCCGTATAGCGCGTTAAATATCTTTTATACGTATCGCTTATATTCCTTTAAAGTACGTAAGTAAATAAGAACGTTATCGAGATAATATATTATTATTTTATCGAAGTACTTTTATATAGTATAATTAATAAAAAATTAAAATATTATAGGTATATTAGTTAACCCGAATAGTATTACGAAATACTCGAAATAACTATAGGGTATGCGAAACGCTATTTTTTATTCGTTTCCTTTTTTAATCCGTATATAGGCATACCCGATAAGTATATTTAAGCGTATAAAGTATTATACCTTTATTAATTAACTCCCTAATTTAGATATTAATAGTAGCGGGTAACTATTTTTTATCGTCTCGTTATTTAATTACCGGTAATCTATATATAATTATAAACTACTGTTTTTTTTCGGTACGAAAAATATAGGGTATTCTACTAGCGATATAGACTTTCTAATATATCCTTTCTTTAAGTTTTTATTTAAGTATTTCCGTAGCTCCTTACTTTACTTATCGTTAGTATAATAGACCTTAAATAGCCGTAATTTAGTTCCTTCTTTTAATTTAATTTTATAATCCTACGGTCTTTACTTTAAAAGCCCCTCTAAATACTTAGCCGTAAAGGCTAAGTATCCTCGATATTCCACCGGTATTACCTTTTTCTCGCCTTTCTTTATATTATTATAGTAAATGTATTTATTAACCTCCGATATCTTTATTAACGTCGTTAACCCTACTTTTTCGATTTTACCGCCTATATCGATAAAATATATTATTATTTCCTATACTCTTTACGGTAATACCGTAGAGAGTATTTATTCTATACTTTACTCCGTACGTACTTTTAATTTTTTATCGTTAGTTAAATACTTTTAAAGCTTTTTTAATCGTAAGTAACTACTATCCCTTTAATCGATATTTAGATTATAATTTTTATACTATAGTTACCCTAGAATTATATTTTTCGAGGGTCTTATATTTATAATATCGAATATAATTAATATTATTTTTCCTTCGACTATAATATTTAAGGATAATATTTCTTTATAGACTTTTTATATAGGAAATAGATTTTATATAATTATTTTTTTTTTTTTTTTTATAGTATACGGGCCTAATATACGAACTATAGCGAAATTAAATTCGTTTTCGTACTATTATTTACTAATACTACTATTTAAAGATCTTTTTATCGTATAGTAACTTAAAGATATTTATCTTTTTTACTTCCTTCTTATACGGTAGCGACCTCGCTAACGAGCGCCGGATTATTATCCTATACTTTCGCTTTACGTTAATACCTTCGAAGATATCGTTTATAGTCCGTTAAAGGTTAACGGCCTCCGCGAAAGGCCGTAAGTTGTTTCCTAAACGGTTATATCGTTTAAAAATATCCTTTTACCCTAAATTATTTAATAATATAAAGTCTTTTAATTATACTTACCTAGCTTCCTCCTATCTTTTATCTTTAATATTCTTTTATATCTATACTCGATAGCAGTTTTTTTATTTAATTTTAGGCGTTTTAGCTTAATAATATTACTTAACTTTCTCCCGTAAGTATATAGCGTAGTATAACGAACCCCTATCTAGAACCTCTAAAAGGGACACTAGTTAAAGGCACTTCTAAATAATCCTAGTCCGGTATAGCTAAATAATATATAATAATAATTTATTTCTATTATAATAGTTTAAATACTAACGATTATAACTTATATTATATACTATAGAATTATTTATTTACGCCGGTTAGTTCCTCCGTATATATAAATCCGTGGACCGTAGACCGTTAACTTATAAACGGTCCTCGGTCTGCTTCTAATTAGCCGATACCGAACCGTGGACCGTAAACCCTACCGCGGTCCCCGGTCTTTATTTTATTAGTCCGTTACCCTTCTGGACCGTAAGCTCCGCTCGACGGCGCGGTCCAGTCTTAATTAGTCCCTCGTAGCCCTACTATCTTTTAGAACCGTAATATAATACTTCCTCTCTAGGCCGAAGCCCTTACAGCCTAGTCTTCTTCTACTATTAATTATATTATAGGTTTTTCCTTTTTTTTTTTCCTTACCTTTATTATATTTAACCGTATATAGAAACGTTATTATAAAACTAAATAAGTTTCTGCCTTTTTCTCCCGAATTTACCGCCGTAGTTTTATTATAATATTATATTTTATTTATTTTACCGCCGAATCCCTTTATATTATAGCCCCTAGGTCCTTACGGTACGCCGAATACGTATACCGTAAAATCCTATATAATAAATCTAATATTAACTTTACCCGTAAATAAATTTTTCTTTTCTTTTTATACCGTAATTAATTATTTTATAGTAACCCGAACGATAAAAAAGTAGGATAGACTTAAGCGTAAGGAATAAAAGCTTAAAGACTAACTTTCGTAATTAACTATTTAGCTTATCTAGATAAAACGAATATATCGCTCTCTTCGCGTATATAAAAAGCGCCTTTTCGTACGGGGTATCTAGGAGGAGGATGCCTAGGTAGCGCAGTCTGCTACTGCGGCGCCTCCTACTTCTTCGCCGGGTACTTCTGCGCGGCCGGACGCCGCCTAGAATACCGTTTTATAGTCTCCTTACGCCCTGGATCCTTCTTTAGGCCTGGACTGGCCCTCCGACCTTTCCTTCGATTCTAACGTGGCCGGTCCTTCTTTCCTAACCGCGTTAGATACCGCTAGTGGCGCGCCTTTTACTTTTTAAAGTACCTAAGGCGCGTAGTATTATTTATATTTAGTCCCCTTTAATACCTTTTAACCTCGTAGTATAATATATAGTACGTCGACTATTACGTTAAAGGCGCGGGTTCGACTCCCGTCAAGGTTCTTTTAGCTTTGTTTTATAACTATTTAGCTATAAGCCGGGGCTAAATCTTTTTATTTATTTAGGTTTTAGTCGGTCCGGATATCGTTAGTAAAATTCTTTTTATTTATTTAGGTAATTAAGGTATATCTATAGTTTTTATAAGTTATTTATAACCGGATATCTTAATTAATTAACTAAATACTTTAATTAGTTTTTATTAAATCGTAAATTTAATATTTCTTTTATATCGTACTTTTCTTTTTTATTTTCCGTTATTACTTATATATTAGCTTTACTTATATATAGTGCGGGTTCTAAAAGTAAAATATAAAAGGTATATAACCGTAAATGTATTATATTAAATAGCTTTAATTCGAATACCGTTTTTAATAACTTTTTTTTAACCTTAAATAGTCCTACTCTCCTATAATTTAGCTTTTTATTAGGTCTTTTAGTACGTAAATTACGTATAGAAAGGAATACTATATCCCCCCCCTTAAGGCAAAGTCCCTCGAGCTTTTTAATATTATAATATTTCTATATTCTTTCCCTTATAAACTTTAGTTTTTACTTAAGTTTACCGTAAAGTATATATATTTTATTTACCTTAACCCTAGCCCTAGGTACCTTAACCGCAGGTCCCTACCGTAGGTCTACTTCGTAGCCGAAATTCGCGAAGAACAGTATAGCTTTAATTGTTTTAATTAGTAATATATTATATATTAGCTATACCGTAGGTAATAATTTAACCTAATTATTTTATTCGAAATTAATATAATTCCGTAAATACTATTTTATAATTTAGTTAAGCTATTTTATTTAACCGTTCGTTTAAAGGTAATAGGCCGAAGACGCTTTACTTACTATCCTTAGCCTCATTATTAATACTCTCTAAAACTTTAATACGAACTTAATATCGCGGTCTATAATAAATTCCTTTAGCTATATATATATTAATATAATATACTATAATATTATATCCGTTAGTTATTTTACCGATTAAGTCTCCTTATAAGGCAAGAAGTATATTTATTTAATAAGCCTATCGACTACCGTTAATATACTATCGTACTTAACGCCGGTTACCGTATCCTTAAACTCTAATAATTTAATAATAAAGTTTATTGTAATTAAATTTTATAGCCGTTTTACTACCGGTAATAGCTCCAGAAATTTATAGGGCTTATACTTTATAACCCTTATTCTCTCGCACGTATAATATAATTAAATAATTTCCTTAACATTATTTTTAATCCTTAGCTAATTAAAGTACTGCTTAATCTTTTCTATAGTCTTAACGATACCTATATATCTTTTAAACTTTAATACGTAAATCTTTATTACTAATACCGTCCTATTACTTAGCCTTACGTACGCTCGGTTCTTATACTATAGTCTTCCCTAATTATCTTTTTAAATACCTTATAGCTCTAGCTCTTCCTATTAATATTACTTTATAATATCGTTACCTAACTTCCCTTAGTATTTATTAAAAGTAGCCTTCTCGCGATATACTATATAATACTCTATCTACGGCTATAGTAAATACTTAAGAATATTATTTAGCGCCTCCTTAAATAATAATAGTAACTCCCTAGGTATATCTTTATAATAGTCGGTATACCGGCTAAGTGCGTCTGCCCTAGCGTTTTCCGAACCCTTTTTATAGTTAATCTAGAAATTAAATTCTAAAAGAAACTCTAATTATCGTATTTACCGTACGTTAAGGACCTTCGTAATAGTAAAATACTATAGATTTTTATAGTCCGTATAGACCTATATTTCGTACTTAGTACTATTAAAGTATAATCTTTATTCCTCGAACGCTTCGATAATAGCGAATAGCTTTTTATTATAGATTAGGTAGTTCTAATATACCTCCTCGAGTTTCTTCGAAAAGAAAGTTATCGGATATAGCTTACTATTATCGTCTTGCTATCCTAACTATTTACCGATTGTATAGTCTAATACGTTTACCTCGACTTTAAATAATCGATTAAAGTTTAGTAATTTAAATATCGGGTCCTCTAAAATAGCCTCTTTTAGCTCCTGGAAAGCCTACTCTTCTTCCTACCCCCACCGGAACTCTATATTTTTCTTAATTAAATAGTTAAATAGCCGCGCGATACTTATATATCTACGGATAAATATCTAATAAAAGTTCGTAAACCTTAAGAATTCTCTAACGTATATTTATAATTATAGCGTAGGCTAGTCCTTAACTACCGTAATTTTCCTAAGTTCTATATAAACCTTACTTAATAATATTAGATATTCTAAATATATTATTTTTTATACGTGGAACTCGCTTTTCTCCTTATTAATAAAAAATCCGGCTCCGTATAGCGCGTCGAGTATCTTTCGTACGTATCGCTTATATTTCTTTAAAGTACGTAAATAAATAAAAACGTTATCGAAATAGTATATTATTATTTTATCGAAGTACTTTCGTATAATATAATTAACGAGAAATTAAAATATTATAAGCGTATTAATTAACCCGAATAATATTACGAAATACTCGAAATAACTATAAAGTATACGAAACGCTATTTTCTATTTATTTCTTTCTTTAATCCGTATATAAGCGTACCCGATAGATATATTTAAACGTATAAAGTATCGCGCTTCTATTAATTAACTCTATAATTTAAATATTAATAGTAGCGGGTAACTATTTTTTACCGTTTCGTTATTTAACTACCGGTAATCTATATATAGTCGTAAACTACCGTTTTTTTTCGGTACGAAGAATATAGGGTATCCTACTAGTAATATAGACTCCCTAATATATCCTCTCTTTAAATTCTCGTCTAAATACTTCTATAGCTCCTTACTTTACTTATCGTTAATATAATAGACCTTAAATAGCCGTAGCTTAGCTCTTTCTTTTAACTTAATCTTATAGTCCTACGGTCCTCGCTCTAAAAGCCCCTTTAAATACTTAGCCGTAAAGGCTAAGTATCTTCGATATTCCACTAGTACCGCCTTTTTCTCGCCTTTCTCTACGTTATTATAATAAGCGTATTTATTAACCTCCGATATCTCCACTAACGTCGTTAACCTTATTTCTTCGATCTTACCGCTTATATCGATAGAATATATTATTATTTCCTATACTCTTTACGGTAGTACCGTAGAGGGTACTTATCCTGCACTTTGCTCCGTACGTACTTCTAATTTTCTATCGTTAATTAAATACTTTTAAAGCTCTTTTAGTCGTAAGTAGCTACTATCCCTCTAATCGATATTTAGATTATAGTCTTTATACTATAGTTACCTTAAAATTATATCTTTCGAGGGTTTTATATTTATAATATTAAATATAATTAATATCGTTTTTCCTTTAACTATAATATCCAGGGGTAGTATTTCCCTATAAACCTTTTACGTAGGAAATAAACCTTATATAATTATTTATTTCTTTTTTTTCTTTTATAATATACGGGCTTAATATATAAACTATAGCGAAATTAAGTTCGTTTCCGTACTACCGTTTACTAATACTATTACCTAAAGATCCCTCTATCGTATAGTAACCTAAAAGCATTTATTTTTCTTACTTTCTCCCTATACGGTAGCGATCTCGCTAACGAACGCCGGATCGTTATTTTATACTTTTACCTTACGTTAATACCTTTAAAGATATCGTTCGTAGTCCGTTAGAGGTTAACGGCCCCCGCGAAGGGCCACGAGTCGTTTCCTAAACGGTTATATCGTTTAAAAGCGTCCTCTTACCTTAGATTATCCAGTAATATAAAGTCTTTTAACTATACCCGCTTAGTTTCCTCCTATTTTCCGTCTCTAATATTTTTTCGCATTTATACTCGATAGCGGTTCTTTTATTTAATTTTAGGCGTTTTAGTTTAATAATATCGCTTAACCTTTTTCCGTAGGTATATAGCGTAGTTTAGGCTTAAGTACTATCCTAATATTATTTCCTCCTACGAGCGTACGTTATCGTTTATATTCTAACCGTTTACGTATTCGACGTAGCACCTTATATACCTTAATACGATTTATATAACCTAAAGGCTATCCTTTAATTTAATTAGGTCCTAAACTTTCTATAAAACGTAATCGTTTAAGTCCTCCTATTAGGCTTTTTCCTATCGGGCTATAGTCCTTTTAACTAACTATAGTTTACCCTCCTTACTTACCTTACGTACCGGCCAATAGCCGTATAGCGACTTACTTTAGTAATACTTTATATATCCGTATATAATATACTGGAACTAAAGTACTCTTTAATGCTCCGGATACCTAGGATAAAGCTATACCGTATCTCTCTTATAGGGTATATACTATATAGGTATTAGTATATCCTTTAATAACTTCGCGATCCTAATATTAGCGACTTTCTTACCTTTCCAATACTTTTTTTAGCTTTTATATAAAAGCTTTATAAATTATAATATATCCTATAAAATAGTAATTCCGTACTTACTATATTACCTTTCTAATATCGTTTACTTAGTAGGTCCTTACGTAAGACCCTTATCTTTAGCGACCTCCGTAGTAATTTCTATAGCGATTTATACTAATTAATCCTATAATATTTATATTTAAAAATCTCTTTCCTTATATTCCGCCTTTAGCCTTTTTAGGGCTTCCTTTACTTCCTGGAACTCTATATCTTTTTATTTAGCATACTAGTTAGAGTTTTCCTCGAAACTTACTACTCCGCCTTACTAATACCCGATAGCTATTACCTTTATAACTCTTAGTTTTTTCGATATAGTAATTAATGCGATTTCCTTTTTCTATCCGAGCCGTTTAAGTGCCCTATAGTCCTTTTTAAAGTATTTTACTTTACCGTAGTTAAAATACTTAAAGTTATCTCTACCTTAATTCCGGCCTTATAGTCTTTATTACTATATAACGTTAACCTTTATCGGTCTTACGTATATAGTACCGGAGTAGCTAGTATTAAAGTATTTTCTTTTTTATTTATCGTTAAAACGGTTATTACCGAAGTATCTTTTATTATTATTATTACCGTAGTAATCCTTACTACCTTTCTTCTCCGTACGCTATTAAAACTACCGATCGTCGATCCGAATAGTTATAGTAATATACTTATTAATAATATTAGGCTTTAACTCTTTATATAATTTATCCTTTACCTTTTCCTTAAGGCCGTTATAGAAGAGCTATATTAACCTTTTATCGTTAATAGTGCTACGTAGGCTATCGATTTTAAATAGAGCCGCGTAATTAGCCGTTAAGCGCGTTTAGCGTAGGTTTGCGAGCCTCTCCTATACGCGCCTTACCTTATCGTACTCCCTAAATACCTCCTTAAGCTTAGCCTTAAAGATATAATAGCTTTCGAAGTATTCTACGGTAATCTTTTTTTAGTTTTCCGGCTCCTATTCGTAATAGTTATCGAGGATAGGCTTAAACTACGCGAGAGCTCTATCCTTAAGTTTAGTAGCCGTAAAAATTACCTTTAACTTTTTATTAATAAACTAATTTAGGTAGTAACGAAAATAGGTTTTAAGCTAAATTAAAAATCTTTTAAGCTTTACCTTTCCTCCTTTATAGCGCTCCGGTGCCGGGAACTTAACGGTTAACTTAAGTACAGTCGTAATAGCGATAATCTATTCCCGGGTCTACTAAGCCTCTTCCTTAAGCTCCCTAAGGCGCTTAACGACCTATTCTACAGTAGTGAGTGCAGGTCTAGTGCTAGTAGAAGGTCCCTCGCTACCTGGGCTAGGCGGGACGCCTTCTATCTAAATATTCTTAGGTCCGGCTATAGTAGTAAAAAAACGCCTTTAACTTATCCGTAATAAAGTTAAAGTAAGTATATAACGTATGACGAACCCCTATCTAGAACCTCTAAAAGGGACACTAATTAAAGGCACTTCTAAATAATCCTGGTCCGGTATAGTTAAATAGTATATAATAACGGCTTGTCTCTATTATAATAGTTTAAATACTAACGATTATAATTTATATTATATATTATAAAACTGTCTATTTACGCCGGCCAGTTCCTCCGTATATATAGACCCGTGGACCGTGGACCGTTAACTTATAGACGGTCCTCGGTCCGCTCCTAATTGGCCGATGCCGGACCGTGGACCGTGAGCCCTACCGCGGTCCCCGGTCTCTATTTTATTGGTCCGTTGCCCTTCTGGACCGTAAGCCCCGCTCGACGGCGCGGTCCAGTCTTGATTGGTCCCTCGTGGCCCCACTGTTTTCTAGAACCGTGATATGTAGTCTAAGCTTAAGTACTATCCTAATATTATTTCTTTTTACGAATATATATTATCGTCTATATTTTAACCGTTTACGTATTTAACGTAATACCTTATATATTTTAATACGATTTATATAATCTAAAGGCTATTTTTTAATTTAATTAGGTTTTAAACCTTTTATAAAACGTAGTTATTTAGGTCCTCCTATTAGGCTTTTTCCTATTAGGCTATAGTCCTTTTAACTAGCTATAGTTTACCTTCCTTACTTACTTTACGTACCGGCTAATAACTATATAGCGACTTACTTTAATAGTACTTTATATATTCGTATATAATATATTAGAACTAAGGTACTCTTTAATATTCCGGATATTTAGGATAAAGCTATACCGTATTTCCTTTATAGGATATATATTATATAGGTATTAATATATCCTTTAATAACTTTACGATCCTAATATTAACGACTTTCTTACTTTTCTAATACTTTTTCTAGCTTTTATATAAGAGCTTTATAGACTATAATATATTTTATAAAATAGTAATTCCGTATTTATTATACTACCTCTTTAGTATTATTTACCTAGTAAGTCCTTACGTAAGACCCTCGTCTTTAGCGATCTCCGTAATAATTTTTATAACGATCTATATTAGTTAATTCTATAATATTTATATTTAAAGATCTCTTTCCTCGTACTTCGCCTTTAGCCTTTTTAGGGCTTCCTTTACCTCCTAGAACTCTATATTTTTTTATCCGGTATATTAATTAAAGTTTTCTTCGGAGCTTACCGCTTTACTTTATTAGTACCCGATAATTACTATTTCTATAACCTTCGGTCTTTTCGATATAATAGTTAATACGATTTCCTTTTTTTATCCGAGCCGTTTAGGTGCCCTATAGTCCTTCTTAAAATATTTTATTTTACCGTAATTAAAATACTTAAAGTTATTTCTACCCTAGCCCCGGCCTTATAGCCTTTATTATTATATAGCATCGACGTTTATCGGTCCCGAGTATATAGTATTAAAGTAATTAATATTAAAGTATTTCCGTTTATATTTATTATTAAAATAATTATTATTAAAATATCCTTTATAATTATTACTATAGGTACCCCTACCGTAATTCCTTTTCTCTATACGACGCTCGAATTATTAATCGTCGATTTATATAGCTATAGTAATATATTTATCGATAGTATCGGGCTTTAACTCCTTATATAATTTATCCTTTACCTTTTCCTTAAGGCTATAATAAAAGAGCTATATTAATCTCTTATCGTTAATAATATTACGTAGGCTATCGATTTTAAATTAAACTACGTAGTTAGCTACTAAACGTATTTAACGTAGGCTTAAAAGCCTTTCTTACGCGCGCTTTACTTTATCGTACTCCCTAAATATTTCCTTAAGCTTAGCTTTAAAGGTACGGTAGCTCTCGAAGTACTTTACGGTAATCTTCTTTTAATACTCCCGCTCCTGCTCGTAATAGTTATCGAGGATAGGCTCGAACTACGCGAGAGCCTTATCCTTAAACCTAGTAACCGCGAAAATTACTTTCGACTCTTCGTTAATAAACTAATCTAAATATTAACGAAAATAGGTTTTAAGCTGGATTAAGAACCCTCTAAGCTCGGCCTTTTCTCCTCTATAGCGCTCCGGTACCGGGAACTTAATAGTCGATTTAAACATAGTCGAAATAGCGAAAATCTACTCCCGGGTTTACTAAGCCTCGTCCTCGAGTTTTTTAAGGCGCTTAATGACCTGCTCTGCGGTAGAGGGTATATATCTGGAAGGTCCCTCGGTGCCTAGGCTAAGCGGGACGCTTCTTATTTAAATATTTTTAGGTCCGGCTATAGTAGTGAAAAGACGCCTTTAACTTATCTATAATAGAGTTAAAGTAAGTATATAACGTGTGACGAACCCCTATCTAGAACCTCTGAAAAGGATACTGGTTAAAGGTACTTTTAAATAATCCTGGTCCGGTATAGCTAAATAATATATAATAACGGCTTATCTCTATTATAATAGTCTAAATACCAACGATTGTGACTTATATTATATACTATAGAATTGTCTATCTACGCCGGCCAGTTCCTCCGTATATATAGACCCGTGGACCGTGGACCGTTGACTTACAGACGGTCCTCGGTCCGCTCCTGATTGGCCGATGCCGGACCGTGGACCGTGAGCCCCACCGCGGTCCCCGGTCCCCATCTTATTGGTCCGTTGCCCTTCTGGACCGTGAGCCCCGCTCGACGGCGCGGTCCAGTCTTGATTGGTCCCTCGTGGCCCCACTGTCTTCCAGAACCGTGACATAAATGCCGAGTTTACTTCATCCAATATAGCTGTAAATATATTTTAATAAAACGTAATTAAATTTTAGGTTTTTAAGCGGAACTTTAATTCACTTATCTATTATAATATATAAGACTATATAAAGCCCTTGGAAAGTATATAGTAAAGTTAAATATAACTTTACTAGAGAATATTACGTAAAAATATAGTAAATAATTATTAAATTACACTCTTTAGAATATCGCCCTCTTTCCAGATCTTAAGTGAGGTCTTCCTTACCTTTTATAACTCCATCTGTAAATAACCACCCCCCCATATCAACAACTCTGTTTCGGCCCTCTTTTTCAGGCGATTTTTATCCCCTGATAGGCTTCTAAAACCAGCCAAGACTCCTTCAAAGATAAGCAACGCACTTGCTCTTCAAAACTTCCCCACCAACCTTTGAGACATCTCACCACACTCTAAAGAATGTTCAGCACAACCCAAACAGTATTCAACACCTCCTCACAATTAGTTATCATTCTTCGCTAATCCATTCTACCCAGTCATATCAAAAAGTCCATGACTACAAACCAAATAAATCCGCTGAGTATCCCATAACCCTTTCCTCAATTCTCTTTACAGTGTCCCGCTGTCCAGATTGTCTCAACGCTTGTTAGAGATGTGCCCTTCTCGTCATCCCCCTCGTAACCCTCATCCTTACTCGAGACCAACTATTCAAAAAGTCCCGTGTCAGCACAATCCTTCCCTTCACCGCACCCTAGAGACTGCTTACCAGTGGCGGAAGCCCAGGCGGCCCGGCCTCAGCCAAAACACTGGCAATAGATGGCATAGGAGGAGCCCGCTGCCCTCGACGAACCGGCTGAGCAAGCCCATGCCTAGGAGCCGGCGGAGGTCGTCTCGATCCTCCCGCCTCGCCATCACCTGGAACAACAACCTCCTTCTCCTCCCCCTGATCCTTCTTCTCCATAGGCGGTCCCGCATAGTCGTCGTACGTCTCGATCGGCCGACTTCGGTACCGCTCCGTAAACGTAGTGCTGGGGTAGTAATCAAATCCAGTGCCGGTAATAGGTATCTTTTCCTTGACTTGGGGCAGTGGCTGGATTACTTGAGGCTTGTTACGCGTTCCTGGGAGGTTGTTGTCGCCAGTCTTACAGAGGTTCTGGTCATACTTTGGCCATGGTTCTCCGATAGTGTTCACCGGGGGTTCAGAACCCTTCACTGGTGGTGCTCTACTGATGGCATCGGGATGACCAGCCGCAGTTCGACGAATCTCACGCTTGCCGGCCTCCCGGGCGGCAGCAGCTTTGAGCCCCCACTTGCGCTAGTCAGTGGGAGGTGCTTCCTCCCTCAGCCCTGCGTTGAACCGAGCGAGGGTAGCTGGAGGGGGGGTCACGGGGCTCTCGGTACCGGTGGGCTGTCTAGAGGTAGTCATCTCGTAAGTCTCGCTGGACGTTGGCGGCTTTGCAACAGGCGCACTGCCTGTAGCAGTAGACGTTCCGGCGAGCGTACTTTGTCGTCTCGGGGCCCCTGTCTGGCTTCCCGTAGTTTCAAGTTCCCCTATTCTAGACGTCCGTGTCTTCTTCAAAGAGCCTTTTATGAAATTCTGGAAAGCTTTCCATCCCTTCTTCCGTCGCCCATCATCACCCTCTCCGGCGCCACCACGAAGCCGACCGGGTCCGTAGCTCGGCGCCGTGTTTTGTTGCCACCAGGTCTCTGCAGTGGTACTGGGATTGGTACTGGGATAAGCCTGGGCAGCGAAATCCCGAATGCTTGTATCAATGGGATGAGACGGCAGTTGGTTAGAAGAGGCTCGATGTCGACTGCTTCGCTGAGGTATCCCTGATATTTGCGGTCCACTTGACGAGCGGCTGACAGCAATGTTGGGCAGAGAGCGTGAACGCCTTCGCGGTTGAAAAGGGTCTTCGCTGTTTCCAGTGGTCCCAGTGGTCCCAGTGGTCCCAGTGGTCCCAGTCATCCCAGTTGTTTCAACTGTCACAGTAATCTCAGTTCTCACAATAACTCTAGATTCGCCAGCCGTTCCTGTATTTCCGGCTGTCCCAGGAGTCGCCGTCGTTCCAAGAGCTCTTGTCACTACAGTTGTTCCTGTAGCTCCAAGTTTTCCTGACGCTCCAGTAGTTCCAGCCGTTTTGCTATCTGTATCTTCTTCTGGATCGGCAGCAGCTCGGAGTCCTTGGACAGGTCGCCTGGTCACAAACGCCTTCAACCACCTGGCCCCACTCTTCGTTTTCTCCCATGTCCTTCTCCGGCGCCCACCACCCCCTCCCGCGCCACCACGAAGCTCTCCCATGAAGAAATCAGCATCCCTGTTGGCTTGAAGCAAACCTTTCGAAGAAAGCGAGGGATCTTGTGTCCAAGAGAGCAGGTCTACTGATGATGGCGAACGACGTTCTGAATAAAAGGAAGCATCCGGTGAAGATGGTGGTGTGCCTGTTGATGATGGTGTCTATCCCTCAGCATCGGATTCACTTGGACATTTGAGAGTGTACACAGTCGTTTCGGAGTGCCACGTGCCGTCTGCGGCTTTCCTGAGAGGACCGGATTGATTTTGCGGGTAGGGAAACCGCGCGTGTCTAGAAGGATTGGGTTTGTTGGATGGTTCATCTCTAGTAGTATCTGGGGTATCGTCTCGGTTGGTTGCTGGAGTACTGGCCCAGCTGTCCTTTCCGTGCGTTGGTATCGACGAAAAAGAGCCCAGCATTCTGCGACGAAGTCAAATCAGTGGCGCGAAAACATGACGTGGGACAGCCAACGGGTCTCACATCTGTGGATTGAGGCTCGTGGCCCCTTCCAGATCTTTGCCATGCATCCTGTACCAGAAACGAGGGGTGGCCGTCTCTCAAGGCTGTCGAAAACGATGGATCGAAGAAGAGATAGTGTTCTCAACAGACAACAGCCGGCTAACATAAAGCCCTATGGAATGTTCAACGAATGGCTGCTCTCGCGTGTGGTTAATGATGAGTACAGGAGGAAATCGTCGTCGGAGTGCTAAATGGAGCACCAGATGCCGCTTTCGAAGGTTCGGTTCCCCGATTGTCAGGAGCTCCTACCGGAAAGAAAGCAGGCACTCTGTTATCCAACCAGGCCGGTTCTACCCTCTCGTATGAGCAAGATACACATGGATGCTAGTTAGTTTCCCCGACCTTGGTGTCCACACTGGTGCGAATACCACTATCTGCACATGCCTTGACACTGGGGCTCACCTACCCCGTTTTGAGATTCGCTGCCAGATGAAGTTGAATCGTCTCATCGCCAGACCGGTGAGGTGTTTTCACTACTGTTGACAGACCCCCGAGGATTACCTGCTAATGGGCCACAAAGGTTAGACAGCCAGCATTGCAACATACCTAGCCAAGAGGCAGAAAAACAGGTCGCTACTTGACACTCGGGCGAAATGGCAAAGCAGTCAAAAGATAGCGGGACCTGTCGATTGCCGTGAATGAGACGGCCTCTCGAACTGTCGATATCCCATCTCGGAGACACATTGTCTCATGGGGGCTAGCATGGATCTTCTTGACGGAATGCTGGTGGCGCTGCTGAGGGGCAGTGATTGTGATATCTACCTGTCCAAAATAGCAACACCAACATCTGGCAAACAAACTTGAGAGGCTCAAGGTCTACCGTTTGAGTTTGTGGTACATCTCCAAAGTGTGCTGCTGCCGAACTGACATTGGCTGGAAATCCGAAGTGTGTAGAAGCAAGATGTCTCTGCTTCTGTCGATCCAAGGTGCGGTCGAATGGAAGTAACCGCCACATTGGGCTTGGAACGTCGTGGTCCCCAAAGAATCGACATCTGTCCTGCCGCCCAAACCCCTCGTCACAGATCCAAGTGTGCAGCCGGTTGGCTTGATGTCCCCCACACACTGGACGATAGCTTCTCGGACGCCGATGCCGAGACCGCCAAAAACATCTCTTTCAGCTCTTGACGGGATGGAACCGCAAAAAGCAATTCCAACCTCTCGTTTCCATTTCTATAGCTGGGAAAGATAGGCAAAAGGCCAGGTCTGAGCACACTGCACTGATATGCCCTCGCAACCCATCTGCTTTTATTTCCGTGCCATTCCGGACCACCCCTCGACCTCTGACAAAGGAGATGGACGCCCCCTCCGCCGGCTGCCGTGTTCATTCACACAAAGTAAATAGTCTACCCGTATGTCCACCCCGGCCCCCGTACCAGACAACTGGACGTCTTGAGGGGCTTGGAATGTGAATAGGCTCAACGCTAGCTTTCCCACGACGCACGATGCGCCGTCTCGGGTGGTACCAAGACGAAGCCCAGGACAGAACCTGGGATGTTTGCAGGAGACAGACCGGGAAGCTAGACCAAGTACGTAGCAAGGAGGAACAAGCAAGACGGTACAGGCCCAACCAGGCGCCGAGAATGTCACGAGATAATGACGGCTGAGGAGATCGGTCTAGACCTTCAACCTTTTGCCTGTGCTTACATCTGGAGGTTCGTGGAATATGGCTTGAATGTGCAATCAGATAGATGCGGATATCAGATATCTGTCTGGTATCTCAGAGACAAGGTGTACGGTGAGAAGGAAGGTCGGTAGTCCCGGGACGGATAGGGATAAGGCAAGTAGACAAGGTGTCAACCTAGGGTAAGGTACGTGAGGTGAGGTAGGCCGGCCGGAGGTGGTGGTCCATCCACACACAGTCCACTCAACAGACCCCCTCCAGCCTCTCCCTTAAATACCTTTTGGTTCCCGCCCCCCGGCGACCAATCCAAGACCGTCTTCTTCCCTTTCTCTTCCTCCACAACGCAACAACACTCGACCGCGCTTCCTTCTCTCCGCAAAACCACCCCTGCCCCTGGACGGTCGAATGCCTCGTTGTTTTTTTTTGAAGCCTTTTGCGCACCCTCTTTTCTTTTCTTTCTAGAATACAGCTTCTTCACACTCTCGACGCGTTACGTTTTGCAATTGGCCTTTTCCTGGCGCTCGACTCTCTCTACGAACCCCAAGTTTCTGCAACCAGGATTTTGCCCCCCCTCTCCTCCCCCCCGGATTCCCCGTCGTGCAACCCCCCCTGAAGGAACAGGTCTTTGAAGGACCCCTCGCGTGTGTCGCCCTCTGTTTTTTGGTTGCATTGCTCGGATTGGACCTTGCGTCCACGCCGCGTCTACTGGACCTCGTTGCGTGGGCCTCTCAGCTCAGGCCGCCTCGCCGAGACGCTGACTCGCCTCCGTCGGTGCAATTGGCACGTCTTGCAGACGCGTTTGCAACTTTGCATCCGGAGTTTCTCACCACTTCAGCAACGTTGCAGCTGCCTCTTCGCCAGTATTTTGTCGCGTTCTCTGGCGAGTTGCACCCCCCTCAATGGCGACAGATATGGCTGCAACCATAGCAACCGATGTAGCGACATCTTCAATTGCTGCTGGACTCGGATGCGTGATCATGTCCGAGTCCAGCTTCTCGGCCACGCCGACGGACGATTCTTCCACTGCCGCTTCTCTGAGCTCGACACCGCCCACCTCGTGTACTCCGGACAGCATGTCTCTCGCTTCCGAACCCGATGCCACCAAGCCGGCAAGCATGGCCGACGCGACGATCGAAGCTGTCATTCCTATTCTCGAAAATGAAGCTGCCGCCGACGATAGCCAGCAGCCAGGCGAACTGAGCCCGGTGGGACAGGCCATAGTGGTGGCTGAACCGCTCCCTTCGACCGAGTCCCTGTCCACTGGTCGCCCACGACGCGCCCGTGCCAGTTTGCCGGTCTACAATTTGTCTCAGTTGAGTGGCACCGACAAGCGAAGGCGACGCGTCGCGGGGCAAGGTGTGCAAGAAAACCGGCGCAGGACTATTGCAGGGGACGCCGGTAGCGAGGCGGATGCAAACAGGTCGACAGGCATTGACGTGCTGGCGCTCAGCGGCTCCGTCTCGGGCACCAACACCCCCAAAGGTGCTAGAATCTCTTCGAAAACGAAACCGATCCCGGTCCAGGCGCCGATTGTCACCCGAAGGGCTACGCGTCAGTCCGGTGCGCCTGTGGAGACTTTGGCCACGAAGGTGGCGGCATTGGGGAGAAAGGGCAGAAAGTCGGCCCAGAGCTTGGGGCGCATTTCGCGCGAGCTGATGCGCCTGCAGGATACCAACGAGTTTGCGCATATTGACACCCGGCCGGTCAAGTACACGGTCTGGAGCAATGGCAAGTATGTGGACGTGGATCCTGCCGCTGAGCCGCCCCGCAAGAAGACCAAGGTGGACGAGAAACCCAAGACCGAGACGAGCAAGGAGCGCGCGACCACGGAGCCGTCCGAGCCCGTCCGGCCTCCCGTCAAGCAGCGTCGCGTCAAGCAATGGCACAGGAAGGGCCTGTACGCAGGACAAGAAACACCCACCGATATCACCCAGGGCTTGACAACCCAGGAGAAGAAGCAGCTGGCTCAGATCCCAGAGCTTTTGAAGCCCGTCAAGGCCAACAAGACGCTTCCTCTGCCCATGTACAACGGCCTCCGCATGCTCATCCACGGGCGCGACTTCAAACTGCCCTTTGATGTGTGCAACCCCCTTCCTCCAGGGCAACCAAAGCCACCGGCGTACCGGACCATCGCGAAGAGTAAGCTTGCCTGCGCATTCGACTGTACTGTGCAACCGTCTAACAAAGCTCGCAGATCGGTTTGTTGGCGATGCGGCGGCGTACTGGAAAAAGTCGCCCCATTTCGAGGATTTCTCGTCCAAATGCGTCTGCAAGCCCGAAGATGGCTGCGCCGAGGATTGCCAGAACCGCATCATGCTCTACGAGTGTGACGACACCAACTGCAACGCCGGCAGAGAATTCTGTCAAAACCGTGCCTTCCAGGATCTCCAGGAGAGAACCAAGAAGGGCGGCCGGTTCCGCGTAGGTGTCGAGGTTCTCAAGACCTCGGATCGTGGCTACGGCGTCCGGAGCACCAGGTGCTTTGAGCCCAACCAGATCATCATGGAGTACACTGGTGAGATCATCACCGAGGAGGAGTGCGAGCGTCGGATGAACGAAAAGTACAAGGACAACGAGGTGAGTCTCCTGCGCGTCTGTCTGGTGTGCGTGCTGCGTGCCGGGAGCTGATTCGGTCGGCAGTGCTACTATCTCATGTCGTTCGACCAAAACATGATCATCGATGCTACTACTGGCAGCATGGCCCGGTTCGTGAACCACTCGTGCTCACCTAACTGCCGGATGATAAAATGGATCGTCTCGGGCCAGCCCCGCATGGCTCTCTTTGCCGGCGACAAGCCCATCATGACGGGCGATGAGCTCACGTACGACTACAACTTTGACCCCTTCTCCGCTAAGAACGTGCAGAAGTGCCTGTGTGGTAGCGCGAACTGCAGAGGCGTGCTGGGTCCCAAGCCGAAGGAGGTCAAGCCGCCAAAGCCGGTGAAGCAGGAGAAGAAGACGGCCCGAGGCTCGATCAAGGCCGGCAAGCGGAAGCTCAAGGAGCTTTTGGTCGGAGCCGAGGATGAGGCGAGCGGCGGGAACGCTGCTAAGAAACGCAAGGTTCAACCTGCGGCCGGGGTGAAGAAAACGCTCACGGCCACCGCCAAAGGCGCTGCAAAGACCGCGGCTGCCAAAGGGAAAGGTCTTGCAAGGGGCGTTTCCAAGTCGGCTTCTACGGCTATCAAAAGGAGCGTTTCGGGCACAATCTCTCTCGGGGCGAGCGCGCTCAAGTCCACCAAGGGAGCCGGGGTGAAGAAGACGACCACGACAACTCAGCGAAAGGTGACGAGCGTGGGTCTGACCAAGACGTTTGGGAAGAGAGGCGTCAAGACCACGACCACGACGAAGATCAAGCTCTCGGCCAAGAGCACGAGCAGCAAGGCTACCATCGTGGCTGCCGGTCCGAAGCCTACCCCCAAGAAACCGGCTGCGGGCGCGAAGGGGTCGACTCCGGCTTCGGCTTCGGCTTCGGCTTCGGCTTCGGCCGCCTCGGCGAGGAAGCGCACGCCATCGAGGAAGGCGCTTGAAGCCAGCACCCCCGACGCGGGTAACACCCCTGTCAAGGGCACGTCTGCTTCTTCAGACGTGAAGGCGAAGGTTGCCACGACGACCACGACGACTGCGGCAGTGAAGCTCAAGCAGACGAAGATCAAGTTCGTTCCGAAAGCAAACGCTGTTGCTGCTGCCGAGTAGATTCAACACGATTGATGAGAAGGAACTGGGGTGGAGGCGTCACGGGGATGTTATGAGAGGGGTATCCAATACTGGGCTTTGGGCTTTGTCTTTGGTTCGGTTTTGGTTTTGGGACGGGGGGGAGGGAGCGGGGGATGGTGCTTTGGAGTTCTTTTCTGTTTCCTCAACGAATGGAATGGTTCGTGGGTTTTTTTTCTCCTCCAAAGTGGGTTTTAACAGTTTGCTCCTTGGGGGTCTTCGCATCGATGTTTTTATTTTATTTTATTTTCCTTCTTGCTCTTTTTCACTTGGTTTTTGATGTTGTTTCGGTTTTGTTTTTTTTGTACATATATGTAGAGAGATGGGTTCAAGCGGTGGTGCATGGACTGGGGTGGAAAACGGGGGATAAGGGGGAGTTGGGTAAGTAAGTGGAGGGAGAAACATATGGAGGGTTTGTGAAGGGTTAGTTTTCGATTTATCTTGTTACCCTGTTTCCGAAACCGCTCCTTGCTGCTACATCTGACAACACTTTCTTGGGAGTGTGAAGAGGCGAGATGGCGTTTTTGGGGAAGCAAGCGGGGAGCAAGTAGTCCACTTCTGGGGAGATGAAGATTTTTTATTATTCATATTTGCAGCGGTTCTGTTCTGAATTCACTGGGTTGAGGATGCTGGGGATGAGATGGGATGAGATGAGATGAGATGAGATGAGATGAGATGAGACGAGACCGTGCACACCCACAAGCAAACACGCACGAACCACCACGCCAAGTGGGACCTCGAATTCCCAGCGCTGCGGGAAGCCCCGTGCAGAAAAGAGCCGGTCCGTTCCGAGGTGAATTTGGGATTAAGGTATGTGGGGGCGTTTTCAACTCTGGGAAGTTGTTTTGGAGTTTTTACGTAAGCAGAACGTCGGAGGGGGGGGTTGCAACGGGCCTTTTTTACTGCGTGCCAAGGATGGTGTTTGTCAGGAAAGGTGGGGCGGCGGAGAGGTCAGGGCTGGGTTAGGGTTGTGAGGTGGAGTTTAGATCGTTTGGGGTGTGTTTGATGTGCTTGGGAAAGAAGGGCACTATGCAAAAGTAAACTCCATCCCTCCGAGTGTGAGGTTTGAAAAGTTTGAGGTGGAGATGGGGACTTTGAGTTCTACATCATGGCGGAGTCTTGCTTTCCAGTGCCTTGATTGTTGGTTTGGTCTGTCTACAGGTGCTTTGCTGTTAACACCCCATAAATGCATTTTCCTCGGTGTGCATTTGTCCTCACGGGTGTGACTTCCGGGCCGCAACACTTGAGCCATGACATGACACCCGGTATTATCATTTTTCTTCTTGCCGGGCTGTGCGTGTGTTACGTTGGGTGCCGTTTGTTGACGAGGAAAACAGCACAACCGTGCTCTCAGTCGGTGTTTTTTTACCCTCAACTCACCGAAGCACACCACCTCATGCCCTCTTTTTGCTGCCCGAGACCGACCCCCTGGCTTCTCGTTTCTGGTTGGCTGTTTTGACACCGAGACAGATCTCGACACCGACACTGACAAAACCTGTGACGAAGTGCGAATTGAGATGCCTGCCCGCCTCGGTTTTGAGGGCGAAAAGATGCATATCCGCATCTATCATCACGCTCGCTTATGCCCCATCGCCTCAACGGCTATGTATGACATGTGTGGTCGTCTGTGGTGGGTGTATCTGCTGCTGGCTGTCGGCAAATGGGTTAGGTAGGTGACAGCAAGCAGCGTGGCACAAGGCTTGCGTGTTTTTTTTCTTTTCTTTTTTTTTTTTCCCTTCTACAGGTGGACAAGGGGCATGAGTGAGAACGACACACCGAAAAGTCGTGATTTTTGCCCCGGGCTTTGACGGGAGTTGGTGCCGGCGTGGAGAGGCGGAGAGGCGGAGCAGCTACCACCAGGTTGGCAACACGGCGATGTGGTGGTGACAGGTGGGAGACCTGAGGTAGTAGTGGGGTCGTTCAGCTCTTAACTAACCTGAGGTTCAACCTGGGCTTCCTGATTTCGGGATTGGACGCTGCCTGCTACATGAGACTCGAGAAAAACAGCATCTGTGAGTGGCCGTGTCGTACGCGGACCCTGGGAATTTGAAAAAGGAAGATGCTGGGGTTTCTAGAAGGACAAAAAGTCCTGTGGTTTTGTACAGCCCCTCTGGGTCTCCGCATTCGGCCGCCGTTGCACGACGACGGGAGTTGGTTGCTGGTGCTAGCGAAGCTCTACCTAGCTGCCGGCATTTTCTTGGATCACTGATCTTCAGATTCCAGGTTCCATCCTTGAGTTTTTGCGCATTCGAGATTCTTTGCTGCAGGTTGATGTTGGAACGCGGCCAATGAATAGGTACAGGCTACCGCCAATTCGAAACCATCTGTGGCGAGGTATCAATTTGGTGAGGTGGTATTTCCACTGTTAGAAGAGGATGGGTGAGGAGAAACTCTGCCTCGGTGCCTCAATGGCTCCTCACCTAGAGCTTCAGTTGTCCCTCGCCATCAGTGACCCCACCTCCCTAACCGGTGACAGCAGACCGCGGGGGCTGGTCGACGGGTCGCGTACCACTATTTGAACGCTCTTTGTAGATGGAGGCAAGAGGCGGGTGGGAAACTTGGATTCCGTGATGCTTTTGGATCTTCCATGCTTTTGATGACATCCATCGTGACGTCCGCGGACCATGTCTATTTTTTTTTGCTGGTCTGTGAGCTTCGCCGTACTGTCTGGGAAAATAGAAACCTGGAGAAAAAGACCCCCAACAAATGCCGGACCAGGACCAAAGGGTTGGGGTTTGGAAAGGATGGATGAGTGGTTGCAAATGCAACACACACACACACACACACACACACACACACACACACGTCTTCTTCCTGCGTAGTTCCTCGTTGGGTCGTTCTTTGGGTGGGTGTTGTGTTTGTGTTACTTGTATTTCGAGTCACCTCGGTCGGGAACCCCTCATCTGCTGTGTCGTTCGTTCATTCACTGGAAAAAAGGGTGTGGAGGGGTGCATTGCATGACATGGCATAGGGCTGATGCCACGTCCCTTGGAGTTGTACCTCGTGTGTACCAGAATGTTTCGGGGACCCAATTCGAGATGGTTTTCGAAGGTGGTTGTGGTTGTGGTTGTGGTTGGTGGCGGAGGTGGTTGCCTAAGGCCAGGAGGGCCACTCACAACCCCAAACTTTGCCGAAGGTTGACGTCGTTCGTTGGGCGCGCGCCAATCACCGCCAGGCCGATGACAAGCAGGTATGCCAAGCGGCTGCGAGTCAGAGTCATCTACGCGCGCCCTTTTCACATGCTCTGAACGACCTGGGATTGGAGTGCAGATGCAAGAGCGAAAGACAACAGAACATTCACACAGCTCCTCAATCTAGAGCTGCGCGTTGCCGAGAAGGACCCTTGCATAAGTTGCACTCACTAAACTACCTGGGTCGGCAGGTTGCTGCCTCAATGTGCTGTGCATAAACTGGGGTAACGGGTTTTGATTGATTCAATCCAATCTCGGCTGATGGAAGCAAATGCAAGCACTTACGCCATCACCAGCCATCTCGGTATCCAAAGACGAGAACCCACATGGGATTTGGTATCTGCCTGGGCAGGTGGTTTCACGACATCTTGTTGACATACATGGTCGAACCCCAAGAGGGTGTTGCCAGGACAATTGACAATCACCAACGGTCGAATTCGCGGTACATGGGCGAGCGAGGAAGAAGTCCACCAAAAGCAATTATCCCTAAAGTAAACTACAACATCTATACTGAATGCCTTCCAAAAGAACCCTGACCCTTTATATCCAACTCCAAGAAAAAAACAGTTCATGCTCCTCTAATCCCGATGCGAATGTAATGGCTTGCGCCCAGTGTCTTGTCATCGCTGCGTCACAGATGCTTTCCCAAGGTTGTCGGTCGTCCCAAACTCCAAATCCAATATCACCCCCAACTCCAAAGCGAAAAAGCCCCCCTAACAATGCATTTTTCCTGACTTGTCTTCCCACGCCCAGGTTGCGGGGCTCGAAAGCTCATGCATGGGTGCCTAGGGCTTGGGATTGGCGTTATCCACGGCTCTTGATGGTTGTGACTGTGCAGTATACGCATCGAGGATGACCACAGCTGGGACAGCAAACGTCGAGTGTGCAGTTCAACGGTCCGTAAGTGCAGTTGTTCTGCAGTTGAGTTAGCATGAGCGGAATGATCAGACCGGGAGGTGGCTACTCACACAGTACCATACTATAATGGCGGTTTTGCTGCTGCTACCGGGCATGTTGACGATTGCGGATTCGATCAAGATGTGGTTGGTGTGTTTGTGTATGGTATGAATGCTTTAGCTACCAGCTTGAAGACGTCTGGAACGCTTGTTGCAGAGAAACTTTGTAGAGGAGAGTGGTGATGGTGGTGGTGATGGTGGTGGTGGTGGTGGTGGTGGTTGTGAGGATGTGATGAACGGAAGGGGATAGAAAACAGAAAGCAGAGATCCTTATATACAGATTTAATCCGAACAACTTGTACAATGAACTTCCATTGCAAGGCAGAGGACGACAATTACAGTTCCTCATTCTCTCGGTGACACAGCAAGTACATCGACCCCTGGCTGCAGAAGTACAGCCGTAGTTCCTCTCGCACCGTCGTCAGGCACTGCGTAGGCTCCTTAGGAACTAGCCACTTGGAAAGGAGAAGCGAGCAGGCAAACAGAAATGGCGGCCGTGAAAGGCAAGGCGACGACAGGCAAGTGAGGCATAACAAGGAGTGCGAATGAGATGGTCCACTCGGACCTCCCGACACCCGACACCGAAATGCCCATCTTCCGTCGACGTCCCCTTGGGTGTTGAAAGACTCATCGGACCTCCTTGCAGCACACCAGCTGTAACCCAGGCCGTGTTGTAACCAGTAAAGAACCGTTCAGCATATCAAAAAATGCATGATGAGGGCATGAGGACCTCATGAAGCGTGAGGTCGCCCCATGGGCGGAGCACGCAAAGCGCTATAGTCGAGGTGTCGCGTCGGTTCGGTGTACCATCCAATGAAGGGAAACAGCAAAGTGAAGACTCATTGCAACATGCAGTCCCTGACCACGGGCAATTCCATAGCTCGAGGGTGCCATGCGCAGCATGCAATTCTCCTGTCGAGCCAGCGCCCTGAGTTGTGAGCGCTGGATTGCTTAGCCGCGGTCCTCGAAGCTGCAAGATACCCTGGTCGAGAGAGCGGGTTGTGTCGGATTAGGTGCGCGCAAATTGGACGTTTGTGTTGTGTTCATGTGGTTGATGTCTGGCAGTTGGGTAAAACAAAAGAGTGTAAGTGACAACAACCCCCCCCCAACCCAGACAGCAGAGCCGCATTGCGCCCCCAAAGACTTGGCAAACGCCCGCACCCAATGATCCCCTAACCCTCAACCACTGCGACATTGCAGTGTCCCACTTATTTCTACACTCGGGGTAGCATTCCTCCAGGCTCGGTGTAATCGAGTTGTTGTGCGCTCGATCAGCGAGCCTGCCGCGCTGACCTTCCGTCCCTCATGACCACCAGTTGTGCCAAACTCTTGATCCCGAAATTCAAGGTTGAGTTCTGGTGGAGCAGTCTTTGCGCTTCCTCGTTCGACCACTGCTTTGCGGGGCATTTTGGTAAGGTAGATAGATATCCAGGCTTTTGGTGGCTGAGCTTTTTCACTTTCAACCTCTAGCTAACCCTGGGCGGGCAGAAGAAGGCCCAGCTTGGCGACAGGTGCAATTCAGGTGGGGTGCCTTGTGCGTGCGTGAAAGTTGAGTCCACGGCTGCCTTGAAAATATGCAGCTGTATTGACTCATGCGGCTCTTTCAATCGATCGACGTGAGAGCGTTGCGGCTATGATCGGTCTCGAATGTCAAGCAGACTCGACGGCGCTGGTGTTGGGTTGGGATCGTATGCGGTGCACCTCAACCATATGCGAGTCTTGGAGCCTCTCAAGGAGGACGAGAAACGCACGGAACCGAGCGTCGAAGGTGCGTCTGGCTAGTCGAATTTCGGGCTAATTCGATTATGCACTTGATGCTTTTCGCAAAGTCGAGGCCGAGGTCGGCTTGCTCGGTGAGACCCTGAAGGTTCGGTGACGAAAGACGAGGCCACGCCAGTCTGCCCACGCCAGCACTTCCAGGACCCCCGACCGAAACGCTCGAGATTGAAAGATCCGACACTAATTGCCGAGTGAGCTTGTCAAAAATAGACCGGAACGAAATACCATCAGAGATGGAACAAAAACCAACGAGGGAGTGGGAGGACGTTAAGAGAAAACTGCTCGGTGTGTGATGAAAACGTTGAGCAAGGACGAGACGATCGAGAGGTTGGAAAGAGAGAAGATAACATGAGAATGCTCAAAGGCAGGGAAAGCAAAAGACGGGGGGAAAGTGCCTGTCCACTCTTCTCAGAACCTCGGCATCAGCACCTGATGACCCCAGCGACTGGAGTCCTCCCGCTATCATCATGGCGTAGAATGATTCACCCAACCGACCGTATGACTGCTCAAAACAGAAGCGACAACCTCCTTGGCTGGTCCAACCGTCATTGAACGCCATGTATCCATCCATTCATCCATCCGTCCGTCCGTCCATCCATCCACTGCGAACTTGTTGCCCCTGCACAACGCTCATGTCAAATAGCGTCTGGCAAAGCATCATGGTTTCTCGTTCCTCGACATCCATCTCCTTCTGCTCTGTGGAGGCTGCTTCTTCATTGACGTTTGGATATATCGGCGCTACGAGGGAGGGTATATGAGGTCTTGACGTCGTCGCGGAGAGTATTCGAGTTGAATGTTGCGTGCATTGGGTGAGCGTGGCCGGTTCACTTCTCCCAGCTCCAGTAGTCACTCTGTGATACGACCATCGCCGAGGGCAATCCGTGACATTAAGGATTGGGCCCAGAAAATCCTCTCGGGAAAGATGGCGGTCTGAAGGGTTCCATTATATGCTTCCTCCAGGAGCTCAGATGATGAGGCTCTGCCGAGGGTGGGAGGCCGGAGCCATCAAGCAGGTAGGCTCACCACCCACACCATGCCGCCCGTTCTGGGTATATCGGTCAGTGGCGACCTCGTTGTGGCATGCAGTGCCTGACCTTGGCTTGGTGGTGGCATGCTGACTCGACGGGTGGCTTCAGCCAGCCATATCAGCCGCCGTTAGGGAGCACCACTGAGTCCCAAAACAAATGAGATGAAATGCCCTTCCAATTTATGTTTTCGGATACCGAATGGAAGCTGATGACCGGCTTCAACCGTACTCGGGCACTGTATTCGAGACATCCACCGTCGGTACACAAATTCCAGATGCCTGCCTAGCCAGAAGATGGTGGGGCATCGACCCATGGTTCACACCACTATCTCATCTGGACTTCGGTTTCCATGAGGGGTTGGATTCAAGCCTTGTAGCCTCCTCAGGCCAGAAAAACTGCGAGGCTGGAATGCCACACCCGATGAGCTGAGGTCGGTCAGGTCATCTTGATGTGACCGCGTATCGGCAAACCGTCTACCTCTACCGATGAAAAGCTTGGCTGGCTTGATGATCTAAACATCCCAAATGGAAAAGACAAATTCGATGCATGTGCTTCAAGTCGGGCACCAGCAACCTAAGAGGTTTGATCCACTGAGATAGGTAGGTAAGGAACAGCCTATGAACTATTCCTGATCAGCATACGGTTTCACGATTCGTCAGCTATTCCGAGGTATTACCAATTTGTAGGGCACCGCGTATGGATTCGACCTCCAAACCAATGAATCCAGTGAGGTCAAAATGGCAATTCCCATCCGACTGGAATATGCTCCGATGTGCTCGCCATGAACCAAATTGCCATCCTCCTCGTCAACCATTGGCTCGGTGCCAAATGCTTGTGTTTCCCACGAAATACTCTCCCACGTGATTCCTCAGCTCATAAAAATACATCAACAAGTCAACAACGAGAAGCAGGACTTTATATCACGCATGTAACCATCTCTTTCTTCATGAATAGGTATGATATGCTTTGAAGATTGTCCCCATGCGAATGTCCATGCTGTGGAACATGAGGATCCAGGAAGAGGTTAGCGTGCACCTGGGGCCTGGCAATGTTAGTGCATTAAGAACCTGCACGCTGATGGGGCCATATCAAGGGGTTTCCCGCTAACAGTTGTTGCCCTGGCCTTCACACCTGCAGGCACGGACCCGCCGTTGCAGGGCCTTAGCGGATGCCCAGAGTAAGATTACCAAGATCCGAGACTATTTAGACAGTTTGTCTGCGCGATCGACCAACGTCATCCCCGTTCATCCCGACTGACTGTGAGCTTGATCCGACCTCCGACGTCAAACCGATGCCCATTGCAATTATCTAGACGGAGCGGTCAGATCCGGGTCCGGGCTCGCCTAATACTCTCGCCTCGATCCTCGTTTCTGTTTCTCTTTGGTTCTCTTTGCCGGCCGCGACTTGGATCGGCGCGTCCTCTGGTCTCACATGTGAGGGTGGGCTGGCGGGAGGACGCAATGGTTGCAGCCAAAACAGCTTCCACACGGTGGCTGGTCCGAATAATTCCATTAATACTGGCCGGTTGTGCTGGCCTTGCAACCTATGTGGTTGTCAAGCGAGTATGCTGTATGTTTGTTTTGTTGAATTTTAATGTTCCAGAGCCTCTTTGCTGGCCAGCCGCTGACGTAGTTGATTAGTGGACTATTTCCTACAAACACAGCAGAAAAATGGAGTAGCTGCGGCCTTCCTTACCCTATACTTCGTCTTTCTTCTCTGTATGCTATTGTCATACTTCCGCGTCTTCCTCGAAATACAACACAACCCGGGAGTCACGCCGCTCGGAGAGCGAGCTGTTGTACAAAGAGAGCGGGACAAGGAGCGTAAACGCCAAGGCCGAAAAGCAGAGAGTGATCTCGAAGCAGGCGAACAATACGAGGCTGGTGCCGACAACAATCCCGACAGTCCAGGTCTCGAGCGCTTCTACAGCAAGAATGTTTTTGTGTGTAACACAGACGGCCGGCCTCGGTGGTGCAGCTCTTGCTGCACCTGGAAGGTTGACAGAGCCCATCATTGCAGTGAGCTCGACAGGTGTGTCAAAAAGATGGATCATTACTGTCCGTGGGTAGGCGGAGTTGTTGGTGAAACATGTCAGTGCCAATGAGTCAAATCTGCCTAGAATCAAGGTGCTAATGCAGGACTACAGCCTTCAAGTTCTTTATGCAGTTCACAGGTTACACAGCATTGTATTGTATTGTGGTCATTGTTGCAACGGTCATCTGCCTCAAGTCGAAATTAGACAGCGGACAGGGCGTTGATGGGCTGGTAATAGCTGCTTTGGCAATCAGTGCGTTCTTTGGCCTTTTCACCTTCACAATGACCGCCACGTCGATTCGGTATGCCATTGTCAATCTTACCAACGTCGACTACCTCAAATCGAAGAACATGGTCCACCAACTGGCCATTCGAGTTCCTCGGGGGACACAAGGGACTCCGAAATACAGCGTGATCACATACCCTCTACCGAAGCGCTCGGGACCTGGCCATGAGGAAGATCCTCCACGGGACCAACTGGCAACCCGGACATTCGCCATTGTGAAGACGGAGATGGGCGAAAACCCATGGGATCTGGGACCGTATAGAAATTGGCAGTCAATCATGGGAAACAGCCCCGTTGACTGGCTACTGCCGATCAAGCCATCGCCCTGCGCGGTTTACGAAAACAACGAAAGCTTTTACGAGATGGGGCCCCTGTATGAACAGTTGCGGGAACGATTCGGGCTTCCAGAACTGTCCAGCAGCGAGAAGGGAGAGGCTATAGAGCTGAAACAGCATCGGCATGTAAATGGGACGGACAGCACACGAGGTTCATGATATAGACGGAGATACCCAGGGATTCTTTGTGGGCACTTGCTATCTGGCGCATGTCATTATATTGGGTTTATACGCATATCGTGCATCCTTGGACGGTACAACGATAGGGTAATTTGATCAGCAGTGATGTTTATGGAGCGATGGGAAGCCAGCCCCAGTTCCAGTTGGGTCCCTTGTGCCTTCCTAGCCGTGGTGAAATGTCATATTGTGGCACCCGAGTCCCGCTTCTGGAAAAGGATGGTTGAAACTGCAAGGCTCTATCCCACCCACTTATCCCGGTTTTCTTCCCGCCGCAGGAGATGTGCCATTGACTCGCTTGTCAAGATGGGAAGCTGCATGCTTGCGGCGAGGCTCCCACGATGTGTCGTGAACCACAACGGCACGTCGCGCTCAGGGGGGACTTCTTGGCCATCGTCGGCCATCGTGGGAGGTTGCACCATGTCAGACAGCAAGGAATGGATGCCATGTGTTTCTTGAAAGCTGCCTGATTGCTGATGATGTAGAACAGAAGTAACACCATTATGGGCTGGCCTTACCGTCACGGTACCAATTATCGCCTCATCAGGGGAAGGTAGCATTACGAGGAAGACCCAGAGTGAACAGCGTCTACAGTGATTCAATCTTCGAAGCCCACAACATCATTGGGAGAGTAGGGTGACGAGGTGCACCAAGTTAAATATAGAAGCTAACCAACATAGCTCTGAACCAGTCAGAACGCAAAAAGGAGAAAGGGTCTAACAAGATGAAAACGATTTCTTCGCGACACTGCCGCCAACCTCTCAACCAGTTGTGTTGCCACGTCTAATCTTGCCAGATCAACAAGGGAAGTACATGGGAAAACCAGTTGCCAACTCCCGCCATAGTTATTGGTGACTGAGTAAGTTGTTTCGAAACTCGTGTTTGATGGAGTAACCAAACAACTACTGTTCCCGGTTTACGCTCTCTGTCACTCCTGTTGCGCCGGGATGCAGTGGTCGCAGAAGGCTGGGCGATGTCGACAGACGGCGCACTCATCCTCAGAGTCGAGATTGATAATACTATCGACGTCGTTGTTGGCCTTGCACAAACAGCAGTAGACGACATTGCATTGTTCGATGCGAACAGGAGGCATGTAGTTGTCCCTGCGAGGTTTCAGTAACGGCGTTTGAGATTGCACCATGATATCTCACATTTTGACAAGGAAATCTAGAGTTGAAAACTGAATGGTTTCTGTGGAGAAGCTGGGGCGAGAGGTATGTGAAGAGACTTATCACGGTCTTTATTGCTGGCTATGATGGGAGGTGTCTGTTACCGAGAGTAGAGCTGACCATTTTCCTGGTCATCAGAGAGTCCTTTTATAAACTACCACAATCACCTTGATCAGGCACCTTCATCTGTCACTCCTTCCGTGGTAGACGCAATATCGACACCTCCGGTGGGGGTCAAATCTGTTACATTTCCTCTCCCGGGCGGGAGGTCAGCAGTGACGATAACATCACTCTATGGGCGGTGTGACCCGCTGGACCACAGAGGCTTAGATACTGGTGCCCCTCTGGTACGATACGGCGCTGCCATTCGCCTCAAAAAACCGAGCCCTAAGTGCTAGAAGGTTTAGTTTGAACGTGCAAGGTCAGGGGCTTGGACAACACAAAGCTGGTTTCGACCTGCTTCACGGTTACGACCAAGCTGGATAGCGTCGCCGACAGACCGGATCCCCTGGGGCACCCGGGCAACGGCCTACATGTTGAGGATCAACAACGGGAAGCATGCTTGCCACACATCCGATATTTACCGTTACCGAACTTTGGGACTGTTAGCACAGATTGTTGCCAGGATCTTCGATATTGCTGAGGGCAAAGTCAGAAGCTCGTTGGTTCTGCTTCAACATCATGCAGGGACTCGATACCGTGGGCAGATTACCTCCTGTGTTCCACAAAAGCAGGTACAAATTACCGAACACTTGCCGGGTTTCCAGTGTCTCGAAATCATAAAAGAGGCGAGCGGCACTGCTGGTGCAAAGTCTTCAAGAATGACATACGCCGCCTGGCAGCCTCGCCTACCGTTGCTTCTAGAACTGCGGCCCCCTTTGCCAACCAGGCCACGACGAAAGAGAAGGGCACGTTGCTTCTAGAGAACAACACAAGAGAGCGTAGTCCACCGGGGCGAAGTCACCAGGCATGTGATAGTTGATGTCAACGCTCCGCCCCTTCATGGATAGACGAGGGCAGACGTCCAGGCTAAAGCTTCCACCATCACCACTAGTCAACAAGATATATGCACATCCTTCCACGACCATGACGGAGCGGTCACGGGAGGAGCGACTAGAATGCCCTGCACCTTCTGTGCCCGCAGCTACCTTCCTCTCCCATTCTCGGATATCGCCGGACTGGGCAAGGGGCGGGCAAGAGATGTCGGAAGGAGGGATATCTCTATGGACAACCGGATTCAGCATCCGAATCAGATCGCCGATCGCGGAGAGGACCACTGACTGTTCAACTGAGAAGAAGGAGGACGATGCGCGCAGCCTTGCGAGGTATGGGTCCCGGCTTGAAACACATCTCAGGCCACCCGCTCCAACCTTCCTCCGGCCATCACCGGGCATTTCTCGAATGATGTCATGCCCAAAGTCCACTCACGGAAAGAGCGGTGGACAGTGGACGAGCAGAAGAGCCTCATCCAGAGGGTTGGTAGAAACGTGTGACCTGCCAAATCGAGGTAGAGGCAGGACACGGCGGCTAAACCGCACTGTGGGTGGTGGCCGAAGAAAACAGGCCCGACCTAACCTTGTTGCTTGGGGTTCGGATAGGGGCTGGTTGGATGTCTCTCGCAGTGATAGGCAGCATCAGTCTACGTATGCAACATAAGCAAGGCCAGAAGCCAGAGAGGGTGTGTGGCTCAAGGGAGAGAAGGCTGCCCAAAGTCCAGGAATCAAAAGTGAGAGAGGACGACGATGGTTGTGATGCCATCGACGGTCTCTATCACCTTCCCGCCGTGGGTTGTTTGTCGCTAATCGCTCGCTTTGCCTCAAGATGGAAACGTTCACGGCAGTCTTTCAACGGCGTGGCTGCGGCTTGTGGTACGCGGGTCCTGTGGTGGAAGGCGAAGTTGTAGGGTACCTGAGGATAAGGCTCGACGGTGCTGACGGCGCGTGTGGAACAGCAAAAGTTTAAAAGCGGTGCCTGTAGCAGGATGGGCCAACGCCAACCAAAGGGCTAGAAAGCGCGGAAGATCGGGGACGGAGTGGGACATGGAAAAGAAAGGGGCTTCGTTGACTACAAGTTGAGTGTCCTCCCAGCCCTTGTCTTCTGCTCTTGCTGGGTCTTCTCATATATCAGAACACCATCGACAGCCATCTTGCAAGTCATTGAACCCGGCCCGCTTCTCCCCTTCTGTTGACACGGAGCGGTTGTGGCTCCCTGGCACCCAACCCACACCACCCTCCACACCAACTCTGAAGCCAACTGACCTCCCTTTCGCCCAACATTTCGATCCAGGAGTAAAGAGTGAGCGGAACACAAATACGCATCCTCCGATAGGCAAGTTCGTCTCTATAGTTCTCCTCATTCCCTCGTCATGTTTTCTTCTGCTCTCGCCTCCAAGGTCATGGAATTCTTCCAACCCACCTTGGTAGTCGCCGGCAAGCCATGGCATGCGGGCTTCCCGAATTGATCACACACAATGGCACGCTTCGGGATAATTATCTCATACTCCACGCGCGGGGTTTCCGGGACGAGACACAGAGCTTCCACACTTCTTTCCTCGTTCATGCTGCTGTGGTTGTAGCGGAAGAGGAGACCGGCGAGACAGAGGTAGCTGTCATGGCTCCAAGCCGAGACAACACGGAACGGAAGATGCACTAAACCACCCGGGAGGTGACATGCTTCATATACACTACTACCTACCTAGCTTCACCATCAAACCCGCCAGAACTGACTCAGAACAGGCTACGATGATGAGGATTCTAACAGGAGAAGAACACAGAGGACGTTGCAAATGCCAAGTTCATCAGCATCAGCATCAGCATCGAGTCCATCGTGCAGAACCAAGATATGCATGCAACTGCCCACTATCTTACCGATCCGCAGCGGTCTGATCCGGGGTTGGGAGTGGCTGGCTGAAGTGTTAAGAAGATATGTACCGGATACAATACATGACTATATGTAGGGGGGGAGGATTGATGATCAATCTGGAAGTGAGAGAGGGGAAGGGTGATGAAATATTGAAAACTGCGTGGGGGTTGAAGAGTGAGTGTTTGAGGAGGGGACGGCAGTAAAATGATGAGAGGCTCAGATGTAGTGAAATCCCTGAAACAAGATGATCGAATCTCGCGCTTTCCCCCCCAACCAGGCTCACGATGTTTTGAAAGCCACACAAAGACCGTCGCCGTTAAAAAGATATCCAAGATATCCAAATCCCATTTCGCTGGATCCTCCGATTACTCGCAGCAAGCTCCTGTCAATTGTCTTCCCAGCAAATGCGGGGTCTCCACAAAAAGCTGGGGTGGTCCAAGCGTCCCCGTCCCAGAGATCGGCGCTTCAAAAGGGCTCCACTCTTTTCCCCAGAGCAAGCACATCCCATTTGCTTGGCGGCCTATTGTCCGTCCCACAGTCCATTTTCATCATCCCAGTGGAAAAGCGGGAGTCTCCGATTTCACACTGACGCGTGTGTGTGTGTGTGTCTCTCTCTCTCTCTCTCTCTCTCTCTCTCTCTATCTCTCTCTCTTCAATTACTTCCAGTCAATCGATGTCTGTCGACTTGGACAGCAGAAGATGAGCCCCCGACGACCTCCAACATCGCCAATCTCGAATTCTAGGTCGTTGCGAACTTGGACCTGATCATGTCTTCGTCACCCTTCCGCAACCGGCACCGGGACTCCTCCCCCGCCGGTGCGCCAGGGAGGAAAAGGTCACAGTTCACCTACCGGCACTTCAACCAGATGGCTTCTTACAATACTTCCTGCCCGTTGAGGGTGGTTGCCCATTTGGATCTGGACTGCTTCTACGCACAGGTGGAGATGGTACGGCTCGGCATTCCCGAGGACAAACCTTTGGCCGTTCAACAATGGTATCTTTCCCCCTTTTTCTAACCACCCTGCCCCAATACCAAGCTCGGCCTGTCAACTAACAGGGAGGGAAAGGCAAGGTTTAATAGCAGTCAACTACCCCGCCCGCGCCTTTAAGATCGGCCGGCATTGTACGGTGACTGAAGCGAGGAGGTTGTGTCCGGAGCTTATAGCGCAGCATGTTGCTACTTGGCGGGAGGGGGATGACAAGTGGGCTTATCGGGAGGACGCGGCGGAGCATATTGCTACGGATAAGGTGTCGCTGGATCCGTATCGGTTGGAGAGCAGGAGGATCATGAGGGTCATCAAGGAGCATTTGCCCGGGGGAGGGTTGCAAAAGGTTGAGAAGGCGAGTATTGATGAGGTGTTTTTGGATTTGACGGCGTGAGTTGTGCTTTTTGGGAGTGAGCAAAGGTGGGATGGTGCTGACAGCTGGTGGTAGGCATGTCCATCAGGTTATGCTTGAAAGGTATGGGGAGGAGCTGGGAGGTCCGCCGCCGTATGGGGATGTGAGTGAGGAGTTGCCGATGCCCGCGGTTACGGCGCTGGATTGGAAGGCGGATGCTCTGGTCGACCTGGGGAGGGGACAGACAGGAGGGGGAATTCGATGATCCGGACTGGGACGACGTGGCACTGCTTGTGGCAAGCGAGATCGTGAGGAATGTGAGGGGGGTGATTAGGGAGAAGTTGGGGTATTCTTGCTCCGCGGGCGTGTCGAGGAACAAGCTCCTAAGCAAGTTGGGGTCGGCGCACAAGAAACCGAATCAGCAGACAGTGATTCGAAACAGGGCGGTTGGGCACTTCTTGAGTGGGTTCAAGTTTACAAAGATCAGGAACTTGGGCGGGAAGTTGGGGGAGCAGGTTGCTGACGCGTTCAAGACGGAGGCTGTGTCGGATTTGTTGACGGTTCCGATTGAGCAGCTGAGGCAGAAGCTGGGAGATGAGAACGGGGTGTGGATTTACGAGACGCTGAGGGGGATCGATACGAGTGAGGTCAACTCGGGCACTCAGATCAAGTCAATGCTGTCGGCCAAGTCATTTCGTCCCGACATTACGACTGTGGAACAGGCTACGAAGTGGTTGCGTATCTTCGCGGCGGATATTTTTGCCCGCCTGGTTGAGGAAGGGGTGCTGGAGCACAAGAGGAGGCCAAAGACTATCAATTTACACCACCGTCACGGGAACCAGACCCGGTCTCGATCGGGACCCATACCGGCGCGGCTTCTGAATGAGGAAAGCCTGTTCGAGTTGGCCAAGAACCTGTTTCACCAAATCACGCTGGAGGGTGATACCTGGCCGTGTTCCAACCTGAGCCTGAGCGTTGCCGGCTTCGAGGAGGGGGTCTCTGGCAATATGGGCATCGACTCGTTTCTCGTCAAAGGTGACGAGGCACGAGTGCTGAAGTCATCGGAATCGGCCCGCACATCCTCGTCCAAGGAAGCACTCGACACGAGCACACGACAGCAACCTGCAGCAAAGCGACGACGTATCGATGGTGCCGGCGGTGGTATTCAGCGTTTCTTGACAACGAAACGGGAGCCGTCCCAGGACACCCGGACGACGGCCCCCGAGGACGACCTCGTGAGGAGGAATAGCGGTGAAGCAAAGTTGGGCACCTCGAAGACATATGTCGCATCAGGCATGGGATGGCCGGGAGAGCCTTTACCAGAGGAGGCCCAAGCCGATTCTAGACGGTCGCCAATCACACCCCACGCTTGTTCTCGATGCGACGCCAACCTGGGGGGTCCGGAAGAGCTCCAGAGTCACCTGGATTGGCACTTTGCCAAAGACCTCCAGGAGGAGGAAGAAGAACGTGTCAGTCAGGCATTCGCCAACCGACAAGCTTCGACTGCAGTGAACAACGCGCGCGCCGGCAGTCAGAAAGGGGCGGCGGCAGCATCATCCGCATCAGCGTCAGGGTCAAAGAAGTCCACGGGGAGGTCGAAGAAGAAGCCGGAGCGCGGTCAAAGCAAGCTAAATTTTGGATGATCATGATGATTTGAGCAGCTTTATGCATCGCCGAGGCGGCAGTGCATTCGATAACTACCTGCAAGACGAAGACTTACGTGGGCAAAGCCGACAACCAACAGCATATGGAAGGCATACGACAGTCAGCCTATTGGGGAAGCTGGTTCGGGAGAACGAGAAAATGGATGGGGGGCAAGGCACTTATGTTTCCCGGCGGGTGGATGGCCTTCCTGTTCGTCATACATCCTGGGCGGGCATGTCAGTCATCGGAGAGCCCCTGCAACCGACGTCGTCGGAGTGCGGCGATTCTGGAGCCAATCGTTGAATCCCGTCCGAACCCAACACTCGGCATGCAAGCGCCTCTTGCAAGGAGCGGGAAGAGGGCCGTCGCGGATGGATGGAAGAAGAGGGCACACCCGTGAACCCCATCCTCACAAACCATATCAGAGAGCAGTTGCTTCTGCCGGCCATCCCACACGAAATCCTTATCGTGACGTCGCTGGAAGATGCACGATCATCCTCCGAGAAGTCGACCCGTTTGGGAACTCTACAGCACATCCCGGACGACGAGCATGGGCCCCTGAGGGGATCTGTGGGATCTCTTCCAGCTGCTGTCGTCTCTGATGCCACCGTGCAGTTTGAAGCCACAAACAGCTCACCAATGTCTCTCGCAGCGGATCAGAGTCTATTTCGAGAGTTTTCACGATCCGTCATGCAGCGTCAGAGCCTTTGCTGCGGTCGCTGTACACAGGCTTCTTGTTTGTTTGAGGTTCTGGGAAATCCCCAAAACTCACGAGAGTCAACATGAGCGAGGCAATGTTGCTTCGTCGACCACCGCTTCATCATTTGGGGAAGAGCGAGAGCCAGTGATTGGCTGGTCCGACCATCAGTCCCCATATTTTCTCATGCGGGCGACGGTTGGGCTTTGGGCTCATGTATTGATACCCGACCTGACCAAACCAGAAACCTCGCCCCGTCGTCACTGTCGCTGCTGATTTTGAACACGGCAGCTGCGTACCTACCTATGCAGGATTTTACGTACGCCCTCGCTCGCCCTGACTCCACCAGACCGAAGCAACAATAATGCCCGTCGTTGTCAACCGGTCCGTATGTCTGACAGGTGAGGAGCCGTCCGGGTAGGTAAGAGATAGTTGTACATTGGCATCAAAGACCACGGTTGTCAACCACGCACCGAGGTATCCATCATCATGCACCTGTATACCCTCATCCCCATCAGATAACGTCGGGATGCATGACAGTGGGGGAGGGGAGATGGGGATAGATGCTCCTCTGTGAGCAGATGAGACATTTCCATGCAGCAAGCCTTCTCCTCTCTCGACGATAGATGCTGCACCCGCCCTTTCCGCCTAGCGCACGGCCCGAGACAACGAAGATGGGCAGACGTCAACTTACCATGAAGACGCTTGAGTTCACACTACTGTATGATTTTAAGGAATTAATCCAGTTCGCCACTTGTATCTGATCAGGCACACTTCGGGCTCGCGACTAACAAGCCTGCACATTTGTTTTGTGCGCGTGGAGTGTCAGAGATGGGCAGAGAGAAACGGGGACAGCAACCGAAACGGCTTCTTTTCTTCGGTTCTCTTTCCAGTACTGTCGTGACAACTGCAGGCTGTCACCCAAGCGATTGGCATGGGAGCCCGCACCTCTCGCTCATCTGGCGTTTTTGACAGTGGCTGAGGCCCAATCAGAGGCTTTGCAACAACAGCCTGAACCGTTTGGGCAACACCGATTCACGCCAGCTACATGCCCAAAAGAAGCCTCGTCTCCGTAGCACATAGCTCCATGTTACACGGGTCTAGCCTCTTTCTGTTTTTTTACACAAGAAAACCCGAGAAGGCTGGGTGTAATGCCGGGTCAGAGAAATGCCCCCGCTTCTGCGGCGGCCGCAGGAAGAGACGCCGTCAACACAGACGTCGACTCCATACAAACAGGGCTCGGTGCGTGGGAGACAACGTCTCTCTAACCGAGTCCTCTTTCAGACACCGATTCTGAGGAAGGGAGAAACCCCTCTCCGTTACCGCAACCCGCCGCACTCTTGCTGGGTGCTGAGGATGGGAAATGCAATGGCACAACTGCCCTGGTCTCCTGCCATGCTGCAGGCCGCAAATCTGCGAACGCAGCAACCCACTCGGTGCTGGTGACGGGAGCCAACCACACACTCCCACGCCTCCGCGAGACCACCAGAGACCACACATCGTCACTCGACCGGCTCACCTGACAGGCTGTTATTTGCTGCGCTGTGCTGGGCCTCCGGGGGAAGGGGGGTTTGTCTTTGCTGGGACAGGGCGACGATAAGGTAACATGGTACCTTTTTTTCTTTCTCGATGTATTCTGCGTGATGTGTTATGTATGTTGGGCAGAACGGACGCTGATGGGGTGACAAGTCAAACACGATGCCGTCACGTCAGTCTCCAGCACCGTTTTATCCCGACAGTACCGGTTTTTCCAGCTGCGGCGGCAAAGCAATCCAACCTCAGGCGCCCGTCATTCGAACGGCGACGGGATTCCCCAATAGACGGTGCAAAACCCTTCCTTCCTGACGGAGAGAGGGCCTTGCGATTGGATGGCATTGAACACCGCTGCAGGTGTTCTTGGCCTCTCTTTTTGGCTGCGTGCGCCTGCTTGCCACCGCACCAGCAACCAGCACGCCTGGATTCCCCGGCTTCCCCTGCTTGTCCCCCTCTCGTGCCTCTCGGTCCCCTGACACCGTCTGGATCTCGCTGGCTGGATGACTCCATTCTCGCTGCGTGTCCGTTCAGACCGGTGTCTTTCCAGCCAACTGGGTGCTGCCGTTTGAGCCTTGTCTGGCAGCCAGCTAACTGCCCAACGGAGGCAAAGAAACGGGGGCGCATTTGGGGACTTGGCTGGAGAAAATCCACTGCCGTTGCAGGCCGCCAGTCACCATCGCTGCTGCGAGACCCACTCTGACAACCCAACCCCAGGCGCCGGGTGCCTTCCATCCACTGCCACCCTTCCTGTCCACTGTCCACTGTCCATTTCTTCCACGACCGCCCGCCTTTCTCCCACCCTCTGGCCCTCTCTCGTTCTCTCATTCTCCTATTCTGGGTTTTTTTTTTTTTCCTGCTGCCTTGCCGCGACGCCCGGAATCCCCATTTCCGCAGTTCCGCTCCAACACCACTCCGACACACCTGGTTCTTCGATCATTCAATCATCGTCAGCTTGAATTAGGTTCTCTTGGGGCGGGGGAATCAACTCTGCTTCGCAGCAATTGTTAGACGCGCGCACGCACCAAACTTTCCACAATGGCGGGGAGACCAAACAACAGAGGACCTGGCGGCGGCCAGCCCCCAGTTCCGCCAGCAGCCCAGCGTCAAAACGAATACTTTGTGCCCCGTGATGGCATCGATCGCGAGGTTATCACATCAGACATCTGCAGATACCTGGGAAACGATGCGTTGGTGCGCCCTGGCACCTACGAGGTATGCCCTGCTTCTTCCTCCCCCGCAATGCCTCCTCGGGAAGGCTGGGATGTGCAGTTTTGCTCACCAAGTCTTGTTTTGTTTGTGTTTTAGTCTCCAGATGGACGTGTCACCCAAGGTTATTTCATCACGGCATACCGAAATTTGACGTCGGTGAGTGGCCCTCGTTCGATGCTCGACGACGGCAAGTCGTGGATGATGAGCACGGGGCTGAATTTCTCTCTTCTTGGCAGGCCATGATTCAAGATCTCAAGGCCGACTCCGCTCGGTGGGAGCAGGAACGGCGCGCAGCGTCCAGGTCTTCGGGCGGCGGCGCTGGAGGTACAACACACTCCAGCCATTCGAACGGCGTTTATGTGAGGAGTTCTAACTCGCCCATAGGCGCTCGCGAGCAGACCCGCGGGCAATCTGACTACAGCGCGTGGAAGAACCGCCAACGGGAACAGGAGTACGAAGCCTCGTACGGCGCCACTGCCATGGATATTGACTACCAGCCGGCTCCTCCGCCGCCCAAGAACCCGGGCTATGGTGGCCAGCCGTACCCCGGACCTCCCCCTCCTGCCGGATACCCCCAGGGTGCTTACCCACCACAGGTTCATCCCGCTGCCGCTCCCCAGTATCAAACTCAGCCCTACGGAGGATATCCGCCCAATGTTCCGCCAACTCAGTATTCCCCAGGACCTCAGGGAGGTGACAGATACGCCGGGATGGTTCCTCCTCCGCCGATCCAAGGACAATTCGCCCAGGATGCTGCCTTCATCCACGGATCCAACTACCAGACTGCCCCTGGATATGCCAATGCACCGAGGATGCCGGTTATGCCATTGGCCCCTTCATCCGCCCCCCCTTCGAGGGCTTTCAGCACGCCAACATCAGGTCCTCCATTTGGCTCGGAAGCAGACCCATATGGCTACCCGCCTCCTGCTGGGATTCCGGCCAGCCAGGCCTTCCCAGCCGACCCTCTTTATGGCCGCGGTGCGTATAGTACAACAACAATCACAAACCCACCCGAGGCTTCGTCTGATGATTTAGGTTCCCCTGCAGGTACAGCGCAACGGCAAGGCTACCCGGCCGCCCCGGACCAGCCGCCATATGAGGATCACAACAGCCCGGTGCTTCCCAACACCACCGTTCCTCCAACCAGCTCGACACCCACGAGTGCCGGACCGTCCAGTGGCAGACGCGACCGCGATTCAGAACCGAGAGACCGAGAGCGTGATCATCGAGAGCACAGAGCTCGCCGTTCCGAGACCGAACGCGATGACAGGCACGGAGACCGGAACAGGCATCACCGTCGCTAATCACCGGTCGAACCGCAGGTTTCCCTCCCCACGCAAATGCCCGCGTTAGTCACCACACAAAACTGTCCGCCCCGAAACGTCCTCGGCATGTCGAGTCCGGAGCGTCTGATTGAACCGCTATTATGTTAATGCCTGCTAATGTCTTGGGCTGGGACTAGCTCACTGTTTGTTTTCTTACTTTCTTTACGCTTCTGGACTCGGCTGCCTTTGCAACCTGCCTTTTTGACACAAAGGCCCCCACGGATAGACCCTGGATCGGAGGTTTCCACAAACCTCGGGAGCTGCAAGTTGCATCTCTGTCAACCCTTTTTTGGATCATGATATGACGACATGCCCTCGATGCGGGTCTTTCGACTACTTGTTCCGCTGGCCACTATTCTGGATCTTTTCGATATGTCAAAAGCATCTTCGCCCCAACTGGATCATCTTCTGCCAGCCGGCAACCTTTGGACCCTTGGCAACTTCTGGACAACAAACAGCGGCGGGTGGCAGCCCTGCCGTGTGATGTTTTTTTTTTCTTCTTTTTATCATTTACTTCCTTTTTTTCTTTCTTTTTCGACAGAGAGGGGCAAGAGACGAGACGATTTTGATACCATATAGGAGAGACAAATTTGCTGCCTAGGGAAAAAGAACGATGATGAGACTGAGGACATCTTCACAACGGTTGTAGATACTTCCTCCCTCGCTGTCCGGATCGGCTGTCAGGACTGCTTCTTCCTTTGTTGCATTTTGCCTCTGGCTGTGAACTCTTTTTTGCACGCCCAGGAGTGAGTCGCCTTGCTGACATCCCGGTTTCTCAACCGCGCATCCGCCTCTGACATCAACAACCAGAGACAACGGCTACGGCCGGACAGCGAGGTGAGTGAACGCTTGAAAGAGTGTATATATCTGATGAATTCCCTCGGAGCACAATGAGCTACACCATTTTCCACCCACCGTCTTCGCCTCGGGCGAGCGAACTGAGCTTTTGCGTTTGAGTCAACTAACACAGCGCAGATGTTTGATGATTCTGGACACCGCTGAGGAACTATGGAGCCTTCACATCTTTCTGGACCCTGCTGGATTTCACTTTCTCTCTTGGCGACTCTCTTCTCCCGTTGGATCTTTCACACAAGCCATGGATTAAGGACCTCTTCGACCCCACATATGGATACCTGACAACACAACCATTTTTCTCCCTCGGACGCTCTTTTGACCATGAGGTGTTCTGACACTGGATTGCCAGACCCATCCGGGTTCTGAGAGCACGGAGCTCACACAACATCATCGTTCTGGATCTGAAGCTGAGGCTACCCTCACTGTCAAAGACATCAATGAACAACATCGTGGTAAGGTTGAGCCATTGGACTTCTTTCTCATCCGGATCCTTCTTTTTTCTACACCGGTCATATCAGCAATCGTCAGCCTTGGAATATCAACATTACCAACACACCAGTGGGACTTCGGATGGAAAGTCATGGATTGACATCAGTCTTGCCTTGGACAGCACGTTTTGGACCACTCAACTTGGACCCTGAACTTGACCAACACCGATAGGCTCGACACTCCTTCAGGTTACAGACGAATGTTTCCCTGCTCGTCGGATCTGTTTGACTTTCTCCTCTGCTGCATCATTTTGTCAACGATTTTCGACCTATTTCTTCACATTTGTCGTTGGATTCAACTTTCTCAGCTGGATTTGCCATGGACCCGAGGACTATCATTGGACATGCCATGGACTACCATTTGGACCATTCTTTACTTGACCGGACTTGCACGGCTTGATGTTCTGTGTCATGTTACTGTCAGTTATTCCACCCCTTGTCTTCCATCCCCCCCCGGCTTCATTCATCCTCGAGGTTGTTGAGAGCATGTCTAACCGTCTTGTAGTGTGTGGACACCTTTCTCATTGTCATCATCTTTAAGCCGCTTGTTTATGTTTCACTGCTCAAGAGTTATTGACGCCTTTATCTGTCGGTCATAGCATGTTTAGCTTTGGGCATCGCATGTATTTGGTATAGCATGGTGTCTCTGTTTTGCGCTTGGTGGTCAGTCTTGGAGAACTGGGCTGTTGAAGAAAGCACAAAAGAATAGGTTACAAGATTGGGTGGGTGGTTTGTCAGATTTGTTTTGTTTTGCTTATGCGGTATGTCATGAGTTCTGGGCGGGTGTCTGCTTTTGTCTTGTTTCTTTCTTTCACGTTAGTTTGCGCATACCCAGCTTGTTGCTCGGCATCTTTTTTTGGATGCTCATGATGCTTTTGGCTCTTTGGGGATGGAGTTGATGAATACAGTTGGATTTGAGGTACTTTTGGTTCATGTTATTTTGATCAACGTTGCGATGTTTGTCAATGTTAGTTCGATCAGTGGCGTGATCATTGCCCATTCATTGTATTATACACTCATCACACAAAGGTTGATCCCGACATGTCATAGCGTGGTGCTTAGTATCTGTTCGGAATGGCTGTTGATACCTGAGCTCAAAGAGTAAAGAAGGGGCCATTCATAAACCGGCTTCTTGCTGCTGCATGGCTCATGATGCATCCCATGGATTTGCACACGATGATCAGACTTTAGCGTTGTGTATGGATGTCGTCAAGTGGGTCTTGAGACATGTCTTTGCGAGAAGCTTGCTTCTCTCACAGGAGAGGGTTATGTGAAGATGGGCAAGATGTCTGTAGATGAGTGAGCACGTGGTGACATATATATTGCTGCTGTCAGTCATCAAGGCCTCGAGGGTGGTGTGGTGGTTGAAGAACAATGTGGTGATGATCATGGCCCGCTTGGTGTGGAAGAGTGAGGTGAGGCTGGGACCTGTCTGTCATATGCATGCATGTACCTGATTTCCACTTTGGAAGAAGAGTTTGGACGACCCTTTCCTGTATGGAGTTTGTTCCTGCGTCCCCCTTTTTACATGTCGGATGATGCACATTCTTGTTGGGGTCACCGAGAAAGTACACTATCAAAGGTACCAGAGCCTTTTGGTTTTCTTTGCTCCACCTTGGGCGTGTGTGTGCTTTTCTCCACCGTGACCGTTGGCATTTCTGGATCTTTGGGAAGGGGGGGAAGGGGGTGTTCGTCCGTGGGAAGCTATTCTTGTCGGTTACTTGGGATGGCTAGGGAGGTATGCGCAAGGAAGGCAAAGGTTTGAGGCTTGCGTTGGGCAGATGGCTAGAGTATGGCAGCTTCTTCTGCTGAACCCGAATCCGATCTGTCAGTCCAAATGACGATATTGACAGCCGAGAGCCCTCAGTCTGGTGATCACGCCAGGGACGCTACTGTACCAGCCATGACGGCTAAGTACATATTAGGTGGTGTGGTTTGGGGGTTGGGCGTCAATTCAGATGGAGACACCTCCGAGGCCTCATAACGGGGTTCAGTGACGCAAAGTAGGAAAGCCGGGCAAAAGACAAGTGAACAAGTTGGTGGGGGTACAAAGACTCCCAAGGACTGGTGTTCTTCAGGGACAGCCCCTCGTGCTCTTGGTCAATGTCTAACGGGAGTCGGAACTTCTGGCGAGCCTCAGTGGATGGGGTTTTTGGTCTGTGAGGCTATCTTGAAACATGGATTGTTTCTGTGCTTTGGAGCAGACCAAACGGTGGGCAGTTTGATTTACCGCGTATTCCCGCTCCGCATAAGCCAGCTTCATAAACCTGTTGATGTGAATTTGAATATTTCTTTTCCATATACTGTGTAGTTGTGCCCTTGTCAAAAAGCCCGAACCCTGGGTGAACTCCACTTCAGCAGAAGCAAATGGCGGGGAATAGAGGGGAAAAGAAGGAAGTGGGTCATGTGCCTTGGCTTGGATGGAGGGGCAAGGAGGGGTTGAACCATGATGCCCCTGATTGGCGGGCACTGGTTTATCGATTCGAGGGCTTCACCGCCTTTGCGGACATGGGGTCCCCTCCGTTGCGTTGCCCTTTCTTGGCAATCCTCTGGCAGGCGTTTGACATTGAGGTTGAGGAGAGACTGCCAGGACCAAGTGGAATGAAAAGTGGAATGAAGAGTGGAAGGCCGGGATAGACCACAGGAGGGATGTCTGATGTGAGGAGCAGTGAAGAGCAATAATGAAGCGGCAATAGAGATGGGCATATGTATTTGGATGACAAAATTCCAAAATAGCGGGGTTGGATATCTTCTTATCAGAATGCCAAGAGGTACTGCCCAGCTCATCGGGGAGAATAGCCCCCTCTGTCTCTGTCCTTCTTAGTAGGCCTGTGTCGGTTTGGATAAACTGTGCAGCACCACAACTGGACAACCACCAGTTTCTGTGACTGTGCCTATATTCAGAACAGGGTCGTCGAAGGCAACGCTCAAGTGAGATAGAGGGGCGGGGCGTTGAATTAGATTCAGTGCGAGCCCACGGAGAAGTATTGCTCTGGTCTAGTGGCAGTGGCGTCTGATAGAGGGTTGGTATTTTGTTGGTGCAGCGCACCAAATCAAAATAGAATAGCTCACCCGTCCTCTGCAAATCCCAATTCGAGGAAACTTAACCGCTCTGAAACGGGAACGGGAGCTCTGCTCACCAACAGGAAGGATCCTTGAGACAGACAGACAGACAGCAGTAAAAGGGCTTGTTGTTTCAGCATTTCTTTTCCCTCCCGTCTTCAGCAAATCCCCCGAGTCGAGGGTCCTCTTGTTCGTTCATCTCAGGTACCCGACAGAGCAGGCTGAGAGGCACGGACCAAGGTTGCAGGTGAACGACGGGCTGTTCTGACAGTGACAAGCGCCTGTGGCTACACAGCGTGAACCCTCTTAACTTCTAGCCCCGCCATTTCGGGGTCTTTGCCGACCTCTGTTGCAACCCAGATTTTGGCCCAAATTTTTTTAAGCTTGGCCCTCGACTTCGACATCCATCTCGGCTTTCCACCCGTGTCATTTTTCTGCCTTTTCTGCCCGCCACACCCATAGCTGTTGTCCCTGGACGGGCTGTTGATGCGATAGGACATCCCTCACGCTGCCCAACATGGACGCCACCGCAATCAGATCGTTCATCGTCGCTACTCTCGATGCCGACGCTGATGTGCGAAGGCGGGCTGAGCTCCAACTGAAGCAGGTATGTTGTTATCACCACGGGGACCACCACCACCACCGCCTCCGCTGCCATCCACCCTCGACCCCCCTCGACCCCCCGGTGTCGACCTGAGTGCCCTGAATGCCCTTCTTCCCCAACCCATACCCATCGCACCAGATGACAACAACAACAATGCCGCCTCCACTGCCCCGTTCTTGCGCCCACACGTGTGGCTGTTTGCTGACCGTTCCCTTGTTGGCGTGCAGGCCGAAGATCAGCCCAACTTTACAGACATCCTCCTCGACCTCGTGTCTTCCGAGCAGAACGTCACCCTGCAGCTCCCAAGTACGACATGCCCTCCCCCCCACCACCGAACCTTTTTCCGTTGCTTATCTCGAGCCGTATATATTCATTCATCCGTGAACACAATTGCTTACACCTTCTCAGCTGCCATCTATCTTAAAAACCGGGTGAACCGCGCATGGGAGCGTTCAGACCATATCACGACGAACTCAGTAATACCCGAGGATGCGAAGGTGCGCTTCCGCGAGAGGCTACTGCCTGTGCTCGCCGGCTCTCAGGCCAAGGTGAGGCAGCAGCTTGTGCCAGTCCTCCAGCGAATCCTCCACTTCGATTTTCCTCAGTCATGGCCAAACTTTATGGACTATACGATTCAACTACTGAACACAAATACCCCCGCCTCCGTAATGGCTGGTCTGCAATGCCTGCTTGCCATCTGCCGGACCTACAGATTCAAGTCACCAGAGGGTGAGACGAGGGCCCCCTTTGACAAGATTGTCGAGGCCAGCTTCCCAAGACTTTTGGTCGTCTGCCAAGAGCTGGTGAAGCAGGAGAGCGACGAGGCTGGCGAAATGCTGCATATCGCCCTCAAATGTTACAAGCATGCCACCTGGGTATGTTTCCAGGATGTAAACCTCAAGAGTGCTGAGCAGATGCTGACCTGACAACCGCAGCTTGAGCTTTCGGATTTCCTCCGCCAGAACGAGGTTAACCTTGCGTGGTGCACCATCTTCCTGGAGACTGTTTCCAAGCCGATCCCCGCGACTGCTATGCAGCACGAAGACCCCCTCGAACGCGAGCGTCACCACTGGTGGAAGGCGAAGAAGTGGGCGTATTTCAATCTGAACCGCTTGTATATCAGGTACGAACCGGTGCTGGGTCAAGTATGCTGCTTTGCTTGTAGCTGACGGTGTCTCGTAGACACGGCAACCCCAATTCTCTCATGGACAATGCCAGCGACGACCAGAAGAGATTTGCGAAGGACTTCACAGCCCAGGTTGCGCCGACGATTTTCAACCACTACCTGCAAGAGATTGAGAAATGGGTTGCCAAAACCACCTGGCTCAGCAGACCCTGCCTTTCGTACACCATTGTGTTCCTGGACGAGTGCATTCGACCCAAGGAGATGTGGGCGCATCTCAAAACTCACCTTACCACCTTGGTCACTCACTTTATCTTTCCTGTTCTTTGCCTCTCTGAGGACGATCTTGAGAAATTCGAAGAAGAGCCCGAGGAATACTTGCACCGCAAGCTCAACTTCTACGAGGAGGTTTCGGCCCCTGATGTTTCTGCTACCAATTTCTTGGTCACCTTGACAAAGGCGCGGAGAAAGCAGACGTTCGAAATCCTCAAGTTTATCAATGAGGTGGTCACCCAATACGAGGCGTCTGAACCGGACAAGAAGAATCATATCGCCAAGGAGGGTGCTCTCCGCATGATTGGTACTTTGGCTCCGGTCATTCTGGGCAAGAAGTCACCCATCGCCGACCAGGTGGAATATTTCCTCGTCCGCTTCGTCTTCCCTGATTTCAGCAACGAACAAGGGTACCTGCGTGCGCGTGCCTGCGACACTGTGGAGAAGTTTGAGCAGCTGAACTTCAAGGAGCAAAACAATCTCTTGACTGTGTATCGTCACATTCTGGACTGCATGGCGGATCCCAAGTTGCCAGTCCGTGTGACTGCAGCTCTGGCTCTGCAGCCCCTAATCAGACATGACATTATCAGAACCAGCATGCAGTCAAGCATCCCAACAATCATGCAACAGCTCCTCAAGTTGGCTAATGAGGCTGATATCGACGCTCTGGCTAATGTCATGGAAGATTTCGTGGAGGTTTTCGCTGCCGAGCTGACCCCCTTCGCTGTGGCGCTTAGTGAGCAGCTGCGTGACACATACTTGCGCATCGTGCGCGAGTTGTTGGAAAACAATCAGCAACGGGATGATCTCGACAACGAATATGGGGACTACCTAGACGACAAGAGCATCACCGCTTTGGGAGTGCTGCAGACCATCGGCACACTCATCCTTACTCTGGAAAGCTCGCCGGATGTCTTGCTTCACATCGAGGGGGTTCTCATGCCTGTGATTGAGATCACCCTGCGGAACAAGCTTTACGGTATGTTTGATGGGCGGTTGGTGTGTGGAGCGGGGCTAACATGTGACAGATCTGTACAACGAAGTGTTCGAGATCATCGATAGCTGCACGTTCGCGGCTAAGCGGATCTCCCCCATCATGTGGCAGGCATTTGAGCTTGTCCATGCCACCTTTAAGTCCGGTGCTGAGCTGTACCTCGAGGACATGCTCCCTGCCCTGGACAACTTTGTGCAGTTCGGTGCCCCTCAGCTTATCCACAAGCCAGAATACGTCCAGGCTTTGTTCTCGATGGTGTCGGACATGTTCATGGAGAACAGGGTTGGAGGTGTTGACCGCATTTGCGCCTGCAAGCTCGCCGAAGCCATGATGCTCAGCCTCCGTGGCCATATCGACGATTGCGTTCACGGCTTCATCACTATCGCTATGAACGTTTTGAGCGGACAGGAAGTCACGATCAAGTCGTACAAGATCCACCTCATGGAGATGGTCATTAACGCCATATACTACAACCCCCTCCTGGCTCTCCACATCTTGGAGACACAGGGCTGGACCAACAAGTTCTTCAGCCTGTGGTTCGGCAGTATGGAATCGTTCACCCGCGTGCATGACAAGAGGCTCTGCATCATGGCTATTGTTCAACTCATTACTATTCCCAATGAACAAATCCCGGCAAGCGTCGCGGTAGGCTGGCCTAGGCTTCTCAAGGTAAGTTACCCTTGATGGGCCTGGTGATTGAATTGTGGATGATTTGGATATTAACGGACCTCTAGGGAATCACGATCCTCTTTAGCACCCTTCCGGCAGCTATGAAGAGTAAGCAGAACAGGCGATGAATGTAGCTTGCAGTTACTGACGATGAGGCAGATCGCGAAGAGGCTCTCAGGGATGACTTCCAACTCGACAGCTCAGCGTACTATGACGAGGATGAGGACTGGGACGATGATGGTGCTCAGTGGGAGGAAGGCGACGCAGCTGAGGGTGAACACAGTGAAAGCAAGGACGAGAGTACTGCGTACCTTGACTTCCTGAATGAGGAGGTGAGGCAATGCCTTCGTAAAGTTTTGATCCAGATGTACCGTACTAACGAGATCATTCCAGGCACAAAAGTTGCAGTCCGCCGAGGGTGAGGTCTCCGATGATGACCTGGGCGAAGACAGCGTACTTCTGGAGAATCCTCTGGACAAGATCGACCCATACATGTCGTTCCATGTCTCTCTCCACAGTAAGTTTCGACAATCCGTTAAAGATTGCGACGGCAACCGCTAATTTCTAATTCTCCACAGGGCTTCAACAAGAACAGCCCCAATTCTACGCCTCGCTTACTTCACAACTCTCGCCCGATGAGCAAGCAGTGATCACCCATGTGTGCGCACAAGCCGAAGCGCAGGCTGCCCAACACCAACAGGCTGCCCTCGCGGCCCAGGGTGCTGGTATGAATGGTACAAGCTAGGAACCACTCTCTATACTGCCGCCACTTCGGGACCGCATTTTCCGACGAGTTGTTTGCTGAGTGGTCAAGGATTATCGGGACACACTTTCCAGCTCCATCACTGCATGGGGCTGCAGAAGGTGACGAAAGCTATAGGCAGCTTCACCGCCGATAAATGATCGTTACAATCTTGTGTCGCGGCGGTATGGATGCTCGGGCCGGCGATCTAGCGTATATGGGCTCGCAGTTCAACAGGGTGAAACACGCTGCGCTGCGTTGCGTATAGCAGAGGCATTTATTATAAGGCGCCTTGGGGATAGACGTTTTATAGGGGTGGTGAGGCTTCGGTTGGCTTTTGTTGATAGGAGCATTGTTGTTATTTTTATTCTCACTTGCCCCAGCACCCCTTCTCTCTTCACCCATTTCCCCATTCTTATTCCCCCCCCAACAACAACAACACCAACAACACAATTCCCCTTCCAGCGAACAGATTCAGGAGTGAAAAGCGACACGGCCAAGGGGTTAAAAGAAGATTTATGAGCAAAAGAATAGACTAGGCTCCCACAACACATTGATGCCAAGGCAGCTGAATACAAAGTCAAAAAATAACTGAATCAAATGGTCCCTGTTGATTGATTTCTTTCTGGCCGGCTATGCTGCACTCCAACTTGCGTCACAGGTCTTCAAAGGGCAAAAGCTGAATACAGCACAAGTCCTCCAAAACAAACTAAAGTAGGATGCCAGAACATCCAGTTTAGCAAGCCACTACGGAGGGCTTGCTAGGTTAGTATGTAGACCTCGGGCCCATTTTCTGTCGGGCTTCTTGCCACCAGCTTCCTGCAGCCACTCCGCTGCCTTTTTTTTTTCCTTTCTTTCGCCCGACGCCGAGCATCTCGTTCTGCCTCCTCGACGATTCTGATAGCCGCCTCATCCTTCTTCGGCTTGGCAAGTTCAGGGTCGGGAGGGTTGTTGTTGTCGGACATTTTGGAGTGTTGGATTTTGGACGTCGTTCTGGGTGTGTGGTTTTGGTGTGTAGGTGTTTTTTTTTTAACTTGGGGTGGTGATATGTGGGTTCTGGGTCTGGAATGGGGGTCTGTCTCTGCGAGGAGAAAGGGGGGAAATATAGTTGTGGGGGGGAGGCACTGTGCAACGAAAGGGGGCATCAAGAGGGAGGGTGTGTACCGTTTCGGGATGATGCAGAGTCAAGTCGAGATCATCACTTGATGTCTCGCACACCTCGATGTCTCGAGCACCTTGATGTCGAGAATATCAGGGGAGTAGGTCTTGTTGGTAGTGAATGTAGGAGATGCGTGTCAAGACGAGGAGTGTGATGGCCAACAGGGTCAGTATTCTAAACGGTGTGTTGTCTAGAGTGTTACTTGAGTAAAGTTGTCAAGTGCAAGAGAAACGGCCTCATTGGGTAAAGGAGAAACAGGTCTGGACGGGGTGATGGGAGAGGTTGAAGAGCTGGTTGATGATGGAGGAGTTTGGATGATAGATGGAAGGAAGCTTTGTGACACGGTGGTTGCAGGTGTAGCTAGACATGGCCATTAAGAGTCTGGCTGTCTTTATTCGCTCTTGCCTTTGGCTTGGAGCCAACCGGGGGTTCCGGGCAGGCAGTTCCAGCACTGGAACTGGAAACGCCGAAGTGGGGGTATTCCAAAGAGAAGAAGTGCGTGGACTGGTCGTGAGAGCACTGGGGTTGTTGGTTGCCATGACCACACAAATTGGAAGCCGGCTACCCATAAAGGTTCATCCCCTGAATTTTTATTATTGGGTTGCTTGGACTTTCATGATGAGGGCACAGAGGGTATTCCGGGAAAAAAATCTGAGCTGTGTTACTCCAACCCTTCAAGCCATCGCAGTTATCGTTCATTCGATTTGAACATCCATGTCAAAGTTTCCGTGGATGAGTATTTACTAACGTGGTTATGTATTTCAGCTAAAATATGTTCCCTCTCCGATACTGTTGTTGCTATGCTGATGCTCAATGCACTCTGTTTTGTTTGGGATTTTAAGGGGCGTTTCAGGGGTAGTCGACCGGACCATCCATCAGTGGAAATGTGGAACACCCACTTGTTCATGATTGGGGGGTTCTTGATAACAGGCCTCATTTCCCATTGGACAAAGTCTCACCATGGTGCCTTCAGACTTAGACACGTTTGCGGTGCCAGTCACCTTGTCCGCAGCGTGGGTGGTAACCACTGGCACCCCTACTCATTCCCTGATGTCCACTTCACATGGAGCCCCCATTACACACAACCCGAATTGACCCGTCATAGTCCTTCTCCTTTGAGGGTCGAAGTATTCTGAGGGTTTCTCTCTAGGGTTATCTGCATCTCACGTGTTGGACTGCACCGCCGCCTTCATCTATCTAGATGAAGAGGGTGCGTGACATGCGCTCTGTGGCGGTCACTCTCACTCTCCCATGCTCGGTCGGACTCGATGGTAGGCCGTCGTCTGTCGGGCCCGACCGGTTGCACCGCTCATTGGAGCACTGCCCAACCTTCATGATAATCCGCAGGACGAACTACAGCAAGCCAGCAAGCCACAATATCCAAGAATCGACGGCCAAGTGCCAAGCGGGACAACGTGCTGGTTAGCTAATTTGCTTGGAACTACTTCCTGGCTTTGCATGTGTATGTGTGTGCCTATATGGTTGGTGGTGATGGGAGCGGGAGCGGAAAGTTCGTGATGCCTTCACTTCTCAGCTTTACCAACCTCGTGAGATTAGACAGCTGAGGTGTTTTGGTTCCTGGCTGCATGAAACCATGTCTGTTGGTTGTATCCAGAACATCGGCTTGAGACATTTTGACTTGGACAGGCAGAAAGTACCTAATACTTGACCAGTTGAAGAAAGCCAGCATAGCATGCGATGCGTGGGGATCGAAAACCTACACAGGCCGGCCTAGGCCCCAAAGCCCATTCCTGCTGCAACGCACACTGACATGCAAAGTTGATTGCAGAATTTTCGTCTGTTCAAGAAACACAATTATCAGCCGTGTCTGCATCGTCTGCAGTGTGCTTCTTCGGGTAGACTAGGACCAGGGAAAACCATGATAATCTTGAGGTTCTTATCACTGGTGCAGGCAGGAAAGATGGTGTGTAACTATACACAACCTGATCGAGGACATGTTCTAGAAGAGGCCATCATCAAAAGCTTTCCTGGCCTAGCCTAGAATCAGAATACAGCTGATAATTGGTTGATCGATCAAGACACCTTCCCACATCAGCATGAACTGAACCACTCCGGCACGCATGCATAACGGGACTGCCATCCCCCATCCCTCGGCCTCTTGGCTGAACAACCACCACGAAAATTTCCCAGAGGCAGACGGACAAAAAGAGAAAGAAACTGACGCCGAAAGACGGGAAGGAATATGAGAGATGATGTGATACCTAACCGATGGCATCCCCTCTCCGCGTGGGGAGGGAGAAAAAGAAGAAGAAGAAGAAGAAGAAGAAGAAGAAGAAAGATAAGCCCGTCCCCGTATCGAGGACGTCTCCCCCCGCACCAAGGCAGCATCTTGGGTCTTTTGGCTCACCGACGAGCCAGTCCAAAATGGTCAATCCCTCAGTTTTTCGCACTAAACAACTGGGAAGAGGAAGCCCGGGAACGCTTCCTTTCCTTCCTTCCTGCCTGTCCTTAACCGAGAAGCCGACCACCACTCAGGACTAACATGAGCACGATAATGATGGGGAAGACAAACAAAAACGAGATACGCGTATCCTGTGACACAACAGTGGCGAGCACAGGCTCCATCATGCAGTGTAGCATTCTAGAATCTTTGTGACCGCTGTGCCCTCGAATTTGGCCGGACAGAACTGGATTGGACGACCGCTTTCCTCGCTTCTCGTATGGCTGAACAGGAGGAAGGGGAGTAGGATGAGAAATGAGGGGTGAGCGAAAGCGAGCGATGACGATGATGCTGCTGCTTGTGAGAATGGGTGTGTTGGGTGGAAAGTGGGGCTCTCACCCACAACAACATGAATGACAAGTGACTGACTGACACCCTGGGGAAAGGGCCAAGCACCCCCCCGCCGCCCCCCGTTGAGAAAGAAAAAGACCAAGACATTTTCCCCGGATCTTGCTCTCAGAAGGTGCCATCCACCTGGCCGATTTGTTGCGGTGGAATCTCGAGTTGCAAGGGAACAAGGTGGAGCTTCCTTGAACTTGGGGTATCAAACCTCACGGCATTGCAGCATGGCTCAACTCTTACCCGGCCCATGCCCGCCTAGGGAATAAACCGGCCTCAGCGCCAACCCCCGTCACGTTTTACTATCGCTGCCCCTCCCGCCGCCCGGTGACTGACTGACAGGCCATGAATAAGCCCGCCCTCTCTGTTTTAACCAAGTAAGCAGTGACAAAAGCCAAAGCCAAGGAGAAAAAAGAGATGGCATGGATATCAGCAAAGGCAAAGGCAAAGGCAACTGGCAGGTCCCGACCGGGCGGAAAAAAAAAAAAAAAAGCCTATCAAACCACTGCTCGACACACAAGCAAGCCATGCATGCATGTGTCATCACTCTTGTACTCCCCTTCTAGAACACCCAAATCCGGGGTCGCCGATCCCCAAAGCTAACCACGACATGTGCTTGCAATATTTGGTTTCTTCTTCTTCTTCTTTTATCCCAGGGTCCAACCCACCAAACCCCAACCACGGCAAACCAACCCTGCTGTCGTGCTTCCCACTATCTTTCGTAACCACAAGGTAAGGTTCGGTTTCTCATGCCGTGCCCGCCTGTCCTGTTGCTGTGCCTGCTGTGTCATGTCACGAAGAGAATCCTGACCCATTCCCATGTGAAGAGCGAAGCGTAGTGCTTCCCCCCCAAAACCACCACCCGAACGGGTCCAGCATCCCCCAAAAATCTAATAAATTCACATGCAAACACACATACACATACACACATACACATACACATACACACATACACATACACACATACACATACACACATATACACATACACATACACGCACTCTCTCCTCAACCATTGTCGGTGATATCAAACGGTCACGGACTTTGGGCCATACCGCCGGCCCCATCCATCCCATCATCCCAACAAAACACCCCTTCAAAAAAACCAAAAGAATATATAAATACATCAATAAATACACAAATAAATAAATAAATCAATAAATAAACAAATGAATAAAAAAAAAGAAAAACCTGATGCTTTAGGGTACGCACTCTAGCAAAGCTGGGTAATACAACCAGCGGCGGCGGGATACCAACCTTGGGCAAGTCAGGACTGACGTTTGATAACTCCCCCGCCTTTTCTTCATTCGCCTTTTGTCCGACGGTTCCACCATGACCAAGTCCCCCTTGGCACATGCATCACCATTTACACAGTAACCTCACATTCACTAGATCGAGAAAAAAAAAACAAAAAAAAAACAAAAAGAAACCCGGAGATACCATGATAATAAATGTTGTATAGTTTAACAGTATAGAATTATTTTTTGTCTAATCGGGAAAACCAGGAGGGAAAAAGAAAAAGAGAATAACTGAAAACAGGAAGGGGCACTCTTTCTAGATAAAGAGGCACTATAGGTGGGTGGTGTGTGTGTGTGTGTGTGTGTGTGTTATGATAATTCACCTCCCTTGGCCTCGCATTCCTTTTGAGGGAAAAATAGAGCTCCATCCGAGTCATGAAAAGTGACCTCGTTCAGACAGCCGCCCTTGTCCGCCGCCCGAAACTTTGAGACTAATCGCCTGCCTCCCAAAATGTCTCCCGTTCGAGGCTTTATAACAGCATTCAGACATATATGTACTGTGCTTCTTGCCAAGCCCTCTCTCCCCTTGTCTTCCCTCGTCCCGCGCTTGACGGTCGTCGATTGATTAAGTAGAAACCATTGGGGTGTCATGGTTGGATGAATGCGTGAATGTGTGGAATCGATGTGGTTGAAAAGCCGTTGAACCAACTCGGCAAAGACCGCCATTGCTAGCTCCTCCCTACGCCAAGTATCGTGTATAAAAAAAAAAAAAAAACTGGAAAAAAAAACTGGACCGCCCAAACAACCGCTATGCTGTGGTGCACAAATCCCCTGATCCATGTGTAACGCCAGTGCATGTGTGTCGCAGAAAATTCCTCGCCGACCTGCCAAGCCAAGCATGCATAACTAAAACAAATCTCTCAGTACCCAACACTACCGGGCATCTTTCCCAGAGAATGAGAGGTGAACTGCTTCTTCGGGGGGAGGTGGTTGTGGCAGAAAAGCTTCTCCCCGCTACGAATGAGACAGCCGCTCTTGGATGCGTCAATCATGGTGGTAGCCGGGTCGGCCTCTTCGTTGTCGGCCTTCTGGCAGCATTCGATGTTCCTGACCCATCGGTTGTTGACCACGTCGTGGATCGAGGTGCGCTGGTCCGGGTTTGGGTTGAGCATCTGGAGGAGAACTCTTCGGAGGGCGGGGGGTCTGACGCCAAAGTCGAACGCCTTGACTTTGGGATAGTCCATCTCCGTGATGGCCGGGTTTTCGGCGTCCTTGTGTGATGCGTTCCACTGCGCCCACCCACGGACAAGCTCGTTGAAATTCTTGTTGGCGGCGGAGTTATCGCCTTCCTGCGCCTTCTGCCAGATGGCACCACCAAAAACCAGATGAAGCATGACCACGGCCGAACTCCACACGTCCACGGCACGAGGGTCATAATCACCCTCCTTCTTCAGCACCTCAGGTGCCAAGTAAGGCATGCTGCCGCAGATGCCGGGCGCGCAGCGACGTATTTCGCCCATGTTCTTGCCGCACTGGCCTCCAGATTCTCTAAGTCCGGGGTGCGAGCCGCAAAAGACCTCAGAAACGCCGAAGTCTGCAATCTTGAGGGCGCTGTCGCTGGTGATGAGGAGGTTCTCGAGCTTGATGTCTCGGTGCGCGATGCCATTGGAGTGGAGATAGTGCACACCCCGAACGAGCTGTTTGAAGAGACACAAACGGTCCTTCTCCTTGTCGTCGCCCTTGAGGTAACCCTCCTTCACCAGCCCGTACAGATCTCCTTCCGAACAAAACTCCATGACGTGGTTCCAACGGCCGTGGTCGATGCAGAGTCGAAATGTCGTGACCACGTTGGGGTGGTTCAGACTCTTGGATAGGGTGTACTCGGATTTGATCTTCTTCTCGTACTCCTCCACCGTCTCCAGGCGCGATTTGCGGCGGAATTCTTTGACCGCAACGAGTTCGGCGGGGCATCCCTTCCTGGCCATCGTCTTGACCTTGCCGTGACCGCCCTTGCCGACCGACTTTGCATGGCGGCCGAGCAGCTTGTTCTCGTACTCAAATTCCGACTGCAGCTCGACCACGTCGACCACGAAATCATCAGGCAAGCTCACGCTCATGCGGCGAGCCTTGAGGCCGGTGCCGGTTTCCGCCGGCATTTCCCAGATCTGCCTTTCGATCTTCTCAACGTTGACCGGGCCGTGTGGCGTGGAGGCAACGAGGACCTTCTCCTGGTTGGTGTAATCAAAACTGCTCGCGCGACGTCTGAGTTGCAGTTCAGCATTGTTCGGAACATGCGGGCGGGAGCGCAAAAAGTTGGTCGAAGCACGTGGCTTCTTTTTGACAAACTCGTCGGAGCCGGGCACGGTTGGCGTCGACGCCTGCTCCTTGCTCCGGATAGCCATCTCTACAGGCGATCCCGGCGAGGGCGGAGTGTTGGAGCGAGTAGTAGCCGAACTCCTGTTCATGGACCACCTTCGAGCTGGCACCTTTCGTCCGCTCTCGTGCACCGGGTGCTCCGAGTATCCGACACCACTGACGGCGTCAGACTTGTCCGGATGGGTGACACGTTTGAGAAAGCTCGACATGTTGCGACGAAGAGACGAGCTGCTGAAAGTGGGCCGCCTGGTGTGAGGGTGTGCAGCGGGATCCTGGTCGGCCGAGGAGGCGGCGGCGGTGGGCGGCGGCGGCGTTGCTGGCTCAGCAGCACGAGGTGTTGTTTGGGTGTTGGAAATAACGGACGAGGAAGAGCTCTGGGGGGGTGCTCTCGGCGGGGTATCACCGTCAGTATTCAGCACCAGGGGCGGCTTGGAGCCGGGCGTGGTGCCGGCCCGCACGGCTGGAAAGGAGGTGACGCTTTGGTCGGCCTGTTCCTGGGCCACGTCCGGATGGATTTCGTGAGTGGCAAGCGTTTGAAAATCCTGAGACTGGCGGCCACTCACGGGAGTGACGGGTTCGTTGGCGACCTCGCTGTCGGTCTCATCACCCTCTTCCAGAATGGGATCTGTAAGCTCGGTGGGATATTGGCGTGGCGATGATGAGTAGCTGGACCTGTCGGAATTGGGACGCACAGAGGACGGGTCTGGAGAGAGAAAAGTTGAGCAGAATGTTCGGTTGACGACAAGGCTTTCTTGACTATGGTGAGGGAGAGGAAGGGAAGGTGAAGAAGCAGAAGCAGAAGCAGAAGCAGAAGCTGAAGCAGAAGTGGCAGAAGAAGGGGGGAGCCGTTGGTGGCTTATATCAAAGAGGGTGAAGATACCTAATGAGGACGTCTGCGTAGCCGCAGCAGCCAGCGCTGAGATGGTTGCCATTGTGACCGATTATGTAGTGCGATAAAAAGCCCAACGGGAGCAGACGAGCGGCACGCAAAAAGCCAGCCGGCTTGTCTGGTTCTTCAATACGTCAGGGTCCGGCCGCCGCTTAGCGTGCGATTGAACGCAACCACAGCGGGACAGGGCACGAGGGGTTCTGAGTAGCCAGAGAGCCGGAAATCCAGCTTCAACCATGTATAGTGTAAGGTACACCACTGGCTTATCTGGGGACCACCAAACCACCACTCTCGGCGTAACCGGTCGACCCTGTATGCCTGAAGGGTATTATTGCTGGAACGGCCAGAAAGACGCCTGTCTGGTTCTGGGTGCTTCGAGCTGCAGGTAGGGGCTCACACACCACCTTTTTCCTCTCCTTGGAAAAGGACCCTCTTGTTTTTTTTTTCTCGCACTATTAATCAGCCAACTGGGAACTCAGCGATGGCGGCTCACTGCTGCGGTTTTTTTTTTGGTGGACGCTTGCGGGAGCAAAGGCGCTCGCAAGAAGGTTCACCGGCAAAACCGTGGTGTATATATATGCAGGGCCGCGCAAGTCGACCACGAAGCAATCTTTTCTGTCTGTCTGGTCGTTCCCAGCCAAGCCTGTCTCAATGAGCACGGCGAGATTTGTGTAGCCCTGTGTAGCTTGTAGCAGGGCGTGGCGCTGTGGTCCAAGTCTCCAAAACGGCCGAGATCTACACGTTTAAATACCGGTGGTCTCTCGCGCTTCTTGGCGGTCGATTCGCATGGGAAGGTGTTGTTCGGCCAGGAATGGAGAGAGAGAGAGAGAAAGGCAGAGAGAGAGAGAAAGACAGAGAGAGCGAGAGAGAAGAAGGTTGATGTGCCCGTGGGCCAGAAACTATAACGACATCGCGGGATGGGTCGGCTTCGAAAGGGGAAAAGATTCGAAAAACGAGTTTTTGGCTCAAGAAGACGAGACGGTTTGGTAATGTATGGGACGGATGGACAGCTGCGGGCAACAGGATCCCGGGGGGGTCGCTCTTGAGGGTTTTTGGGCGATCGGGGTGGTGGGGGTGAGTGTTAGCGCTAGCGCACGTTCGTTTAGGTGGTTCCAGGGTGGCTGTATGGAACCCGCTGGGGACCATGGGGACTGGGTGTGCTTTGCTTAACCACAGCGGGGTCCTCCTCTATTCTGCTCAACACATAACCGCAGGTTGGATAATTTCGAGCTGGAAGCCCTCAACCCCCAGCCAGAGCGGACTCGGAGACGCAAGCTTACCTTTCAGGTTGCTCTGTGGGTGTCCCGTCTCTCCATCTCTCATGCTCACTCACTAGGTACATGGTATGTTACGGGCACACTGAGCTCAATCCAATGCGGCCGAAGGCGTCGTTGTTCACACAATCATAAATAAAAATGCAACCGCAACTCGAAGAGAGGTTGTAGCGAGTAACCTCGCGCCGGTCTCTGACTGAGTTGGGAAGCGGCCTGAATCGTAGGCGGCTGTACAGGTACCTACCTCCTCGGCCGCTCTGAGATTGCAGACGCCAAGGGGGCCCACAGACCTCACCACCAGTGATTTCGCTGATATGCTTCCCCCGATGCACTCCGCACGCCTGCGTGTTGCAATTAGAACAGTGGAATCATCAAACAAGTGTTGGAGGGGGGCCCGGGTGTGAACAAGTGACACCAGAAAAGCTCCTCGCCGTGAGGGCTACTTGTGAGCGTCCAATGGGCTGCTGGGCAACAGGCCTGCACTGCTGGAACGAAGGTTGCATTGAAGCAATGCCATGAAACCTCAAAAACCTCAAGAACCTCAAGTTTTCAAATCATCTCAACTTACACCAGAACGGCCTTAGGGGAGTCCCCTGCCCGTGACAACAGGCACGACATTGGCGGCTGGAACCTGTGCACGTACCGGGCACAGAGACTCCACTGGTGGCATGGAGGCTCCACCCCCACCAGGCGCCGAGAGGCCGAGGATGAGGAATTGCTGCGGGGAGAGGGGTTATCGAGAGCTGGTGGATGGCGGGGCACATTTGTTACCTTGTTCGTCTGTTCCGCTTCTCGTGGCTTTCTAGAAATCGCAGACGGAGAGACGGGATGGGATAGCTTCACTTGTTGGTCCAAGTCTCTATCTTGATTTCTCGCTTAGTGCCACCTCTTGATTAGAGGAACCCCCTCTCCTGGAGCATGTCGGAGCAGTCGGCTTTGAAACCTACCCTATCGTATACACTGCGCCAAGGACTCGAGGAATTACCAAGCCCTCCTCCTAAATATGCCGCAATATCATCTGCGAGTCGGCTTTTGTTGTGAGCGTTCCATGTTGTTGATCGCAGATCGAACTGCACTATACCCGGAGGAAAGCAGGGTGGCGGTTTTGCCAGCGCGATGGCTGCATCGGGACTGTCATCTTGGCGGGGTCTCTGAACCGCGTTTACACACGCAATCGATGATCTCGGCTCTTTTCTCTTTCTTACCTTTTTCTTGTGGCTCCTCGAGGCCTCACCTTGTACATGTCGTTAGTCGATATCAGAAACGCTGAGCGTGACTAGCAATGGGTACGCGTATTTGGGGCAGCCAGAAAGCAACATTTGCATGTTTCAAATGCCAGCCATTTTCAGCTTTGAGACTCCAACCTCGAGAACCAAAGCAACGGATGGATGCCTTTTCCCAACTGAGCGAATCCCTGCCGCGGACTTGAGACCTCTGCAAGGCCGACTTGCGTCATCGTCTGGTGGTGTGCCCGTTGTTTAGCAGAACTGCAGCGAGAATAACCTCACTCCTAACGGGAAAGGGGGAGGCTACCCCGCTTACCCTGCCCTTGTACATCGAACTAATGGGCACTAAGGCAAAGGCTGGTGGTGGTGGTGTCCTCTTCTCGAGTCTCTTCAAGAACAGCTTTCATCAACACCGACAACATCCCACCAGTGCATCCCAACGACCTGCCCCCGAAGGCTGATCTCAGCCGGGGTTACATGTTGATCAGAAGAAACAGAGCGGGAATCCTTGCGGCGGCAATTGCATCATTTGCTGCAGTTGGAAACCTGTTATCGCTCCTTCAAGAACACAAAGTGACAAACAAAACGGACAGGGTTGCAATCAATGGATTTGGGGGCGTCATTGTCTTGTGTCATGGCACTGGATGTGGATTGTCTTATTCTCAGGGCAAGTCAGCACGCGACATTCGCCCTCTCCACCCGCCGCCAGCAGGTCCCACAAGGCCGGCCGTGAGAATAAAGTTCAGCCTCCTCTTTCAGCAAACCCGTCACACGGAAAACGGCAGGTTCAAGTTCAGAAACAGACGGGTTACATTGTGCGGCCTCTCTCAGCCCCTCAGGAATCTAGATTCTCACTCAAGCTGGCCAGTGAGTTGCCGGTTGATCGATTGATGGGGGGAGGGGGTTGCTTTATCGTCGTACAGTGGGCCCCGGTTATCCGAATTCAGGTCTCACTTGTCGTGTGTTGCTTACTTAAGATATCCAGCTTCCTGGGACATCTTCCAACGACCGCTGTGTCTCTCTGCTCGTGGGGCGTGACGCAAGGAATTGATGGAACAAAAGCGCGGTAGGCAACGACACAAACTACCGGACATTCTGGTACGCAACCCGGCGGCGAACCTGGCGTTCTTATGGCATGTCAGGTACTCAGCGCAGCGAGCCGTTGCCAAGGGCTCGGCGTTCGTCACCGCGTGCTCTCCGTGCGGCCCTCCCCCTTCGGCATCCGTTTCCGCCCGTTACTTTTCCAACACCCTTCACCGGCCGGACGCACAAGCCATCCCGGACCTTACACTGACACTGTCAACCAAACTCCAGCTACGCACTCTGCCCAAAACGGAAAGCCGTCACCGAGAAAATCGTCGTTCGATTTTCCGAGGGCGAGTGGAGCCTGTTATCGCTTCCCCCACGTTCCTTCTCCATGATTTCCCATCGACTGGCTCGCTTGTGATGCACTGCATCTGCAGCATTCCCAAAACGACGCCAAGTGCAACAACACTTCTGCCGCCCACCAACCAAACCTGCCGCCCCGTGCAGTTTGTAGCAGCATGCTATTACCATATAATTGCTAAATGCGGACCTCTTTTCCCTGTCAGAAGAAGCACGGGCTTGGCAGCCACACTCTCGCACACTCCAGCAGCCATGGGAAGAAACATCTCCGGCCCTGTCAGCCAACAGTCCATCGCCGAACGCCCATCACGCCGTCCATGAATCTGCCGCGTGGTGTGAGAGCGGAAGAGACCGGGTACGGATAATCAGAATCATAACTTCACTCTTCTCCCGGTCCAGCCAGCAGATCGATGTTCCGCAGGGTCGCGGCGGTCCAGCGACACAAGGCAGCGCATCGACCGGCTTGGATAGGTCGAGATAACTCACCAGCTCGTCAGACTGTCTTGGCGTTTCGATCTCCCGTCTGGGCATTGCTTTCTTGCGCCTCGTCTGTCTCGGCTTGAGTCGATGTGCTCGATCGTGCTGCAAAGGGGCAAGCCTTCACCGATCCTTGGACGCTCACCGGCGCGTCACTCTGCTCGCTCTTTCTCGTCGGCCTGTCCCAAGCCCAAGGGCCTGACAGACACCCTTGCAAGGCGATGCCGAGAAAGGCTTGTTCATTCCCCTCCCCTCCGTTGCTTTTGTTTCCCCGCTCTTCAAACGACGTCGGGTTCGATATCGACCGGGATTGGGACGTCAATACCAGTCGAGGCTTGCCGCTCAGGACTGGTCGACTGAAAAACACCAATGGGCTGTTGCCAATTGAGAAGCAGTATTCTCAAGACCTCGTCAGAGCCCGCATGATTCACACAGCAACGGATGCGTCCTGCTGTGTCCGCGATAGTATGCTTTGTGGCTTGAGTCTTTTTTCCCGCGCTCAGGGTGTACAGAGGCCTTCCTGATCAGCCATCCGTTCCCCAAGTACGACCCAAAACATGGCAGATGTGAAGGATGGGGAGAGGGGGTGTGGGCACGGAAGGAGAAGAGGAGGTGTTCCGCACTCTTGGATGGGAGGAGCCGTGTGGATGCCGCTCTGGTGCGTGAACTCGTCTCCAGACCGAACTCACTCCTCTGCGTCCTTGGGCAATGGAGAACAAGTGACGGACGAGAGACCATCTTGGATTCCAAGTTCCCTCGTGCTCGTGGGAGCCTGCCCTTTTCAAAGCTCCATATCTCTTGGCGGAACCAGAACCAGAACCGGCGTTTCTTCACGACCCCATTTTACAACCTGCTCCGAGGCGGGAGGCTAAGTTTGCGGGAGATATCATCGGTTCGTTGAGACTAGCTTTCATTGAGGTTTGTATGCGTTACTCTGTATGCCCTCCCAGTGCCCCTGACATGGAACCTGCCCCGTCTGGGCGGTCTGATTGGCTCTACCATGCAATAGGGTAGAAGGAACCAAGCGTTCCACGACGGCCTTTGGCACTCTGAACTTTCCCAACATGGCAACGAACATGGTCTGATATCAGCAAGGTGAAGTTCAGCCAGCCTGGCCAGCACATCATGATAGACATGGAAAAATCCCGCACGCAACGTGTGTTTGCATGTTGTTTGGGACAGGGCTAACCGCCATCCACCTCTCCTATCTGGTTCGTCTCGTGATTGGGCTGACCCAGGCGTCAAGTGCTAGATGTACTGGATACTTTGCTGTAGTTAGCTGCCAACTAGTCGCATCATTTGACCGCTAGCCAGCTTTGTTGCTTCCCTTCTGCCACGACCAAGCCAACGCCAGCAAACACCACGACATTCGTAAGCTTTCACATTCGTCTGTTGCGGAACTTATCGACGAGTTCGGTACCTGCAGCCGAACAAGGACGCCGTGAACCACTTGGCATCGGTATTCCGTCGCTTGGCAAGGAAGCCAAGACGGTCAACCCAGGACCCCTTTTTTTCTTGACATTTACGTATGATCTTGGGATATCGAGATGGGATGCTGACACAGCTTCGGACCAAGCCCAAAAAGACCGGTAGCCCAAGTGCTCGGATCCTCGAGGAACAACATCACGGGACGGGATGGCACACCCCATCATATTTTCGCCGACCCGGAGGCCGGCTGACGTAGCGAGCAGGTTTGCACAGCTTGAAGCCAACCCCAACAACAACCCCCGAGGACCCCAAAGAACGCCCTGCCGCCCCAAGCACGCCCGATGAGTGGCCGGAGGTGGTGATGACGCGAGGTGACCCCGACAAGCTTCCGACCATCTGCTTGGTGGTCCCCAAGACAGGATGTTAAGCTTTTGTCGGAAAAGTCGTGCGCCCCCTCTGGCATTGGGCTCCTTTTGTTATTCCCGCCGTGCCGTCTTTGCCGGGTCCGCTGACTGGCAGCACCGTTCAGCTGCTGCTGCGCTACGTGGAAGCGTCTGAAATCGCCGTCCTTTCTGTCGCGTTGTGGGAAAAGCGAACCACCATAGAAGCCGCGATTCACAATTCTTTCGATTTCTTGGTTCTTTTTTTTTTTTTTTTTTTTTTTTTTTTTTGTGGGGGTTTCATACGTACTTTTGTAATTTGATCACGACTGGTGGAAGCTTGGCTTGGGGTGTTATCTGAACATGCCAAACAAGCAAGTTGACAAGGAGGGCCATCAAGACTTCTTGGGTTGCATCTTTTTCACCCAACCTACCAGCCAAGAAGAGACATTTACCCTTACTATTCCCATTGCCATCTTTGGGAGAAACTCCTTGTGATGCTAGTTTTCCACATCGTAGAGCCTAGTGTCTCATACCCATCAGATATCCACACACACATAGACACACACACACACACACACACACACACACACACACACACACACACACAAGTTTTATCGTTTCATCCGCCGCCGCTCTTTACCGCGCGATCCCCTCCGAACCGCCCGAACGAGCGAGCGACGGGAGCGAGTCCTGGCCCTCCTTCCGGGTGCGGGTCTGAGTGGATCTCGCAACACGGCAGATGCAAAAACCACGGACCAGGGTAAGACCCGGGACCCCGACTCCCCGAAGTTGCGATGGATGATGATGATGATGATGATGATGATGATGATGATAATGGGAATGGGGTGATGAATGTTCAGCCTACCACCGAAGCCGGGAATGGTGATGTTGTTGTTCAAGGTGGGGTGTGGTGGGGGCTGCACACACGGGACCCGGCGGGGGTGGGAACCAGTGTCCGGTTGTTTTGTTTTATGTATAGCCAGCCGTCTTTTGTTCGGTCTCTACAGTACGTAAAAATTAAAAAATAAATGAATAAATAAATACAAAATAAAAAAACCATAAAAATGAAAAAACTTAAAAAAAAAATTGAAAAAAAATAACACAAAAACTAAATAATAAATAAAAAAACCCAAAAAAACATAAAAAGTGAAAAATAAATAAAAAATACATAAAAAATAAATAAAAAATAAATAAAAAATAAATAAAAAATAAATAAAAAATAAATAAAAAATAAATAAAAAATAAATAAAAAATAAATAAAAAATAAATAAAAAATAAATAAAAAATAAATAAAAAATAAATAAAAAATAAATAAAAAATAAATAAAAAATAAATAAAAAATAAATAAAAAATAAATAAAAAATAAATAAAAAATTGTCACGGCTTGACACTTGGTGGAGCGCGGGGCGCACCACGGACCAATCGTTAGTACAGGAACAAGGACCAATCAGAACTGGATCATTGGGATCGAGGATCGATCCAGAAGAGTCAATCCCAAAAGGGACGGTATCGATAAGATCGAGGGTCGAGTCAATCGATCCAGGACAGTGCCAGGCTTGGCATAAGGTCTATATATACGGAGGAACTGGCTGGTGTAGATAGACAGTTCCGCAGTATGCAATACAAGTCACAATCGTTGGTATTCAGACTATTGTGATAGAGACAAGCCATTGTTGTACACTATTTAGCTGTAACGAACCAGGATTGTTCAGAAGTGCCTTCAACCAGTATTCCTTTCAGAGGTTCTGGATAGGGGTTCGTCACAAAAATATATAAAAAAATATATAAAAAAATATATAAAAAATAAATAAATAAAAAGAAAGCCGATTAGTCACGATGGAGGATTGCAGATCTGTGAAAGGATTTTGTTATTACGTACAATTCCAACCCACTGTAGGCAAAGGTCGGCATGTTATGGGGGGCATATATGCATGTGAGTTTGTACATGGCAGGTGCGTAGACGGTCAGAGACAGGTGGTGGGTTTCCCGGTTTTCTGGGAAGTTCTGGAAGGGGGTTTTGAAGGATATAAAATGGCCCTATCAAGGTTGAGATATGCAGCACGTGTCAGATTAGATTTGAGGAAGCCTCAGCGGGATATGTAAGCAAGTGTTGGTGGTTTTGTGTTCCCCCAACGCGAGGTTTGATTGTTGATGTCGATGGTAGACAAAAGAACAGCTGTCCAAAGCACCTTGACACATTGCATGGGGAGGCCGGAAAGGGGGAAACAAGGAGTGTCGAGTATCACGCGACCACGTTTCATGGTGTGATCTCCAGTCATTCTGGGTGAGTTTGGCCCCTGTCTTCTTTTTTTTTTGGGGGGTTGCGTGTTGGCAAGAAAAGCCAACGAGGTTGGATAAGAGCAAGTGCCGGTGGGAAGAAGAAGCGCTATCCTGGGAACAAGTCCTGGTTTTCTCCACCTGGGGGGCTTGGGAGGGAGAGTCCACCGGACTGACTCGGGAGTTGTGAGGAGAAGTGGGAAAAGCTTAATGGGAAACGTTTCTGTAGGGAGGAGAACATGACAGGAAAACAGGGAGCTTGGCTCAGTTGGAAGAGCGCAGGTCTCATATGAAATTTGTCAGATTTGATGACAAGGAGAAATATGATCTGGTTGCATAACATCAGAGTTATCCTGAGGTCGTGAGTTCGAGCCTCACAGTTCCCATTAGTTTGGTTCCCTGGTCCGAGGGGAGTGTTTATGTAATTTTTTTTTGTCTTTGTTGGTGTTGTTTAGTTAATTAGTTAGTTACTAGCTACATCTCTTTTTCTGGGTGGCTGCCTTGTGGTGTTTGTTATGGAAGGGTGTGTTCCCTTCAAAGAACAGAACATTGCTTCCATTACATTGCTTCCATTACATTGCTTCCGTTACATTGCTTCCGTTACATTGCTTCCATTACGTTTGAGCACTGCTCTTACCCCTTTTCCTTCTAGGGTTTACCAAAAAAGGCGCTGCTCTTTTCTCGGGGTCAGACTCAAAAATATTCTGCTGTACAACACAAGTGTCGGCCTGGGCCTGTTCGCAGACTATTTCCTGGTTTTTTTCGATCAAGAATGAAGAAGACCCCAGTCTCGAGACGTGGTCACCGGTTAAGGGTCTTTAGTACAGGTATAACGATCACTGCATATGTAGTCAGCGATTCTCCCAACACCTTGCCTGCTCCTGAGACTTAAGATACTGGGACAGCATTGTTATGTGGTCATAGCTGTACTCCTCAGAACTTGGAAAAAGTACCTATGTATTGCCTTGGAAGTGATATGTGTTTGCTCGAACTCAGAACGGGACTGATGTCCTTCATTGTTTCGACCTCAACATGGCGAAACCTATAACATGACTAAAACACTCCTTCCATATTCCGACTCTGGGTTCTACTTGAAGACCGCCTCTCTAATGGCATGGCTAAACCGTGTGAGCATGGTGCAAGTTGGTGTAACCCCTGAACAAATGCCATACTGCCAATCAGCTCATGAGCCATTCTATGTTCCACCTACATACACAAGAACTCTCAAGACTACCTTTGAGTAACTTTCGAGTACTATTGCCGCTTTACACGAGAACAGCTCACAGCTACCCAGATATCTGAAGCCTCGCCGAAGCTGTGAACAGCAAATCATCGCCGCTGCTAACGAGGTGATAGCATAGGTACTGAACGGCTCGGCCTCTGTGATAGATCACAGAGACGTAAGCTGCCAAGTTTTGTGTCTCACCCAATACAGAATACGGGACCAAATCAAGACGAACCAGAGGGCTGCCCTGCTTCAAGCCCTGTTATTGACCGCGTATGTGATCGACGCATCAAAAGCATCGCCCCTGAAACATGAGCCTATTTACACAGAATAGCTTGACAGAGCCACGATGATTTCTCTACCCCGACAGCACTTAAAGTACCTACCTTATCATTCTTATCTGGAATACCTATGACTGATACAGACTTCTCATCTCAACCCAACGACTCACATTTCACACTGTCTTGTCCTCTGAATAACCCAACCCCCACCCCCTTCCTTCTGAAAAATGACAAACACAAGAAAAAAGAGCCCGCCAAGACGGCACTCGGTATTTTCATCTTTTTTCACAGCAGATTTGCCAAGTGTTACACCTGCAACCTTTCTACGAGAGAAGACCGAACAGCGGCGCGGTGAGCCTCTTGGCAGGTGATACACCTGGGATGAGGACTGTTGAGCAACAGGGAGTCTCTTGGCAGGTGGTACACTCGCGTTCGGGGTGACTATTGCTTTGATAGATCCATGCTGGGTCATACCGTCATACCGTCATACCTTCCAAGTTCTCGTAGAACCCTCCTAGTGGTTTTGTTATCTACAGTCTTGCTAGCGGTGGGTGAGTATGAACGAAAGCCTTGTGCGCAAGCTCTCTTCTCACCTCCTCAGACGGGCAGGTATCACCACCCTTGGCAAGACACTCCTTCTAGAGAGCCGGAGAGTCACCTTTGCCAAGAGGTTTTGCTGGGCGTGGTCTGCAGTTAGGCATGTGAGAGTCGTATGGGGAGGCAGGTATCTCTCTCTACTTTATCTTTTGTTGTCTGCACGGCGTGAGAGCACAGCATGGTCAGCACTTGGCCCTTATGCCACCACCCGTCGCATCAGCTATCCGTATCCTCCAGCGGTAAAGCCATCCGCAAAGGACGGAGATCAAGGCCCATCGTAGATGAAGTCGTGCAAGGCAAACCTTCCAGAAGCTCTCTGTCCGGGTGATTCCATGCAGCAGTGCCCTTCGCGACAGACTGATTTTTCTCTTCTTGCCTTGTACCTATGTCGTGACACGCTAAGAAATCGTGGAAGTGTCGACCACGAATCAATGGCGTGCTCCAAGTTGGCTGACTGTAAGGTTCTTTGGGCGATGTGAGAGAATGAGGGAAAGAGACATGGAAAATGTGACTGGGGCCGAAGGAATCGAAATCAGGAGAACCCGATAGCAAAAGTCTGGGAGTAAGAATAGCTGTGTTTGCGACACTGTGCTCAATGCGCGCAGATCAGCAGATGGTTGATCGGTCATCACCACGCTTCTTGAAGCTTGAACTTGCAGGTGAGCTTTGCCGGCCTAGACTTGTGAACGAGGGAAGAAGACAACGTTACTTTGCTTGACAGTGATGAAAGCTGGACTGGCCATCGTCCAAACGGTTGACTGTTTGGTGCAACAATTGCCTTGTTCTGACGGATGACAGCCGTGACACTGTAGCACCTCACCGCCAACCCTTCACATGCTGGCTGTTTGCCCCATGACTGAGAAAGACATTGAGCACAAAGCCACCGCATTTAAAGCCAGGCGGCAATAAGCGGCAGGCAAGGAGGTTTTGTGTCCGAGCACCGCAAGACCTAGAACGCCTTGTCTTGTGGCCTGTCCCAGCGCGAACAACTCAGAGCCCGACGGGGAGTTAGGCAGGCGTACCCGCGGTGAGCACCCTTATGACTTGTCCGAAACAGCTGGCCGAGCTGGTTGCTATCTGTTGTTGCAGGTATCGGATCGTCTCTCCTGAACCGAAACAAGCACGACGCACCATGTCGGCATGCACTTGACATGCCGCCCTTTCTCGCTAGTCACTTTTCAGCTCAGCAAGAAGAAGCAACCACGGGGAGGTGAGATGTGAGTCCGGAGAAGTAGTTTGCCGAGTGCTTCCACGACGGCCCGAAGAGCTTGTTTGTTTCTTGCTCTGGGTGGTCATGATGGTGTGTCCAGAAGACTTGATCGGCTTTGAGTGTCAGTTCTGCTTCGTGATACTATCAAACATCATTGGTGAGTGGTCGCTACTTGACAAAGCCAGCGATGTGGTTGGGCGAGGCAGAGTGAAATGTTTCGTCACATACCAAGTCGGATTGAGTTCAAGTTTTTTTTTTTTCCTCCCTGGCTTGCGTTGCTTCTTCTGTCAGTTATCTACCAACAGGAAGGCTATCCGCTGTCTCAGCGGAAAAAGAAACCAGCATGGCGATCCTGCCGCCCTTTATCAGCCCCTCCATCCCCCTCACCAGAATGATGATGATAAATGGAGGGAGACGTCCGGTCGTTCAGAGTGTGAGGAAATCACCTTTTTCCAGAGCAGTTGTGTCTTCTATCACTCGTTCCTTCCAACAAACACTCTTTTATGGGTCAGTTGCTGGTCATAATTCTCGTCGCCTTACCGCCTTATACCACCGCCCTTCAAACCGCCACTCAACACCGCTCTCCTTCCAGAGCGACTCTGAGACCGACTTTGCCCTGAGCATCGAGTGTAAGAGTACCCCGCGTTAGACCGTCAACACTTTCTCTCTCGCTCAGCAACCCAAACACTTCTCTCGCTCAGCAGACTCAACACCTCTCTTGAATCTCACGAACGCTCACCACTCACTCAGGCACCCTGAACCATACCACACCAGGTCACAGGATAATCTCCCATCATGTGCGAGTACAAGCAGGTATGCCCTCGAAATCTTTGTTCTCCTTCTCCCAGTCTTGCTTGGCTCTCGTATGGTTTTTCTCGCCCTTCTGGCTGTTGTTCTGTCGTCCCATTCCAGTCGCGGCCGCTTGTTTTGTTATGTTTTTGTTTTCTTGTGGATGTCGACCTCCTCCTCGTCTTCGCTTCCGGGCAGGTCTCCATCTCTGTCCCGTCCGGTCCGTTTGCTTGTGCTGTTTCTCGTTCCACAATCTTCCCGCCCCCCTCCTCGCGTGTTGAACCAAGCGCTCGTGAACGCCCCTATGGCCCATGTGCTAATGCTGATCAGAGAGAGTACCTCATCTGCGGCCACCTGCGCTGGCTCGCGACCAAGCATTGCGAAAAGTTCACGCAGTATGGCAAAATTGCCAGGTGTGAGCCCAAGATTTTGGAGTTTGAGGAGTCGTGAGTGTTTTTGCTCTCCCACTTGCTTGTCCCTCGATATGCTTGGTCGACTGATTCTGCTGTATAGTCCCAAAATCTGTGGCAACTGCCTCACCAAGGACAACCCGCCGCACCTGAAACTCATGTTGGATCCTAACTCGCCCATGGGGCGCTATTTATCCCGCCCTTGAGGCGGTTGGCTTCGGGCGGGCTCTGGGAGGACTTTGGGAGGACTTTGGGAGGACTTTTGGGGGGGTTGGGTGGAATGAGCTGTTGACGAGACATAATGGTATCCTGGGCTAATAATGGATGGGATATTTGGGTCGGAATCGGAACAGTATGGGCTCTGGATGGTTGCATGGGAAAAATAATCTGGGCCTCTTCTTTTCTGATCAGAATGCCTCTCGCTGTCTGCTTTCGATGCCTATTTCGAGTCTGACAGTGCTTTTGTGCTTCTTTTGAGATCTCGGGCTGATCTTGGAAGGCTCATGTTTGATGGCCCGACGTCTAATTGTGCTGTGTTGAACACCTGCATGTCGGATATCAGCTTTCCCCAACATCCGTACCTAGTGTGCCAAGTTCCGTTCTCCTGCTTGCGATCCCCCCACGATGCCCCGATGTCTCCCGTCAGAGAGTGTCTCTAGCATATCTCGATTTGTCCCTTGTGTTTTCCTTCCAGCGGTTTTTGGGAGACCAATGTCCAGTGACTCCCTCGCCTTCTGTCCTGGTTCCCTGTCCACATTCATTTGCAGTTCTTCCTCCATCCGTAGCCAGACAACCCACAGCATCTACATGTTCTCCCTTGGAGAGAGCATGCGGTGGCGCAGCCGTAGTCCGCAGCATGTGGTTGGTCCTCTCCAGACAAGAAGCATTCTGTGCAAGCCCTCCCTCCCTCGCACCCTGTAGGCCCGACCGACTCCTGCATCAATCCGACTACCGGCATTTTTGCGCGCTTTTTCTTCTTCGGCCAAAGCAAGCAAGCCAACCTCAATTCCATTTCCACGAACCGCAAACCACTTGCTTGCGTGGTGGGATGGGATGCGTCGGCCGTTTCGCAGCTCTCTCGACAGGGCCCGTACTCAGAGTCCCGGATTGTTCCAATGAGCTCCTCCCCGAGCTCTTGATAAACTGGATAACGATCAACACCTTGCGTGGCACCTGCTTGGTAGCAGCAAACACTCCGGTCCGGGTTCCGGCCTTAGGCTGACAGTTTCCCCAGGGTCCTGGACTGACAGTTTCCCTAGGGGTTCTAGACCCTGATGTAAAAAGGGACCCCTTCCGCAGCTTCCGCTTCCATTCTCATCGTCGGGGGCAAGACCCCAAAAACGCACGGCATCTTTTGGTTGATGGAACCCCATTTTTGGTTCCCCTCACCCACAGACAATCACCCACAGACAATCACCCACAAACAATCACCCACAGCACGCACGCACGCCATCTCAATTCCTCGAGCTGCCCAAAATGCGGAGAAAACACGGGGGAGGGGGAGGGCAAATTGACGGTCTGCGAGTCGTGGGAGTCTGGCTCATAAACCCTCCTCGTGACCATGAATTTATCGAAAAGGTGCATCCAACCCCCGCAACGACAGAACAGAGAAAAGAGGCACAACATGGATTGGGACCTGCTGTGCCCAATCAGATCCGGCAAAGATGGCATTTTGAGCGTGTGATTGGCCAGATCATCCCACTGAGCGTCCGCGGGCCGCTCCCCGCATCAAACCCCGGCCGTCCCAGGGGTCTTTTTCTCTTTCGGGGGTTTTGCTTGCGCTAGCACGAACTCGGGGGAACTAGGGTTTTGATGATAGAGAAACGATGTTCTTCTGTTTCTATTTGGAAATGTTTTGGTTTGCTTCAGATGTCTTTTGTTTTTGGTGTTTGATAGGTCGGCTTCGGACCGAAAACCAGGCATTTGACAGAGCAACACCGGGTTTGAAACAAAGTAGGGCAGCCAATGAAGCCTCCCGAAGCCGGATTGGGGTTGCAGCTGTCAGGAACGGCTGCAAAGGCATAAAAAGCGTCGGTGGACCCTTGCTGACTGCCGGGGCGGTTTGTACCGAGGAGTTTAGTTGTGTGGTGCCAACACATCCACAGCAGCTTCTTTCCCTCCCAAGCCCCCGGTTGACTCTACAGTGGAAGAGTCAGACAGACTCTCTGTCCGACATCAGTCTGTCTGCCAGGTCGATGGCGGTGATGCTCTGCTTTGGCCTTTGTAGATTGGGAAGCGTTTCCACTATTTGCCTTGTTTTGTTCAGCAGACAAAAAGGCGGTATCCTTTTGGAACTGGCCAACTGCCGCCCGTCCCCACAAAGCGACCGCCAAGTGTCAAGGATGGCCGGGCAGAGTCCGGCGAATTTGTTTACCGCCGGCCGGCCGGTCTTTGGGCAGAAAGATGCTGTTCTGTTGTTGGAAAAAGAGTAGCATCCGAGATGGAAAAATGAACATACTTTGTACGAAACACAACGACAAACCAAAACTGGAAGGCGGCGCTCGTGGTTTCGCTTGGGCCAACCGGCTGATGGGCCGTGGGGGGGGAGGGAGGGGGAGATATGCTGAGGGTTCTGTGTTGCAGTGCCGCTCCCCGCTGAATGGGAATGCGACCCGCAGATGCCGCCGGGAGGACCCACTTTTCTGATCGCGTGTTTCGTCACAACCCTCTCAGCTGGCTGCTGGCAGACAGACAGCAACTGAACAAGGCTGCCTACCCTGCCACGTCCCTTCTTCAAAACTCCATGCCCCCGTGCCGCAAAACATTCCCATCCTTCTGCTGGCCGCTGACACTCTTCTCTGTCCCTCGACGGTCCCGCCGTTTCCGCCCAGCTGTTTCGACCACCTGCTGTTCTCTTCGACAACACACCAACCCAACAAGCCCACACCACATCTTAGTCGTCCAAGTATCCAGCTTCTCGGGCCTCGTGGCACGCTCGTCCCTTCGACCGGAACCTTATGCCCCAGTTGCACCAAAGCACATGCCGACTTGTCGCAGTCGCAACTCCACTCCTGCCAACAGGTCACTAAAGTCGAGCAGCAGCAGCAAATCATCTGAGGACCCAAAACGGCCCTTAGCCCAGTTCCTAGCCGAGGTGTACACATCCGTCCGAACCTAGATCGTGGGATGACATCAACCCCATAGTAGAAAGAGCCGCGAGCCCCCTTGCCAATTCTGGACCCTTTGGTGGCTATCCATTGCGTCCTTTTTATTTTTTTTATTTTATTTTTTTTATCTTCACCAACCCGTCAATTGCCTGCGAACCTACGGAAAAAAAAAAAAAAAAAAAAAAGAAGAAGAAAAACCCGAATCTGGATAGCAACCATGGCCACTTTGGCAACAAAACTTCCCTCGGATGCCTTTTGGCCCTCTGGCGCCGTGGAATCCGATGTGCGCCAGTCTTTTCCCACCACCCTCTCCAGCGATACCTCTTCCACCATCATATCGCCCTTGACGCTGCCTCGAGGTGCTGCCGGTTATTTCGACCAGAGGATACACGGCAACCCAAAAGCACACGTCTATTCGCCGCTGTCGCCAGGTGTTCGAGGTCCTGGTCCACACCAGCAGTCGTTCCTGTCACCGCACATCTTGAACGACCAGTACCGATCCAGCAGCGTCCCACCACAGGCGCGACAGAGCACAGCATCGCCAGCTGGCCAAGAAAACAACTCCCGGTCCAGCCAGGATTCCACCGGCGGCTCCATCCATGGACTGAGCTTTAACGGCCCCGGTGGCCACCCGCGCTCCCTTTCAGATTCCAACAGCAGCGCCTCTCAAGCCTCCATGATTCGACGACTCCTCACCCAGAACGGACGGATACGAGAGGCTTGGGAAGCTGAGCGAAAGTATATGGAGGCCAACCGCGAACGCGCAGAGGAGGTCTACAAGGAGGAGCGCGCATTGATGGAGGAGGAGCGCGCCGAGTGGGAAACTGAGAGGGCGCTCCTCCTCAAGCAAATCGAACACCTGCAGAATCAGCTTTTGGGCGGTGCTGGCAACATGCTCTCGCCACGAAACGGCAACGTCCTGTCGGACCAGGGCTCTTTCTCGTCAGCGAGTGGCTTGCGTGGAGGCGCGGCTTGGGAAGCATCACCAGAGAGCATGAAGAGCTCCCACTCGTCTCAAAGCAACGGTCCCGCTGCCCCCAAGAACCTTGCAGTTTTCCACCCGGCAAGCTTGGGTGGATCGCCAGGCCCAGCACTGAAGCACAGCTCTCTTCCCCAGCTCCGAACGGCATCGAATGTTCTGGAACCCCTCCCCGAGAGAATTTCCATTGGACATATCCCAAGCTCCGGCCTTTCGCCCATCTCAGCCACAGCATCCGAAACCGACGGCAGCACCCCTGTGCCGGTTGTCGACATCCAGGAGATCATCCCAGAGCTGGAGGGAATTCCGCTCAAGGCGCCTGCCATTCAGAAGCCCACCTTCACAGATGGTCCATCGGTCGAAGGTTCGAATGCGTCTAGCCGGTCTTCTTCCCCACAAAACTCATCAGACGAAGCCAAAGCACCACGCGCGGCCAAGGTTGAGACGTTGCAGGTCTTGGCGGCCCATGAGTCGGCCCGTCTGACGATGCACGCCGGCCACACTCCCAGTCACTCCCTGTCGCTTCTGACCACTGTCGCATCATCCGGGGCTGCGACCGCTACAAGCAGCGGCGAAAGCACGCCGACCATTCAGCAGGGCGACGGTGCGTTCGGCCAGGCTGAAGCGGCGGTGCAGGTGGAACAGCAGGCTATCGAGATCGCACAGCAGCTCACCGATGCCGACTCGGCGGATGACCACCCCGAGCAGGTTTATGAGCCCAGCGAGGGTGACGTCCGTCTAAAAGGCCCGTTGATGGTGCGCAACATGCCTGCCCACGACGAGATATTTTTTCGCAGATTGTCCGACAAGTTGGAGGAGGTAGCTCAGGACCGCGAGGCTTCCCTGCCGGCTGTGCTCAAGGATGCCGACTCGTCCGAGGAGGCCGAGACCCAGGCCGACGCCTCCGTGTCTGAGACATCCGAGGCCTCTAGCACCACCGAGAAGGACAACAGCAGCACCAAGAGTGGTGACGACGAAGAGGACTTTGAGATCCCGCTCAAGATCAAGAAGAGCAACAATTTTGGAGCCCCGTTTGGGTCGTCTCGGTGGTAGATACCCCTTTTTTGTTTTCTTTTTTTTTTCTTTTTTTTTTCTTTTTTTTTTCCTTTGCCCGCCACCCTGACGATCCGAAAGTGTGTGTGTTTACGATTTCTATGATTCATCACTGTACCTATTTTAATACGGGGTTCTTTTTTCTTGTGTCTTTTGTGCAACACGTCCCCCCACTGTTCCAAACATTTATTTCTTCCACTTTCGAAGCGGGAACGGGCTGGTGATGGTGGGCACACACAACAACGAAGAAGCATCATATATACATCAGCTGCATGCAAGACATTGGGGGAAAGCATCAATCACATAGATTTTTTTATTGTGGGTGGGAGAAGTCAAGAGATACACACATAAAAGATACGGCAGCATGCGCGCATTGGCATTGGGGGGAAAAGGCCTCTCTGCCATGGGAATTAGGGATGGGTCATCATGGGAGCAAGGTCGGGAATATAGCATGTTAGCATAAAGGAGTTGCTGATCACAACTCTTGTTTCAGGAGGATGTCTTTGATGGAATTTGGATTTCTGGATTGTTTTTTTTTCTTTTTTTTTCTTTTTCTTGCGGAATATACCCCCCCCTAACCCCCTTCGCCTTTTTTTGTTTTGTTTTTTTACTATCTCTTTTGTCTGTTGAGTGTTAGCTTTGTTTGTTGAGGAGGATGAAGAAGAAGAGGAGACGAATACCCCCTCCGCCTATATATATACCTTACCTTATGAATCACCCCATGTGGGTTTAAAAAAAACATGACTCTTGAGATCCGCTTGTTTAAATTTTTATATTTATATATATATATATATTTGAAATGAGGTTGAGATTGAGATTGAGATCAAGGATGTGTGTTTGTTGGAGAAACGTAGGTTGCATCCAAAAAAAATAAATAAAAAAAAAGGTAAAGTGAAATGTGTCTTCTTTCATGTCGTGTGGTAGATAGAACAGAGTAAAGCAGTTTGGTACACATATAATGACATGTATAAAGTGAGCTTCATCATTATATGCATTAAAAAGTGTTTGTTTGTTTGTTTGTTGAATTATCCAAACCACATCTTTCATCTTTCAACTCCCCTTCCGTTGCTATCCTGCATCCTGCATCATCATCATCATCATCATCATCATCATCATCCCTCCCCCACCCAGTGATCCAAGCCAACCACCAGCCTAAGACATCTTCTTCCCCATCAGCTCCCCCAACTCATCCAGCAACTCCACCGTCTCCGCCGGGCTCGCAATCCAAGCCGTCGTCCCCACGCTCCTCGCCCTGAAATCGTTGGCCCCCGCGCTGAGAAACTGATCACCCACGTGCAGCGTGTTCTCCCCCCTTATCGGCCTCCCCGTCTCGGGATCCCTGAACCACCTCTGACAAACCGTCACGCCCCAGCTCTTGTCCCCAATGTCCACAAACACGTCGTTGCCCCCGTTGAAGGCGCAAAACGGCACCTTTTTGCTCCTCCCGGCCGAGGACAGCTCGAGGATCTTTTGCACGCAGAGGACCGTCTCCTCGAGCGACTCGCGCGGGATGCGGATGTGGGGGGGGGAGGGGATGATGCCCACCGCGCGGTCTTTTCTCATGAGCACGGCGGGGAGGTTGAGGGTCTCGATGCAGTCCGCCAGGGCCGCCTCGGCGATGTCCAGAAGCTGGGTGATGTCCCGGTCGTCCCAGAGGAGCATCTCGGCCGTGAGCCATTCTGACCGCGGGACGGGGGAGAGCAGGTGCTCCGAGGCGGGGTCGAACTGGAAGAGGTAGTTGGCTTCGCCGCCCATGATGATCACGGAGCGTTTCTGGACGGGGGTCAGATCGACCGAGGTTGCGATGCTGTCCAGCAGCCCATGGAGGCGGGCGTAGTAGCGGTCTGCCGAGGTGTAGCCCGCCGCGGTGACGATGCCGATCTTGATGTTTTTCCTGAGGAGGTCCAGCAGCCGCGGGATGACGGGGGAGGTCGGCTCGAGGGATTGCCCGTCGTCGTAGAGGGTCACGTCTCCGTCAAAGGTGGCTAGCTGGAGGGTGCTGCCTGGTGTGGTGGATGTCACCGAGATCAGCTGGGCTGAGTTTAGGATCAGGCGGACGTCATTGAAGGAGGGAGACACGAAGCGGCGGGAGGAGATGTAGCGTTTGCGGTCTTGGAATTTGAATGCTGCTTCTAGGGGAAGGCGGGTGAAAAACGGGCCGATGGAGGGGACGAGGAGTTTGAGCTTGGAGGGGAAGGGGTTGTCGGGGTCGTTTTGGTGGGCAATGTGGTCGTCAATCATGAGCTCGACGTCGTGGAGGATTTCGGCGTAGCGGCGGTGGGCTTCCTCGCGGGCCTTGATGAGGATGGGGTTCGGGGAGCCGGGAGGGGAGGTGCCGAGCTCGGGCGAGGATGGGGGGTATTCGAAGATGCCGTGGGGTTGGGAGTAGAGGACGAAGGGGACGGCGAGGAGGCCCTTGATCCATTCGATGAATTGATCGCGCCGGTGAGTTTTGAGGGCGTCTGGCGTGTGGTGTCAGTTCCACCCACCCGGTCTTCATCGAGGGGCAGCAAGCAAACTCACATTCAACGCGGTATCGGGTCGTCATGATGAAGGTCGAAGCAAAAGTCTCTTTCAAGCTCAGGAGGTTGTAGTAAACAGATTGGGTATCAAAAATGATTCGTATATGAAGTAGAAAGTAGGTGAGCAAAAGATAGACCAAGAGCTCGAGACAGAGAAGAAACAAAATGGAATGACTGATTGATATATTGTGCCAGCAAAAGAAACAGTCACACAGTCACCGCTTCTTGACACACAACGCACACACAGCACGGCTTAGCTGTCGGTGATAAACAAATCAATAGTCGGAATATCTGTCAATAGGTGATCGGCTGACTCCGATAATGTCTTTGTTTCCCCTTGCGGCGCCGGCGTGTCAACTGTCGCCAACGAATAGCCGTTGCAGAATGATGTCACAGGACAGCTGTCGAGGGCATTCACCAATCAGGAGCTCCAAAGCTGGCTTGTGCTTCAGGGACCTCTGGGCTTGGCAGCCCCCGCATTGCTCTTATCGTCGCGGATCATTGAGCTTCCCCGGGAAGGTGTTTGAGTGTTTACTCCACTCGTTCTGAAGCGGATCGAGAACGTTGGTTGAGTCTTCGGCGGTTTGCGCCATGGTGATGTGGAGTGAAATGTCCTGGTCTCGATCTTTGGGAGGGTTGGGGCAGCTGGGCGTTGGCAAGTGGCAGGGATCACTGTGAAGAACGTTGTTTATTCATGTATTGAGCTCCTGAAGATCGGTTGAACCAGCTGAAGTATTTATTTACATCATAATTGTGAGACCAACACCACCCAAGAGACTAACCCCCAGTTTTGACAATAGGAACATGAAGATGAAAACGAAGGAAGAACCAGGCACACAAGAAAAAGGTAGGGTCAGCAAGCAATGCTCGCCGTCTCCGTCCTCGTCAAGCACCCATCAGCACAAGCGGTTGGGCATCCCTGAACCCAAAGCACAGTCCTCGGCTGGCAGTTGCAAGGCACCACCTGCGTGGTTCTGACCTGGCAGGTTGGCACAGGGCATCGGATAACAGGGCAGTCGCCCGGCGTGGTGATCCTGGTGACAGTCGGGCAGGGGATCGTGGACGTGGTGCTGGTGGTGGTGATCCGGGGAGGAAGGGTGACAACGCTGGTGATGACCCTGGTGGTCTGAATGGGGACGGAGGTCCTCGTGGGGGTGGTGGAGGTTGTCCGCCGGGTGCTGGTGGTGGTGACACGGCGAGTGGAAGTAGGGGTAGGGCAGGCGAGGCTGCTGGTGCGGAAGATGATATCACAGCCTTGATACGGGCAGTCGGCCGCGCAAGGGGCGATGAGAGTGGCTGTCGGGATTGCAGCCGGGCAGTTGCAGGGCTGACGGATAGTGGAGTAGAAAGCGCAGTCGGAAAGAGGGCATCGTTTGTTGCACTCCCGGTTCTGAATAGTTTTGGTTGCGGTTGGGCAGGCGACAGGAGCTTGAGCTGCCGCCAGACTGACGAGGCTGGCCAGGCCTAGGATGGCGGTGGTGAACTTCATGATGACGGTAGCAAGAATGATGATGATGATGATGATGAAAGAGAGCTTTGGTGGCGTTGGTAAAGCCCAGAGGTTCTTCTATTTATCTCCTTCCAAGCGGAATGTATGTACCCCGGACTACGAAGTAGCTGGTTTCTATCTTTGGATACCGTGTGGGGGATGAGGACAAACCTATTGGCAATATCAAGTCCTTTTTCTCCGGAATCATACCTACTGTATAGCACCACCGGATGAACTAAAACACATGTTATTGCAGTCTTCCTTCGATGCTACCCAGGATGGAGGAGGCTCTTTGTTTGGCACCGTGTTATGGGAACAGACTTAACCCGAGAGGAAGATGAGCTGTATCGTTAAGCATGACTGTGGGAGCTTCTCCCCTGCTTTTGTCGGGCCGCTGGGGAGCTATCCATATGATCGGAAAATAAAAGCAGCCTGAACATGTCTGTATACTTACAGGGAGGGGCACTTGATATGGCGGAACCAAACCTTCTGTATACTGCCGTCGGGTCAAGGCATATTGTCTCCTTTCGTGTTCCCAAGTAAGCATCGTCTCCTGATTTTCACCATCTAACGAAGTAGTAGCGAGGTTGACGGAGCCCAACTGTCCACAGAATGGTTCTTCTGGGCGAGACAACTTTGCATCCGCCACCCATTTCGAACCGGACGCTAGAATCCGGAATCCTGGGCGAGCTGTGATAGCTTGTTCGCCAGTTGATGCAGGACAGGTCGATCATGGGATTGCGGGGTTTGGCGGTGGTCATCTCGGGTCTCGGGTTGAATGTGCGAGCTACCGGGCTGTGAAGATGTATCGTAGGTATATGACCCCGTAGAAGTGTCGTGATATAAAGGTCGAGTATCGACTAATAACCAGGGGGGCGCCTATATCCATCCAAATGGAAAGCTTCACACCTTCTGTCTCCTTCCCGATGAAGCATTCAGCGTCACTGTCCCAGTTCATCTACTTTCCCAGTCCCTCTAGACGCACGCTATGTGATGCCCAAAAGAAATCGAGGTCTCTCCTCGGCTCATATAAATCCCTCCCTCGTGACAGACGCGCTTGCTCGGGTATGCCTGTAAAGCGATGTGCTGAGTCTGTCGATGTGCAGTCGACCCACATCGCAATATGTTCAATCACCCAGGCTGTCGATCCTTGTTTATGTGGGTACAGTTGGCAGTGAATAGGAAAAATCAGGATAGAGCGGCATGATTGTGCTGTGTGAGTTATATGATATCAGCCTTGAGCCTCCTTTTTAGCCTGAGCTGTGGGGACCCTCTCGATCTTGTTGGCCAAGGCCGAGAGGGTTTATATGCTGAACTCATGCGCGACCGTTTGATGTGTGAGTGGGTCTCGAAAACCACTTTATCAATCTTGAAAAAAGAGAGCATCAGTCGAGCCGAGGAACGCCGACAAAAATAGTCTATGCGGAAGCAAGAGCTGATCATGGTGATTGTCAGGGGTAAAAGGGGCGGAAATAAATAAGAGCAAATATCGATGCCGGGCCCCTTGTCCCGTCTGCTCTTCCGTGCTATATCCGCCCAGCAAACTGATATGGCAACTCGTAACCAGTTGCTGAGAACACACACGCGAGTGTCATTTGCGTAGAAACCCGAGCACACAAAAGACTTTGGCACGAACTGGTACTGGCCAGAACGAAATGCAGATCGAGGAGCAGCTCGATGCTAGCCCGTGGGCAACTTGCCAAAGCTGAGTATTCAATCATAGTGCAGTTGTGACATTGTGCTTCTGCTGTGGGTGTCCCTTGACGACCACGGTGCAGAGTTGTCTGATCAAATAAGTGCCTCCATCGTCTTCTTTCCAGGAGAGTATCCGTAGCTCGCTTGAGCGTGGTAAATGCCCTATAGACTGTTAGTCGAGGATAGAGCAAGGCGTGTACGAAGAAGGTGTTCGTCAGTTTCCGTAGCAAATCTTGTTCGATCGACTCCACAACAATCTTGACCGTCTGCCACAGCATGCATGCCATAGATCAAGACAAATAACATCGATCCCAGTGACCGGGTAGAGCAAACCCAAAACTCCAGTACAAGGATATTACCATAGCCTCCCGTCCCCATCATACTGCAAGTCAAGACGCACGTCGAGATTGAGGGAAGATTGCGTGATGCGGAAGGGGACATACCTGGTCGTAGCACTCAGGACACACAACTGTTGAAAGATGATGTATTTCATTCCTGTTGTGAATTCACATGTTTGACCCAAAGAAAAATTCAAGAACGCCGTACACCATTCCCAATGTGCCAGCGAATCACCCCGTGTCTACCCGGCATAATGGTATATCCGCATGTATCCAGCCAATCCTGCAGAGCATGCAAACGCCTGCTATTGCGCCTCCGCAAGGAACAAAAGAACAAGAAAAGAATGAAACCCTAAACCCTATTATGAAAACCAATATTCTCACTTATGCTCTTGATGGCTCGACTGCGGAGTCAAGATCATCGTCTGGTAACGGATCCTCCATCCATGCGGAGTAGTCGTCATCGTCATCATCCACCACCAGCTTGGTGGAGCCACCGCCCTTTCTGCCTTCGCACCTGGGTTGGGTTTTGTCTATAGGTGCAGTTTCAGGAGACGACCCAGAATTTTCGCCGTTGAGTTTGATGACTGGCATATCGCTGGATGACTTGGCCGAGCTGTCGCCATGAGCTTTGCCATCTTCGATCCATGACGGACTATGTGAGCCACTGAGCGGCGTAGTGGGTTCGGAATCGGCCGGGGCGGCTACAACCAACATGTTGTGTCCATCGTCCACCACCGAGTCGCTCTGATACTGCCGCCGCTTGGGAAGTGGTGGTGGTGGAACTGGGCGGCGCTCGACCTTGTGGCCCGAGGAGTCTTCAGATTGTGATGAAATTGAAGGTGGAGGAATCGGCTTCCTTTTTGGTACAAGAATAGGCGAAACAGGAATACTTTTGTCGGGCATTGGGAGAGGCGTTCCTGGGGGAGGTAAGGGTTGGCCACGGCCCATCGGCTGGTTGAGGTCTAGGTGTGGTGGTGCACCGTCTGTGGCAGAACCTGCATCAGTGAGACGTCTCTGAAAGGCATTCAGTCCCCATCTTTTGGCAGATGCTGCGGCATTTGTAACCGCAGCCAGCGCGGCCCCTTTCTTTGTATCGGCGAGACTGGCCGTGTCGGAAGCCGAAGACCCAGTGTCACGGCGGTTGAAGAAGCCCCGGGCGATGGATCCCGTCTGGCTCTTCACCGATCCTTTGGTGGAAGCGGAAGGCGACCTTGATCTAGCTCTACCATCATCATGGCTGCCGGACGAGGATGCTGTATTGCGTCGACCTTGGGGTGTTTTGTCCAGGTCCTTTTCGGTGTCTGTGGCATCTCTCGAAGAAACTGACGAGCTCGATGTAGTATGTGCATTCGTGACTGGCGTCAGAGCTGGTGATGGAGGTTGCGCTTGAGCAGAAAGGTTCGCCATTGCCGATATGGCTGGGCTTCCATTAGGCGGAGATGACGAGGGCTTGAAGAGATCAGCGTTGATGGGGTCGGTTCCGACAGTGGGTGTTGCTGGTTGGGCGAAGGGTACTGAGAGCACAGGAGGTGGCGAGGAAGAAAGATCACTCTTGACCTCCCTTCGAGAGTCTAAGCTTAGTGAAGATGACTTTGCATCTGACCTGTTTGACTCAAAGCTGGCCACGGAAGTCCTGGGGTCGGCCTTCAGATCCAAACTTGAGGTAGAGTCCCCAGCTGACCCTCTCAGATCAGTCTTGCTCTTCATTTTCCTTCCAAAAAGGCCAATAGATGTCTTCTTTTCGAGCACTGGCACGCTATGGCTCTTCTCCATCTGTGGCAACTCGGTTTCCGGGGCCCCTTGAGTCTCCTCCAAACGGTCAACTTCATCCAGTTCCCCGTCCTGAGCCGCCGCGGTCTCAAGATCCATCGTTGACTTGATTCTGTCGTCATGGAATATACCGCCTCTCCACTTCTTGTGTTCGGTGTTGAAAAACGGGGTGTCGTCCCAGAAAGGCAAAACCAGCGTTTCGGCAATGACCTCTTTGATACGACTCTCGATTTGACGAAGAATAACATTGTACGTGATTTGGCGGGAGCTGACGATAGGCTCGATGGTCATCTCCATTTTCGGTGCCTGCTGGAAAGAAAACCACAACCGATTGCTCGGTGGGGGCTTGATTTTCAGGTGAATATGTCCTTCCAACTTTCGAACAACAACCGCGAGAACCATGTTGACCTCTCGTGCCTTGAAACGAGCACCCAAGTCGATGCGGGCAGTTGCAGCAACCTCGAGCCGGAAATTGCCGGTGTAGCGCATGTCTGCCTCAATACCGCACTCTCCTTCAACGGTGAGGTCTTTGAGGCGAGGGTTGGTAATGTATGGTGCCGAGTCGCCGGTATCAATAGCCTTGATTTCAATGTTGGATAAGAAAGCCGGCCGCTTGACCCGGGATATCTTCTTCGTAAGCTTCTCCCTTATGAGATTTTCAATGTCCTTGGTCTTGTAGATGCCGAGAAATATCCTCCCGATCATGGCATTGAGCCACCTTGTTTGCATATGTTCTTCGGACGAATGCAGCTTCTGGACCAGCGATATGATGTTCTTAACTTCAAACTGGATCGGAGTCGGCGCTCTGTGCTCGGTGGGAAAGGAAAGCTCCTGGTTTCTCAGGAGGGCAAAGTAGAAATCTTCCTTAGCAGAGCAGTTCTCTGAGAACAAGTAGAAGGGCTTGGACACCTGGCTATCTGGGCCCAACTCTGGCCCATCTGCACGGCGCGAGAGGCAAATCGCATTGCGTTTGATCCATAGCTCGCCTTCAGGCGTGACCTCCTCGCCCGAATATATGCTAATGTCATGGTGGGCCAAGGATACTACATGGCGCACTTCGAGTTGTTCATCATCGTCAAAAAGCATGAGGTGGCCGTGTCTGGAAGATAGGTTAGACAGGGCCTTTTGAAACGCATTGCTGGCAGGTGGGGTGTACGACGAACGGACCTTAGTACAACATAGAAAACATTCCCAGCTTTTTTTGGTCGCTGACTGGCGCCGTTCTTGTTGTCCAGCGGGCTCGATGTGCCTTTCCGGTCAAATATGCTGCGATACATGGTTTGGTAGACGCTTGGACTTGGAGCAGCCACCGTAGCTGATCCCACCGGTGTTGATCTCTCTATCGGCTTTGCGTTGATTCCCATGGGCGTGTATTCACGACAGACGGCAAAGTAGCCGGCAGCCACATCGGTGTCATGGTGAATTGTTCGTGATTTGGCTTCCTCCTTGTCCTTCTGCGCCGCTTTGAGTGCATCTACATCATCCCCTGGCTGGACCAGATCGTCCGCGTTTGGAAAGGCGTTATCGGCATCTTCGTGGTAGGGCAGTGTCAGGTAGGCGTGGGCGAAGAGGATGGCGGCGACCAAAGGCAGAAAGGTAATGCCTCCGAAAAGGTAGGCCAGCCAGAAGGCCGTCCAGCCCATAGTAACCGAGTGTTGGCAACTATGTTATCGAGAGACTTCCGGCGGGACCGGGAGGAGAGGGGTGATGATCTTGAAGTGCAGAAGCGTTTGCGAGAGCAGACAGCCCTGCTACCTGCTTGAACCGAGAGTGTCTGGTGAGCGCATCGATCCTCGCGAGAACCTTGTGACTGGTTGGGAGCTTGTCTGGCTTTTGCTTTGCCTTTCGGAGGCGCGGCTGTTTGAGGGCGAAATGTTCCAGGTTGTCCTGTCAATTGCTTCGGACGGACCAACCACGAACGTCCACTGATGACGGCCAGCCTGGCAAACCGACACAGTGGGAACGGGCAGCTGTGGTGGGCAAGCTCAGCGACTCATTGCGTCAGGTGGTCAGCCACTCCCAGCCTTGTTGCCCCACGCCCGGACACTATTGGCCAGCCGAACTAGCGGTGCCAGTCCATTCCAAGACCCCACTTGCCTTCACGGTCCATGTTCCTTGGGCTCTTGAAGCTCAACAACTTTTTCAAACTTCCCATATAATTCACTGTCTTTAATCCTTCTCCCAAAATATATTCCGCTAAGGGAAAGAGTGCCCAGAAATACCTCTCAAAAAGAGGCGTTTCTGTGTTGGCATTGGACTGAGCGTCGCCATCCTCAAGTCCATGTTACACAGTTCATCTCGGAGTCTTCAAACCCACCCCTCTCTCACATCATAAGAAGACCTCTGACAAGGCCATCGTCTCCGGAATTCCGCGCCATTGTCTTGACGGCGAGTGACTATGTGACCACATATCATGAGCTATTCGAGAAGCAGACGGTTCTTGCCGGTGTTGCCCACCCTTATTCTCTTGCTTCAGCTGACGGACTGATATGCTCTCAGAGAGCTATAACTCATATAGAGAAAATGGGCAGGGGCTCAAAAAGGCCCTCGAAATACACGGGGCAGCTTTCGGAGACATTTTGTTAGCTCCGAATAGGTTTCACCTTTTTCATGGTGACACAGGATTGCTTGGCCCAGAGGAATATAAGGAACCTTGTCGTGTGTACTTGATTGATGCATGTCAATCAACCACGTTAGCCAATTCTTCTGTCTGACTACTTAGATATGTCAGGTGTGTATAATACTCCGAATACGACATGAGAGGCAAATTATGTGTTCCTTGTCTATCTCATGCTTTTACAGGAAGCAGACCATTTCACAGTTCGCAGGGATAAACTGTAATGGAGCATAAGACAGAAAAAGCTATCATAACTGGAGGGAGCTTGTCACATTGATGAGTGGATGTTCTTGTTGGATTTGCTCTATTTCTTGCCACTTGTGTGCCGTAATCCCTTGGGCTAGAGCGAGCCTCGGGCGTCTGCATTTCAGCGAGTGACCAGCATCGCGGAGGTTGGACTCGCCGGTCCAGATCTGGTCTTCACAAGCAAGCCACGCCGGATGAACAATGCGTTTCGAGTCGCTCTTTGTTGGTCATGCCATTGGTATTTTGTTTCCTATCAGCACTCCCGCATCCCAGACCAAATCCATGCCGGGCATCTTTCCGTGCCGTACGCAATGAACCCCATGCAGTGAGAAATAAGCAACCCATAAAGAACACCACCTCATCCGCCTTCCAGCAACACCTTAGATCGTGGTCTCGTAGGCGACAGGGGCGACAGTCTCGGGCTTGTTCTCCTTGATGGAGATGGTCCGCGCCTCGCGGGGAAGGGCGGGTTGTCTCTTGAGCTGAACGGGCTTGCCCTCGGCCTTGGCCTTCTTCTTGAGCTCGGCGTTCTCCTTCACGCGGCGAAGGAAACCCTCGCGGGAGCGGGAGGGCTGGATGTGCTCGATACGGACGTTGAGGCGCTTCTCGATGTAGCGGTGCTTGACCTTCTTGTAGATGATGATGCCGACGGCGGACTTGGTGACGTTGTAGATGACGCCAGTCTTGCCGTGGTAGACCTTGTGGGCCATACTGTTTGCGCAAAGTCAGTCCCTAATTCTGCACACAGCCTCATCTGATGTGTCCATCACGCTGCCATCTTCCCCCCGAAACTTTGGAAATTGACGATGTAGTTTCCCCGCCTCGTGCTCCCCTGCGCAATCGGAAATCGTGGATAGGAAAATCGGGATGTTCGCTTACCCCTTCTGGACGGCACCGTTGACCTTGATGTCGACGATATCGCCAACCCTGCAATCCGTTAGCACCAAAGTCCCAAGGGTCGCAAAATCAGTCCTCCAACATACTTGTACTGCTTAAGGTATGTCGACAGTCTGATCATACCCTTCTCCCGGAAGTTCCGGGAGAAGGCGTATCTCGTACCAGCACGGAGACCAGCAGGGTGACCCATTTTGATTGATTATGGGGTTGTCGTCGTGGGTCGAGATCTGTCGAGATGGTGTTGTCGCTGGCTGGCGAATTTGGGAATTTTGTGTGAACGCAAATCTGAGGTCGGATTTGCACACGGGTGACTAAGCAGGCTGCGGGCTGCTCCCAGCCAACCAGCTATTGTTAGGGCACGCTGGTGGACCCACACGCACGGACCAACCACAAACCCACCCCTCCGGGCTGGCATTCAATTTTCTATCAACTCCAAGGGAAGGGTCTGGAGTTTGGAAATTTCCCTCGACCGATCGACCTTTGACAGCCTCAACGACAAAGATGGCCCCTCGCTCGTACTCCAAGACCGCTAAGGTCCCCCGCCGTCCCTTCGAGGCCGCTCGTTTGTATGTTTGATCGAATCGATTCTCCCTCATCGATTGCGGCCTCTGTTTGGCAGCTCGAGATTTTGCGAAACCTCGCCGTCGCCAGCTCCGATCATGCCTGCAACTCAATCACCGGCCACTGAGCTAGAGCTTGACTCTGCTTATGTCGATTGTGATCTTGGACTAACCTTCGGACTCTCAGGGACTCCGAGTTGAAGCTCGTTGGCGAGTACGGTCTCCGCAACAAGCGTGAGGTGTGGCGCGTTCTGCTCACCCTCTCCAAGATTCGTCGTGCTGCCCGGTAAGCTTTTCCCCCAGCTCTGATCACTCCAACTTGCGAAAAAGTGCTAACAGTTTCCCTACAGTGAGCTTCTCACCCTCGACGAGAAGGACCCCAAGCGTCTCTTCGAAGGCAATGCCCTCATTCGCCGCCTCGTCCGCGTCGGTGTGCTCGATGAGTCCCGCATGAAGCTCGATTACGTCCTGGCCCTCAAGGCTGAGGATTTCTTGGAGCGCCGCCTCCAGACTCTCGTCTACAAGCTCGGCCTCGCCAAGTCCATCCACCACGCTCGTGTCCTTATCCGCCAGCGCCACATCCGTGTCGGCAAGCAGATCGTCAACGTTCCTTCTTTCGTCGTCCGTCTCGACTCCCAGAAGCACATTGACTTCGCTCTCACCTCCCCCTTCGGTGGTGGCCGCCCCGGCCGTGTCCGGAGAAAGAAGGCCAAGGCCGCCGAGGGTGGCGATGGTGACGCCGAGGAGGACGAGGAGTAAATTTGAGGCATCTTTTATACCAGAGGAATTTTGATTGGGACTTTGCGGGACGGGCTACGAAAACTGGTCTGGGCAGGAACTTGGGGCCTCTGCATCATGCTGCTTTACAGGCGTTAGTCGGCGTGCAATGCATCGAGATTTACCGTACATCAACTCAGCAGCGAGTCACCAATCGAGCCTCAGCTCTTCTGAAAGAACCTGCGCTTAATCCACCTGATTTGTCTAGCTGTGATGTGATATTGTTGATGGTATGAGCTGCGCTCTGTAGTTTGAGATTGGTATGCATATGAAGATGAACCTTGATAGACAGCCAGCTCCATCCAAAACAGGGGTATCATTAACATTTCTGCAGTACAGATATTACATTTACTTATCCCATTCCTCGTTGGCGATCTGTCTTCCTGTATCACCTGTGCAGTAGCTGTTCTTGACAAATGAGTGGCAGCAAGCATAACCCCATCGAAAGTCTGACCACCAACTGCCCCAGACAGAGGTGTGATTGTTGATGAAGACATCCTCGGGGTACTTGCTTCTGCCAACCTTTCTTGGCACTCCCTTGACGAGACCGGCCTCGTCATACTCCACAAAGGTCTCTGACTCTGTGATGGTCGCCTTGAGAGCCTCTGGAACAGCTGGTTGCTCGCCGTACTGGCTGGCGAGCAATTCCGCCTTCTTCCTCCTCTTAGCTTCCCTTTCCTCGGTCTCCTTCTTTCGGGCAAAAGCACCAGCAGTTGGGTTGGCCTGCAAGTGCAAGCTAGTATCGCCCTTCAATTCCTGCGCTTCCCACGCATACCTCTGAGCTTTCTCAAACTCTGCCGCCTCGCCAGATGCGCGAAGGAAGGCCTCCTCCGCAAAGACCTGGGCCGACTTGTCTGCTATCGCACCGGCATCCACCAAGGCGCGCTTTTTTGGGTTGTATTTCGCGGAGTCAGAGTCCAAATTGAGGAGGTACTTCGCCGTGTCCTCCCTTATGCGCATGGACTTCTTCGTCGTCCGGTCCTTGCCCAAGTCAGACTCTTCCGCATACTTGAATCCCTTTTCGTATGCATCCTCCCCTCCGTTTTCCTCCTCTGACGACTTCTTATCCTCGCCATTCGAGGTCTCAGCCACCAGCTTCCTCCGCGCCTCCTCAATTATGTTGTACTCGTCCAGCACCTCCTTGTACTGCTTGGGGTCGTACCCAGCCCAGACATCGCGCTTTGCTTCGTACCCGAGCTTCACGTCTTTGAGATTTCGATCATCAGCTTGGATATCCTTCCCCGTAAACTTCGCGCCAACCTTTCGTGGTTTTTCGAGACAGTCTTTTTTCTTGTGGCCCATGGCACCGCAGTTTTCGCAGGAGCCTTTGACCCACTTGGTTCGCGCCGGTGCAGCTTTGCGGCCTTTGGAGTCGAGGAGAGCGCGCTGGGCGGCTTCTTCGTGGTCTTTGGCTGTTGCGCGGCGCTGATGCTGGAGGGAGTCATCTTGGTCGTCGAGGCCGGAGACGTAGAAGGGTTGTTTGGAGATGTAGGAGGGGATGTAGATGTTGTCTTCTTTTCGGGCGACGCCGGCGGCGTGGTGGCCGTCTGAAGAGCCCGTGGGCGCGGCGTTGGCGCCGGTTGTGGGGGGCTGTTGTTCTGGGCGGTTTGGTGGTGGCATTTTGACGTGAGGGTGTATGATGTTGAGGGATGGAAATTTTGGGAGAGCTGAGGACCGCCGTGAAGACCGCGAATATCAAATGCGACGAGGCCAAGCTTCGATGCCAAGACCCAAGCCTGGGCAGGGGAGCTCGGGCTGTATAAATCGATGGGGATCGTTCAAACTGTTCAGTAGATCACTTGTTCGTCAACTCACTCAAAACTTCGACATATGGCCGGCCGTTGAGCTTTCTTGCCCATGAAATATTCCAACTTGCGTGGTCCGGGGGCAAGAAGTAAAGCTCGCGAGCAACCCTAACCCTTTCACTTAGCCTTTGTCCGCCACTGGAGTCCCCACGTGTTTTGGCGAACCTGACGTTCCACTGAGCGGCGCGACACCTGCGTTGAAACGCGTGTTGTGCCTCTTCGGCGGGTAGAAGAAACATGAACGAAATGCTGTCCGTGGGCACATCCGAGCTCTGGAAGAATCGACATCCCGAGTTTCCCCCATGGCCCCATCGGCGTGAGCCCTTGCCAAAAAATGCTTCTTGATCCATTCTTACCTGGGTATTTTGACTTGTGCGCTTCCCAGAGCATTCACTGCCCACCTCAGCGGCCTTGCAAGTGGAAGCGAGCGGCGAGAAGATGGAGTCGTTCCGCGTCCGCCTCAACTGTATCGATCATTACCAAGCCACGCCCACGCGATATGATCCCCAACTACGAAAGGACTATCGCGCCTCTCAGGCGGCGAAGGAACCCAAGCTTCCCGTCGTTCGCGTTTTCGGGTCGACTGAGACAGGGCAGAAGGTCTGCGCTCACATTCACGGCGCGTTCCCTTATCTGTACGTTGAGTACCGTGGGCCATTAGAGAAGAAGCTGGGTAAGGCTGCCTGCCATTCATTAAATGCTCAAGATGGCCCATCTGACACAGCTGTAGTGTCTGAATTCATCCTCAAGCTCCATGCGTCCATTGATCAAGCTCTGGCTGTCAGCTATAGAAGAGATCGAGATCGGGACCGGCCGCGTTTCGTTGCTCGAATCACGCTTGTCAAAGGAGTTCCATTTTACGGCTTCCATGTGGGGTACCGATTCTACCTCAAGCTCTACATGCTCAACCCCCTGGTCATGACCAGGCTGGCCGACCTGCTCCAGCAGGGGTCGATCATGAACCGCAAGTTCCAGCCTTATGAAGCTCACCTTCAGTTCCTCCTCCAGTTTATGACCGACTACAATCTGTACGGCTGCGACTACATCGAGGTCGGCAACGTACGGTTTCGGTCTCCCATTCCGGGCCCTGCCGGCCCGGAAGATGCTCCGCGAATATGGGACAGTAACACGATCCCACCACAGTTCATCACAGACGACTTTGAGCTGCCTCGTTCAAGCCATTGCGAGATCGAAGTGGACATATGCGTGCAAGATATTCTCAATCGCCGGGAAGTGAAAGAACGGCCGCTTCACCATGATTTCATCGAGCGAGAACACCCCTTACCGGCCGACATCAAGCTTGTTCACAGCATGGCTGGGCTGTGGAAGGATGAGACGAAGCGGAGGAAAAAGCTATCAGGAGATTCGAGTGACGGCAGCAGTCCGTTTCCCCCTGAGGCCCTGGTCTCTATGTCAGCCAACCCACGCCATACTTCACCACCTGGTTGGATCCAGGAGGCAGAGTATCGCAAGCAGCTTCAGCAACTCATTGAAGCTGAGGTCGACAATGAGGACTACAGAGAGCTCACATTCTCCAACTATGTCCAGCCGCTCCCTTTGGAGGACACCATTCCGACAACTCTACAGTCCGTCGAGGATATGTTTCCGGAGAACCTGCTTCGTGCCTTGGGTCTCGAAGACAGATTGATACAGGAGAATCCGGACGTTGTGAGGAACATTGAAATCGACGAGGAAAAGATTCTGGAACTCGAAATGGGTGAAGAGGCACGGCAGCTCTTTCCGGAGGACTCGGACGAGAACAAGGCCAAGAAAGGAGACCAGGCGACGGAGCCAGCTGATTCAACTGTCTGCGCTGGTTCCAAGGCCCAAATAGCACCAGACTTGAAAGAAACCGAAGCGATCGCAAACCTGCAACGCACAGTCAACGAAATCGGTGGTGGTACCGCTGTCAGCGGCAAGCGTATTGGCAGGCGGCCCAACATCCCGATACCCAAGGGCATCTTCAGTGAGGCTCAAAGGCTGGGGTTAGTATTGATGGAGGATGGGTTTCTTCCTGGAGCACCGAGAGAAGATAAAAAACGTCCTTCATCGACACAGCCAGACAGCCGTCCACCAAAGAGGCCAAGGCTCAGACAATCGGAAAGCGATGCGGGCGTCCTCGAGAAAACTGGTCTTGGTGCTAAGCCATTCTCGGTCACAGAAGCCAGCGACAAGCCACCTGTGACAGGACAGGCTCAATCCTCACAGCCAAAGCCTGCTATAAAGGGAAACCCGCAGAAGAAAGGCAAGCACCTGACTCTGAGCTTTCCTGTGGTAAAGGATCCTCAGAACCCACATACTCAGCTGAGACTCAGTCAGCAACATGGCTCACAGCAGAGCGACAATGAGACACCGAAGAAGCATGTAACCTTTGACTTTTCCATGTCCACCAGGGGACCTCAGTCAGAGCAGGGTAAGAGTCCAGCTATCACAAGCTCAGAAGACTCTCCGGTTACCCCAAAGGCAGTGAGACTGTCTGGAAAGCCAAAGTACCGTTGGGATGGTCCAACAACCATGTTTGTTCTCCACAGCCAACCGCCAACAGCCCAAGAGGTGTTGTCCACCATGCAGACCTACGGACTACCAGACGTCATCTACCGAGATGCTTTCTACAGTCAAGACGAAGATGTCCCTCGGCGGCCACGAGAGTACGCAGGCAAAGAGTACCGTTTGGGAAGCGACACCCTTCCTTACCTCCCCGACTTTGATCCCAAAGGCGAGTCACCAGCAACATATGGCATCAAACCGGAGCAGGGTCCTGATTTGGCGGGACTGGAGCTGTCATACAAAAAACAGCGGATGGCATGCACTTTACGAACCTGGGAAATCGCCACGCCACCGCCTGCCTTCCAAGAGGTCAGCCAGTGGTGGGATGGCAAGCAAAAGAAGAGCTCTACGTCTTCCAAAAAGCCGGGGGATACACACTCTCCTTTGACCGGCACACAGAGCGCAAACCCGAATCTCATGTCGCAGATCATCGGCGCGACACCGAAAAACAAACATGGGTTCAGATACTCCCAGAAGGCCAAATCAACCAGTGTCCAGCATGAGGCTCAATACATGAGCACCATGAGTCTAGAGATCCACGTCAACACCCGCGGGAAGCTGGTGCCGAACCCAGAAGAGGACGAGATTCAGTGCCTCTTTTGGTGCATGCGATCTGACGAGCAGGTCCTCTTTGGAGGAAGTCAAGCCGAGAACGGCACACTGAGCGGGATCATTGTCTTGTCGGAAGACGGTCTCCTGGCGGAACAGATCCGCAAGCAAATGCCTAGCAAGGTTGACGTGGTGGCGGAAGAAAGCGAGCTCGAGCTCATGAACAAGATTGTGGAGATTGTGAGGATGCACGATCCTGACATCTTGACCGGGTATGAAGTCCATGGTGGCTCGTGGGGGTACGTGGTGGAGAGGGCGGGCAGGCAGTACGGATATGATCTCTGCAACGAGTTCTCGCGGATGAAGTCTTCGTCACCTTCGTTTGGAAAGTCAGGGAGGGAGGCTGATCGCTGGGGGTTCAACACGACGTCTACGATTCACGTTACCGGGAGGCACGTGATCAATGTTTGGAGGGCCATGCGGGGAGAGCTGAACCTGCTGCAGTACACCATGGAGAACGTGGTCTGGCACTTGCTGCACCGGAGGATGCCGCATTTCTCGTGGAAGGACCTGACGGAGTGGTACAAAAGCGGGCGGCCGAGGGATCTGGCCAAGGTGCTGCGGTATCATCTCAAGAGGACAAGGATGAATATCGAGATCCTCGAGGCCAACGAGCTGATCCCCCGAACGAGCGAGCAGGCCAGGCTGTTGGGAGTGGATTTCTTCTCTGTCTTCTCCCGCGGCTCTCAGTTCAAGGTCGAGTCTATCATGTTCCGCATCGCCAAGCCAGAGAACTTCCTGCTTGTTTCCCCGAGCAGAAAGCAAGTCGGCGCGCAAAACGCGCTCGAATGCCTACCCTTGGTCATGGAGCCCCTGAGCAGCTTTTACACCAGCCCCGTGTTGGTGCTGGACTTTCAATCCCTCTACCCCAGCGTCATGATCGCGTACAACTACTGCTACTCCACCTGCCTCGGCCGCATCGTCAACTGGCGCGGCACCAACAAGATGGGGTTCACCGAGTACAAACGCCGGGAGGGCCTGCTCAAGCTCCTCGAGCCGCACATCAACATCGCCCCCAACGGGCTGATGTACACCAAGCCCACCATTCGCAAATCTTTGCTGGCCAAGATGCTGACGGAAATCCTCGAGACGAGAGTCATGGTCAAGTCGGGGATGAAGCAAGACAAAGACGACAAGACGCTCCAGCAGCTGCTGAACAACAGGCAGCTTGCGCTCAAGCTGCTTGCTAACGTCACGTATGGGTACACCTCTGCGTCGTTTTCCGGGCGGATGCCGTGTTCGGAGATAGCGGACAGTATTGTCCAGACCGGCAGGGAAACGTTGGAAAGAGCGATAGCGTACATCCACAGCGTGGACAGGTGGAAGGCAGAGGTGGTGTACGGGGATACAGACTCGCTGTTTGTCCACCTCCCCGGCCGGACTCGGGAGCAGGCCTTTGCCCTGGGGCGGGAGATGGCGGAGGAGATCACGGACGTGAACCCGAGGCCGGTGAAGCTCAAGTTTGAAAAGGTGTACCAGCCGTGCGTTTTGCTCGCGAAGAAGAGGTACGTAGGGTACAAATATGAGCATCCGGGCCAGGAAGCGCCAGAGTTTGACGCCAAGGGGATCGAGACGGTGCGGAGGGACGGGACGCCGGCCGAGCAGATGATCGAGGAGAAGGCCTTGCGGATCCTGTTCGAGACGGCGGATTTGAGCAAAGTGAAGGCGTACTTCCAGACCCAGTGCTCAAAGATCATGAAGGGGAGCGTCTCGGTGCAGGACTTTTGCTTCGCGAGGGAGGTGAGACTGGGGAGCTATAGCGCTAAGGGACCCGGGCCGGCGGGTGCGTTGATAGCGGGCAAGAAAATGTCGGAGGATGCGAGGGCTGAGCCGCAGTACGGGGAAAGGGTGCCGTACGTGGTTGTCACCGGGGCTCCCGGCGCGAGGTTGATTGATCGGTGCGTTGCGCCGGAGGAGCTGTTGGAGAGGGGGGTGACGGAGGGGCTGGAGCTGGATGCGGAGTATTATATTGGCAAGAATTTAATACCGCCGCTGGAGAGGATATTCAACTTGGTGGGCGCAAATGTGAGGGCTTGGTATGAGGAGGTTCCGAAGGTGCAGATGGTGAAGAAGGGGCAGCAACAGCGTGCGGTATCGGACGGGGAGAATGTTGGTGCCAAGGCGAAGAAGACGTTGGAGCACTTTCTTGCTTCGAGGACCTGCTTGGCTTGTGGGGTGAAGATGGCACCGGCACCGCCAGCCCCTGCTTTTGCAGAGGAGGTGAATGAGGAGGAGAAGATGCCACTTTGCGAGAGGTGCAAGGAGGATGAGCTGGGGACCATGGTGGTGTTACAGGGGAGGTTAAACAGTCAGAGGAAGGGGTACAATGACTTGGTGAAGATTTGCCAGAGCTGTGTCGGGCTGGGGTCGTGGGATGGAGGGGACCAGGAGGTGAAGTGTGACAGCAAGGACTGCCCGGTGTTCTATAGCAGGGTGAGGCAGCGGGCAAAGGTGCAAGGGGAGGGAGTGGTGCTGGAGGGAGTCATCAGGGGGCTAGGGGAGAAGGTTGCTAAGGGCTCTACGGGGTTGGAATGGTGATCTCAGGTTCACAGACAGCATTGGTCATCAGGATGGGCGGTAAGCGTTTGATTCCAAAACCATCCAACGGTTTGCATTGGGTGAATATGAATGAATGCATGGTACGACGGGTAGGATAGGATAGGACGGGCAGGATAAGACGGGCAGGATAGGACGGGTAGGATAGGACGGGTAGGATAGATAGCTTTAGATGGGGTTGGTGGCATCGGCATCGGGTTCCATGGCTCATAAATGGGGGTCAGGAGGTTAACATGACAGTCACGTGAGACGCAATATATAAGGTCTTATTATATGCTGCATCTCCTGTGCCCCAGATGTTTCTCCTGAATAACTTTGTTTACTTATTGGTCACTCGTGATATCATCACCCCCCTTTCTTCCTTGATACTGGACAATGCCCCCTACACATGCATTGTACAGCTGTCAGTGGACCCTCTTTACGCGTTCGCGTGCATCGTGAGGAATGGTTTCACGCCCTTTTGATTTGTGCACATTACCTAACCATAAGGGCTCCACCGCGGGTTTTCGGTGGAGCTGTTCATTCCTTTCCAGAATTTCCCAAGGAGGGGCAAAGCGCAATTGGAAGCTTGTGCGGGGCAGGGAACACCGTTGCGCTGAAACCAAGCAGGCGAGTCCAGCCCCCCGTTTGGTGCCATGTGCCTTGCATCTTGTGCCTGGCGCGTTGCCGTGTTTGGCTTTCTGGAGGAAGCCATCACGTGCACACAATGAGGAGAAATCACCAGCCCAGGCTCTGGAATACCGCAGTGAGCTCCCCAACAAGATAGCGAGTGATGAGTTGGTAGCATTGGGGAACTTGTGTGGTACCGACTGACAGGTGACTCCAGTTAAAATAAATTGAATCAAGAGCTTTCAATTATGCCTGCCCCCCGTCCATCTCCGGGGGTGGGAACTGGCTAGACTGGATATGATTGTCGCTTTGAACGAATCGGATCTCGGATCGTGAACATCTTCACGGCGATTGGTGATTGGGAGAGCGCATCTCTATATAAATAGCAATCACGGTCAGATAGACATCGTGAATGGCTTCACAAATCTTCACTGCCTTCTGGATTAGGATAGCTATTGTTGAGGTGGCCTCTGGTCCCAGCCAGACCTCTCTGTTTGTTAGCTGTTCTTTGACACCAAGCTAATTGTTTGATGGGCAGTGCTGGAGCTGAGGCCACCCACGTCAATGAGCACTGAGACACCAATGACTCCCAAAAAACAAGAGACGAGATGACATTTTATCTCGGACGCTGCAGGCTGGAAAAGCAGCGGGAGATGACGCTTGCTGGCGTCTTGGCCCTGCTTCCACAGGTGGAGAGATCAATGCAAGCGTGCCAAGCGCCCGCAATGCCACGGAGCACAGATGCCTGAGGCAAGAACACCACCAGACATCTGGGCGATCTGCTCCGCTCCCACAGTTCTGGATTGTTCGTCCATCACGCCAATGCATCGAAGACATCCAGCAGATTCCTGTCTCCCTCGCTGCTGGATTCACCCAGTCTCTCCCTCTATCGCCCCCACCGCTGTCGTCGCCGTCAATCCGACCTTATTTTTTTTTTCTTTTTGTTTTTTTCTTCTTTTTTTTGCTATTACCTTTTTCCTAATTCGCCCATCCTCCACTCTGCAGACGACCGTCGCCAATCTTGATTGTGTTGCGCGACGTTGGCCTGTTTTGCTGCAGCTGCTGGATTTTTGGTTGTTCTTGTTGTTTGATTTGCTAAGCCTCGGTGTGCGCGCGCGTTCCGATCAATTGACCCCTCAACATCAACAGAGCTCAGGCCGACCTAGGACTTACTATTGTACACAATCCTCCTTTGGGGGTATGCGCTACATACCCATCTGTCTGTCTGACTGTCCGCCTCGTGTCGCGTAAATCCGCCCACACACTCGAACATACTCTCAGAAACAAAACACCTCACGGCCGCCACTGCACCACCATCACCACCCACCAATCCTACCGACGTGTTCCTTTCCCTCTTTTCCGCCGTCTCTCGGTTTCTGGTTCTCCTTCGTTTGCGATACGCCATTTCAGCTCCTACTGCCACTACTTCCTTATTAATTGTCTCTAACTTGTCTTCTTTGCCCAATTCGACCTACGGAATCCGGGGCTTCTATTATTTCACACCACTTCAACACCACCCGCTGCCGAACCTTGTTTTTTTTTTATTTTTTTTTATTTTTTTAAAAAAAAAATAAAATAAAATAAAAAAAGCTCTTCTTTTAACGTTTTACTACGGCAGCTGGGTCTGGCCACCACGCGCCACCGATCGAGATCCGATTGATGTCCAACAGAGCAAGGGAGGAATAGGTGACGTTGCTTCGTGCATCCCAACAAAACAAACCACTACCGTACACAGTTTGGCGGTGCTGCGAGCAGGCAAAGCCCCGAATCTTTGGGGCCTGCCTGTCCGAGGGTGTTCTCGGGCATCATGGCGACTTCGGTTGCATCTGACAAGCCCGTCGAGGCTTTGGGTCCCGGAGAGGTTGCTGACCCTTTCGTCATAAGTCCGTCCGGCCCGACACATCTTCGGCATTCCAACTTCGATGGCCACCTCCTCGCCCTTGCTCCCGGCGCTTCGGCCGAGCAAACAAAACGCGCCATTGAGGCCCATCTGCGGGATACCGAACGGCGAATGGAGGAAGCTGGAAAGCTGGGTACCGCACTTGTACAACAGCAGAAGGAGCTCACGGAAAAGCTTCGGGAGGTGGAGCGTTTGCAATCGGAAGCCGAACTTGATCCCGACCTGCGTCAAAGACTCCTGGATATCGAGAAGGATTACAGTGAGGTGGCGAGGGACAGTGCGCGTGCTTTGCTTCCAAAGCAGAGGGTTCCCAGCAGTGATTCTCAAGGGTCGCCTTATGCCGCCGAGGGCAAGGCTGGGAGGGTATGTTGTGCCAGATGTTCTCGTCTCTCGAGCACGGGACTGATTCTTGTTTCTAGCGTTCTGTGAGCCCCTCCAAGTTCGAAACGTTGGCGACCCCATCTCCCACCAAGTTCAGTGTCCCCAATCGAAAGTTGCGCAATCAGCCTGCCAGTCGGATCCACGATATCGAATTCGCTGCCGAAATCAGTACCTCGTTGATTGCACAAGTTCGAAATCTTCAAGCCCTTCTGTCGGAGAGAGAAGAGGAGCTCAAGGAGAGCAAGGCGGACAGGGCGAGACTTGAACTCGAGGCCGAAGGCTTCCAACAACACATCAAAAGCCTGGACGAGAGCGAGTCCCGATACAAGGATGAGAACTGGAACCTCGAGACGCAAATCCACGAGTTCATGGCATCGCAGAAGGAGGCTGCGGAGCGCGAGAAGAAGCTCACGCAGGCTTTGGCTGCTTTGCAATCCGAAAAGAACGCCACCCAGCGAGAGCTGGAGGAGGTCAAGGATAGCATGGCCAAGCAGGAGGAGAAGCACTCGGCAGCTATCAGAAATCTCGAGATCGAGCTTGGCACCAGCCGGCGCAGTGCGGTATCCTTCGAATCGGAACGCTTGACGCTTCAGAAGAGGGTCGACGAACTCACAAGCCAGAATCAGGAGCTAGCCAAGGCGTTCTCAGCCCAGCGGGGCAGGATGCTGGAGCGGGAATCCACTCGTGGTGTGAGTGATGAGGATCGCAACTCCGGTAGCGACAGAAACACCGGCCCCGAGCAGTCACCGCCTCCTTCGCCTCTGAAAATGACACCTCGCCACTCCGGACTCGAGACCGAAACTCTCAAGACTTCTCTCGGCCATGCTCAACGTACCATCCAGACTCTCAGGACCAACATCCATCGCGAGAAAACCGAAAAGCTGGAGCTGAAGCGCATGCTCCAGGATGCCCGCGATGAGGTCGAGAAGCTGAGAAGCGATCCTCACCCGGCGCCCAAGAAGAACCGCAAGCTTGATGCCAGGGAGGCCAAGAAGCCGAACTTCAAGGTCACGCAGTTGGGTGGCCACCGACCGAGCAGAATCGAAGTGGTGGAAGACCCTGACTGGGATGATGTTTCCGAAGCGCCCTCTCCTCGGACGAATCCGTTCCGTGGCTCAAGCTCTCGGATACCCAACCTCAATATCGGTACCATCCAGGAATCGAGCAGCGATCACTTCGAGACGGCTCACGAGGGTGGCTTCGACACCGCGACTGAGGCCAGCGAGGCTTTCGAGACTGCCCACGAAAGGGGCACTGAGACGACCGAAACGGAAGACTTTGAGACTGGTCTTGAGAACATCACCACGGACGAATCCGAGGACACGGCAACCGAGACAGAATCCGGGCCGAGGCCAGCTCGGGGTGCAGAGTCGATAAGGCGTCCTCCTCCTTTGCCCGCAAGCCAAGACTCGTACTCGTTCGACAGCACGGCGTCAACTTCGAGCGACGAGGAGTATGGCTACGTGGACGTGAGATCACCATCTGCGAACCCTGCCCAGCGGATGCGGACACGCATGAACCGTGGATCCATGAGCCAACGTCAACGGCAGCTTAGTGAAGATCCGTCTACCGCACAGAGCAGCCCTCTCGGCGCCCCCGTTCATCGCGGTAGCATCACGGCAACGCCTCAGCAGAGCCTGTTTGCCGAGTTGAACAACATGGATAACAGCGATGAAGATTCATACGGTGGCACCCCCGCCCGCAGTCTCCGTTCCATGACGCCTGCCACACCCGCCAGCGTGATCAGAGGCCATCTCTCGCCAGCTCCCGATGTCCCGAGGATGCCGATCAAGAGGGTGACCATGGTCGACAGTGGGATGATGACAGAGCCAGTGGACGTTCGTGACCTTGTTGAGTCTGGCGTGCTCAGTGATGGGGAGGGCTCAATCTCGGCTCCACCAAGTGTCATTCACATGGAGCGGAGTCGTCCAAGAACGATGGAGTCTGTGATTGCCCGTCAGAGATCTATGGAGTCTGTCATTGGGCCCAAGAGATCTATGGAGTCTGTTGTTAGACCTAAGAGGTCTATGCAGTCTGTCATCGGACCTCACACGTCTGTGGAATCTGTCATCGGCCCCAGAAAGTCCAGTCAATGGCTGGGAAGCGAACTCAACCAGGGCCGGCCGGCATCGGTCATGTCGTACAGCGATGTCAGCGTCCAGCATGATTCGGATGCGGAAGACAGGCCTGCGCAATTCCCATCTCCTTCGACCTCACCTCGGCAGCGTGCTCTGCTCCCCACTCCCGTTGTCGTCCCACCGCAGACTTTGAGCCTTTCAAGCATCCAGTCGGAAGACATTGCGCCTGTCATTGAGCCCGAGCTTCTTCCAACGCCCCCTTCGCTGAGCTTGTCTACCATTTTGACACAGCACACGGAGCCAGTGCGAGAGCCAGAGGTGCCTCCGCCGAAGCTCACTTTTGCACCAGTCTTGTCTCAGAACGTCGAGCCCGTGGCTCCTGTGCCACCAGTTCTGAGTGTGCCTGCCACTGCTTCTCTGGATATCGAGCCAGTTTCGGAGCCGGAGGTTGTTCCAGCTCCCCTATCGCTCTCGGCAGTTCTTGGTGAGCAAATCGAGCCAATTGCAGAGCCCGAGCCTACCCCTGCGGTTCTCTCTCTCTCTTCCGTCCATGCTTTCCATGACGTTGAGCCCGTTCCCGAACCTGAGCCGGTTCCTGCGCCTCTCAGCTTCTCGGCTGTCTTGTCGACGGCGGTGGAGCCTATTGCCGAGGTGGTGCCAACACCGGCGGCGCTCTCCATCTCGAGCGTACATGCCTACCATGATTTCGAGCCTATCGAGGCCCCAGAGCCAGAGCCTGTTCCTCTGTCCATGTCGACAATCTGCGCGGAGGAGGTCGAGCCAACAGCTCCGCCATCCCCCATTCTTCTGTCATTCGCCAGCATCGTGGCCGAAGATGTCGAGCCAGTGGAGCAGCCATTCGACCTCCCAGCCCCGGCAGTTGTTCCTGTCGTTGCAGCACGCAGTGTAGAGACAAAGCTCGAGGCGCCCGCTTCGCCTCCTCTTTCTTTCTCGTCTATCAAGTCAGAGGCCGTCGAGCCTCGCCAGGAGCCAGAGCCGGCTGCGCCCGCATTGGGTCTTGCCCCTATTCAGTCCCAGGACGTTGAGCCCCGCGAAGTGCCCCTTCCTGCGCTCTCCATATCGACGCTCAAGACCTGGGATGTTGAACCTCAGGAGCCGCCTGCGCCGGCGCTCTCCCTGTCAAGCGTTCAGGCTTGTGCTGTCGAACCTGTTGAGGCGGTCCGTCCGCCGCTGTCTTTGTCAGCTGTTGCGGCATTGGATGTCGAGCCTCGCGAGACGCCTTTGCCGGTCCTCTCATTTTCATCCGTTCGGCAGACTTTGGATGTCGAGCCGCGCGAAGAGCCAGTCGTCCCTCCCCCTGCCTTGTCCCTGGCATCCATTCAGTCGCAGACTGTGGAGCCTCTCGAGGCTCCCGAGGTTCCAGCTCCTCTCTTGTCTATTTCGGCCATCAGCTCTCAAGTTGTTGTTGACCCGGTTGAGCCAGAGGAGCCCAAGTCCATCCTCCCGCCGCTCACCATTTCTGCGATCCAGTCACTGCAAACCGAGCCAAGCGAGGGACGCAGCCCCAAGAGAAATGCGTTCATCATTCCCCGTGGCACGGACGGCGAGGAGCAGGATGCTCAGGCGTCAGAGGAGCAGCCCGCGCAGAAGCAGCCCGTGCTTACTGCCGATCAGGGCGTTCAGACAACATTGACATCCGAGGCCATTGACCAGTTGCTCCTGGCAAATAGCCAGCAATCTCTTCCGCCAGACGATCTTGAACGCTCCAGCTCACATCTCAGTATGGGCACCCCATCCACGGTTCGCATTAACCGGGCCCGCCAGGGCAGCTTCGACAGCACGCTGCGGTCGAAGGGCAAGGCTGCTACCGACATTGTCACTGAGCCTATTGATGCCGTACTTCTTAGGAGGCCAGGCAGCTCTGCTAGCATCAGGAGCTCCGCCGAGGACATTGTCCCGCCCCTGCCAGCCAACCACAAAGAAGCCATCGAGGCTGCGAGGACCAACTCTTCGGGCGGCGGTCAGGAAACCATCAACAGCATGCCACCGCCACTGTTCCCCGCCTCTGCCATGCGCCCACGGACTCCCACGCATAGACGCCCCTTGTCACCCGCGGGTGCTGCTGGTAACGGTGGTCGTGCTACTCCCACACCACGTGCTCACAAGAATGGATCGATTCGCGAGATGCCCGAAGTCCATTCGCCGTCGAGAATGACAGCCCGCAGCCGCAAGTCCTCTATTTCATCCTTCGCATCCGAGGTCGACACTCGATTCAACATTCACCCCGAGGGCGGTTATGACACGTCTGGCTTGGGTCCCAACACGGACCCTCGCATGATCCAGGCCATCACCCAGACGATGATTGGAGAGTACCTGTGGAAATACACACGCAAGGCCGGCCGTGGTGAGATGTCTGAGAACCGTCACCGGAGGTACTTCTGGGTGCACCCGTACACGCGCACTCTGTACTGGAGCGACCGAGACCCATCATCTGCCGGACGTCATGAGCTTCGTGCCAAGAGTGTTCCTATTGAGGCCGTACGCGTCGTAGCGGATGACAACCCGATGCCCCCCGGGCTGCACAGGAAGAGCTTGGTCATCGTGTCGCCTGGCAGAACCATCAAGTTCACCTGCACGACTGGTCAACGACATGAGACATGGTTCAACGCCCTGTCTTACCTTCTCCTTAGAACGTCGAACGATGGCCAGTCGGATGCCGAAGAGATGGCTGGCCACATTACAAGTGCCGATGTTGACGAATTCAACCCAAGCTATGGCAAGCGGATGCCCCATGGCACTCGCGGTGCTCCTTCTCTGTCCTCGTACAACTCCCGAACAGTACGGGAGTCGCCAACCATGGACCACTACCTCAATGTTCCCACTCTCACCCCGTCTCGCTCCAAGATTTCTCAGCAGCAGCAGCAGCAGCAGCAGCAGCAGCAACCACCGCAAGCGGCGCGGTCATCTGGAACGCTGAGCCGCATCAGCGGATACTGGAAAGAGAGCAAGGTCTTGGGCGGGACATTTGGCAGCTTGAGGAGCAGAAGTGTTTCGGGGCGCGATACCGCACAGAGCATGTATGAATCTAGTGAAGTGCAGGATAGTGCGGAGGATCTCAGACAGATCATCGAGCAACAAGATCGCGAAGCGGATCGGCTGGAGAATGTTCGGGCGTGTTGTGATGGTAAGTCGATGAGTTGGATTTCGATTTGGTATGTCTTTGACATGTCGGGCTGACAGTTGACCAGGCAAACATGATGTGGGCACCTTGACCAGTAGTTCAAAGCGTGGCCGTAACTCGCGGCAAGGCTTTCACTCGCACACGGGCCCTTCTTCAACCCCAACACCGGTCGGGACCGTCAGGTCTCGGGCATAAAATCAGACTGCCGTCAAAAAAAAATCAAAAAAAGAAAAAAAGAAAGAAAAAAAACCCACACAAGCAAACTATACACACTCACAACTGAGTCTCCTTTTCCTTGGAAATAATAAGCCATGACGGGATTTCTTTTCATGGGTACTCAAAATTTCATTAACCCTACTCTTCTTGTCGATCGCTACAAAGTAAACCATTTCTGTTGTCTGAATGCATTGGGGAGAGAAAGAAAGCATCTTGCGTGTTGTGTAACGAATACAGACTCGGGGCCATAAACTACTTGGGAAATTTCGCCTTTGATGACGTTGATGATTATTTTCCACACAATTTTCTCGTCAAAGTCTTTTGTTTTCATCAACCGGCATTTTTCTTCTTTTCCCTTGTATTACTACCACCTTCGTCGCCGCCGTCGTCACATTTAACGCTAGCAACGGCGTCAACCAACAACCTACCACCGAAGAGTCGCCAAGCTGCGCCTACCCGACTCGATCACACCTCATCTATAAAATCTGGAACAACAAAGCCCTCAACAAACTCTCGGGATATTGGGTCTTTTTTTTTTTTTGCCCTGGGTGGGAAATCACGGGAGGCGTTAACATGGTGTTCGAAAGTTATCTTTTCTGCTGTATTTCCGAATCACAACCAACCTTGGGAGGAAAAGTTAAGGGGGGGGGGGATAAGGGCAAAATGGGAGAGAAAATGCTTGGTGTTTTGGTGTTGATGATGATCAACAGTCAAGAAAGATACCCCTCCTCTGTGTTGTGTGTAAGCGTCTTGATTTGCGTGGTTACTCATCGCTTCACCGGCGGCGGGAGAAAGCGGAGAAAGAAGGAGAAGGAAAAAAAAAAAGTAAAAAAAAAGTAAAATAAGAAAAAAAAATAAAACAGTTGAGAGGTTGGGAGAGTTGTTGGTGTGGTAAGGTGTCGTGGGTTGGGGCTGGGGTGGACGCAAGGGGGTTCATAAGGTGGGTGTCATGGGGATGTGGCTTTTTCTGTCAGTTTGTTCGTCAGATATCTATCTCTTAGGGAAGGGGGAGAGGGGGTTTGTTGGTTCTCTTTTTCTTGAAAGTGTGTTTCTTATTAAGTATTTTGAAACGAGCGAGATGATTTTTACTTATTTTATTTTAATATATATACATATATATATATATATATATATATATACGATGAAAATGAAATGGTGCTTGTTGTGCATAGACGACACACCTACACATGTTCTTGAAAGCTAACCTATTTCTCTTTTTCCGCACCAGTCAAGACAGAAACAGACCTCAAATGTTGCACGGCTTTGCTTCCGACACCGCCTTAGAAAAATCATGTTGGGGTAGGGTAGGGTATTTGGAAAGCGCATCCCGGGATAGAGATGCACCGAAGGGAAAGAAAAGGTTGAAAGGAAGAGGTCGACTCGGTGGGATGGATGTGCCGAGCAGTGGGCGGGAAACTGCACACCTTGGATACCCTTCTGGGGGATTCACGATATTGACAACAGAGACAGACAGGCACACACACACACACACACACACACACACACATACACACACATCTTTCTTTTTTTTTATGTCCTCGAAAAGCAGAAGAGTGGTTGGTCGAACAAACCCCGAGCTTTTTGTTGCGCCGGTGGTGATATATATATTCCCATCACACGGCCCAACTGCCGACCTTGTGCACTTACTCTCTCAGCTTGACCCATATTTCACACAACCCCCCTCGGTGTTGGCTTCTTTCTTATGGGTACTTTTGGAAAGATGGGTACCTCGGGTGGCCCCCAAGGCCGGTGTGACGAGCTCTGCTATTCGCCCTCTCGACATTGTGCTGAAGCTCTGGCTATTTGATAGGTTGATCCTGGGGAGGTGTTTGATAGGTTGACACACATTGACACACATTGACACGGCAGCGGAAGGCGACAGGCGGCAGGCGGCCAAAAAAGTATCCGTCTTGGTTTTTCTTGCTTTTTGGGGGAGTCCTGTGTAGGTGTGGCATCCGATCGAGGTTGCAGTTATGCTGCCGGCCGCCGGGAGGCGAGATGAGGTTGGCACCCGGTTGTGTCTTGCAAAGTCTGTTCTTGCTCCGCACCGTGAGAATGAGCTGAAGCTTGTAGCTTGAACTACGTTAGAGATGGTTTGGGCTCTTCCGAATAGGCAAAGTGAGGAAGATGGATCTTTTGTTGTCACTGAGAGAATGGGGAAGAACTTGGCGAGAGTCTTCTGGTGCGTGCCTTAGTGGTTGCCTTGCATGCTCAGGTCAAGGACGGATAGATGGCTTGTTGGGTCTGCGTAGGTGTGTACATTCTGGCTAACACACGCTTGGGTTTCAGTTTTGATTGTCCTGAAAAACGTACCGGAGAAAGGAGGGGGGTTGCCTGCCTGCCGACATCTCGGCCATCTTCACGCCTTATTCTACCACAGGAGACTCTTCCTCTTGGCTGTCCCAGGTGTGCATTCCAGGGTGGTGACATTGCATCGACCGGTCAACATGTAGGGCTCTTGGGTGGAGACACGACTGCAATTCTCTGCAGCTGTGATTGGACTTGGTTCTCTTGGGCATGTACATTGCGAATGTATATTTCGACCGGTGAAGCTGTAGGGCTGTCTGGGGGTAGAAATGATAGAGTGAACAGGCTCTTGTTTGTTTTTTTGGCATAGGTTAATGTGGATCAAGGAGGGTGGTATTGCATGGACCGGTCAAGAAATAAGGCTGGTTTATATTGACCGGTCAAGATCTGGGTGTGGTCTCTACCTAGGTACTTGGCTGGCAAGACGACAGGGAGAGACTTCTATGACGGTTGGGAAATAACTGCATGAGTAGGAATATGGAAGTGTTTGTGTAAGGCTAAGGAACTTGACGAAAGAGTGGGCAAGAGGCAACTTGGATGTCACAAAGACTGAATCAAGATCACCCGTGGGCTGGATAGACATAATGCCTATCTGTCATCAATACCCACTGCGAGACAGAGGGAATGTATACGCCTCTATATCTTGACATACAAACCAACATGCACCGCATAGTCTACGTGGTTCGCCTGAGCGGCAACCCGCGCTGAATAACACTTGACATCGAAGCAAGCTGCCCAAACTTACTGTTGCCTTCCTCCAAACGGGGGGCAAATTGAACTGCAACATGCTCGCCCCGGGAACGGTACCCAACTCCAATGACAGCTCATACACCACCCTCCCAATGTCAAGCTCTTTCCCCCTCAGCCCTTTTTCTTGACCGGTCCATGCAGGTGGGTGACATTGCCTCGACCGGTCAAGAGAAATGCCACTCTCGTGCATTAAATGCGTTGACATGCGTCGACCGGTGAGCAGATTTCCCCCATTTTCCACCATTTCGAGCCTGAAAGGGTGGTCTGGCCCCACACCGGTGACAGGGATTCGTGTTTATGCTTCATGCACGAAGTTTTTGACATCTCGAAGCAAGGACTGAGGCGCAAAGGTGAACGGTGAGCGAGCTGCAGAGGTGAAGGCAAGGTGAGGAACATGCTGGCTTTCGTAAGCATTGCGGAGGTGGGGCCGCCAAGCTTCTAGAAGCCTTCGAAGCTCGGGCCATGTTTGTAATGAGGTAATCGGAATCCCAAAATCGATATCCCAAAGCAAACGGCCCATGATACTTTTGCCTCGCGCTTCACACCTTGAACAACACAACTTCAATTTGACAACCTCCTGCCACCCTTTTCTCCCTCTGAACCCACCCAAGAAGATATCATGGCAGACCCAACACCATCAACAGAGGCCCCCGCTTCTGGCCCTGCCGCGCCCGTAGCCATCTTCAAAAAGCGCGGCGCAAAAGCCAAAGCCAACCTCCGCAAAAGACCAGCAACCCCCCCTCCCGCCGCCTCCGACTCGGACTCGGACTCGGATTACTCCTCCTCCGAGGACGAATCCGGCCGGCGCATCAAGCGCCGCAAGCGCAACACCGCCGCCGTGGTCACGGCCTCCTCCAGAGACAGAGCGAACCCCCAGTCTGAGCAAGATCTTAAAGCCACCATCTTCACCACCGACCGCGCCTCCGCCCTCGCCCTCGACTCCTCCAGGCGTGACGCCACAAAACAAACAAACTGGTTCGACGAAGAAAAAGGTCTCTCCGCCAAATCCCTCCTCGGCTCCACCCGCTCCATGCCACCCCCCTCCTCCTCCTCCACCACCTCGGGGCCAGATGGAACCTACAAAGGCCTGGCCAACGCAACCTCGTACATCCAAAAGAATCCCGATGCCCCCTCCCGAAAAGTAGGCCCCGTCAAAGCCCCCACCAACATCCGCACCATCACCATCACAGACATGGCGCCCGACGTGTGCAAGGACTACAAAAACACCGGCTTCTGCGGCTTCGGTGACAACTGCAAGTTCCTCCACGCTAGAGAAGACTACGCCCACGGGTGGCAGCTGGACAGGGAGTGGGAGAACGTCACAAGGGGAAAGAAGGTAATAGGGGGCACGGTGGTTGCCTCTGCCGAAGGAAAGGCGAACAAGGATCCCAACCAGGGTGAGGATGAAAGAGACGACGACGAGGAGGAGGCGGCGATGCTGGAGAAGATCCCGTTTGTGTGTATCATCTGCAGGGGGGATTACAAGAGCCCGGTGGTGACGAGGTGTGGGCATTATTTCTGCGAGGGGTGCGCGTTGAAACGGTATCGAAAGGACCCGAGCTGTGCGGCCTGTGGGAGCGGGACGAACGGGGTATTTAACGCGGCCAAGAAACTGCAGAAGCTGTTGGAGAAGAAGAAGGAGAGGGCGGCGAGGAGGAGGCGGGAGGCGATTGAGAATGGGGAGGATGTTAGCAGTGAGGAGGAGGAGGAGGAGGAGGGGTAGGAATAGGGGGGCTTCGGATGAAGAGCGAAGAAAGATATGTACAAACATCATGAGCATAACAACTTGATACCCTGGCATGTCTTTGGGAAATAGACTGCTGCATAGCCTGCTTGAAAAATCACAAACCTATTTGCGTCCCACAACGAGTCTGATGTGTATGATGAAGCCATGATGCGGATCTGCTGTTAATCTGCAGCTATTAAAAGCTAAGCTAGCTGTGTCTGTCCTCCGTCTTTGAGGTCTGATGTCCATGATTTAAAAAAGAAATAAATCGAAAAAAAAAATTAATAAAACAAAACAAGTTAAAAACAAAAACAAGAGGTAACTCCATCCGTTTCCTGCCGCCTAAGCCAAACCGTAAACCATTCCTGTAATTTGATCTACCCACGAAAGGAAAGTGCCTGCTCAAGTAAATGCACCCCACAGATGATGTAGGGTTCCGTGAGATAACGAATAAGACCGCCCGCCCCCCTCCTGAATGACGGGCCACATGAAACAAATACAAAAAGCCATAAAGTGTAAGAACACTCCTAAATCCCCATGGTGTTGTCATGTTCGATGCCGGGTGTCACACTGGCGATGAACTTCAAGAAAACCACCAGATACTGGTCAACTCTGATGGCCACCTCCTGGTCGGCAGCATCGATCTCCTCCCACTCGTCATTCTCAGCCCCCAAGCCGAGGTTGAGGTCCTTAACCTGAGAAGCAAGAGACCCAACGCCACCGCTGCTGCCTGCCTTGGCGGCTGCCGCCTTTTGCTTTTCTCTGCGCAGCTTGAGAGCCGCGTCGGCTCTGTCGAGAAGTGTCTTCATGACGGGCGCGTGCTTGCACGGGTGAACGCTGGCCATCTTGACTTGATGGGCGAAGAAGGGGAAGTTCTCGAGCGTGACGGTTTTGTCCTTGTAGTCTCCAACGATATCCTCCATCATGAGATGGGGTGGGAGGGGCTGGCCGTTGGGAAGATAGCCTGAGAGATACATGCGGGGCGTCCGGTAATATGGAGAGTAGACAATGTAGAGCGAGTATGTGCGTCTTCCACTATCAGAAACGAATCAAAGGTTAGCCACAAAAAGGTATTGAGAGAGCATCATCTGGTAGCAGTCCCGTGACCGTATCCCATCATACCTGTTCTGCCCGCCAGCCGAAGCATCACGGATGATGGCCTCATCGTCCTCATCATCTTCCATATCCGGAATATCATCGTCGTCCTCGATCACTTCTCTCTCTCCAACATTCCCAGCATCGTCCACGGTTCGCACTTCTTTGACCTTGAGCGGCTGCGAGCTGGTCAACCCGCCGGTCCGGAGCCAGCCGTCGTCAGCGCTGCTCTTGCCGCCCTCTACTACGGCTTCCTCATGGCCAGCATCGCCCGCAAAGTCCGAGTCGAGTCGGCGGTTGCACGGGACATGACGGGTCACCAAGTACTGCTTTCCTGCTGGCAGCTGGCTGACGCGCTGGGCTGGGGTTTCGGCATCCGACCACGACCAGGTCGGGAATTTGTACACCAGATAGTCGCCGGCTGCAATGAACTCCTCAGGGGTGATCTCGCCCGTCTTGCGGAATGTCGACGTGTGGCTCGCGGGGGTGTACCTATCCCGCAGGCTGTTTACGGTCGAGTAGAGGATGTTCATCGTTGCGATTCTCGGTTTGCTTCAGTCGACGGATTTGGCCGGGGGGGGCGAAGGTCTCAAGGCGGGGGTGGGGTAGTTTATCAAGCACGCTGTTGTCGGTGATAAGGGGTTACTGTACAAAAAAAACGGAGAAAGTCTGGTCTGGATATTTAGGAGGGGAAATGCAAAATGTCAAGAGGCATAAAGGAAGTTTGGACGAACGAACTAAGGTCTGAAATGCTTTATGAGCTTATGACCAACTGTATCCTATCCTCGTGACGGCCGGCAAAGATGATGACGAGCCACACGAGCTTCAGCGCGCGCGGCAACCAGAAGGCAGCAGCTCCCACCACCAGCTGCATGTCCCTCTGCCTGGAACCCATGTCGGATCAGCTGGCAGGCGTCACTTGTCTGGTGGGGTTCGAAGCTGCGTCCCCACTCTGATTCATTTCGCGACAGCTGACACATGCTTGCTTGCTGCCCCGCACGCCGGTCCGTCCTTGGGTCCGACTCCCCAGACGGCATCCATCATTGGCTGCAGCTGTTGGGGAGCGGTTTGGGGCGCAAGGCAATCAGAGATGCAACTTCCAAGAAGGCTGACGACGACGGGAGAGGCAAGCTCTGGGCTCCACGACCTAATAACTCCCTTTTCCCCTGGAATTACCTCCAATTTCCGTATCTCCCAGTTTGTTTTGGCCCTGAGCCCTCCTGAACCCGGGCTGGCCATCGCTGAAGTTGCGCCTGGCTCTGTCGCATGTTGAACCGAGTGTGCTTGCTCTCCCTGGAAAACCAATCCGTGTGCCGGCGTGTTATATCATTGAAGCAAGCGCAAGCAAGTATTCAGAGTGAGCGTGTTCTCGCTTGTCTCGCTTGTCTCGCTTGTCTCGCTCCCGTCCATAGCTGCCCAGCATGGCCACGATACGCAGCCTTGATCACACAAAGTGTGTTTCCTTTTCCCACCCACCCAAAGACGCACGCATGCAGTTTGCCGCGCCCATTGCCCGCCGTTTGACTGTTGCAACATGTGGACATAAAAACATAGCACCCCCCCCCATACTGACCCATCATGTCATCCAGGTCCGAAGCCGAGCTCGCCATCAACATCAAGAAAGCTACGAGCCCCGACGAGACGGCACCGAAGCGCAAGCATGTTAGGAGTTGTATTGTCTACACCTGGGACCACAAGTCCTCCCAATCCTTCTGGGCTGGTCTGAAGGTCCAGCCCATCCTCGCCGACGAGGTCCAGACCTTCAAGGCTCTTATCACAGTCCACAAGGTTCTCCAAGAAGGCCACCCCAGCACCCTCAGGGAGGCGCTGAACAACAGGTCGTGGATCGATAGCTTGAACCGCGGCATGTCGGGCGAGGGCATGCGCGGATACGGCCCACTGATCAAGGAATATGTCTACTACTTGCTCGCGAAGCTTTCGTTCCACCAGCAACACCCAGAGTTCAACGGCACGTTCGAGTACGAGGAGTATATCAGTCTCAAGGCTATCAACGACCCGAACGAGGGATACGAGACGATCACCGACCTCATGACGCTGCAAGACAAGATTGATCAGTTCCAGAAGCTCATCTTCTCCCACTTCCGAACCACTGGCCAGAACGAATGCCGGATTTCGGCCCTTGTGCCTCTCGTCACGGAGAGTTATGGTATCTACAAGTTCATCACGAGCATGCTCCGGGCCATGCACTCGGCCACTGGTGACAACGATGCCCTGGAGCCGCTTCGGGAGAGGTACAATGCTCAGCACTACCGCCTTGTCAAGTACTACTACGAGTGCTCCAATATTCGCTATCTCACCAGTCTCATCACCATTCCGAAGCTTCCGCAAGACCCACCGAACCTCCTCGCCGAGGATGAGTCGGCGCCAGCGTTGCCGGCCCGCCCCAAGCAAGAAATCGAGAAGCAGCCGACTCCTCCGCCGCCGGTACCAAAGTCCGAGGAGCCCGATCAGATGAACGAGTTCTGGAAGAGCGAGATTGATCGCCAGAACCGCGAGTACGAGGAGCAGCAGCGCGTGTTGGAGGCCCAGCAGCAGCAGGCCCTTCATGCCCAACAGCAGGCTCAGCTACAGGCGCAACGGGACTTTGAGGAGCAGCAGCGGCGGCTGATGGAACAGCAGCAGCGGGAACAGGAGGCTCTGAGAAATCAGCAGGCGCAGTGGCAGACGCAGGGCCGGCTGGCGGAACTGGAACAAGAGAACCTGAACGCCCGTGCCCAGTACGAGCGTGATCAGCTCATGCTTCAGCAGTACGATCAGCGGGTCAAGGCCCTCGAGGGCGAGCTGGCCACAATCCAGGGCAACTTTGGGCAGCAGCTCGCCAGCAGAGACGACCAGATCAGGTCGTTGCAGGAGCAGGTCAACACTTGGAGGTCAAAGTACGAGGCTCTCGCCAAGCTCTACTCCCAGCTTCGTCACGAACACCTCGATCTTCTTCAGAAATTCAAGGCTGTTCAGCTCAAGGCCGCCTCGGCCCAGGAGGCGATCGACAGGCGCGAGAAGCTGGAGCGCGAGATCAAGACGAAGAACCTCGAGCTCGCGGACATGATTCGCGAGCGTGACAGAGCTCTTCACGAGAAGGACAGGCTGACGGGTTCCAATAAGGACGAGGTCGAGAAGCTCAAGCGTGAGCTGCGCATGGCTCTCGACCGTGCGGACAATCTGGAGCGCAGCAAGGGCAATGAGCTCTCCACCATGCTCTCCAAGTACAACCGCGAGATGGCCGATCTCGAGGAGGCCCTGGGCAACAAGACGCGGGCTCTTGAGGATGCCCAGGCCAAGCTTAGGGAGGGGAGTTCCGACTTGGAGATGCTCCTCCGCGAGAAGGAGGAGGAGCTGGAGGTGTACAAGGCCGGCATGGATCAGACGCTGATTGAGCTCAACGAGCTGAAGAACAACCAGGGTGTGTCGGACCAGGCTCTTGACGGCCAGCTCGACGCCATCATCCTGGCCCAGCTTGACAAGATCAACGAGATTATTGACTCGGTTCTTCAGGCCGGCGTCCGGCGTGTGGATGATGCCATTTACGAGCTCGACTCGACCATGCAGGCCGGTAACCAGAATGCCTCGCCGTCATACGTGTTGTCACAGATCGAGAAGGCTTCCGCCAGCGCCACCGAGTTCGCCACCTCTTTCAACAACTTCATCGCCGACGGTCCCAACAGCACTCACGCCGAGCTGATCAAGAACCTCAACGTCTTCGCGGGTGCCGTTGCCGATGTCTGCAGCAACTCCAAGGGTCTCATGCGTCTGGCCACCGATGAGAAGAAGGCCGATGCCCTTGCCAACGGTGCCCGGCAGTCGGCTCACTCCACGGTCAAGTTCTTCCGCAGCCTGTTGAGCTTCCGTCTGGAGGGGATGGACCCCCTTCAGAAGACAGACGTCGTCATCAACAGCAACAACGAAGTCCAGATGAACCTGCAGAGGCTCAACAAGTCCGTCGAGGGCTTCGCTCCCGGCTTCGGCAAGCTTGCCAACAAGGGAGACCTCGGCGAGATGGTCGACCAGGAACTCAACCGTGCGGCTGACGCCATTGCTGCTGCTGTGGCACGTCTCCAGAAGCTCAAGAACAAGCCTCGCGACGGGTATTCCACCTACGAGCTCAGCGTCCACGACTCTATTCTCGACGCCGCCATGGCCATCACCACCGCCATCGCCCAGCTCATCAAGGCTGCCACCGCCACCCAACAGGAAATCGTCCAAGCCGGCAGGGGCTCCTCATCCAAGACGGCCTTCTACAAGAAGAACAACCGCTGGACCGAGGGTTTGATCTCTGCTGCCAAGGCGGTGGCCACCTCGACCAACACCCTCATTGAGACGGCCGACGGTGTCATTTCCAACAGGAACACCCCCGAGCAGCTGATTGTTGCCTCCAATGACGTGGCCGCCTCGACGGCGCAGCTGGTGGCGGCCAGCAGAGTCAAGGCTGGCTTCATGAGCAAGAGCCAGGAGAGCCTCGAGCAGGCGAGCAAGGCTGTCGGTGCGGCCTGCAGAGCGTTGGTGAGGCAGGTGCAGGCCATCATCAAGGAGAGGAACGGGATGGAGAATGAGCAGATTGATTATAGCAAGCTGGGGAGCCATGAGTTTAAGGTTCGGGAGATGGAGCAGCAGGTATGTTTTTTCCTCCCTTTAAAGGCGCGGGGGACATGGTGATGAGGCGGGTGGCTAACATGATGAATTATATAGGTCGAGATTCTTCAGCTGGAGAATGCGCTGTCTGCGGCCAGGCAGAGGTTGGGTGAGATGAGGAAGATTTCGTATCAGGAGGATTGAGGTGAAGGAATAAGGGGCCGAGAGTTTTGAGCGGAGGTGGCTGTCACATTTTTGTATTCTTTTTGTTTCGAAGCACACACACACACTCTCCCTCTTTGGCAGCAGGCAGATCAGGGTAGGGAGGGGTAAAAGAATGAAAGCTGGTTTTTTTTTATTGATTTTTTTTCTTTTCTTTTTTTTTGTGATAATTGTTTGGTAATTGTTTGGTTGTATGATGCTGCTGTCTGGTGGGTAGGTGGTGGTTTTCTCGGGGAAACTTGCCTTCGGATGTATGTATGTATTTGGAGAGAAAGACAAATTGTAAGAGACTGTTATTTTTGCTTCTTCATGACTTGACTGGTCGGATGTCTTGTTGGATGAACGTGGGCGTCTGCAGTGAGACATGTGAGATTGGATGTTTCTTTGTGACCTGGGCTGAAGATGGTCTGCCACATGGGATGTTTGGTTTCTGTTTGTGAGTGGTCCTGTTTTGGGGTTGAAGGGGAGGTGATGATCGAGTTTTGGAGCAGGCTGTCTGACGCCCTGACTTGCGATGGCCCCAAAAGCAGTGAGGGTTGCTCGAAGGAACTCGATATGGTGGCTTCGGGCTCGTCACTGGAGGATCAGGACTCGCTCGCTCTTTGGCCTCGCACGTCAGGACCTCGCCATTCATGTAGGGGCTCAGGGACCTGGTCGACCAGAGCAAAAGTTTGCTGGTGACCCACCGTGAGCAGATGAGGTCGCTGCTTGACGCCGTCGCGTCTGGTTCGCCACCTGTGAACCTTGATGGCCCACATTGGGCAAGCTGAGGTCATTACCATTCTGCCTATTTCGTTCCTTCCTCACTTTTGCTCTTGCGATGGAAGCCAGGTGAATACTCTCCCCAGCCACCTGCTTTTTGACCTCATCACCAGTTGGCCCCCCCCACCCATCACAGCGTGAACAAACAGAACCCACCTAGACCCTCACCTTCCCCTTTGGTGCAGCCAGCTCAAGTTGGTTGGTTCCCATGTTGAAGGAATGCAGCGAGGGATTGAAAGCAAAACGCTGGAGCTGGCATGTCTTGTCACCTGCAATTGGGAACATCTCTCCCACACATTTTTTTTTTTTTTTTTTTTTTTGCCGTCGGATTCACTTATGCCATGCCCGCACTTCCTAGTCATCTATCTGCCTTGTGACATTTGATTTCGAGGGCCCCCCCAAATCATCAAACCCCAAAAACAGTTTGGTGAGCACGTACCAACCGTTACCAAACAGTTCGGTGCGCACGTACCAACCGTTACACCAAAAATATGGCTTTGCCAGAGGACCACACCCTGGGCTTTTTTTTTTGCGGCTGAAGGGCTTGGCCGATGGTTACCTGCATTAGCGGCAGATCATTGAGCCTTAAATCGACGACATGTCACACTTGGCAACGGTTATGTGAGAAATAGGGTTTTTTTTTGGTTTTTTGTTTTGATCGGAGCCAAAGTTTGATGGGTTTATCTAGAGGAGGAAGGGGGAAGGAGACACTAATTAATGTACATGAGATTGAGGTTGTCGAGAACAAACACTCGTTGCCGTGATGATGCTCGGCAGCCCCGGAAGATGATGTAGTTGACCCTCTCTGCTCGCAGCTTTATATGAAAGAAATCAAAAGCAAATTCAAATACCAATTCGACGATTTCATTCGTCAATGAAACAAAAAAAAAACCATAAGTCTCCCCTTTTCCTTGTCCACAGCTATCCCGTGGTCCTGTGTCTCTATCGTAGTGTTCTTTGTTGCTAATATCCCGGCCTCGGTCCAGATCTACGCCCACGGGAGATCTGGCACTCCCCAGATCGGGTAACTGAAAGTCATGAATAACGGGCGTCGGTAGAACAAAATGTTTCATGCAGTTGTTTGCATCGACCGCGCCTCCCTCTCTTTATCTTTTCAGCGGCTACAGGTAATCTCGGTTTAAGAGGAGAATCTTGGCGCATACGATCTCTCTTAGATCAACAATCCTCGAGAGTCTTCATTAAATCAACAAATGCTTTGAGTAGTACATCTTGTCTTGAAGTCAACGCATCTTTGTCTGTAGTCTTGAGTATCTCTATCATGGATGATAAATTATGCAGTGACTGAATGTATTAAGATTGATGCTCAGTCTCTGAATATTGACAACGATGTTTGACTAATGGCAAGAATAGTTAAATATCTATGTCTCTCTTCTTATTTCCTCACCGTCTATTATTATGCTGTCTTATTTTGAAGATTTTTGGTTACCCTTGTCTGTTGCTTACTAGGTACCTCGCGGTAAGCTCAAGTTGTAGTAATATTAAACCCAATAAGCAAGCATGAACAAGTAGTTAGTTTTTGGTTTGAGAAAACAATATGTCAAGTTCCACTACTGTCAGAGCCAAGGGTCAAATTTACTCTTGGTACTTTGCTTTTGCATCCACTTTCTTGATTGAGAGATTCAACAGGTTTGAGTCACATGGAAATTGATTTGCGAAATAAATTCAGTGCAGTTCTTGGACAGTCCCGAGAGTGCCATGGCGATTATTGTGATGATGAGAATTGATAGATAGTTCACCTGTTTCTACGAGAATTACGACGGCGGAGACTTGAATGTTTACCTAGGCAATTTCTATAAAATGACTAGCGAAGCTTGGATTGATCTGAAGTGGCATTGGATCTACTTCGTGTTTTTGATATCATTGCCAACCTGTAGAGAGAACTCACATCAAAGTGTCCAGGAAAAGCTTCGAGAGTATCTCATATCTATACTGAGTCACTAGCCATTTTAAGACGATTCTGCCTTGGCAATCATGACTACTCTTTGGGAAAAAACGGGTTCATGGTGGAACGAGCACTTGGCACTTAAGCTTTGAGCCTATCACAAAATCCATTGGAGGCGCAATCCGCTATATGTTTCCTAGTCTTAGTAAAGCTGCTTTTCGTCTTGAGATATCGTTTGTTAGTTGGCCCTTCACATTTGCGCGATTCTGCTTTGTGAGCTACCTAATCCATCAAATTTGCAGAGTTCTACCGTTCTCTCCATTTCTGTTGGATCCTCCTGTCCGCTTATGAAACGCCATTGTTGAATTTACAGCAAGAATTTGTCCTCCCGGATTGGAGTGACTTGACTTGATATCAATAACAGACTGTCTATAACATAAACCAAGGAAGATAGCTATGATATAAAGTATCTCTCCTCAAAGCTCGCTCTGTCGAGATTAGCATTTGTCTTTGTCAAGGGGCTTCTAGAAACGTTCATGCAGACCGTCGAGGGGTTCAGATTAGTTGAGCTAAACAGCTTAATCAAGCTTTATTTGAAGACAGTAGAAATACAGATGCAGTGCTGGGTTACTAGAGTAATGTTACCTCCTGCTCAAGAATAAGAGCCATGGGTTATATGCCAGACTCGAGTACCCCAATACAGGGGATCCATTGTTATGCGGGTGTGTTTTCTTCCAGGGATTCGCTCCCCTCGAAGACATACCCCATGCATTTGCTCAAACTTGCGAAACATAGCTTCTAAGTCGCATGGTTTCCAAAAGAAAGCGGTCAGTGCTCACGATCCTCGACCCCTTATTGCCTTAACTGTGTGGACCAATGCTGGCAGCTTTCAGTATCCAGTAGAAGGGCGCAGATGAACCTGCTCTCTAGGTGTAGATGATGTCGTAGCAAGAGCCTGAGGCAATGTTCGGGCCGAGACGCTCAAAACTGAGGTGGTTGGGATAGGTGAGCTTTGGGCAGGTGCCTTATTGTGGCCGAGGGTGAATAAGGGATATTTATTGTGTGAAGGTGAATAACAAAGAAATACACTGACGGGATTGGTCCGCCCCGCCTTTCTGCACTTGCCCATGCAAAATAGCTTGCACTCAGGCCCCTCCATAAATTCCATCCTTTCAGAGCCATCCCTCCGCTTCCCACCAAGCTGCCACCATTTTCGGAAGCCTGTCTTTCTCCTTCAATCTCAGCATCCGAGACCATCCACCAACCCAAGAAGTCTCTTAACCCAAGCGACTTTTTTCCTTCTACAATTGCAGCAGCAGTCTTCTCTTCTTCTCACAACTCTTCCACCTCTCTTCCAGAGCTCTGTCTCACCTCTTCACCGTTTTCTTCGACTTCCCTTTGTCACCACTTCAACTTCACCACCAACCCTTCGACTATCGTCAAAATGGCTGCCTTCAATTTTGAAGCCTTCTCATTGACGCCCCAGGGTTCTACCATCAGTGCCGCCCCTCGCCCCGCTGTCCCGGCCATCGACAGGACCGTTCAGCAGCAATGTGGCAGTTTCGGTTATGGCAATCGTGCATTCCAGTTCGACTTTGCGTCCCTGGAGTCGCTCCCCGAGGATGCGAACCCCGGCTTGACCGAGGTTCTCACCGCCAAGTACTGGAATCACTTCTCGATCCAGCTCGGTCACTGGAACACACTCAAGGTTATCGTCCTTGACGCTCAGATGTTCAGCATCATGCCCGACCACACCAAGAAGGGCGTTCTAAATACAATGAAGTAAGTTCTATTCTCATTTTTGTTCTCCATCGACTAACAGTTCTTGAAGGTCGTACTTGGGTGGCGCTGATGCCATGTATGCCCGCGATGCCGACAATGGTCAGGTTGTTATCCTCGGCCCTCGCAGGCTTATGGAGTCGAACATCACCATAGTCGGTAGCACCACCGTTTGGGATCCCAAAAAGAGGCATGTTCAGGCCACTGCCGAGGCCAAGATTCCCCGCCCCCCTAACGCCTACATTCTTTACCGCAAGGATCAGCAGGCTGCGCTTAAGGCGGCTAACCCTGGCATCCCCAACAATGACATTTGTAAGTTACTGCTTGTTGTCCTTGTGAATGATTCATCTGCTAACATCATGCAGCCGTCATGACCGGTGGCATGTGGAAGAAAGAGTCCCCCGAGGTTCGCGCCGAGTACCAGAGACGTGCGACTGAGATCAAGGCGAAACTGATGTCGGCTCACCCTCATTATCGCTATGTGCCTCGTCGATCTTCTGAGATCCGCCGCCGCGCTCCCCGCCGTAACCGAGCACAGGAAGTCGCCAATGCTTCCCCGATCGGGGAGAACTCGGGTGCCCCTATCGTAGGCAATCCTATTGTCACCACCATGGAGCAGCAGCAGCCCCTTCCTGACATCAGTGTTGCCCCTAACCAGGAGATCACCAAGGACAACGATGTCAGCCATCTCATCGACCCTCCCCATGTCTTCTCTGGTCAGATTACCGAGCTCATGCCCGATGTGGCGAACTTCCTGCCTCCCATGACACGCGAAGGCTGGTCTCCTCTTCATGACTTCCGCGCTGTTCTGAATGGACACACTGGAAACAATGGAGTCGACTGTGCTCTTACTCCAGAGTCTGAATCCCAGGATGACTTTGTCGGTACTCCCTCTTCCACGATGCCTGACAATAGTGCCTTCGATTGGATCACTGGAACGGAGGAGGATTTGGCCCAAATCTTCGGTCAATTCTGATCACTTCCGCCGCCTCTTTCGGAACACCAGCTTTTGACCCTATTCAGTCACTGCAACCTTTCGCACAAGATTTGCCGCCCAATGGGCGATGACCTATGCACCAGACGTTGGTTCAGAATGGTAAGTCGTATCACCTCTCTCTCTTTCTACACACGGTTGCTGACCTCTCTTCTAGCTTCAAAGCTTTCACCGGATGCGACACAGTTTGTAACACAACATACTCGATTACCTGACGAAGAATCTGCTTCCTGGTACAACAACATGGAATTATGACGACATTTGCACGGCTTTTTCTCTGAATGACTTGTTTCATATCAACACATCAGCATATCCTGCGATCCCTGCCATTTTCACCGCCGGCGATGTTCTCAAGCGAAGAGGTTTGGTTCTTGGAGGATGATACCCCTTCTCATACTTCTATTTTCTTCATGGTTCGGATTTGGGATTTGGGCATGGATAACAGGAGTTTGGCGGATGGATATCATTTTACAATGTTGGGGCGGAGCGGGGAGTTGGGTGTTGGGACGGTGGGCTGTTTCTTTCATTTTACTTATTTTCTATTTGTTTTCATTCTCTTTTCTCAGTGGTACATAATCTCAAGGAGGATCGTGTTGACGGTCATCACTGGTGGAGGTTGGGGCACATGGATGGATGAGTTTGACGAACGGAATGACCTGGCTCAAGGGGTTCAAAGAAGACGTTCTGTTCAAAGCTCGCAACTAGTTTCTTTTGTCTGTACAACAATCAAGTGCATACCCAGATTTCTGATGGTTCCTCGTGCTTGTGATCTTGAACCGCTTGTCTTGATGTGAAGAGGTGATTGTTCTCGAGAAAGTCTTTGTCATCATTGAGAGATGATCATCACGAAGTCAGCCGTCGAGATCATTTGGTGGTTGGGAATGATTTGTTTTGTCTTGCCATGTCCTCGACAGTTAGAGTTTACCACTACCGCATGGAGACACCAATGAGGGCATGACGAAGCAGAGAAGAGCCCAGAGACCGAAGTGACGGCGGCGGAGTGAAGCCCATCATCAACACAAGATCCCCCAGTCCATCCTGAGACCACCCAGAGATAAATCACACGACTTGAGCCTCAGAGGCAACTTCTCTTCCCAAAATCCAACCACCGGGTTTGTCAACAGTGAGGGCAACCACCACGACTAAGAAAATAGTTCAAGATCATAATTTTCCCCATGTAGTTCATCATCATATTGATCTACGCCCGAGATATCATTTTCTGCAGAGCTTCGGGTGATTGATGTGAGCCACATGAAGTCGTCACTTTTTTTTTCCACCTTGGTGGGTGTTGCCAGTGATAGACGAAGAAGCTAACCCCTGATCCCAGATGGGTGGTGGTACAAAATATCAAGACTCAACGAGGCCATCAAGCCACTGCATCCCACCCCCCCCCACCCCCCCCACAAAAAACTTCGGAACAGATCATCACCACAGAAAACAACTATTCTCCTCACACTGACTCTTCATTGTCAAACTGCCGTTTCCTCGCAGGCCATATCCAATGTCGGAAAACCCGAGCATGCACAAACCAAGAGTTGTCATTGGGGCTAAGCTAGACGGGCAAAATGGACAGCGCCTGATACCGTCTGGATCAAGCAAGTAGCTCGATTACCCTTGTTCTAGGCCAACTGCCTCTTTGGCATTTCCCTTCAGTCTGCCAACTCCTCCTCTCTTCCCACTGCCTGTCTTCTTCCCCAAGCCAAAGCAACGTGCTCGTGACGCAAAAGATAGCCAGATCATGGTAGATGCCATGCCACATGCTAATATGTATTATCCCCATCATCCTTTTTCCTATCATTCAACGCCCAAACTCCCCGTTCCAAAATCCCCAAATAGCCGTCGAGTAGCAAAATGCAGGTCAACACCACTGTTCTGAGACCACTAGCCAGACAACGACGCCGAAGAGCTAGGCTTCCACTCGCTGCTCCAGATGAAGGTCTTGCAGCAGAATTCCGTCGTCCCGTCCTCCTTCTTGCCAGACGGACCCGTGGGACGGGCGCACATGAAGAAGGACCGGCCTGTTGCGGCAAACATCGTGGTCAGCTTCATCACAGAAAAGACATGATAGACGATGACGGGGGCAAAGTTTAGACATCAGAGACAAACGAACAAGCAGTGGGCAGAGAAGGGATGAGGGGGAAGAACACACCACAATTGACCCCCGGCTTCTTCGTTATCCTCGATACGCAATCCTCGCCATGCTCACACTTTGGGACGACGCGCTTGCCAAGGAGCTTAGACCAGGAGGCTTTGTTCTCAATAGGATCAAAGACCTTGTCGTCAGTTGGGCCGGTCGTCAGGGGCGTTTCCTTGGCAGAGCTTTCGGCGCTCCCTTTCGAAGATTGGTTGGAGCTTGGGATTTCAGGGGGTAATTCTGCTGGTAGCAACTCTGAAGCAGTAGAAATGTCTGCTGTGGCCGAGGCTGTGTTGTCCGTGCCAGTTGGCTCCTGGCTTGGGCTGGGAACGGGTGTCTTGGGCTTGAAGAAGCTTTTCAGCGTGCCCTGGGAGGCACTCGCACCAGTCTTGGACGGCTCTTTCGCAAGTGTGACCTTTCCCTTCTTCTGTGGTCTTTTAGCAGGTGAAGCGACTGCTGGGCGTTTCGCTGGTGGCTTTTGTGGAGAGGCCACAAGTGTGCTGCCCGAGCTTGGGGGTGCTGTGACTTGACTCGATGGCTGTGAGGAGGCCAGATCGCCCTGGGCCCAGGAGTCTTTCTCAGGGCCCGTAGAGATGGTAATGGTGAGAGGAGGTGGGTCTTGACTGCCAGGCATGGCTGTTGCTGTCGTTGGCTTGATCGTCGCTCTAGGCTTCTTGAAGAACATGTCCTTGATGCTCCGTCGGTTGCTAAATTCTGGTATCAGCTTTGCCGAAGTTGGGAGGGCATCTTTGATGGTCCACTCTCGTTGCCGTTCGCCGTCCTCGAACATGCCCGTGGGGTTCATGACATCGGTAATGGGAACCGTCGTGCCGTTGTGATTGACAGTATCGCCCATGGTGGCATAGACTGGGCAGTGGTCAGAACCGAGAAGACCCTCCTGGATGTTGGCGTCGATGAACCAGTCCTTGATTCCAGAGCTGCAGAGAACGTAATCAATCCGGCTCCCAAAGTTTCCTGGCCTGCAATTTTTCCGAGTATCCCAGCAAGTGTACATTCCAGTACGGGTGGGATGGAATTCCCTGCAGAGGTCCCATAGAACAGCTTCCTCACGGCCCTCGTCTCTTGTCCCAACCACACGTCCCCCACATACTATTTGGTTGAGAAAGCGGCGGGACGGACTGGAGAAGAAGTCATCAAGACTCACTTCTTCCTTTCGTAATTGTTCGACCAGACCGGCCGTGTCCAATTCTGAGCGAATGATGTTGAGATCACCGGTAAGAACCACCTCCTTTCCCATCGCGACTAGATTGCGTACTCTGACGTCCATGGCTTCAGTGAAAGCATGGCGGAACTCGTCTCGTGATTCGTCTCGGGTTGCTGGGCTGTAGACTCCTACGAGAACAAAAGCTGGAAACTCGAGGATGACACAGCGGCCCTCAGAGTCAAGTGTGGCTTCGTCAACTTCGCCGGAAAGCTGTCCTGGTTTCGGATAACCTCCGATCTGTTGGTCTTTTGGAAGGTCTCTGAAAGTTGTGGAGGAGTTTGGTGGGCAGAGGATGCCGGTGATGCCTTCCTCGGCGCGGATGGGAGCGCACTTGGAAGAACGAGTGTAAATGGCAACTCCAGAATAGCCTGAGAGAGATTCAGAAACCAAGCCAAAACAGGACATAAAGAAGGGAAGAAATACCCTTCTTATGCTTGGGGAGGCTGAAGTAGACATCCCATCCCGGAATCAAGACCATGTCATCCTGCAGGTCCTTGCGCTGGATCTTGGCCTCTTGCATGACAACAATGTCTGCCTCCAGCGTGTCGAACATTGCCTACAGTCCGTCAGTTTCTTTGAACCTCTGCCAGAGCAGCACCACAGCTCCTACCTGATAGGTGCGGTTTGCGCGCCATGGCTCATACCCGAATGGATTTCTGGAGCTGGTCAGACAAGCGATCTCCACACGCAGGCTCAACTAGGCGGGTGCAAACCTGATGCCATTGACTATGTATATGATGTTAGACCGAACCAGAAACTGGTGGAACTGGAGAGACGGTAGCTTACCATTCCATGATGTGATTCGAAGTGGCATCTCGACACTCAGATGATTGGCATGCACCAACGCCAAGATCTAGGTTATTTGGTGTAACGACTGGGAACTTGAGCCGGAGAGAACGGGCGCCAGAGATACAACCCAGTGGGGGAATCAGAGATGTTGCATTCACCGGTCGATGGGGCGAACTTGAATAAGGCGAAGCAAAAGAGGAAGTTCGGGGGCGGGTACGACTGCGGTGGTAGAGGCTTTCCCTTCACTATGGAGAGATTTACAGGCAATTTTAATTGATAAGATACCTGTTCATCCCATCTCTCTTTGTATCTGAAATTGTCAACTCTCACCTGTTCAAGATGGTCTGCCACCCAAAAGTCATTGGCTAGCGTGGCTAGCGTGGCGTGGCGTGGTGTGGCGTGGCGACGGGCGCTCTTCCCGCCAGGGACGCGCGAGGTCACATGATCTGCTTTCAGATGTCAAAGTGGAAATTATGTCACCGGTCTTGGCACCCAGCGAGAGAGAGCTCCGGGAGGCACGGACCACCGCCACAAACCCGAGGAGCAGCCGAAAATGAGCTGATTGGACTGTGACCTCACCCCAGGCCAACAGCAACGAGAAGCGGGTCAGTCAATTGCTTCATCTTTGACAAAACCACCACGAACCCCCCCTTCGTTGAACGGCACCCAACCCACCAGCCACTCACCATGATTGCCCAGCGCCAGGTTATGCGGTTCGCCGCCCAGCTGCGCACCCAGGCCCAGCGCCGCCTTGCCAGCACCGAGCACGCCGGCGAGAACGCCTTCGTCCGTGAGCGCCGTCACGTCAAGGAGCACGCCAAGGGCACCACTGGTGAGTGTACCTCCTGCGATACCTCGGCTACCCCCCGGGAACTCAATTGGTGGTCCGAGATAGCTAACAAGGTTTCAACAGAGCTCTGGCGCAAGATCTCCCTCTAGTATGACTCTCCCGAAGCCCCTCTATTGTCACTGCCGAATGCGTGGTTTTCATGTCGCCCTCAGGGTGTTGGAACAGCTCCCAGATATCAGAAACAATTGGTGGAAACGAACTGGAAGACGAGGAGGAATCAGAGCGAGCCATGGTTGGGGGGCTTGGAGATCGGGGGACGCATGAAATCACAATATCAGGAGAAACAAAACAACAGCCATGACGTACCACCAAGCTAACCACACAACCGCCCGCAGCACCGTCCCTCCCGCCCTCATCCTCGCTTCCCTCAACGCTTACAACCTCTGGAACGAGCATTGGGAGCACTGGTCTCACATGCCCCCTCTTGAGGAGCGTGTCGAGTACCCCTACCAGAACATCCGCACCCGCAACTACCAGTGGGGCGATGGTGACAAGGTATGCTTTACCCCCCCCCCCTTTGACCCCCCTTTTTCTCCAGACCAGATTTACTAACATATACCTCTAGACCCTGTTGTATGTATACCCATAAACAATGACGGCATCCAAGTTAAGCCTGTAATGCTAACATGACATCCTCGCAGCTGGAACGACAAGGTCAACTACCACAATAAGGACAAGGAGGCCTAAATGTGCTCTTGACCTCGACGCAACCTGGAGATATGGACAGGTCAACCCCGGTGTATATTGTAGAGAACGACGAAGGCAGACCATTCAATAGAAGTGCGGAGTCGAAGAAGAAGAAGAAGAAGAAGAAGAAGAAGAGGGAGCATACCCTGACAAAGCTGAACACGGTACATGCATTGTTTCCTACTCATAGTGTCAAGTCAAGAAATCAGTTTCTCTGTCTCGGGGATGCATAACCTTCTCTGTTTCCCGCCAGTTCATCCAAACAAACATATCTGCCCGTGAGTCAACACCACAAAGTCAATTCAATGAGGGGAGTAGGCTTGAGCTTGAGCTTGAGCTCAAGGATAGAGCTTTTTGCGGCCAAACTAGCATATCCCTGTCTAGGCTGATCATAACTCTATGATACATTTCGTTCTTCATTGTTTATCTGACATGCCTCGCTTCCCTCTCAGTATTTTCACATACAATCCCCTGTCTATCTATTGACCCTCTCCACCTCCCTCCTCAAACTCAAATACCTGGCCGCATACCCCTCGCTCACCCCTTCATCCCCCAACCCCCTCATCACCGTCGCCATCTTAGCCAGCACCTCCGCCTGCTTCTCCACCTCCTCCACCCTTTCGAAATACTTGTACGCGCTCTCCAGCGCAGCATGCGCCCTCATCATCATCTCCCTCTGCCGCCTCCTCCCCCTCTGCCTCTCCAGCTCCGTCGACTCGTCCGAAACAGCCGTACAAAAAAACTGCCCCGCCTGCCCCATCCTCGCGTCCGCCAAGAGGTTATACAACGTCCCCGCTGTGAACGAGACATCGGTCTCCAGCACCCTCGGCAGCACCGAAAGCAACAGCTGTGCCGCAGCCGAGAACTCCGACAGTGAGTTCAAAACGTTGGCCAGAGCGCCGACGGCCTGCCACAGAAGCGGGATGTTCAGCGCCCGCCAGGCCATCGAGGTGGCCCGCATCGCTATTGTGAAGCCCTTTTCTGGGCGGTTGATCTCGTCAAAGAGGTGGGCCTTGGCGATGAGGAGACGAATGCGGAGGGCAACGTCGCGGTTGTTTTCTCCGAGGTTGGCCATCATGTTGTCGATTTTGGTAAAGGCGCCGTCAAAGTCCCTGTGGCGGACCAGAGCCTCGATGTGGAGGGTGTCGATGATGAAGACGGTGTCCGGTTCTGCGTCCTCGGGGCCAGTTTGGAGGAGCTGAGCCAGCAGGGTGTCGACGGCAGGGAGGTTGTTCCTGTGCAGGTCCCGACGAAGCTTCAAGAGGCCGCGGTAGAGGTGCCAGTATTGATTTGGCCTCGCTGACCGCAGCGAGTTCTGATCAAGGGACTCGAGCATGGCAAACGCCTCTTCGTATTTCCCCTTGCCGGCGAGAAGCCCGGCTAGACGACAGGTGATCTTCAGCTCGTCGTCAAAGACCGAGTTTCTCGCGTGGCAGCTGAGGAAGACCTGGCATGCCATCGAGGCCATGCTGGAAAGCCCGAGGCGGTCCCACATGGCGATAGCCATCGAGATCTGGGCCCCCATCATGGTCTTCATGTTGCGCTCGACGATCAGTTGGGAGGATCGCACCATGTGCTCGAAGGCAACGGCGACACTTTCGCCGTTGGCCAGGCAGAGCTTGGCTTCGCTCTGGAGGGCCGAACTCCAGAGGATCCACATACCTGTTTCTTTGGCCTTGACTCGGAGGAAGGCGAGAGTCTCCTTTCCGCTGCCAAGCATGCTGTTGTTTTCGAGTTCTCTGACAAGATGGGGGTGTGCCCTGCCGAAGTGGAAGAACCAGTTTAGAGCAAAGTTGAGACATGTCGTGTCCCTGTTCTCCCGAGCCGTTGATACTGTCTCCAGCATGGTTGCCACGGCTTCCTTGTGACAGCCAAAGTCGGACTGAACAATAGCGAGATTCATCAAGGCGTACTGATAGAACAGTCGATCTCGGTTCTGCATAGTGTAGTCGAAATATCGATGAAGGTGGTCGAAAGATGTGGGAAAGTCCCCTGACCGCCAGGCGTCCGAGAAGTTGAGGTAGTGCGATAAACTCGGCACCGTATGACTTCCCTTCAAGAAGTTCCTGAACCGGTCTCTGATCTGTGGCGGTATCCTGTTGCCATACTCTACATGGTGTCAGTCATGCTCCCTTTCCACCCCCATCAGAGAAACAAACTCACTCTGTATCTGCTCGATCTGAAACTCCAACAATCCTTCCACATCATCGCTGCTCACCGGCAACGTCTCCCCCCCTTCCATCCACCCCTCCCCCCTTGCCAACAGCCCAACGGCTGGCAACAACATCCTCCCATACGCCACTACCGCCAGCTCCCCCGTCTCCTTCTGTCCCCACTCCTCTTCTCCTTCCGTCAAAACCTGATCAAAACTTAACCTCCCCCCATGCTGCGGATGCCTCCTCGCCCAGTACCCCGCCGTCGGCTGCCGATACCTCACAAAAACCCTCCACAACTCCATCACCCTCTCAAACTTCAACCTCACAAACTCGACATGTGCCCTCCTGACAAACGCCCCAAAGGGACTATTCCTCCCCAACCTCGTCCTCCCCCCCAACTCCCCCTCCGCGTCCTCCAGCCCCAACCTTCTCAGCTCCTCCTTCGTCCTGCACAACAACCCCGGTATCGCCGCAAAAAACTCATGCAGCTTGTGCAAACTGTCTAGCCCCCACAACTTCTCCAAAAACCGATCCCAGAGCCGACGGCCGGGGACTTTATCCGCTGCCGCCAGCGGGGAGAGCAACGTCTCGAAATCTTTGATCGAGGTTACAAGCCGGAGGGTGGACTCGGCTTTTTTCCAGCGGTCGGCAGGGGTGAGATTCTTATTGTTGTTGCTGTTGCTGTTGGGGGATTGGGCAGTCGAGAGGTCGCAGTCGATGAGGTTGGAGGCGAGGAAGTTGATCACTGGGATGATCCCTTCGTTTGGGACCGCGCCTTCGACGTAGAGCTCGATGAGGGCCAGGAGGCCGATTTTGGCCGGGGTGAGGAAGCGGGCCATGATGGGTCTGGTGTGCCCCTCGAGGGGGGTTGTTGTTGTTTGGATAGGTTCAGAACGCTTGGGGTTTGGGGGTTGGGGGTTGGTTGACGCGGGTGGTGTTGATGTTGACGTTGATGTTGACGTTGATGTTGACGTTGATGTTGACGTTGATGTTGACGTTGATGTTGTGTGCTGTGCTGTGCACGGCCCCTGATCCTCTCAGTGAGTGAGGGCGCTGTGGCGGGGTGAATTGAGATTTGAGATTCGACCATGCAATCTGTTCCCGTCTGCTACAAGACGACGGACTACCGGCTTTTCGATATGTTTTGAAGTGATAGAATTCTCCTCTGTTCCATTGTTAGCTCATTTTCCATGTCAAAATTTGGAGAAATGGAAAGCGCTCGCTGACTTACCTGATGTTGAAGGTGAGAAGTTGCAATGAACGCGTTGGGCGCTGTGGAAGGAGTGTGGGTGAGCGTGTGCTGTGATAAGATAAGCCCACTTCATACTCGGTATCTACCTGGGAGTGAATACACATCAGCACATTATGCAAAACATGATGATCTTCATCTTTTTTTGTGCACTTCATATTTGTTGAACGTAAGAATTATTGCCTCAGCCGTCTTAGCTGTCCCTGTATTTTATCTTCTCATAGGGCAGCGAGATTCATCCTGAGCAGCCGGCAGTCATGTCGCAGGAGATCGAAAGAGGCCAGAGGAGATATGATGTAGAAGTGAAGAGAAAAAGTTCTTTGTGAAATGAAAGCTACAGCTATCCAAGTGTCTAAGCCTTGTGGAGGTATAATCCTAGTGAGTTCACTCTGCCATGTCTGATGGGATTCTGTGACTGGCCGCTTCCAATGAGAACCCCCACCCCCTCCCCCCTTCCCCTGGGCTCCTCGTACATTCCAAGTACGTATCAGAATAAGATAAAATTTATCAGGTCAAAAACGAAAAGAGGTATCAAAGTTGTGTATGTAAAAGAGCGAGTGACGGTTTTGAACAATCCCAGGTGTTCGGCCCCTTGCCCAACGCCCATGAAAATGACCTCCCACCCCAAGTGCGCCAGCCAAAAATGCGAAATCTCTTCAAAAAACAACGGATGCCACTATCACCATGCTGTATTACAGGCGGCTCTCTTCACGGTCGTCGGCCGCAAAACGCCGGTTCTCGTGCCGATTCAAAAATGCCTGTCCGGGCTCGCCCCTTAGCAGGTGCGCCATGAAGTCATACCATCTCACCTCATGTATCTCTCTCTGTACTTGCGCAAGAGCCTCTCTTCCTTCCTCCACGTCTGACAAGCGGTTGGAGGAATACGATCCAGTGTTGGAGTCCACGAAGCTGGAAGGTTCAGTACGAGTGTACTCGCTGTCGTCATGATACGGCTCGTAGTGTGGGCTTAATGGCGAACCACGAGCCAGAGACTTGACGATATCATTTTTGCATATCGGGCAAGTTCTCCGTCTGGTGGTGAGCCATGGTGTGCTGTGACAAAAATCAGTAAACACGTCGTCAAATTTGTGGATTTCCACGTTGTCTAGTTTGTGACTTTAGATCCACTCACATGCAGTCCACATGAAACTCATGGCCACAAGGCAAGCTCATGACCTTGCTGACGCCGTCCACGTATTCCTCCAAACAAATCACACATTCGCTCTGTCTTCCCATGTACTTCTTCCATTGACTGGCACCATGCACCGGGGTGTTGTCTGGTGAAGATGGTCGCCCAGCCTGCAAAGCGTTATCAGCCCTCAAAAGATCCGAAGGCTCAGGCACGCCAGTGGTGGTCCGAGACCGGGGCCGCGATCTCGAATTTCCTTGCAACAGGGGTGTTGTAGGTGAGGAGCTGTTGGGCGACGGCGTCCTGGATGATTGACTGGGCGATGGCGCAACTGTGCGGTAGGTCCGTACCGGCAACCGATCGACCACAGCCTTGGGTGCTCTCCATCTCCGCCTTCTGTATTTAGCTCGCAAGATAAGAAGCGTGTACACAACCGTGAGGGTAATCAAGGGGCTGATCACCAGGACCAACAGGGTGTCAAAGAATGGACTGGCACTGCCGGTAGGAGTGATCGTGACCCATAAACCTTCCCGCACATTGCCATCGTCTTTGTTCCCCAAGCTTTCCGGCGACAGTCTTGAGCTCTCCTCTGTGGCAGATTGCTCTTTAGCGTCGTCCCCGAAGAGCTTATAAATAAGCCCACTGGAGCTTTCCGAGGAAGAACCAGACTTTCCAGAACGATGGCCATGTGAGTCTCCAGGGACATACTCGCCACTACCTGGTGTAATACTGCCACCTCTCAAACCACTAGACTCCTTGTTGGTGGACTGGTTTTCCGGCGCCGGCCGATCTTCCTCGTCCTCCTCGGAAGACCTAACAAGATCGGGGTCACGCCAGTCTTGTACACCTATCTGAAAACCATCACCCGGCGACTTGTGCTCCTCAGAGGACGCACGACCACCCGCTCCATTCTTGTTACCCTTATCCGCACTTGGTTGGAGGAGTCTGATGCTTTCGTCGCTCCACTCGTCAGCTGCGACCCAGTTCAGACGACCACTGCTTGGCGGCCGGCTCTGCTCTGACCCTTTGCTTCCACTATCCCCCCAGGAGAACAGACGGGAGATCCAGCTCCTGCGTGTCGAGCGTGACTTCTTGACCGCAGGGGCCGAGGCATCCTGGAACGACGCAGTTTTGACCCCCTGGGCGTGAGGGCCAGATTTGGGTCTATAGCCCGCACCTGTATCGGCCGCTTTGGTTTGCTTATTGACCCCAGGCTTGCTGGAGTGCTGTACTTTCAAGATCGGGTTTCCGTTCTCGTCCAGAATATCTTCAATGAAACTGCCTGGTTGCGCGAGTGATGACAGTAGCATGGCGGTCGTTTGCGATGTGAAAATCGAGGGGATTGTGACATTATCGACATTGCCCCTCGCAAACATCTGGATCAACGGACCCCCTTTCACATTATCTCCAACAATCACCCCGATCGCACCGCGGCGCTGCGCCCACTTGACCTTCTCCAGGAACCCACAACCACCTCTGCTCAGCAATGTGATCTTGCCCGTAATTTCTGCCGTCTCCTGCATGGATTGGATATCGGCATGACTTGACGCTGAGACCACCGAGCCTTCGCTGTAGGGGCTGCGAGTCTGGTCAAGTTCCTGGTGAAGGTAGTCGTCGGTCCCATCGTGACGCCTTTCTGAAGATTTTCCGTCCGCTGGAATCCCTGCGCCCAAAGGATCACGCTTTGTACTTTTGGTGTTCAGTGCAGCGGGTCCTGACTTTGAGGCTGCGGACCCATGCACAGTGGTTTTGATCGACAGTTTAGGTCTCCCATCCTCCCAGCCTGGGAGATCGCTGCAGCCGAGCTCGCCCCCGACCTCGCCCTCTTGGAGATGATCTTCAGCAAATCCACTTCCTATCCATAGTTGCCCGCTCAGGCCGTCGGCAGGGAGGATGGGCCCAAAGGCAGCCGGTCGTGCAGCAAAGAAGGTACTATTATCATCGAACAGGCTTATAGCAGCATTGGGAGGGAAGAGCGAGAACGGCGCAGTGAAGGAGAAGAAGCTCCGGAATGACGATTTCCGGGTCGTCAATGGTGTCACGGCGGGGGCGGCGTTGGGATGGCGGAGGGAACTGATGGCCCTGCACACGAGGAAGAGCGACGCGAAGAAGAAAAGAATTAGTATCGCGATCCGTGGAGGTCGCATCGTAGATTATCACAGCGCAAGCGGCCGCAAGGAGGTGTCTGGCCTGCTCTTGCCCAGGACTTGCGTAGGGCTTAGAAACAAGCTGCAGTTGGGACGTTGGGTCGGGCGGGCTTGAGCCGTCGCGTCGTGGCGCGCCTAGGTAGTCATCCGCTGTAGCCCTGGGAAATAACACTGGCGCCAAGGGAGCACGTTAAGGAGGAATAGGCAAGGCGACCGAGGTGGGCGGGAAAGGGAGTGAAGGCTGAACACGGGCTGATGTTGTTGTAGATGACGAGATAATCAATGAGCGATAAGAGCATTAGAGTTACAGGGTAGCGGCCAGTCTTGGTAAGGGAGAGCTGGAAAGTGGCGTGGGTCAAGTGGACTCACTCGCAGCGGATAGGACCGGGAACAGCTGCTGAATTGTACGTGGGGCAACCTGTCTTGCAAGCATTCCCCGCATTCCTTCCTCGATGGTCGCCTTTTTGACGGCACGTGCCTCTGATTCTCGAATTTTTACATATCTCCAACAGTTCTGTGTTGGATGCAATCTACAAGCCTCACAAAAGAGTCAGCAAGAATACTCATTGCTTGAGTAATCTGGGGTGGAGCAACGGGCTGTGCTATGCACTTATCAGTAAGGAGTCACACAGGTGGACGGGATTCTCAACTTGTGGTAAGAGAAGCTTGAATGCTTGGGCATTTGGAATTTCGCTTGAGGAGGTCATGTTGAAAAGGGGTCCATGTTACAATTTGTTCCAGAATCACTCGACGGCCAGCCTTGTGTGTGTTGGGAGACAAAGTTGGGGCCAGGCCGCGCGGGGTAGTAGTGGCAGAAAGCAACAGAGAAGCAAGCTACACACGGGTTAGGGTTCTGTAAGGTATGGTTCAAGTCGCAACTGACTCAACGTTGAATCCTCGCCGGAACCCCACCTTTTTTTGCATATGGAAAAAGAGCCTGCAGCCAACATGAAAGGCCCCTCGTTAAGAGTCACGCTGCCGCCCCTCTTAATACTCAATTGACCCCCCCGCTGAGCCTGGATGCTGAGCTCGTCGTGGCGACTGGTTAGTTCGACACGGAACTCGCTGCTTAAAGCATCCTTGGCTTCTTTCCGTCCAGAACCTCGAACCTATCACTCCTCAGCGTACCGACTATCCAAAATGGCCGACGAAGCTGCTAAAGCCCCCGCGCCGGCGACCACACCGGCCGCCGCTCCCGATGCGCCTGCGCCTAAGAAAAATGGTGAGTCTAGATCCGCCGAGCGCCGCCATTGTCGTTTCCTTGATCATATTCTGACATGCCCAAAGAGGCCAAGGAGAAGGCCAAAGCCGAAAAGGCTGCCAAATTCGCTGCGAAGCAAGCTGCCGCCAAGCTGAAGCAACAGCAACAAGCCGGTGACAAGCCTGCCGAAGCCCCGAAGCCCAAGGCGAAGAAGGCCGAGACTCCTGTCCTTCCTCGCTACAAGGACGAGACTCCAGCTGGTGAGAAGAAGAAGATCCAGCCCTTCGATCACCCGCACTTCTCAGCATACAACCCCCAGGCCGTCGAGTCGTCATGGTATTCATGGTGGGAGAAGAGCGGCTACTTCAAGCCTCAAGAGCCCCGAACCCCTGATGCTGGCAAATTCGTCATTGCCCTGCCGCCCCCGAACGTCACTGGTGCACTTCACTGCGGCCATGCTCTCGCCAACTCTCTCCAAGATACACTTATTCGATGGAACCGGATGAAGGGCCTCAGCACACTCTGGGTCCCGGGTTGCGATCACGCCGGTATCGCCACTCAGTCCGTTGTCGAAAAGATGCTGTACAAGAGAGAGAAGAAGACGCGCCACGATCTCGGCCGCGAGGAGTTCACAAAGCGCGTGTGGGAGTGGAAGGGGGAATACCATGAGCGCATCAACAATGCCCAGAGACTCATGGGTGGCTCCATGGACTGGAGCCGCGAGGCCTTTACCATGGACGAGAACCTGACTGCCGCCGTTATGGAGGCGTTTGTCACTCTTCACGATGAGGGTCTCATCTACAGGTCCAACCGCTTGGTTAACTGGTCCACTCATCTTCGCACCGCCCTCAGCACCTTGGAGGTCATCAACAAGGATATCACCGGGCGCACCATGATTGACGTGCCCGGCTATGACAGAAAGGTTGAGTTCGGTGTCCTCACATACTTCAAGTACCCAATTGAGGGGTCAGACGAGTTCATCACTGTTGCCACCACACGTCCCGAGACAATGTTGGGCGATAGCGGTATCGCTGTCAGCCCCGGTGATGCCCGCTACGCACACCTTGTCGGAAAGCACGCCCGTCATCCCTTCACGCGGAGGTTGATGCCCATCGTCGAGGATTCCTACGTTGACCCAGAATTCGGCACTGGTGCTGTCAAGCTCACCCCCGCGCACGACTTCAACGATTATAAGCTCGGGGTCGCCCACAAGCTTGAGTTCATCAACGTCCTTACCGAAGACGGCTTGATCAACGAGAACGGCGCTATGTTCCAGGGCCAGAAGAGATTCAACGCCCGTTACACGGTTGTCGAGGAGTTGGCTAGGCTTGGCTTGTTCGTCAAGAAGGAGCCCAACGCCATGGTTATCCCCATTTGCGAGCGCAGTGGGGATGTTATCGAGCCTCGCATGGCGCCTCAGTGGTGGGTGAAGATGGAGGACATGGCCAGGGATGCCATGAGAGTCGTTGAGAGTGGTGAGATCAAGATCAGCCCGGAGAGTGCCCGCAAGAGCTACTTCCAATGGCTCAACAACATCACCGACTGGTGCATTTCCAGACAGTTGTGGTGGGGCCACCGTATCCCGGCGTACCGTATTGTCCTTGAAGGCGAGGACAGCGAGGAGACAGACAAGGCCACCTGGGTTGTTGGCAGAAATGCCGAAGAGGCCAAGGCCAAGGCCGCCGAGAAGGCTGCCGAGCTGTTTCCCGGCAAGAACTACACCCTCGAGCAAGACCCTGACTGCCTCGACACCTGGTTCAGCTCCGGCTTGTGGCCCATGGCTATCTTGGGCTGGCCCAACACGGAGAAGGATGATTTCAAGAAGTTCTTCCCCACCGAGCTGCTCGAATCCGGCTGGGATATTCTGTTCTTCTGGATTGCCAGAATGATCATGCTCTCCCTGAAGTTGACGGGCAAGGTTCCCTTCACTGAGGTGTACTGCCACTCGTTGATCCGCGACGCCGAAGGGCGAAAGATGAGCAAGAGTTTGGGTAATGTCATTGACCCGTTGGACATCATCAACGGTATCAAGCTCGAGGACCTTCACGCGAAGCTCTTGACAGGTAACCTCAGGTCTGACGAGGTTGAGCGTGCCACCAAGTACCAGAAGCAATCGTTCCCTGGCGGCATCCCAGAGTGCGGCGCTGATGCTCTGCGTTTCACGCTTCTCTCGTACACCACCGGTGGTGGCGACATCAACTTCGACATCCGCGTCATGGCGGCCTACCGCAGATTCTGCAACAAGGTTTGGCAAGCTTCCAAGTACGTGTTGGGCAACCTTGGCGATTCCTTCAAGCCTGATGCCCAGCTTGACCTCGCGGCTCTGTCGGTCCCAGAGCGCTGGATTGTTCACCGTACCAACGCGGCCGTCAAGGGCATCAACGAGGCTCTCACGAACAGGCAATTCTCTACTGCCACCAGGCTCGTGTACTCGCTCTTCTAGTAAGTCAACGGTTTCCCTTGGGTCAAAGTTCAGACAGAGCCTCTAACCAAACCCAGTGATGACTTCTGCGACATCTTCGTTGAGAACAGCAAGGGCATGCTGGGCCCAGATGCGGACCCTGCCCAAGCCAACTCTGTCCGCCAAGTCCTCTACTTTGTTCTTGATACGTGCCTGCGTCTACTGCACCCTATGCTTCCCTTCATCACCGAGGAGCTCTGGCAACGTCTGCCACGGAAGGCTGGAGATGAGACTCCTTCCATCCTCCTGGCGCCGTATCCCGAGGCTGACCAGGCTCTCGAGTTCCCCGCTGAGAGCGCAGACTACGAGCTTGGTCTCAAGTGCGCTAGCGGTATCAGATCGTTGGCTGCTGAATACAACATTCGTGATGGCCGTGCCTTCATCGTGGCTTCTACTCCTGCCGCCTTGGAGAAGGTGAGCGCGCAGCTCAACGCCATCAAGACCCTCTCCGGTAGGAGCATTGCTTCCACCGAGGTTATCGAGGAGTCCGCCACCCCCAAGGGCTGCGCTGTTAGTGTCGTGAACGCCGAGATTGTTGTTCTTCTCCAGGTCAGCGACCAAATCACAGATATCGCAGCCGAGATCAAGAAGATCACCACCAAGCTGCAGAAGACCACCGTCGCAATTACCAAGCAGGAGGAGTTGATCAACCGCGAGGGTTTCGAAAAGGTCAGTGATGTTGTCGTAACAGCTGAGAAGAAGAAGCTTGCCGATGCACAGGCGGCCAAGGAGAACTACGAGCGGACACTCGCCGAGTTCAGCAAACTCAAGCTCTAGGAAACCCAAAAAAAAAAAAAGGGGATTCAAAAGGAATTTTTCGTAGTGTTAGCCAATACTCATCATCCATAGAATACAATCTTCCATTTACTTGTGATGATTGCTGCCCTTGATTCCACCCAGACCGAGCGATGCTTATCTTATCAGTTAGCCCAGAAATAATATGGGGCCATGTGTGCTGCGAAGAAATCTTGGCGGACTGGAACTGCGCCGTGTGGTTTTCGCACTAGCCACGTGTGGCTGTTCTGGTGGCCCCCGCAGCCCTAACCAGGAAAACGCTTGGCCACACAGATTCCCAAAATTTCGCGACCCCGGAACCGCGAGAGATTCTGCAACCCATCACAAAGCTCCCTCTTGTCGACGACGACGCAGGTACGTTTAATCGACCGAGAAGTAGCTTTCTCCCCAATTCTCAATTCTAACTCGGCAATTTTTCCAGATCCACCGCCAAAATGAGTACGTTCCCACCCCTCCGTTGCGATACCTGAGCACACCACACCCATCCCCGAAATATCGAAATGCATCCTCGACTCGAGATGCCGATGTCCTCGACGCCTTGATGGCTTATCCGTGGCCGAAATTTTGCATCTACACATTGCGTACGGGATTGGTCACGGTTATGCTGACTCTCGATAACAGCGAAGGGTACCTCCAGCTTTGGCAAGCGGTATGTTTCGACATTGGGATATGGAGTGAGGCGGAATTCATTGCTGACTCTCATCAATAGCCACAACAAGACCCACGGGATCTGCAGACGCTGCGGGTAAGTCCTCACGAGCCCTTCATCGACGAGCCGGACGAGAGAACGATTTGATTGCCGACGAGGAGGAACGAGAGGAGGATGACGAATAGATATTGACATTGGTGTTCAACAGTCGCCGTTCTATGCACAACCAGAAGCACACCTGCGCTTCGTGCGGCTACCCCGCTGCTAAGACCCGCAAGTGTACGTTGCCAACAACACTCGAGACGACATGAAAAGGGAACGGCTTGCTGACGTTCGGGGTATTACAGACAACTGGTCCGAGAAGGCTAAGCGCAGAAAGGTCACCGGCACCGGCCGCATGAGATACCTCAGCACCGTCTCCAGAAAGTTCAAGAACGGCTTCCAGACTGGTGTCCCCAAGGGCTCGCGGGGTCCCAACACCGCTTCCGAGTAAGCAGGTCGTCTTCGGGCATTGATGGGCTGGAACATGGATGACGGGACGGGTCGTTTTTGGCGAGCGGTGTAAACGGGCGCTGGGATTCACAAATTTATTCCGGACGGGGAAACCATGCTCGCGGTTTTTATGCTTTGCTGCTTTCAGTCATCACAAATGGTATGCATCTCGGCGGGCAAATTGGGGTCATAAAACCACAGAACACACAAAAATCGCGAATGCACTCGCGACGAACCAACTACCATCCAGACCAGTTTATCCATGGGCACGAGAGTCAAGCAAAAAAAAGTGATGAAACAGCATCAAGGGGCAGACGGTTTTATGAAAGGCGTGAAGGTGTTTGTTATTACTGGGACAGCCCAGCAGACGCTCCCAAGAGTCAGGCGCAAAGGGGTTCAAAATCGGTATTTCTGTGTTTACCTCTTTGGTGCTGGCTTATGATGCCCTCTGGTGCTGTCCATGATTGATGATTGGAATTGGGCGTCTCGTGCCATATTCCATGCGTCCGGCTGTCTCTTGGAACGCTGTGCTCTCAGCTACTTGGGCGGCGGTTTTGCTGTCAAAAATTGGGCATCATTCGCTTGCGTCATATGTGTGCGTGCTTGCTATGCCTTTCTGGACCTTATCATCCAATGACTTGTCATGCCATGAGCATCTCATCCATTTACTTGCCATATCGTGACATCTACTGCCCCCTCTCGAAGACCTTGGCACCGCCATGCCCCCCAACCTTGTAAAGATACTCTCTGTCCTCCGTCTCCCCATCCCTCGAACTGGTGATCCTCACCACCCCACTGACATCCTTTGCTGTGCCAGTGTCCAGCAGCCTCAGGGCGCACAGCATGTCCGCCTCGTGAAGCAGTGACAGCACAAACCAGGAGTGGTTCGTCTCGAGGGGTGTGGGAGCGACAGGAGGGTGAACGAGAGGGTCGTCGGCTGACACGGTAACGACGCAGCTGTGGACCTTCTGTTCATTGTTTGTCAGCCCCATCCACAAACTTCTTTTTTTTTTTCCCTTGCCAAATGGCCACGAGGGTCGGGAGACTGGGGATGGGGGCGGCGGGAAGGGAAGACAAACCTCTCTCAGATCCAAGATGACATCCCTCACCGCGATCCCTGCCCCTTCCCCACCGCCAGCACTAGTACTCGCAACCAAGAAATCCGGCTGGTCCAGCACCAGCACCACCCTCCTCTTCCTCCCAGCATCCAACCCCGCCAGGGCATCTCCGATCTGCCTCTGAACCACCCGGAGATCATCCCCGTCCTGCAACCTCCCCCCGGACCGCTGGGACGGGAGAAACAAGCCCGTCAACCCATCCACAAACGCGAACCTGCCCTTTCGGGCTTCGGAGTCGAGGTCGAGCGAGAGCTTGGAGAGGGTCTGCTGGAAGAAGGGGTAGTCTCGAAGGAAGGACGCCAGCAATACGGCGACTTCTGGCTCGCCTTCGACGCTGGGGGTTTTGAGGTAGGAGTGGATATACCGCGCCAGAAGCCAGTTTGTCGATGCGCCGAGGATGGAGCTGAGCACAATGAGGGAGGTTTCCCGGGGCAGGGAGAGGTAGGGTTCCAAAAGGTGGGGGGTTGTGGTCGACATTGCCGTGGTTGATATGGCGGTGACTGGTGATGGCGGGTTTGATGGAGCGTTCAAAGACCTCCCAAAAAATGTTGGAGGGGTTGAAGAGATGGTAAAAGTTGGGGGGAGAGGGGCATCAAAGTGGAGAAGGGACCTTGATAACCTACAACACCACAACACGACACCACCACAACATGATCTTCAAAGATAGTATGATTATAAATGTACAACATATATCATATTAATGTATTTCTAACGAGTGCTAAAGCCATGTTGGTATCATATATCATATCCAGAACACAGACCGTTTAAAAAAGTCATCAAACCCCCAGCCCAGTCCATAAAGAAAGAAAGAAAAAAAAGAAAAAAACCGGCCATGTAAATGCAATGCAGTAACACTAAACCATGCGGTCATAAAACGAAAGTCTTTAAAAAAAACGCCAAAAAAAAATTCCAAAAAACCAAAACAAAACCCCAAAAAAGAAAGAAAAAAAGAAAAGAAAAAAAAGTCTCATTCCGATTTCCTGTGTCCAACCTTTTGAAAGTTGACATGAAGCCTCTCCTGCTTTCTCCGCTCGATGCTCTCCTAGAACCTCTCCATAAAGTTCTTCCGCACCGTCCACATGCGCGCCCGCTTGCCATAGATATACATCGGGATGGTGAACAGCAGCAGGATAAGCTGAATGACACCAATCCAAATGTACACCTTCTTCGGTCCGTCCGAGCTCAGCCAGCCGGTGACGAACAAACTGAAAACAAGACCATGGAAGATGTTCTTGCAAAAGTTGAGCGTGACAAGGGCCTCGCCGGCATACTGTCTGTAGCTGTCGACGCAGAAGGTGATGCTGGTTGTTGATCCCAAACAGCACCCAAAGGAAATTATGCCAAAGAATGCCGTCGGCACCATCCAGTGATCTCTCACCTCGGCCGACCAGCCGAAACCCATCAGGCCGATAACCGTGGTGATGGCCACGGGGAGAGCCATGATGAGTCTGAACTCGGGTTCGTAAAGTCCACCATTGCGTCTCGCCATCGCCTTCACAATGACATCCGAGACTCTGCCTGCCACGGCAGTTCCGAGGACACCACCGATAAAAGGAGATATGTAGACGAGACCGGTCTGAAGGGCGTCAAAGTCGTAGACTTCCTCTCGGTATATCACGGCCATAGATTCTGATATCACGATAAGCCATCCGACCGAGCACGCGTACACGATCGATGACCACAACACGGCAGGATACGACAGAAGAATCAGAGGCCGGACGGCAGCCTTGTGCCACTTGTCCTTGTTGAGGCGGCCATTGAAGGGTTTGAGCTGCTGAACAAAAGATTTCGGGGGTGCGCCGCGCAAGACGGTCGTGTACGCCTCTCGCCCGGACCGAGAGCTCGAAAGCGACTCACTATCAGTGTCGTGAGGAGTTCTCGAGGCGGGGCCGTCGGAGACCGGCTTTTCCGACTCTGAAATTGCAGGAGAGGCTTGGACAGTTGGGGGTCGTTGGATGTCTTGCGATGCTCTCTCGCGGGGCTCCGAATCTAGGTACTCGGGCTCCGGAGCGAAACCGACTTGCGCCCTGGTCGCGGCTTTCGGAGGCTCGGGTGAAGGCACAGCTTCCGTGATTGGTGATTGCGGAGCAGGCGTGACAGCCGGGGTGGCATGAGCCCCCGGGTGAGCCACATCGTGTCTCGAGGAGAAGCGGCGGAAGAAGTTTGGTCTGGACTTCTTTCTGCGATGCGGAGCACGGTCCCAGAAAGATTCGGGGACAAAAAGAAACAAGAGGACCGAGCAGAACCCGACGATGATGGCAACGATCCTAGAACAAGGCGTCAGTCCCGCACTCGAAGGACACGCATGCTGATGGACTTACCAAAACACCCATCGCCATCCCAACTTTTGAATAATGGCAGCGCTGACCAAAGGAACCAGATTCTTCCCACCGAGCAACAACAGAGTGTAGATACCGATGCGGAATGCGCGCTCGTGAAGGAAGAAGATTTCGGCAATGGTGGCGGAAGGAAGACATTCGACAGGGCTGACGGAGACACCCTGGAGGATACGGGCAACCACCAACGAGGCGAAGTTTGGTGACAAGGCACACCAAACCGAAGTCAAAATGAACAGGACGGAACTGAACAGGTAGACTGGCCGCTTTCCCCACAAGATGGCAGTTGGAGAGAACACAACGGAGCCCAGACCCATACCCATCATGTACAGACCTGTCGTGAGGGAGACGGTGTGAACATCTACCCCATAATCGCTGGCAACGTCGGTGAACCCGGCGGCCAGGATGGGCGTCATGCCTCCACCAACGAGGCAGTAGAGCCCGAGAGAGAGAAGCGAAGAGTCTCTTCGCCATACCGGCCAGTTCAGGGGATCATTGGCCGAATCATCAGGCTGAGGATCCAAGATGATTTTCCCATCCTTGGTCTTCTTCTTGGGGTCCTCTGCCGGAGGCGGTGGTTCGGTGACCTGGCGAAGGACACCGACAGGAATAGAGGAATGAGATGTTCTTGCGGGTGCGTTCCTCAAGCCGAGCGGCTCGTTGTGATCAGGGGCCAGCAAGAGAACGGAGCCTAGGAGCGGTGTTAGCAACCAGACTTGCTTGAAAGCCGTTGTAAGGGACATACCTGGAACCTCGATCGTCTCCTTGTCTTCCAGGATTCCCATCGTCCATCTCGTTGGGCCCTTTTTTTCAACGGAACCCTCCCCATTGGATGAATTGCGCGAAAACCATTTTCGCCGCTGCGGTGATTCCCCCGAGCTGCTTGCCATCCCAAGCGTCTAGGTCTAAACAGGTGAAGGATATGCCGTGCCAGGTGAAGCTGCTTAGGTGGTTTTTAGGATGAAAAGTTTAAAAAAAATAAAAAAAATTTACAAAAAGGGAGAGAGGCTAAGAGGTTCAGAGACGAAGTTGGTCTTCTAAAGCTGGAGGAGGTATTAGACGACGTCTGTTGATAAGCGAGAGACAGCGCAGAAACAAGGGCTTCCCCCCAAGTCGCGTTGATCTCCAAGACGGGCAGGCGGCGGGAGGGTAGGAGGTGCAGCGCCTTCCAGCAGCAAGGCCGTGATGCCTGCAGCTTTGCGGGGAGAGTGGGACCGCTTGTCGTTGGTCTGACCTTGCAAGTTTGAAGAATGAGAGATCTGGAGATCAACTGACGCCGGACGCGATGGAAGGAAGCGCCGACGTCGATATATACAGACACAACGCGCCGTGCCCAGCGTCAGATGTGTGGAGCCGGCGAACTGCTTCAAGAAGGCTGCACCGCTACGGATTCGGTTCATCATGACATGGATTGTGTGCCAAGATACGGCCAAGGTGGTGCTCGACAAGAACCCTTGGTTATCAAGAGAGAGAGAGAGACAGAGAGAGAACCTCTCGGGCCCTCTTGGCCGACCAGTGAAGTCTCGTCGTTCTCGACGTGTCCTCAGCTGTGTCCGGATCCTCACCGAGAGACTTGTTGAGCAGAGAGGTTGAAATCAGGGAATAGGCCATTGGGTTGCCAGTTGGACGCACCTCTAAAGAGCAGCTGCTGACACTCTACTCTACGAATGGCACGGGAGGCCCAAAGGATCAGCACCTGTTGATGGTCTGGGACGTCTCCATCTTTACGGTCACCCAAGGTCCCCCTCTGAAAGGTGGTGGAGTGTGTTGTGCTACTTGGCGGGGGGTTGGTCCCTTGTGATTCCCCAGATACTCCACCGACCCCCGCTAACAGCAGAGTCTCCTGCGACCTCGAATTTCCCCCGCAGGGTTGATAATAAGACGCTAGCTGGTGGTTGTCAGAAGATGGCAACAAAGAGAGCAAAAAAACTGGAAGCGACGGTCGGCACGCGACTCCCGTATGGTCTGACCAGTGGACCGCAACGGGCAATGAGTGGTGGTCGTTGCTGGTCCATGGGAAAACATTGGACAAGGTCTCCCATGCAGAATGACGCCAGCTTCATCTGGTGGTGCACACAAGGCGCTGTGAGTGCGGCAGCCACCCCCCGCCTCACCCGCCCCAGTGCCGAGAAGTTGGGCTGCGGGCCAATGATGATCCCTGTCGTTGGACATGGGGGCTGATAGCTGTCCCATGAGCTCATCGGTTTCTTTGATAGCTCCGATATGCGAGTCAAGCCCAGACATGAAAAACACGGATTCTGACAAACTTGGTCAGTTTTGTCGCTATCTCGATGATACCCGTCTCGGTCTCTCATCTTTGAGGAGCCCCAGCGAGCAGGATGCACCCCCTTCTTCTTCGACCGACCCTTGCCGGGCGGCTTTCCCCTCGGGCCAAGTCTTACAAGACCGTCATCGCATGCATAGAAGAGCCGCTGTCCGTATCACGCGTTCACTTCTCGACATCGCCCAAGGTGGGTGCGAAGAACCAGGTTTATGCCTCGTGAGTAACCTCATGCATCTCCCCCACATGTCCCAACGGTGCCGATGGAGCAGTGGCCTTGCCGCTTTGGGGGAATATCTTTTGACAGTCTGTTTCGTTCGCTCGAATCATGTAGCGTTCGTAACCCGGACCAGTTTCACACCTACCAACTCCTGTCGGCATCATCCCGGACGCCTCTCTTGACGATGTGGACAGCCTCGTACTGCCCAACATGCAAAGTCGTAGAACCCCTCATCCGGGAGCTCGTCGAGTCCGGTGTCGGTGAGGCTGAGGGCGGGGTGGGCTACTGCGAAGTCGAGTACGACGCGCCAGATGTCATGAGCGCGGGTCTGGGGATGACCTACATGATCAGTGCCCTCCCGACTCTTCTCAGTTTCGACGCCCAGGAGGCTCAAGTCGAGACCAAGGTTACGGATGCCAGGAAGATGGCCAACCGTCAGTTTCTGGAGGAGTGGATGAGGACCGAGGCACGTAGACACGGCAATCGGGGTGGTGGCGGGGGCAACTTCCTCAGCAATTTCTTTGGCAAGTCGAAATAGTTGTGAAACGGCTGACCCCCCAACAGTCTGGGCCGAGAGAATAGAAGCTTTTAGGTAAGTGGTAGGCTTTGAATATCGACATTGGGCAGCCAGCCAAGCAAACTGACACATGCATCATCCAGAAAATCATCACAGCGGCGAGAATTTTGATTTTTCAGAAATGTGGTGACAGCTGATATCTCACAGCTAATCCTCGGCAACACGGGCCCTCTCAAGGAGTGTAAAACACCTCCTCAACTCCTTTCCACCAAGCCGGTTCCCCGTCTGAACTGCTCTTCGCCCCCGGTACAAGAGACTCCTGGAGGCTGTCCGTCAACTTCCACCACTCCCTCACCTTTGGGTTCTCCCTCATCCTCTTCATGTCCGCGTCATAGTCGGTGCCAATGTACTTGAAGTTGGCGAAAAGGATTCCGCTGTCTGGATCGTGGAAGATGCTGTCTGTGGTTTGATTAGATCTCGGTTGCTCGTGTGTCGATCACATCGAGGAATAGATTACAATCTCTGATATTGCTAGCCTTGATCTGCTCCAACACACCAGGCCAAACGGCAGCGTGGATCTCTTTGTACTTGGCAACGTGCTCGGGTTTAAGCTTGATGATCTGACCGAACCGGCGGACTGGGCCAGCGGTGGCAGGGGATTTGGGTGAAGACCAGAGCTGAGACATTTTTGGTCTTTTAACTTGAACAGCAATGGTCTTGCCAAAGTCAGAATTATGTCGGGAAGGTGAATTCAAAGTAAATGAGGATGTTGGCAAGTTGAAACAACTTCAAATGAGACTTGGACGTTGATGTCTGAGTGTGACCACATGGAAAAAGTGGATTGACTGATTGGAGGGAACCGACCTCTGAGGTGCTCATAGCCCCCTCACTCTCACCACAAAATAACAAAATAAGTGGAACAGAAAAGTGAAGTTAATTCATATTTATTTTAATAAAAAAAGAACCATGCCTCAAAAGGTAGATAGATTATCAGGCGTTCTAACTATCTTTATTCAACGGCTTTGTTGCTATCTTTAAAGTCCTATTCACCATCTTAAAGGCATATCAACTATCGTCAATGGCCTAGTGATTATCCTTCAACCTGAAAGGCATGGTTCAGCAACCTACCTGTGTCAAATATTTTGTGGTGACGATGCCCCTCTCAAACCGCTCACTTTATCCGGATGCCTCTCTCGAAACTGGTAGGAGACATCGAGAGAGCACACCAGCGCTGAATGATGCCTAGACTTTAGCCGCGAGCTTTGTCTTTAGATTCAACGTCCGCCTGGGTCTTGAAGCCTGCAGTCCTCAAACATACCTGCCAATCCAGTTCTCGCGAACAGCCCTGCAATATTTACTACAACGACCTGAGACTCAAGACCGGGAATCTACACAATTAATGATGGTTTTTCTACAATATCCCAGAGTGGAATGCTCAAGACGACTGCTTTTGCCAGACATATATAGACCATTAGCGCCCACCACACAAATCCCAACCTGGTATCTAACCCGTATCCCGATTCCGAAACTCCCAAGACTCCAAGCCATCGCCTTCTTATGTCGCGACTCACCCCCGAATCCCCAGCAACCCCCTCAAAACAGCCTCGCTCCCCCTATACCACCGTCCCCTTGCCTCCAGCTCATCCAACCCGTTCCTGGCCCCCTTATCCTCCCTCCTTCTCTTCGCTTCTTTCGCCGCCGCCATCGCATTCCCCCTCTTCTGCTCCAGCCCGGCCACCTCTCCTTGCAACCGCTCCACCTCCTTCCTCTTCCGTGGAGCCTGATTCCTCAGCTGCTCCAACTGCCTATCCAACTCCTGCATCTGCCTCTTTTTCTCGCCCACAAGCTGCAGCGTCTTCGCCAGCGGTAAATTCAGCTCTGCCCTCGATCCCTCCCCAAGCTGCTGCTCCTCCTTCAACCTCGCAATCTCCCTTTCCAACCCCTCCACTCGTCCCGGCAGCTCCCCTAGCCGAACAGTCTCCGTCTTGACCCTCTCGTAACGTTTTGCCAGCTCCCGCCCCCTCGCCTCCAGATCCTTGACCATGTCCGCCACCTCATTCTTGAGAGCCTTCAGCTCCGCCTTGGCAACCTTGTTGCTGTCTTCCAGCTCGGCGTTTTCCTGGGGCGTGACGATCAAGGGCGGGTCGCCGACGATGGCGCGGATGAACTTTTCTTTGGTGACCTGCTCGACGTAGGAGAAGCGGAGTTTGGAGAAGAGTTCTTTGTAGTGGAGGAGGTCGGCTTCGAGGGAGGAGGGGGTTGGACCCGAGGGGGGGAGGGAGGTGTTGGAGATGTCGGAGGTGCGGGCTGCTGACGGGGTCTCGGACGAAGAAGCGGACGTGATTATCGGGGCGGAGAGGCGGATGATGGTTATGGGGGATTCTTCGTCCGAGGCTGAGGAGGCCGAGGGAACGAGGGATTGGAGTTGGGCGAGGGCGTGGTTGGCGCGGTGGGTGAGCGATTGGGGTGACGCTTTGGTTGGGGATTTGGCGCGGCCCATTTTTGCGGCCTTGAGTAATTGTTAAAATTCTGATATCTCTGGTAAAAAAAAAAAAAAAAAAAAAAAAAAAAAAATCGAATTTGTCCCGTCGTGTTTTGCAAAAGGGTTGGTGGTTGTCTTCTGTTTGAGAGTTGCGCTGGCCATGAAGGTGCGCCGCGATGCGCTCTCGAAAGCACGCGGCCGGCAATCTATCTGTTGACATTAAACCCCAATAGGTGTTAGCGCGGGGCAGCAGTGCCAGACCCTAACCCTGATATTCATTCCTCTTGGAAATCCACCTCGGAACTTCAGAAAACTTCCCACGTGAGATCTTCCACCTGTTGTGGAATGTCATCCGTCAGCTTTGGGCTTTGTACCACACGCCCCCTTTTTGTCTTAGTTTCTGTACCAAGACAACATTCCACAAAAAAAAAAACAAAAAAAAAGATATGTCAGAAAATAGATACGAAGCAAGGGCGAATGCGAAGGACCTCGACGCCAACTCAGCGAGACCTCAGACATCTCCCGCTGCTGCCTGAAAACACTGATAGCAAGCCCGGCAGCTGGAAAGCATGCAGCAAAACAATAGCCGTCATGCAATGTGGAAGGAGAATGTGACTGGTCATCCTGGCATACTCGAACAAGCAAGGCAATCCCATCTTGTGTTCTTTTAGGCTGCCCTACCATGTCGACAACCAGCAAGGGATCGGAAGCTTCACCCGCGGTCGGATATATTGTTTACTCAGAGTCAGGAAAAAAAGGCTTCGATGGCTCACTGACATCAGTATGCAAGTGTCACCGAGTTTGGCATTTGCGGGGACTGATCCTCTTCCCGCTCGTCGACGATCCAGCGTCCCATCTGCACGATGAGATTAGATATTGGAACCCTATCACACAGCCCGGGCCCCCTTCTGCTGACCGCCAGCGGCCCACGGATGCAGGACAGGCCAGTTCGCTACCCAAACTCGGATCCTACTCTCCGTCCCAACCACCGATTCTTGCGCGCTCGGAAAACAAAAGAAATTCGACAATACATGCTGCTCGACAACACATGCTGCAAACCAGCGCGGGGTCTACTCAGCCCAGAGAGAAGAAGCAAACCTTGAATCAACACGGGTCAGCCGCCTCTCTGGCCGTGCCCGGTTTGGAAATACCCCGCTTCCTTGGACAGAAGCTTTGTCATGCCGTTGGCTGCTGGTGTCTCTGCTTGGCTAGAACTGCAGCAAGGACTCGACCTTGATTGGATTCTGTAGCCAGCCACTTCGATCATCCACATCGAACACGGCCCGTGAGGAGTTGGGTGGTTCCAGGGTTACTTGCCTCTCTCGTTCTCTCGTTTGAACAGGAGCAGACTTGGGGGAGAGAAACCGGCAGGCTCTGGTAGGAGAGGCTTGACACACTTTGTTTGCTTTTTGAGAGTCGTGCCCGAGCTTGGACCCCATCATTAGAAGTCTAGCTCGACATTGCCAGGCTAGTCGTTTCTAGTAGTGGAAGCGTCGATCGGCCAGATCAGCCAGAGAAGAAAAGGCTGTGGAGGAAGATCCAATTGGGGGATCACTTGGGCGCCCCCCACCCTCTGTCTCGAGAAGCACGGTCCATATCAAAGACCACACACCCTGCCCCCCCCCCCTCCCCACCCCCATGCGAGCAAGTCACAGAAAAAAGAAAGTCATTTTGGGGAATCGAGTCCGACTGCTCCAGAGTTGTGGCTTGCTGCGCACTATAGTTTGTCTCAGTTTGCCCTAGGGACCACCCTGTATGAGGGTCGAGTACTAAAAGTTGGGGGAGGGGCCGACTTCCCAGGACCCGTCTCCTCCATCTTCTCTCTCGCTGTAGTCTTTGTTCGCACTTTTTTGCTGGTGATATCTGCCTGTTTTGGTCCCGCAATGGCAATCTCTTCTCCTCCAGCTGATCCCCCTCCGGTATGGGTTCGAGCCGGTGACCCAGCTGGTGGACCTTTCTACATTCTCGTTTCCAATGCAAGTCTTCTTTCTTCTTGACCACCCTTTCGATGCGAATCCTAACTGACCTTTGAAAGCTGCCTGACCAAACCGATGCTCGAGAATTTCGTAACTTTGTGTTTTCTATACTTCATAAGAAGTCAGAGGTCTTTGTTGGCATCCAGGGCGAACAGAAGAACAAGGGCTGGGTGCGGATTATCGGCTTTAGCCAGTTCGAGAATTGCAAGAGTAAGACCTCTCCTGTTGAGCCGAGAAAGAGAACGCATGCTGACCAGTTTCGGGCAGGATGGCTGGCAATTACTTACTACAGGGGTCGTCCCATCAAGGTCGATGACCCTGGATACAGAACTGGTGGCACAGGAGCCGTGCAGATAGTCAAGCCGTTCGACCGTGATCGGGACTTGATCGTTACCCACGAAGATGCGCTGGCTCTCAATAAACCCCCTGGTGTGCCGGCCCCGGCACGTAACTACACGTTGGAGTCAGCAGCTTTGGGGTACCAAGCCGCAGCAGTTCCTCGCAATGCCGGGGCCATGATGCAGCCGGGGCCGTATGGGGTAGCCAGCTGGATGGGACAGTCACAACCGCAGCAACACCCCCAACACCAGCACCTTCAGGCGCAACTGAACCCCCAACAACAGCCAGTCACCTCGATGACAGCAACCTGGGGGCAGCAGGCTCAAGTTGCCCTGTATCAAGGGCAGCCTCAAGTAGCTCATGCGGCACAACCTCAACCAGCCCACTCGGGGTATTATTCCCAACAAGCCCTTCAAGGTCATCTACAAGCCTGGTCACACCCGCAGCAGCAGCAACAACTACAACAACAACAACAAAGCCCTATCTCTCTAGAAGCCCAAGCAGCTTTTCAACTACAACAAGCAGCCTGGTCTCAACCGCATCTCTACGCCGTCCCATCCATTCCTCAGCCGTACTTCCAGCCCGTCCAACCAGGTATGGTAGCCGGTATGCCATACTGGGGATTCCCGCAGATGCCGGCCTACTATGGTCCTCAGGCACAACAACCGGCATCGAACGAAGCTGCCCAGGCTCAAGCCCAGGCACAGGCTCATGCGCAATGGGTATACCAGCAGCAGCAATTTCAGATGGCTTATGCCGGGATGTTCCAGGCTGCTCAACAGCAGCAGCAGGTTCAGCATTCTCAGGTAGGCTTACTTTCTCCATCACATCCACCTTTGCTTATCCTCTGACACCGTTGCGAGCAGACCATGTAGAGAGCCCACGCACGTTCAAAGTCAGTCTTTATGAGACACCTTGCCATACATAGCCTTCCAATGCCCGAACCTCTCCGCACAAAGCACAATATCAGCAACCAGACAAAAATATATCCCCCAACATGCACACAACCCACCCCCCTCATGCTCGACATCTCTTTATCCCCCTCTCTTCTTTAACTTCCTTTCTGTTCGGTTTAACCAAAAAAAAAATTAAAAATAAATGGTGTTTCCTTTTCTCAAGGGGGGGGGTCACCGGAATCGCAATCAGGTAAAACAACAGGGGCAAATTCTTCTAGGGACAAGAAGGCAATGGCAAAATGACACACTAGGTTAGGTAGTTTAGTTTCTTTCTTTTTTTTCTTTACCTTCCTTTTTCTCTCTCTTTTTCTTCTTTCCTTTATCTTTCCTTTTTTTTCCCCCTTTCTTCCTTTTCCTTTTCCCCCCCCCCTCGCAATGGAACTTTTCTTCCTCCTCCACAAAACCGATTGACCCCTAATACGTAGTAAATCACACCTACCGTCATGACAAGGTCCCTGCTGAAACACGATGCCTCTTGCTACATCTCCTGGCTCGGAGACAATTAGTGTGTCCCCCTCGCACCTCCCAAATCTCGATGGGCTGCATTGTATGTATGTATGTATGTATGTATGTATGTATGTATGTATGTGATAGCTCACAATCCGAACGGCTCTCTCCGTTGGAAGTGGTCCGGTCGTTGTGCGGTGAGAAGGACTGGTGGATGGACCGAGTGGCTTGGTGGCTTGGTGGCTTGGTGGCCTGGTGGCCTGGTGGCCTGGTGGCTTGCGTGAGGTTTGCCTGGTGGCTTGGGGGAAGAAACTTGTGGACAAAATAGGGCGAGTCCCTTGATGGTTGCGTGTGGTGATGCAAGTCTAGACACGGAGTTTCAAAATTATGTTCACTGCCTTCCTCCTCCCGAGAACAAACAGAAAGACAAGCGCTGGATACTAACATAATACCTCGTTACCTAGCGCTTCCAAACCTAACCCATAACTACCTACATTTGACCCGTAAGGAAACCCATAGATAAAAATCCCCCCCTACAAACATCACTTGTCTTTTTACGTTACGTAGCCATGACAGAGCAGCAGCAACTGTAACAAAAGCAACGAGAAGACAATGCAAAATCGTGTATGTGCCGGTGAACGACAAGCAAGCAGAAACACACAAAGTGTAGCAAAGCAATTGCCCGCCTACAACCCTTCCGGCAGAAAACCCATCCACCAATCCCATTCCTTCCCTTGCTTGCAGATAAAAACGACCCCCTGAAAGTATTATGCGCGAAGGATACCAACATGGAAAGAAAAGCCACACAAACGACACCGCTACTCCGCTTCCACCACCGCCCTTGTTCCCAATCCTAGACCTTTTATACACTCACGCCTTCGATGTTGTTGACCATGACACGTCCCTGACAAATGTTGAAAAACCGCGCTCAGAACCCTTCAACAATGCCATAGGCCTGGTTCCTGTGATACCCACGACCGTACTTGACAGTTATCTCTTCACCGTCAAACAGCTGCCTGCTGGCAACAATCAGCATCCTCCACTTGCCTTCCATCTTCCTGATGGAAATCTCGCAGGAAGGATGGGCGGAATGCCTCACAACCCGCGCCCAGTTGCCCTGCTCCTTGGAGTAGAGCTCAGCCACGACAACATCGTCAAGATCCGGACGCCGAAACTCCATCGTCCACTCCCGATTAGGGATCGCTCCGGGAGGCACCAGCTCGCCCAGCATCTCGCCGATGATGTCATTAGCTCTAAACATTCCCATAACACGCACCCCGCTGCCCTTGCTCCCGTCAATCGACACCCGTGGGATGGCTGGTACAAACTTGGCGTGACAACGACATGACTTCTTCTTCTTACAGACGTTGCACCACTTCTCATGGAGCACAGCTGTCGGATCCACCGGCCACTGCCAGGACGCCTTCCAGCCCACTGGCTTTGGCCATTCGTATGGCGCATGAGGGTTGAAGACGTTAGCCGTGATGTATTTGTACTGCTTGAGCATCGGCCCCAGCTCCTCGGTCGAGAGGGCAATGGTGTCTTCAGACTCGAAAACAAAGGCGGGCAGTTCGCGGCTCTCCCAGATGCAGCCTTGTAGGGTCTTGCCCACAGCGCACATAGCGCGAAGGAACGGGTCGTTGAGCTGATGGTGAAACATCAGCACCTGGTCCTGAAAGAGAGCCAGCTGCTGAAAGGCTGGATCGGGTGGAATGACGCAGAGAAGGCCGTCGTAGGCTCCGCAGATTGTCTTCCAGCACTTGCCCTCTCGGATGTAGTCGTTCAGCGTGTGCCTCTCAGCTTCGGCCCAGCCAAGCTCCTGGAGCAAGAGATCAGTAGCATCTTGCTGTGCCGGCTGGAAGGCCGGCCTAGCTCGTTCCTGCTCTTCAGCTTTGGAATCGAGCCATTCTGCGAGCTTCATTTTGCAGAACCGACCAAGAAACGTGTTCAGCTCAGGCTCCTCTCCGGCAACGCGGTTGAGGTTGGTGACAAGGTCTACGCCCGACGGCGTCGGGTTCTGTTCTCGCACACAACGTCTCCAGTCACTGATGAGCCGCGCCAGCCGGTCAAAGCCAGGTCTTCCAGACACCTGCTGCGGCTGAATGTTGTTGTACACGTCATCTTGACATGAGCGAAGTAGCGTTGCAAGACTTGAGCTGGCATGAGTGAAGTAGCTCGGAGGTATCTCTGGCTCCGGATCAACCCCGAAGGGATCCTCAAAACGCAAGTACTCCATCACGCGCTGTCTCTTTGCCGAGCGAGGGGATAGCGGTTCCGTCGGTGCAGGTCTTCTGTTATGAACAAGCCTTGCGGTTTTCCGAAGCGGCTCTGAGCTTGCTTGTCGCGGTGGAGGGAGCAAGGGGAGGTTATGATGATGTGAAAAAGGGGCAGCCTGATGGGTGGTCTGGAAGGGTTGTCCAGAGGCGTCTAGGAAAGTGTTTGGATGGCGCAGGAGTTGTGAGCGAGGTGCTAGGTCTTGTTGTTCTGCGCGGAACATGGCATTATCCCACCCAGGAGCTGGTTCGGATAGAGGTTGTGATCGACGTGGCTCCGATGTCCTTGTGGCAGGTTCAACGGCTACCGGCGGCGGGGCCGCTGGGGGCTGTGGCGATGGGTCGGGTTGCTTAACGTTTTGAGACGGAGTCACCATCCCCGCCTCTGACGGTAACCGAAGGACCGAGCCGAGACTGCTCTCTCGCGGAGGCTGGAAACCTTGAAACGTATGCACCTTGGGCTCCGCCAACGGCTGGCTTGACGGCTCGCGGCGTTGTACAAGTGCTTCCGGCCGCACCAAGCCGGATTGAGATGGCTCACAGACGGCAGAGGAACTATGCTCTGGCGGCGGGGTGACAGATTGCGTCAGTTGGGGTGCAGCTAGGGGTGATTGAGATGGTGGTGACGGCTGCTCTGGGGCAGACTGAAACATGGACGACCGTGCTGCCATCCTGGCCTGTTCCTCTTGGTCTGGCCTCTCTCCAGAGAACCTGGCTTGTTCCTCCTGCGCCGCCAGGCAATTGGGATCACCGTATATGCCAAAGTCGGTAGCCTTCATGGCAAACGGATCGGGGCAGTTCCTGTCGCAGAAACGGTAGTTCGGAGGGTCCTCGGGGGATGACATGTACTCAACATTGACCGCCAGAGCATAGTTCGGACCCAGGTTCAGTACCTGATGGTACGTCCCAGGTTCTGTGACCACCGCTTGGCCGGGGATGCAGTAATCGAGAGTGTACTCGATGCCCCATTCATCCAGTTTGGCTGGTGGGATGTGGCGACTGAGGTGACGGACGGCCTGCGAGCATCGGCGCATCTCGGGATACGCGGCCGCCATCCTCTCCTCCAACCTGTCTGAGAAGGCTGGCTTGACAAAGCACCAGAACTTGTGCTGGCCTGACCGGAGGAGATTCTCCGACCTCACATGGGCATCTTCTCGATGCATAGTGGTGATAGTTAGTCCTTCCAAATTGAAGTACACATATTGTGTGTTGATGCCTTCGAGAACGGTCCGGCCTCTCGATTTGAGCCTGTTGCCAGGATGGAGCTCGATGTCATCGAACAGCGGGTTGCCAATGATGTAACCCCGTGTGCCCTTGGGAGGGTTCGCCGCCGAGGTGTTCCAGAGCTCCTTTTGTTCCTGTAAAGTCCACTGCGTCTTTGCCGAAACAGGAAATGGAAGATGCGGAGGCGTGAACCGTTTCTTCTTACCCGTGTCGACCTTGACTAGTCCCTGCTTGTCGGCCAGATAGCGGAACGAGGTGGCGTGGTCTTTGCTCGGGCGCTCAACCTTTCGTACCTGGAGCGGAGGCAACTCCCTGACCTGGAGCTTGAAATACCCCCTGTCCTTGACGACGGGGTGATTTGAGTACTGTTCGAAGAGCTCCTCGTTCAAGTCGTTGACATCCCGGTACATGCAGTCAAAGAGGGGTGAGGCCTCGTGTGGCTGTACGATGGGTTCATGATAGACGGCTCCGTTTGACAACGTGATGCCTCGGTCCTGTGGCGTCTGACTCTTGCTGGCCTGAGCTTTGCCTCGCGACTGTGTCTCAGTCTGACCTTGATCCTTACTCTCCGTCTGACTTTGAGGGCTCAATGGACTCCTAGGGGTGAAATCTGGCTGTGGCTGTTGTGACTGATGAGGATGCTGATGGGCAGGCGATGGTGATGCAGGCTCTGAGTTATGGGTCGGTGGTGTATTCGGCTTAGAGGGTACTTCCACCGACACAGCCGGAGGTTCGAGTACCCGCGAGGCTCCAGATGGGTGTCCCGCATGGTGGACAGGAGCGAGGCTGCCGCTCCCATTGGTCTGAGGCGGAGGGGGGTGCGATAGTGATGGCGCGAGAGGTTGTGAAGGCTGTCGTGAGGATGCCTGTTCCTGGTTTCTCAGCGATCCATCATCCGGTAGGCCGTTCGGTGGCAAAACTGGATGGGAAGCTGGTGAGTTGTAAGATACCGGAGTATCGGGGCCTCTGGCCGGCGGAGGCGTGTTGTGTGATGAGAGCTGCTTATCGACACCTGTGGACACTCGGTCGAGACGGCCCAAGATGTCTTCCATAAACTCCCGTCCGCCTTTCGTTGTCGGGCCTTTGACTTTGCGGTTGTGCAGAAGGATCTTATCGTCGAGATAGTCTCTCAGAGCATCTCGGATCAGGCGCAACTCGCCGCCGATCGCGTCGGCCTCGAGCTGCACGGCAGCCATTGTCGTCTTCACAGTCTGGTGCGCTGCTCCATTCAGCGAGCTGAAGAATTGTGGATGGAATGGCTTGATTGCTATGCTACTGCACTGGCCCGTGCTGGTGCTGGCTGCCCGCTGCCCTTTGGCACTCTGGCTGGGGTCTTGGGGCTAATTGAGGGGCTGGCCAGTAGACAGGCCAGAGGGGTTCAGCTTTAGCTAGTGCGTGCGAGGTGGGGCAAGTGTCTTTGACCATGAACCTTTTGGTTCTCAATGGCAGCAATCCATTGATCAAGAAATCGATGCATGCTTTGTTGGAGAATCTGGGGTTTGTTCTCTTGTTCCGCAAACAGAGCTCTCAGAGTTGCCGCTGCTGCTGGACCTTTGTGGGCGATTCGCCTCGCATCACAGGTCCCCTGATGCTACCTACCCGCAGTTCAAGTTTAGCAGGGCTATGACAGTACGTTCCATTGAACCTGAGTTTCAAACCCCTGTTCGGTTTTGCGTGGGCATTGCCTTGGGGTGAGATCATGTTGGAGCCGAAGTAGAATAACGCCTTGATGAGATGGCATTTGTAAGATAGCAAGAGTGTATATGTTCATTTTTCACATATCTTCCATTGTTTACAGGCCAGAGGGTCAAATCAAAGCTGGTGGTTGAAGGGGTGTTGCATAAGAAACAATGTTTGATGCCGTTGCCAAGGCACGACTGATAAGATAAAAGAAATACATGCGATAAGTGCCTGATAAGGATCGCAACTGGCTGAGCCGCAACTGATCGGTCTGGCACACACCACCCAGTGAACTCCAAATGCGCGAGGAGGCTCAGCAACCTGCTCCGCCAACCGACCACCTCAAAATTGCCTTCCGCCTTACTCTTCATCAGTAATGCTGTTTTGTTAGGGTTTGCGCCCTCTATTCTTTATTTCCTTCCCACTCTGATGGATGGCCTTCGTCAGCTTTTCGCATTCTGGAAAGGTTGAACACACGGCAAACATGGCAAACGATACCTTACTCACAGATGACTATGTGGCGGGCTTGTTGGCAAAGGAAGCCAGCGATGCCTCCATCAAATACTCGTCAGTCGGTCTCGAAGCTTTCCGATCTTCCAAGTATGTTTCACCGCAACCTCCATCGTCATGGCCATCTCATCAGGACCACCCATGCTGACCGTACGCCCAACGACCAGGCCGGCGAACAAGGCGAAGCCCAATACCAATTTTCTCGGGCGCATAATAAAGGAGACTGCGAATCACAACAAGGCCCTCCTTGCAAAGGAAGCCGCTGAAGCCCAAGCCCGGCTCAACCACCATACCGAGGTCGAAGAGAGGAAGCGACAGCGACTCAACCCCACCAAGTCTGACATTCGGCGCCGCCAACTTGGGGCTATATCTTCCATTTTGCAGGGTCGCAAAGGAGGCGAGAGTAGCCATACCAAAAGCGATCGAGACAGCACCAAGGAAAGGAGGAGTGACAGAAAAGACCGCCACTTGGTCTCAACCAAGACTGAGCCTTCCCAGAGTCGCGAGTCCAAGCATGGCGACGAGAAAGATCGCGAACGGTTCCACCGAAGGGTTGACGACGACACAAAGCGCTCACATCACCGACGGCACGAAAGGTCACGGTCCCGCTCTCCTGGGCACAGAGAACGCAGAGAGCGACGACACCGGGATCGCTCCCCCCTCAGCAGCGAGCCCGAGGACGGCCATCGCCATCACTCCAGGCCGCATGGAAGGAGGTCTGGGAAGGACGGTAGAGACCGTGGCTCTCATTCACATAGGCGACACGAACATGACGAGCGTGACGAGAAAGATCAATCACGGTCCATTCGGCATTCTAGGCCGCATCGCCATGTGGACGAAGAGGACTCCGATCCCCCGGACGAGCTGATAGGCCCAGCACCTCCCTCTGAAACGTCGGAGCCGCCAGTTCGTGTCCGAGGAAGAGGCGCCGGTGCTCCTAGAAGGGGCGCCGCGGCGATGGATAGCCGGTTTGCGGAGGATTACGATCCGAAGAACGATGTGCCGCTGGATGACATTCTTAAGCAGGACACGTCCAGCAGCAACACCTGGGACTCGGCTGTGGAGTTGTTCCGGGACAGGCAGAAGTGGAAGCAACAGGGTGCTGACAGACTGCGGGCTGCCGGTTTCACAGAGGAACAGATCAAAAAGTGGGAAAGGGGGGGCAAGGAAAGTGAAAAGGACATGTTTGACTCGGTCAAGTACACCAAGAAGGGTGAGCAGAGGGAATGGGATAGGGGGAAGAGCCACAGCAATTCGGATATGGATTTGGAGTAACGGGTGTGGTCATGGGGCTTTGAACACGACGAGTGCACGGTAGCGGGGTTTCTGGGAGTTTTCTTTTTTCTTTTCTTTTCTTTTCTTTTTTTCTTCTTCTTTTCTTGTGCTTTTCTTGTGCTTTTCTTGTGTGTTTTTTTGCGCATCGAGGTTCCGCATATACTGGGCGGCGTTTGGGTGAGGCCAAATCTGATTTGTTTTGGAGGAATCGGTTGGTTGCATGGAGCAAAGGAGTATTGTTCAACATCAACTTGGGAGAGACAGTGAGTGGAGGGCGATGATTTCTTGTTTGTATCTTGTGTAGAAAGGCTTCCTTGGGAAGTCGCTATGAATAATCGACGAGATTGATGATACCTGACATGACATTTGACTTCGGATGGCAAGATTGCAAAGTGCAGATTCGTCTTGCGAAGTGCTGGCTCGAGATTTCTATATACATGTCAGTCAACATATGAACCGAGCCGTTCCCGTCTCACACTGCCTTCATGTTCCCTTAATTTGGTAGAATCAGCTTTTTGCCCGTTCCCATTCTCCATACTGTGCCCATGACAAATTCAGTATATTTACACATCTCGTATCGCCATCTCACATCCCCCTCTTCTCTCAGCACACACTACCGACTCCCCCAAGCAACCTTCTCCCCCCTCTTCGTCTTCAAATCCCCCTCTTGTTTCGTCTCCACCACCGGCGCCTCCTGTTCCGGCGCAGCAACGGCAGCAGAAGCATCCACCACCTGATCCGCATCGCTCTCGTCATTCGTCGCCCACATCCTCTCAATACAAAGCTCAAACGGCCCCGGTATCCTATCCGTCAACCCCACCCCAATACTCTTGACCTTTTGCCTCAAGATCTCCGTCTGCGGCTCTACCACAAACCCGTGGTTCGTCCTGACGAAATTGTTCCACTTGATCAACACCGTCTCCCACTCCCCGGGCTTCTTGACAAACAACCTGTGCTGATGTAGATCCGTCGGCACAATCGATTCTGTCTGCACATTGACAAAGTAACTCCTCCCGTCTGATTTGACTCGCAATGCGAGGTAGATGTACGGATCGATGTCCCACAGTCCTCTGGTAAAGAGATTACGCGGCCGGTCTTGTGTTCGAAACGCGGCATACCCCGTTCGTTTGATATCTGGTCGGTCGGCTGGGAGGTAGGTGGAGATGTTTCCGTAGAATTTGGCGTAGCCGGGCGCGTTGGGCGATGGGAGCTGGGAGGCGGGGACAGAGCCGGCTGGGGGGGCGACGATCCAGTCGAGGTGGGAGGTGGAGAGGCCGCCGATTTCGTCGTCGGACATGACTTTGCAGTCTTCGATGGAGGAGGGGGTGCGGAAGTCGAAGAGTTCGCGGGGACCTTGGGGGCCGGTGACACCTTCCATTTTTATGGCTGGGGTGGGGGGGGGGAAGGAGGTGAGGTTAGTGATGATGTGGGAGAGGGGAGGTTGGAGGGAGTTAGGTACCGATGTTGGAAAGACGTTTGAGCTCGTCCATGCTTCGGCCCCAGAAGCCTTTGTAGCGGAGGACTCGTGTGGTCTGCATGGTGGGCGATTGTCTAGCTCGCCACTGTAGACTTGGGCTATGTATAACAAGGGTCGGGAGCTTCGAGATATCGAGGGCCAGGTGCGGGCAACAATGGCTCGATGTTCGCCGGTGGTGTTGAATATGCGCAAAGAGCCCGGTTGGCTCAAACTCCTATGCGCATTATCGCAATGGCGGTAGCTGAGGGTATGGTGGTCGGGGAGTGGAGGTGCACCTCAATGTTCCATGCGGCGCAACGGCTTCCAGAGGTCCAATTCTGGGGATTGGAGCTCTGAATTGCTGGGTTTTGCAGGACGTCATCAGAGCAATCAGAGCGCGGGACGCCAGTGGGGTGGTCATATAGCTTCGGATTTGGTTTTCACGTGGGGCTCTTGCGCCAAGGCCATGCTTGTGCTCAACCCTAACCCGGACCATCATCAGGCAACCAAGTCAATCTTTATATGAAGCCCTTATAAGGACCATTCGCATAGAATAGTTATATGCAAGTCTGTGGGTAGAGGGTTGGTCTATGGTTTACTCTGTCCCCTGATTCTTTTCTTTTCCATCAAGCCTTCAATGGTCAACAATATCCTTGTACTGCCCATAACTGGAGGTGATGAGCTTCACTTTCAGAGTACCTAAGTTGTGCTTTCCAAACAGAGATATCTGTTCGGACGAAATTGATTGCTTTCCACCTTTTGTAGGACTCTCACTACATGTCCGCTGGTCCACCCACTCCCTGCTCTTAGAAGCAGACGGTTCCTTAGTTGGTTTACCCAATGAACGGGCAGAATACCTTCATAAATTCTGTAAAGAGACGCAGGCAAATGTCGGGGACTGCTTCAAACAATACAAAGGGCTGCTTGCCTTACTAGAGAAATGCAGGAGATACCCGACACTGTGGACTTGACCTCAGTCCGAAGAAAAAGATCACCTTAAGCCTTGAAAGAGCATTGTCAATTCCTTGCAACTCTTAAACAGAGTTGATACTGTGACATAAGCTCCAGATATACCGGCTATGCATTCTCATCATCAAAGCACCACTGTAAGCGGATGATGGCTCCGGCACCATCACTGCAGGATTAGCCTAATTTTGTGCTTTGCTTAGTTTGTATCACGCCTCACAGCTTCCACGCCAGCTTCTCTTGGCATGAAATCCATCAAAGTGTGTGTAACCTGAGAGCGAGATATCGAAACGCGGGTACGGTACCCGTATGCACCTCTTCAGCCACTCAACGATGATTGGTTCAACTGCACTGCCAAGGCATAACGTCTTTGGACCCAAGTTGTCGGGCGCTGTGGTTTTGTGTGTGTGCGTGATTGGCTGCTGTGTGATATGGACTTCCCGCTGGCTTCATGTAGGTAGGGTTGTGAAACTGGCATTGTCCGAGCATTTACCATCTTAAGGAATTCACCGCCTACTGGAAGTATGTTGCCCGATCGTCGTAAGAAACGGCCTTCATTTTTAAAACTGTTTTCCCGCTACTTCTAGGCGCACCCTTCGGCATAAATGCCAGATGTTCGATTCGTACCTTGATCATACTCCGTAGTTTAATAAGCCTTTATGTAGAAGTTCTAGCGTAGATCGTGGCAAGGTTGTTGTAAAATAGTGTATGCTCGGACGAAGTGTCAATACTACTTCAAGCAAATGCAGAGGGATGGGTAATGCAGGCCAGTACCTACAGAGGCACACACTGCAGCGGTGTGCCGATCTTCTTTCAGCGGCAAAAAGGTGGAGCATTTGGAGTTGTTGCATCAAACTTGCTGCGTTGGACTTTCCCATCAACAACATCTGAGTCGCTGTGTAGCATTCCATTTCCGATTAGCCAAGAGCTCTTCACTCTGGCCTTCCTAGGTTTCTTCAATGCCTATATACTGCACTCAGAAGCTATGCCCTACATCTGACCTCCATTGTGACTTGTTGCACCCGATCTCTATTGGATGCTTTCTCTTTCTTGGTTCAAAATGGAGGATATGCAGCTGTGTACCCGGAATACTTTCAGCCTCGCCGCCTTGCGACATTGATCTCCTGCGACATGCGCCTCAGGTGCAGATCACGTGCATACCCACTTTATCGCCAACTGTTGTCAAAAGGATGGAATCAAATGCAAATCAACACCCAGTCGGCATGATTGCGAAGATGTGCTTACCTAGATACGCTTGCTTCTGCTGTTCTCCAGTTTCGAAAATCAAAGAAAGTGGGTGTTTGAAAAACCAGCATGTCCTGCACCATGAAAGCAGTTGAAACGGGCAAGAGAAGAAAGCCACCACAGCCCTGCTTTCCAGGCCTTGCCTCTTTCAATTCTATCTATTGTTGTTGCATCAACTGTCTAATGACTTTGAGGCCATGATCGGTGTCAGTCCTCCCAGACTTCCGGTCTGTATGCCGTCATCCTCTTTAGCAAAAGCGTCAGGTCATCCATAGCTTACCTGGTAGATGGAAGATGGAAGATGGAAGATGGTGTGTTCTGCACATTTCAGTCCCGGGGTCTTTCAGAGGTCGTTGATTTAAGGTTCCAATCCCCGGGCCCATCTCTCCACTATGAGGACAGGGGTTGCCTGTCTTGTGACAGATGCCTCTGTTCGGTAGGCAGCGAACTGCTGGGCAGATGTGATCTTTCAACTCTCCCTCGTTCAAGAAGCCCTGTCCCTATTTCTGCAAAGAAAGCCTCACAACTGGGGTCATCTTTGCAATCTCCCAAGCCCTTTTATTCCGCACACCCATGATCATGTTACGCTATCACGCTGACTATTCATATCGCAACGCCTCTTTTATCTCTTTACCTCTTGCTGAAGAGTAAAGATTCATCAAGTGTATTCCATTCAAGAGAGTGGAGTGCTGGATGTCTCTTGGTTCTCTATCAAAGCAAACTAAATGGCCCATCTCAAAAGACTGCATAACCTTGCCTTGCACATCGTCATCTTGCCCTTACCTTACACATAGTAATCTAGCGTACTGTGTGGGAAGTCTGTCTCTAGGGAAAGTTGCTGATGTTTCAAGGCTGTTCAATGTCATTTTATGGTTCTGGTCTCATTGTTCTTGGAGAGATTTCTTTGCCCCAACTGCGCGATATGACAACGATCTCCTCCTGAATAGGGTTCTGCACCTGAAGAAGTTTTGGCTTTCTTTAGTTTGCCTTACTCCAATGATTCCCACCGCGATCTGGTTCGCACGCCTTTTGTGCGCGTGTGTGTGTATGTGTGTGTCACATTTATTGGCCGAGGGTCATTGCTGCGTAGTAGTAACGATCTTATGAAAAACTCTCTATTGAGAGGTATAGGCCGACTCGTAATGATAGCTAGCGGTAATTTCTATAGCCTATTCCAGCCTTTAATTTTTTATATCATCGCAATAGTAATAAAGGTAGAGGTAATAAAATCCCTCTATATATCAAATGCATAACTTTAATACTAAGCCTTAACTTAATTCGTTCACAAATCGTGATTTATTTAGTAAAATATAATACCCTTAAAGATTAGAATTTGAAATTCCGAGACATATATATACAAGCCCTAGTTATAAACCGAAAGCGAAAAGAATAGTTAGAAAGGAAAGATAGGATAGGAAAGGTAAATCAAATAAAATAAATAAAAAAGAAAAAAAATTACAATAATGGTATACCTTTCTTTCTTCCGAGTGCCCCGTGAGAGCCATCCCTTGCCTCATGAGCCTCCCCGCCTTTTGTGCGTCTAGCCGATTAAATTGACAATGATTTTTCCCAGGTCCGAGGTCAAGAGATGATGAAATTAGGTATCTTCATGGTTATTATCGTCCCTAGCACATTCCCTAAGTGGCCCTAGTCCTAGATTGGAAACAGTGTGTGTTATCTTCAGGAAGCGGTGTTGTTTTCTTTGCACCTTTTTCTTATGGTACCCACCCATTATAATGAGTGTGATATTCTCATAAACTTGCTGTTTTGAGCCTGGTACTTAATAAAGCTACAAAGATGTGAATTACCTCTTCCTACTTCTATAGTACTCGCCAAGTATACTGAGGATGATGTCGCCCTGATATCAAGCCTCGCACATAAGGAGTTTCGGAGTTTTTACGGATTCTTCCTGCCCCCCTGACACCCGCCTACTATATCGAGTACAACACACAAACAACATCATCACCGACATCATCAGCGATATCATCAACGATATTATTTTATAAAGCACTGTATATAAGGAAGTTGCGGACTTTTCGCAGACTTTTCACGCTCCCATACTACCTGCCTACTTTTCCGAGGATGACATCGTCAACGGCCTCATTATTGAAGTGCCGTAAATGAGGAAGTTGCGGCGTTTTCGCAGACTTTGCAATCTCTTATGCTACCCGCCTATTATTTAAAGAATGACATCGCCAATAAGTTGTCTAATGAAGCACCGTTCACATGGAAGTTGCGAATTCTTCACAGGACTTTCATCCTCCCCAGGCGCTCGTCTACTGTAGTGGGCATGACATCGTCAGGCCAAGCAAAGAGAGATGCCTTGGGTTCAATTTACCGAGAACCGAAGTCTTAAGACGATATGCAAGAATGGATCAGGATTTGAGCTTCTTCAACTCTCAAACATATCTACCAAGACAGAAATAGAGACCCTGCGCATTATGGCATGGAGACAACAAGAAAGAGGTCAACGGAGCTCATCTTGTGATTTACTGTTCGCAAGGAAGTTGCGGGTTTTTTACGGACTTTTCATGCTCCCTTGAAACCAGCCTATCATGTGGGGGATGATGTCCTTAATAAGCTTATGGTAAACAAGAAAGTTGCGGAATTTTTACGGGATTTTCATACTCCTATGGTAGCTGCACAGTATGTAGAGCATGGTGTTATTGCTTTGATAGTCGATGGTTGGTGCTGCCCTGTCCTTCAGCAAAATCATACCCACAATCTTCTCTCTAAAGCAGTGTCAATCTTTCTCTTCCGTATTCACGAGACTCTTCTGCCGCCTTGCCGCACTATCTTCTGTTCCACTGCCCCCTTCACTTCGTCCAACCTTTTCTTTTTCCCACGCCCAGAAGGTCTCTCTCCCACTTTGTCTTCCTTTCGTCTCATCGCACGACTTTTCTAGACTTGGTGCGAGTCTTTCTCACTTGTTAGAAGATACCTCCTGTGCTTTAAAAAGCTCTTAATATGACTCAGGGCCCTAAACAACTCGTGAATGTGATTCCTTAGTCATGAGAGCGACTCAATGAGATAGCAACAAGCACAAAGGCATCACTTTCTTCTTTCCCTTTCCAGGAACAACACTTTCTCAAAATCACTGTACCTAACATTATGAAAACTCAAACCTGGCTCAAATAATATCTCTGAAGACCCTTGAAAATACCGAGAAGAAGAATATTTGCTCTCTTCCTGCCTTCAAATCGAGTGCTTGCTTGATAATGAGTCATCCCATCCAGCAGACAGTCGTCAATTGGCTTACCCCATCATCTCCTCTCCCAAAGTGTAGTATTCTGCCTGGCTAGTGCCAGTAGTCTTCTCTGCTTTGAGATCTAATAGCTGCTTTACCATGACCCGTTACCGCTAAGTAATACAGGTACTTGAACCAGAAGCCTTGACCTAAGAGCCTTGATAATGCGTACTTCCTCTTTGCACAGGTCGAACACCTTGCTTTGGAGGCTACACTCCCGTCAGGCATCTCGTGTTCCTACCACCACAGGCCGCAGTGTCGAGACACATTGACGAGATCCTGCACACAGACCGCAGTGTCGAGACCTGTCAACAACATCCATACCCACAGACCACAGTGCCGAGACTGTTAACGGCATCCTCCCCATAGACTACAGTGTCGAGACCTATCGATAACACCATACACACAGACCGCAGTGCCGAGACTGTCGACGATATCCTACCCACAGACCGCACTGCCGAGACCTGTCGACGACATCATACCCATATTTTATTTAGTTTAAATCTTCCTGCTCTCTCTCTTCTTCTCTCTCCATCGTCCTCCCACTTCTTCCTTGGATGATACCCTCCTCAGCTCCCTCACCATTCCTTCTTCGATATTTCGATCGAAGTAACAACCAGTAAGTATTTTTTCCTCCGATGGCTTTCTTTTCTCATAACCACCTCCATCTACGACCTCATCTTTTGGCCTCCACGCCCGACTAGAAGTCACCGCGGCCTCACGGCTCTGGCTGAGGTGGTTGTGGCCTGACGACTCTGGCCAAGGTGACTGGTTGATCTCAGCGGCCTGACGATTCTGGCTACTCACCACATAGCTTTGTAAATCGATTGGGTCAACTTTTCGTTTGCAACCTTCTTCCTTTCTTCCCTGCTTCATTGCTGCCCTCCTTCCCTTTCTTCCCTTTCTTCCCTTTCCTTCGAACAACCACCTCGTCCTCGACCCTCTTGAGCACTCTCAACCATCATCGACCACCATCTGCTGTCAGCCACCCCATCCATCCATCATCTTCTTCACCCTTCATGAACTGTTCATCATCGCTCCATCCAAATTGACCAGTCGCTAACAAAGCGTCTTCAGAACAAACTCGAACTCGAGATGTCGTCGCCCTCGGTGACCTGGTCCGAGGAAGCTGTCGTTGGCGTCGACAGCAGCCCTGTCGCCTCTGGCCGTTCCCGCTCGGTCAGCGAGCCCTCGTCCGTTGCCGGCTCCGATGAGCTGAGTCAGTGAAGAGACCTGTTCCGTCGGCACCAATGATCTGTGAGGCTGACTTCTTTTCTGATAGTTTTTTCCGCCGCCTCCTCTCCCGCCATGGAGTCGCTCGCTGCCTCCCTGTACGTTTCGATCTTGTCCGCTTGGATTTACCCTCTCAGTCTCGGCGTTTTATTCCCCTTTTCACCCCTTCAAGTTCGGCCTTGGCGTTGGTGGGCCTCGCAGTCGGGTACTCTTTCCGACATTGTGGGCCTGGCATCGTCGACGTCTTCCTTCCGTTCCTCGCACCCCATACCCTTCGCACATTGGACATCGGCTGTGTTGGCGACATGTCGAGTGAAGTCTTCCTTTCTCCCTTGTTTTGTTGTTTTGTTGGTCAATGTACTGACATCTTCCAGTGCTGCTTGCAAGGTCGAGGCCAACGATGATGCCGTTGAGTCGGGCTCTCCCATTGTGTAAGCCTTCGCCTTCTTCCATCCCATCTCCAGATCCACTCTTCTCGCTCTTTCAGCAGGCTCAAGTGAGTCTTGCCCTTTCGAGCAATCACTAGTTGGGTTTTTGTAAGATGATTCCGCCATCCTGTTTGCCGAGTTACCGATATTTACTCGGTTATTTGGTAAACAAAATGGGCGGGATTATTAAACGAAACTCCCAACAGGAGTATCACTACCTTCCCATTCCACACACACGCTTGGTGAGAGAGATAGTAGGGTGTTTCTGGTCTTTGTCACCAGTTATATCTGTCTTTCCAAACATTGGTGCATTTCCCTCTCCATAGCAGGCTTAGAGTCGGGCTTTTTAATAGCCTAAGTTTATGCCTCTGAATCCTTTGGGTTTTCCAGAATAGATTCCGCAGGAAAATACTTGGTTTTCTTCAGGAGTCCTGAGCCAGCGAGAAACATAATGGTTTCAAATGCCGCTTCGAAGTCCCTTGCACTTTCCGTTGCTACACCTTCATTTCCTTGGGTCTCTGTCCGACTTTCCATCTCATCTCCTACACCGGTTTGGTTTAACCTTTCTTTGAGAAGTGTGCGTAACCGATGATGAGATCAGAGTTGCGGAGAAAAAAAGGGGTCTTCCCTCTATTTATTTACCTCTTCCCCACAGCTCACCCTCCTCTTCCTCTCCCACAAACAACCAACGCAATGGACTAACATCTGTCACCAATATGTAGTCCGTCCGCCGCCTTGAAGGAGGATGACGAGGTCCTTGAGACCTCCACCAGGTCTGCTGCCGCGGAGGCCACTGCCTCGACCTCTACCACCGATCTCCGCTCAGTCTCCTGGGCTGTCGAGGTCGCTGGCGACTCTGTTGGATCCCTCTCTGCCTCTCGCTCTGTTACTTGGGCCATGTCTGCCAGCGATTCTGGCAACAGCGCTGAGATTGACCCCCAGGACGTCTACCCGTCCACCGCGTGTGTCTTCGTCGCCAAGTAGGTTCTGCGCACCCCAACTTCAGCACATTGCAATCTTGACATCTTTTCTGACGTTGATGGGTTTGCAGTCTGGCTGAGCCCCGCGACGATGTCGCTCTTGAGGCCGCTGTTACGCGCGCCTTCAGTCGCTTTGGCACTGTGTTTGTCAAGATCCGCCGTGATCACAACAACTTGCCGTTTGCTTTCGTCCAATACACGACGGAGGAGGAGGCCAAGGATGCGATCGAGAGAGGTCGCGGCGTCCCCATTTTTGGCCGCCCCTGCCGCACTGAGATGGTCAAGTCCAACCGTAAGTTCCGATCCCGTTGGGTAAGGAGTTGATCGTGATTGCTGACCTGAGGGTCAAAAGGATCTTTCATCATTTACAAGCGCGACTGCAGCGAGATCCTGATTGATGAGGCTCACAAGATCATGGAGACTTTCGGAACGGTCAGCAGCATTGAGGTTGTTGATGACGACACTTGCGAGCGCATGGATTTGCCCTCTTCCGTTTTGGTTGAGTACTCCAGCTTCAACTCGAAGAAAACATTCAGCATGGTAGGCCTGTTCTTTGACTGTCCATCTGGCATTTTACTTTAGTTACTGACGACGACTCACAAGGCCGTTGCCCTGTTCCCTGACTACTACATCGACATGTTCGATGTCCGCAAGCGTGCTGCCAAGAGCAACATTGATCGTGACACAGAATTTCTCCGTCAGTACGATCTCGATCGCCGCTCCATCTACGTTGGCGGCCTTCCTCTTGACGCCACCGAGGAGGAGATGTTTGAGATCTTTTCCGATGTTGGCGAGGTCATCAAGGTGAACATGGTGCAGCGCCATAACCAAGAAGGTGAGTCCATCATATCGAGTCGCTCTTGAACATCAAACTGACTGTGAATCAAGGTGCTCTTGCTCGCCAGTTTTGCTTTGTCGAGTTCGACAAGATGGAGACGCCGACTTATGCCATCAACAACCGTGATGGCATGGTCCTCCGTGGCCAGCATTTGACTGTTCAGCGCAAGCAGTCAAAGGTAGCCAAGACCCGTCTTGCGACCCGCTACATCGGCAAGAATGAGCTAACTGAGGTCAACAAGACTCAGCCTCACCACGACGACCAAGTCGCGATTCGTCGTGGTAATTTCACGGGCCAGATCTACAATGGCCCCAACAGCACAGCCAATGCTTTGGCCCGCTATAACAACAACGGCCCTTATGGATACGACCAGGGCCACCAGGGCTACCAGGGCCACCAGATGCCCATCCACCACCACGAGCCCCAGCATTACCAGCGCTACGCGGGCCCCGCCATGCCCCCAATGCCGTACATCCCCGGCGATGGCGCTGCGGTTGGCATGAGCGGCATGCCTGTCCACCCGGCGACTGTGTCGCCCAGCTTTGCCCAGAGCTTCCCGGTCCACCCCCCGGGACACACCCCTCCTGGCATGATGAGCGCTTGGCCGGTCATCACCAACAACACCCCGACCCGCCATCACCAGGCGTATAACCCCAACCCGGCCTTCGCGCCGACCCAGCGGCGCGCTCCCGACCGGAGCTGTGCCCAGCCTCGCCGAAACCACACTCGGTACTTTTACCAGCCGGCGGACGCCGACATCGTGGAGGAGTAATCTCGTCCACACCCACCTTCTCTCTCCCCTTCGCTCAATTTGGTTTCTCTCGGCGTCATATGGATACCCTGGGTGAATCGGTTCGGCGGGGTTTCTTTTTAATATCCTTTTTGTCTGGGATAGCTTGGTCGGAAGTTTGCTTGGTGGGCTGGAGCTTTCCGTTGCTGGTGAGAGGGGGATCTAAAGAGGAATTAGGGAGAAAAAAAAAGGAGATATTCTTAGGGCATTGCCTTGTGGCAAATTGCTGCCCCATCACTAAATGGAAACTTTGCGTTGTTTTTACTTATTTTTAATTTTTGTTTTTTTTTTTTAAAAAAAGACTAAAACTTTGTGTGTGGTCAACATTGGTGGTGTTTATGTTTGTGATCATGGGGATGTGCCTGGACGGGATTTATATGGTGCTTGTGAACACTGTTCTGATATGATGTGATGTTTTGGACGAAATTATGCGTGTTTGGGAACGATCCTACTTGTGATGCTTGGGAAACAATCCTGCTTGATCATGGAGATATGCTTGGACGATTCTTCTTGATAGTTGGGAACACTTCTGGATGATCTTTGTGATATTTACTAGCATTGTTGCTATGCTCACAGATGCTCGTTGATTTGCTCGGCTACCGAAGGGATTTCCCGGCTCTCAGCTGTCAAGCATGTTCGCTTGCAGGTGTGACAAGCCTGGGCGTCGCAGTGGGGCTGGCGGGTTGCAGGCTTGGCATCACCTAGCGATTACCTACTGCGTTGCTCTGCTAACAGATTAGCATGTGAATATGCACTGACAAGTGTTAGAGACACTTGGAAAAAGATGGCGGGAAGACCCCCACGAGCCGGCGAACCAGGGATGGGAGAAACAGTTGAGAGGGCCATTCTTTCCCCGAGGAGAAGATGGAACCAAGTGGCTTGGAGCTTGTTGACACAGGAAACCAATCCGACTGTGGAAAGGCTGGCAGAATTGAACACCGGCACCGGCGCTGTGAGGACGCAATAATCTCTGCTAAAAGCGTGGGGTTTTTCACATCACGAGGAGCTTGGGGAATTTTCATCTCTTGCTCCATCAAGACAGTATGTATAAGAGAGATCCTCAGTCAGTGTTCCGCGCCGAGAGTTGAAATTGACTTTGATACCGGACAGACGGAAGGGTAAACTTTCTTCGCCACTTCATCCACGACACACCCATCTCGAGAACAAGACCATAGCATCACCTCCACCATCACCATGGGACAGCCATCCTGGGAGGCGTCTCACGCCCTTGTCTATGTGACATATGGGCTTTTCCTGTCCGTTCTTCTTAGTCACCCAAGCCGTCACATACCGTACAGTCAAAAACTGACAGTCCATCAGTATCATCGGCACAGGCGTCGCCTGGACATTCAGAAACCAGTCCAAGGGCGAATTCTTGGCCGGCAGCCGGACGCAGACTGGTAGAGTTTTTTTTTTCTTTCCGCTTTTCATTCTTTTCTCTGTCGCCCTGTTTGAAGTCACCGTGAGGTTGGAGACTAATATTTCAGCAGCCGTCCCGCTCGCCTTGAACTTTATCGCTTCTGGTGAGTGAACAGCGGACAAGCAGGAACAGAAAGAGAAGAATGGCAGCGGCAGCCAAAAACACGAATCCAGCATCATTGAGACGACAGCCTCAGAAATACAACGCCACAGCAAGCGAATACGGCAATCCTGGGGGACATGATGAGGTCGACACACAGCATCACAAGCCCTCGGAGGCAGCTGATTAGGTTCGTTCAAAAAAACCCAAACTCACCAAGTTCTTTCTTGCCACTCCTTTTCTCTTGGCAATGGGTTGCCCTGGGGGAGTCTTCCCCCTAATTAGTGCCAAGTCATGGAGATCAGGAAGTAAGAAAGGACTGCGGCTCACTACGGGCGCCGAGTTGGACCTTGTGCCATTCCCCTTCAACGGGGCGATGGTACGATGAAAGACGAAGCTGAGATTGTACCGTAATAACTCGATCAAGATAATGCTTGCGTGGGGAACGTGCTGCCGCTATCCAAAATTTCTACCCTTCCTTCCTCCCCATCACCCCTGCTGCGTTGTGCTAAAACAAAGGTGTGTAGCTCTCGGTTCGGCCATCCTCTTTGCCTACCCTCAACTGGCGACTATTTCCGGCGTCCAAGGTGTTATTGTCTACGCTCTAAGCTCTGCGCTGCCTCTGTTTGCCTTTGCGTGGCTCGGCCCGATCATCAGGAAGAAGTGCCCGCAGGGATTCGTCTTGACGGAGTGGACGAGGCAGCGGTACGGAGATGCGGCGGCGTTGTTCCTGAGTTTTATGACGCTGGTAACGCTGTTCCTGTACATGGTTTCGGAGTTGAGCGCTGTGGGACAGGTGGTGAATATGCTGGCGGGGATTGATGGGTTGCCGGTCTTGATTGTGGAGTGCATCATCACCACCATCTACACCTGTAAGTGTTGGCGCCGACGAAAGGAAGATGCACTGGCTGACGATATGGTGGTGTGTAGCGCTGGGCGGCTTCAAGATCTCGTTCTTCACCGACAACATCCAGGGAACCATGGTCATGGCCTTGGTTATTATTGCGACCATCTCCATCGGTGTCGAGACCAAGATTGACACAAGCCTGATTGAAGAGTCTGGGCTGCTCAAGGGCAATCTCTTGGGGTGGCAGCTGGTGTATATCCTGCCTGTCGCTCTGTTGACCAATAGCTTCTTCCTGGTAGGTGCATCAGTCGCATCTGTCCTTTGGTTGCTGTCTCTTCGTTGTCCCAACTGTTTGTTTCAAAATGCCAATTCACCAGTAAAAGAACGGGTCACGATTATGGAAGGACCGCTCAGTGAATAACCATACATCTTGGCATTTCTTGGGTCTTCAGCGACATCAGCGAACAATGGCTAACTTCATCTGATCCTTCTACCATAGTCCCACTTCTGGCTCCGCACCTTCGCCTCCAAAACCGACCGTGATCTCTGGACGGGCATCTCCCTTGCCGTCGTCGCTATCCTCGTCATCTTCGTGCTAGTCGGCTGCACTGGCCTGGTCGCCGTCTGGGCTGGCCTGGTCCCCGGCGATGACCTCGAGAACCCAGTCGACGGCGGCATTGCGTTTTTCGCGCTGCTACAGCAGCTTCCCAACTGGGTAGTGGGGATCGTCATTGTCATGTCTGTCACGCTGAGCACTGCTGCCTTTGACTCTTTCCAGACTGCCATGGTCACGTCGGCGAGCAACGATTTGTTCAGGAACAGGCTGAATATTTGGTGGATCAGGGCCGGTGTGGTGGTGATCATGGTGCCGGTCGTGGTTATTGCCATCAGGGCGCCGTCAATTCTGCAGATTTACCTCATCACGGATCTTGTCTCTGCGGCGACAATCCCGGTCTTGTGCCTGGGCTTGTCGGAGAAGTTTTACTTCTGGAGAGGGTTCGAGGTGGTTGTTGGCGGACTGGGAGGCTTGTTCACTGTTTTCCTTTTCGGATTGGTGTACTACCAGGACGCGCAGAAGGGTGCCGAACTGTTGCTGTTGCAGCAGGGTCTGTTTACCGGTGATTGGGGATGCTTTGGGGCTTTTGTTGCTGCCCCTGTTGGAGGTATTCTGTGGGGCTTTGGGGCGCTGGGGCTGAGATTGAGCATCCAGTACTTCAGTGCGAAGAGAAAGGGGGTTAGGTTTGATGCGTTGGACAAGCCGTTTGTGGTGGATGGTGGCCAGCAGCAGCTTGTTGGCGATACTCAGCATGTTGATAGTGGTGTGTTGAGGGATGAGGCCATTGCTGATGATTCTTCGGATGCGCCAGGCATTGCGAAGACGAAGGGCAAGTTCTTTTAAAGGGACTGACAACCATTGTCTGTGTGGGTGCGAGTTGAGAACAGAGGCGAAGGTGGCGTGGTGAGCACAAATGGGGACGATGGGCACATAATGAGGATGATGAGCACATATGAGAAAGGGAGGGAGCTGATCGGTATTTGGAGTACGATGGTTGTTACCCAACCTCGCCCGAGGTTGTCCTGCCTGGAGCTGGCAAGGTGCAAGGCAGGCAACATGGCATCAATTGACCATGAACATTCGTTTGCTACAGCTGTTTTTCAAGGCCTCGGTCCCAATTCTTCCGTGTGCTCCAGATCTCGAGGAGGTGAGCGCCTGTCATGCTCCCGTTATTATGACATCTCGTGATGGCTTCATCCAAGACCTCAAGTCTTGGCACCCCCTGAACCCCTGATTCACTTCACCCAGCAGCAGGCACAAATTATGCTATGCCACTCCATCCCATCAGCACAATTCCACAAAACACAGCTCCCCTCCCCATTCACGCGTCTCCCCCCTCCCCAAATCACATGCCTGGCATCAAATGCGGTCCTGTGGCGTCAACCTTTTCCCCTCCCCTCATCCCCTGTCCCCTGCCCCTCCGCGGCGCCCTACAATTATTCTGAGACAGAGCATGACCTCCACCCCCTCTTTCCCCCCAATGTAATCATGTACATGCGAAAAGCTTGAGAGTTGCATCGCCACCTGGAAACCTGGCTGGAATGCGTGGGCTGCTGCATGGCGAGGGAAGGGGCGCCGCTCGATTTATTCCCCCATCCGGCGCGATTTCATGCAGTGAATGTCCATCCGGCCGTAGGTATTCGGGCTTCTCTGGGTGCTATGCCTAATCTAATAGAAAATAAATAAATAAATAAAAATGGCAGGCCAGGAAGAAACCAGAGAGACAAGACGTGGAGACATGGAGAGCAGGACAGACGTATCCCATGCAGGCAAAGCACGGAAGCAATGGAAATGCCACGCCCACCTCCACGCCCCCTCCACAAACTGCATTCTGACAGCGATTTGCCTCCTCTAGCGTTGGAGGCCCAGACATGAAACTTGACCAAAGGTAGGATACTAGACAGAAAGAGGTAGGTAAACAGTGAGATACCCGAGCTGCCCGACTGCCTTGCAGCAGCTTATACGGGCCGAATGGGTCGATATGAGGGTGAGCATGACGGCCGGTAGGCTGGCTACGCAACTCGAAACAGAGAAGAGGCTGCTCGGGTCAAGACGAGGAGATGTACACCTGGCAGCCCCCAAGAGGGAACTAGCTTGGCTCGGTGTGATTTTGTAGCGAGGCGGATGAGATGGTGTCCTTTGCCACCCTTGCTGTACCAGCCAGCCTTATGGTAGCTCTGAAAGTTTATTTCCGCACCTGCAGGTCGTTCGGTCGTTTTGTCGTGGCACAATTGTGACATTGATTGAAGCCGGCTGTTTTGGATGGGACGAACATGGCGCTACCCTTGACGCTGACCGTTTGACAGTTGATGTTTGACTTGGTGATTTGGGGCGGTGCCACCCGTTTTCCACCGGTGAGATCGGATGGCTCGAGGCTTTGGGGCTCGGAGCCGGGGCCGGCAGAAACAACGACATGTCATGAGAGGGAGCAAAGGTCCAAAGCAAAGTGTTTTTGATATTGCTGTCAATCTGTGCTGTAATTAAAAAGCCATGAAAAGCAATGAAATCCAAACCAAACCAAACCAAACCAATATTTTGATGCCTTTTCCATTTTCCTCTCAACCCCTTTCCCATCCGTGTCATTCCCGATCATTAATCGCCGGTCATACCAGCGAGTAGAGGCGAGGCCTCAAAGTCAAAGCCAAGGCCAGTTGTGTCCCTCAAAGAACTCTTTGACCACAAGAAGCCATGGCAATTGCAAAATTCCAACGTTGCTTGAACAAAACCAGCGTGTATCCGAGCAAAACTGCAAACAAAGGGAAGGGTGGGGTTTGTTCCATGATGCCCCAGGAGAGCTCAGATCATAAAGCCCCACGACGCTCCGGAAAAAGTCAGTACAACTCTTTCTTGAGCATATGGGCAAAGGGGTCCCATCTTCCACCAAGGCCGTTCACCAACCTAGCCACTGCCACGATACTGTCCAGCTCGCGGCGCATCAACCACACTTTGTTCTCGACCGCCTCAAGCGTTGCCTCGACCTTGGCAGCCTCCACCTCGAGTTGCTCGATGGTGAGAGAGTTGGGGTACATATCGGGGAACCCGGCGAGATGGGCGCTGTGGTTCCAGGTGGCCATGTGGTAGGCTGCGTCAGAGACGGCAGGGCCTTGACGCATAGCGCGTTCGTTGCTGTTGAGCCACTCGAGGACGTCGTGGAACTCAACCGCGGCGGCGCGGGTCGAGTCGTCCTCTGGGTAGAGGGCAATGATGTGGTTGAGATCAGCCAAGGAGAACTGGTGATTCATCTGGCGAACCTGGCGTTCCATCTCAGCCGTCAAGCGGGCCTTCTCGCGGCGGTAAGCATGGGAAAGGTCGATGAGGGTACGGGCGCGGATGTTGAGGGCGTTAGCTTGGATGTTACCCCTCTCAATCAGAGCCTTGATCCGATCGAGCTGGGGGCCACTAAGGATGGCGCGAGGGGGAGGTTTTTGCACCGGACGACCGAGGTCGAGATGCTGGCGGTACTTGCGGAAACGGTCTTTGGCGGCCTGGCAGATCTTCTGAAGGGTACGGAACATGTTGAGTGTCGAGGTGAGGGGTCGTGTTGAGTTTGTCTGTGGTTGTACAATGGTAGTAGTGTGTGAAAGGTTGAGGTAGAAGCCTGTGGTATCTGGAGAGTCAGTGTTGCCATGGGTGGGAAGTCGTGCAGAATATATAGATAGCTGCGGAGAAGTCGAACGAGTAGACTTAGATGTTGCCTCTGGCATGTCCTTGAGCTCCCTGGCTTTCTCAAGGCACTTCTCCCAGCTGTTCTTCCATGGGCGGGAGACTTGCTTGCTGGAGCTCACAAGAGAGCTTCCGCCTAAGCTCCTCCCTGGGAGTCACACTCTGACCAGGACAGCCTTGTGAGTTTGAGCGTTGCCTCGCTATTCTCAGGACCGAGGATACGGTCTCGGTTTGGACTACACGTCGCTGACCCCGCTAATACCAAAGCTCGATGACCTCAGGATGGTCTGAGAATCCTCTCATCGGTCCCGAGATATCACAGTCTAGCTCGGTGAGTCTCTATTTCTCAGGTCCTGATCCATGTCAACCTGAACATCAAAGGTGCGGAGTAGGGGCTCATACCTAGCGCGCACTGTGCCAAACACGCAGCCATGCAGCTCGTAGTGGGCTCTGAATGCTACCGCAGCAGCATCCAGGGGGGCGAGTCTGGCTTCCAGCCCCTCCCATCGTTCGAGCCGTTCCGACCAGAAACAGTAACCGAAAGCTTGTTTCCCCAGACGGCAGGCAACAACCCCGAGAGACAACGGTGCCTTCCCTTTCCAGTTAACGGCCGCATGTCCCGCGTTCATGGCCCCGGGCCATCGGCTACTGGTGCCTGGCAGGTGACAGCCAGGGCAGCCATGAGATGGCAGTGGTCGACAGCTCCGGTGTGGTCCCAGAAGCCCAGAGAGGACAGCAAGAAACAGGATGCTAGGTTGTCATCTGGGGGGAGAGCGATTCATCTGAACATCGAGTCACCGCGGACATCGACAATCTGTATTCGCGCTAGTATGTATTCACCCAAGTAACTCCTCCCACCAATTTGTTTTGCGGCTTTGTGTGACAGAAACGGTACTGAATTGATATACAGGAAGAAACACGAAAAGTTACAGCGACCCGACCTCATCCGGCCTCGTCTAGTCAAACAGAACAATGCTAATGGGCTCAGCAAAGGGGTCCCGATCCTCCCGCTCCAGCTCATCCAAGACACGAGACATTCTGTCGATAGATAACTCTAGGCCAGCGATCTCCTTCGTCATCAAGGCAAGATTGTCGTTTGCTTCCGCCTCAGCATCCATTAGCTGAGAGGCAATGGGTGGAACAAGGTAGTCCTCGAGACTTTGGATGACGGCCAGCTGCAACTGCAGGGAGATATGAGACGGATGTAGAAAACGGCTGCGTTGCTCGAGCCACCTCCATACCTCGATCACTTCGCCCCTGGACACGAACTGCATCTGAAGTTGCCAAACTTTGGCGTCATCATGCGCAGCATGAAGGTTTTGCTCTTCGTCAGGATCCAGCTCGGGGTGCCGAGTCTGATCAGGCGGCCCCCCGAGAGGTAGCTCTGGATAGAAGGCTTGGTCGTATGGTCTTTCTAGGTCCATGGGAAAGCAGGTGTGTTTTTTGGTGGCTGCATTGGCAACAGATCCAGCTTCGCTCATGCCACTGAAAGACCGCAAGCCTGCGAAGGGGTTGCTCATGACATCACAGCTGATCTTCGACCCTGGCGGGGTCAGAGGCGGTGTCATAAGCATGGCGAAGGGGTTCGTGATGATTGCCTCTCTCTCTGTGTCCAGTGGCAGGGGGACAAAACAGGGATCAATGAGGCTTGGGGACACTGGGGCGGCTGGCTCTGTAGAAGGGCGACTTTCCATCAGAGGGAGACGTAGGTCAAGACCATCGAAAATACGGTTGGTGTGCTGGCGAAGTTGAGCCTCAACATAGCAATGATCAGACCAAGTTCGCTGCCAATGGCTGTGCTTGGTGATGACTGCCAAGAGTTTGGCAAGTAGAACACGTTTGTTGGCGGTGTTGTGTCTCGGACCTTCCATGTTGACTGGCGTACTTGGAGATATTGTAAGGCCTCTGATAGTTTGGATGGAAGAAGATGTCCAAGGGGAAGTTTCTCCATCACCCATCAGTGTCAGTATCAGGCCTTTTATATTTTCCAGGCTGTGGCTCTCTGGTGTCAAAAATGATATGCAGAGACATCATATCACTGCACTTCACTTACACCCACCGAGTCACTCGCCAACCTGGACACACATCAGAGAAGCTAGCCGAGAATGGTCCTCCATCTCGGTCCCGAACACCTCGAGTATCCACTCACCCTGGGATCCCAGCGTTTCAACCTGGTACTTCTCAACAGCCTGCACGTCAAGTTTTTGTGGGCATATCGATGTCAAGGCTTAGGACCACGGCCCGATTGATAGCGTACTTGTAACGCCACAGTGTTTATGCGGGACCAGCGGTTCTGGTGGTTCTGTCTTGATGCCATGACATGACTGAGGCCTCTCTCCTGGACACGAACTATGTATTTCGCTCTTGTCACAGCATATTTGCTTCCTTGACGCTACAAATTATCACAGAACCCATTCTCAGTCTGCACTTCCAGTCGTTCAACTCACCTGTGCATGACCATGGTGCCTTTGCACCTATCCTCCCTACCCCTACCTTTGTCCTCCCTGTCCCCATCCTCTCTATCCTTATCCTTCTATTCTCTCTGGCCATTCTCCTCTCCGTCCCATCCTCCCCTAACTCTATCCTTCTACTCTCTGTTCCATCCTCCCTAGTTCTATCCTTTTTACCCCTATCCTCTCTGGCCCCTATCCTCTCTGGCCCCTATCCTCTCTGGCCCCTATCCTCCCTGCCACTATTCTTTCTATCTCTATTCTCTCATTTTCCATCTTGTTCTAGTACACTAGTGTGGCGGCTTTTGAACTTATCGCGACTACGTCGTAGGCTTACACGATTTGCCATTGTGGGTTCATACAAGACCATGGCGCGTGTGCATGTTAAACTTCGAGGGGCTTGCGCGCCACCACAGGATGAAATCAGGAATGAGTTGACAAGCTGTCCAAATCTTGTGAAAAGATTGCTCACCAAACGCACCATCATCACCAACTCCAATAAATAAAAACGCCGCCCAAAAACATGCTCTCCCAAATCTACACCATCGCCGCTCTGCTCGGCGTGAGCATGGCAGCAGCCGCCCCATCAACTCGCTCGCTCAACTTGGCGATCCTCCAAGCACGTCAAGCAGCCGAGGCCCCAAGACTGGCGGCTGCCGGCATGGTTCTTGATAGCACCGAAGCGCTTGCCGATGGTTATTTCATCGAAACATACACCGACATCGACGACACCACCGTCCCTGCTGTTCAACACCAAAACTTTGTCCGGCCTGCCTACTGTCCTGAAACGCTCAGATGCGACTACTCCCCTCAGCACGGCGTGAAGAGAGAGGTGACCGAGCGGCTGGTCCGGGTCCTCTTCCGCCACAAGGGTTGGAAATGGCGTGCGCCACGGTCGATGTGCCTCTACGGAGACTACTCCAGAGCTTGCGTTAGTTGGTATGTGTCTGCCTGCCAAGTTGCATCAAGACCTGAGTCAAGAGAAACCCACACCTAGACTGACGGATATATGCGGTCGTAGGAACAGGCAGACGGTTTTGCCCTTTGCTTGGGCTTGGTTGGCTCCGGCGACGCATAGAATCTTTGGGCACTGCGGCGAGGGACATTCGGGCCGTGATCTTGGGGTTGTCCTCGGTGAGGGGATATTGTCTCAATGTATTACCCAGTGTCTCTCCAATCGCCCCGACGGGTGTGCGTAGAAAGACGAATGACAGAGGGGGGTTATGCACTTCTTCATGGGAGGGGTCAGGGTTGTGTACTGCCCCTGAGCGTCGCCCATTCTGAGCTCTGGAAACATCCCCAAGCCGGAAACCTCAGACGATTCTACGTCATGGCCTTTTGTGTATTTTATGCCTCCAGACTGTCTATGATAATTCAACCGTGGCTGGGCTTTGTTGACAACACAAAGCGCCGACCGAGGTGAGTTCTGTGATCTCGGGCCGGGATAACTTCCATGTGCTGGACCTGTTGCAACGTCTCAAACTCGTCTTTTTATTAGTGTCTAATCCCCGGGCGGGTTGTCCGAATTAGCTTCCCACAAAAGCTCTTGTTGATGCGGAAGATACAGATAGTATCTGTTGCTTGGCAGGGGATCCTTTGCCAGACAATAAAAAGGGACGTTGCGATGCAAACGTTTTGTTGGTCTCCATGGTGTCATTCTATTCGTAGAAATACCCTTGGGCAAAGTGGACAAATCGGGTAGTTCCATTACAGGTGACAACGAGGTGAACCCGGCGAAGGAGTGGGTTGAATTGGATCTGATCGGCCACTTTCTCTGAGAGAATGCCGTGAGAGGTTGAGCAAAGCCAAGGTTAAGGTATATAGCCGTCCAGTCAACAGAGCAAAGATTTTGAAGCCCAGTTCACCTTGAGCAACGAAAACCCACTGGTTGAGACCGATCACTCATATCAGAGTCATCATCAATCGTCCGAACTCTTTTCAATGATGTGAGTGGTGTGGGCCAATCACCTGGATCAAGTGAGTTTGAAAACCTGACGAGTGGCTGAGAGGTCAAAAGGTTCACCCAGCAGACAGCATCTCATTCTCAAGGGAATGCAATAGAGCTAGGATATAAAGATTTTGAAAGAGAATGGGTCAATCCGATGGGCTCCTAGAGAGCAAGAGGCGCTGTAGAAGCCAGTTAGTGTGTCCGGCTGAAAGTACAACAGGTAGTTCCAGACCGGTATTTTAATTTGCACGGCCGGCATATGTTGCTGATGGTAGGCAAGCATAGATATGTCTGCCTAAAAAGCTAAGAACGGAAGAGAGAATGATTTAGGTATGGTGTCCTGGAAGCAAGATATATGCATAGAAATTTGCTTACCTATGGAAGCAATGATGGCATCCGCAGGTCGGCTATAATAAGATATTAGTGGAAAGATATAGAGTTGTTAGTCGAGGCAGAATTGTGGGATGTCATGAAACCCTCGGGTTCTGAAGTTTATAGTTGAAAGTATCACAGATAAGGGGCATATGTATATATATTGTGAAGAAGTACATTGCCTCTCCTGCTGCGTTGGCCATGTTTCAATTCTCGTCCGAGCTATCATCCTCTGTCTCATCTACCTCTGAGATATCAATATCCTCACCCTCAATCAGCAAAGCAACTCCTCTGTCAGGGGTAATTGCTTCGACCCTTGGAATCCTTCTCTGAACCTTGCAAAGTTCGACATTGAGAGTTCTGTTCCCAATCCGCTGTTGAGAAACATCCTCATGGATGAGCCTGTTGGTCCATGAACCGAGTTGATCCATGCTGTAGAGAATCAACCACTCTTTGAGTACGATTGTTAACTTGACTGAGACGTCGACGGCTGTTGGCTAACTTGATGCGTCCTCGATAGACCCAGCCAGCTACCAGGATGGAGCGGTCTCCTGAATGTACTTGACCGGTGATAGCTTGTGTAACGGAGTCAGGCGAGCAGCCGTATTGACGCGAAATTCCACCTATGATCGACTGTAAACGGCTGTATTGGTCTACGTATCGTGTCTGGTGTCTGCAAACGGCCACCTTGAGTCTAGCGATGGTCACAATGGCATCGTGAATATTATCGATATCAGACATAGTGCTGTAGAGTTGCTGTGGTCGGTAATAAATGCTGGATGTCTTAAAAGACTATGCGAGAGAGGGAGACGGATGCTTAGAAATTAGAAGCGTGAAAGTGTTGATCAGGGAAAGTGTTGATCAGGGAAAGCGGTGATGGTGAAAAAAGACGACAGTCATAGAACACATGAGTATTTATATTTAACGCACCCCCACATCCAAGACTTGATTCCCTCACTTCCTGACGCCATATTCACTTCACAGAGTCTATCGGAGCATCCCTGTGCTGACACGTGCTAAGCAAGATGAATCCTTTCCAGCTGACCGAAAAGAAAAGAGGGAAAGCTAAATTGACAAAGATGCATCAATAGTTGGTTACTTTCGTCCCAGCAGCGCAGGACAGAGCCTACCCAGCTGCCAGAGGTGGACAGAAATAAACAAATAGAGGAAGACAAGATTCAGAGAAATAGATCATGGTAACAAGAGACGGAAACCACAGCTTTAATTCTGATAGGCAGAACCGCACATCAACTGCCTTCCTGTCAAGGCCACCTCTTCTAACATGTATCCTCGTCCCCGGAGCTTCCCTCGTCCGAATCATCCAGCAAAGCGGCCACATCAACCCCACCCGGGGTATTCTCAATCCTGCTAATTCTCTGCTGGATTTTCGCATTCTCTGAGATGACCCTGCGCAAACGGGTTCGAAGCTCTTGGGGAATCCCATTCAGCTTCTTGGCAATTTCTTCCAAATTTTGTTGATGGACAGGTGGGCGACGGATGGTGTTCGTCCAGGATCGAAGCTGATCCACGTTGTATCTCTGGTTGACGTATTCTCTGGGATTCATAATATCATGCATCATCCTCTCACTCTGGCGGAGATTCCAGAGGTGGCGATATACCCAGCCAGCTACCAACGGTGAGAAATTGCCGGGCCCAACTGGGCCTACCATTGCTTTGGTGACTGTCCCCGTGGTAAAACCGTGACGGACGGCGACTGTATCGAGAAGAACCCGTAGACGGCTTGCATTTTGTTGATAGGCTACATGGGCGATGGTAATGTGGGTTTTGTCATGGGCGATTGCCTTGATGGTGTTGTGGATCTGTTGGACGTCGGCCATGGTGTAGATCTGAAGTGTCTGAAAGCAACAGCGACGCGGCAGAAAGATAGTGAGAAGTAGGAGGTCCCCTCCCCACGGAACTTGCTGAGGGGCAGGCTGTGGGAAGATATAAGGTAAATGGTTGGTTGCATCATGCATGTCTCAAAGGGATGATATGTTGAACCTCCCTTACTTTTCCTCATAAAGTTAGTGAGCTCATTTTGCTGGGTCACATGCGCGCGCCACAAATCCTTAGCTGAGTAAAGAATTTTCAACGCAACACAGAAGGAAGGAGTGAGCACCCTGTGGAGGAAGGAGCGACCCAGCAGCGACGCAATGATAACCATCGCATTTTGCCAATGATTGACTGGCTTCTCAAACTAACAACCGGAATTAAGAGGCGGTTAAATTACTTGAAGATCAAATGTTGAGACAAAAAAAAACAGTGGCTGATCACGAAAAGGGCACTTTATAATGAGCCGCGATGGGACCATTTGGGATGTCAAAGTTCAAAGTAGCGGTGTATTGTAAATAGCACTCAATCAAGAGGATAAGGAAACCCAGAACAAAGGCTTATATCCATGGGGCTGAGCTATTTCTACATGATCATCAACGTGATTGATACTGCAGTGCAGTATAGATCGTGGAGGATATTAAACCTTCTTATACACATCCTTTCATCATGGCTGATGTCATCTGGTTCTCTCATCTCACAGCAGTGACTCAGCTAACATTCAGAGCTTGCCAGTCAATCACACAAGCAGATTGCGGTTTACAACCTGTGCCTTAAACACAAGTGCTCCTTCAGTTGCTATGCAGCCACATCAAGCATGGACTCACACCACCACGGTTTGAGCTATGATGCATCGTGTTTTTATTGACTATTTGTCTAGCCGAGGCATACAGCAAAATGGTATTTGTTGTGGTTTTAGCCCGGAATAAGCAGAGGCCCAACACAACACAGATGTTGGTTCTGTCCACAGACGGTCAGGGGTATGTGGGTCCATAAATAGGGGTCAAAACAAACACGGTCCGAGAAGACACACAACACCAGAGCACCCATTTGCAAGAGTTGCCTCAAAGCAAGACTCAAGATACAGAGACAAACATTTACAGTATGAATTTACACAGACAGAATTTTCGGTTCCTGCCTAAGTCTTAGATGCTCCCTGTTTTCAGCAGAGCATCTTGTAATGTACAACTTCTCGAGCATACTGACACGACCATTTCGCCATCCCAGTTACCTCTACCTCTTCATAGCCTCCGAATGCTCCACCATCTTGACCAGCCGTTCCTCTTCCTTCCACTCATTCGGGTCCGTCGCCTTCATGCTTCCAACGATCCGCCACTCATCACGCTGCCAGGTGTGAGGGTCAACCACACAGCCAATGACGATGTTTTCAATAATATCCATCTCCTTCTCTGTTCCAGCCAGCTTCTTGCGCTCCCCATCAGCCCCGAGAACATACTGATACCGACGCTGCTTGCTAGAAATGGCCACCACCACTTGCTCAATGATGGGCGCATCCTTGCTCTTCTCGATGGGAGAGAGCTTGTGCGAAAGAACAGTAGGATAAAACCACGTCTTGGTATACTCCACCAGCTCCCATGCCATCAGCTTGTCCTTGGGACGATTGTCGATGGTAGCCTGCAGAGGCAGAGCCAGCTTGCTGGCGCAAACCTTGCGGATTGTGTCCTTGTCGCCGCTGGCGAGGGCTTCCATCATGGAGCGGTGGAGGCCCTTTGCTGTCAGAATCGCGAGCGGGTTGCTGGTTTTGAGAGCGGCACGCTTGAAGAACCGGGGCCTCGAGGAATGAACCATGGCGAACTTGGTCGCCGCCTCTCTGGCCTTGACAGTGACCCAGGTCCGGAAGAAGGCGAATCTGGACGAGAAGTCCTTGGGCCATTGGTCCCATGGAGGGCGGACAAAGGTGCCTAAAAGATAGAGCAAGACGAGCAAGTCAGACTACGGCACAAACAGCACGGCTCAACAACTGGGCCGAGTCCTGATTCTTGCTCACCTGGAAAGATGACATTGATGGCATTTGATGTCACCTTTTGATTGAGTTTTTGTTGGGCGATTTGAGCAGAGGGGGAACGGATCTCGTCGCGCGCCGGCGCCCTGTTCGCTCTCCTGACGCTTCTGGCGAGTGCAGCGGATGTACTGAAGGAACATGTTGGCGCGACGCGTACCACGCGTGGTGATATCCTAGCGGAGGCCTGTGATGACAACACCCCCCGGGCACCGAGTCCTAACCTAGATACTGAAGCCATGGATGCTACCGCCGTACTGTGCTGACCCTGAACTTCTCCCTCCGTCCTCTTGGTCCCCGCTTCCGAAGTACTTCAACCCTGATGGCCACCCCGCCTGCGCTCTCTGAGTCGGCTTGTTGCCCTGTCGGTTGCCCAGGTTGACCGCACCAATAAAGTAACGAGCCGGTATTCGTCGGCGGCGACGTCGGAAACGGTCGATCGAACGGAAGCTGTTGCGCGGGCGTAGCCGACAGCGCAACACCAGGAAGCTTCGAAGCTCTCAAAATTTCGGGCGCTCGCGGCAGAAAATATGTGGGTCCAGCACACCCAATGATCGCTATCAGTTATCACCACAGTCAAGACCAACCCCCACCACGGAAGGTTAACCCTCTGGAGCTTCCCAGAGGTCTGGACTTCTCGAAGAGATGCTGACCAATGAAAGGCCGGCTTTCGTAGCCAGGGGAGCCCCTAGTAGCAATCGTTCGTGGGAGGCTTGCATCGAGCACCCCTTGTTGCGACATTGATCGCTGGGCCACTGACGACGAGAAAGCCACTTGCACTGAAGCGAAAAGATAGACCCCAAAATCGAAATTCACATCACCGCCGTCCATCTGAACCTACCAAGATCCGGCCCCTCCGCCGCTGCCACCAAAGTATAGATTTCTCTCCGCCTTCTCCCCGTCTCTTGTCGCCTTTTCCATGGAGTGGTGAAACCCCTCTCAGGTGACTCCCATTTGCTCTATGGGTATAAACTAGAGAGCCAGTGTCTTGATGTCCAACCTCGCAATGCCAGCCGCGCAGCAGCGCCGAACAGCAGCCGCAGCAGCAGCAGCAGCAGCAGCAGCGGATAGCGCACCAGGCGCAAACAGCAACACCACCACCGATTATGCCACTCATGTCACCGGCTCGACGACCACCTCCCCCGCCCGCTCAAGGGCGCAAACTCCTCGATATGTCGACAACCCGCCTCCATACAGCAGCAAGACTGCGACAACCACGGCTGTCTCAACAGCCATATCAGCCGAGCCCATAACCCACCCCTCCGTCACCGCCGATCACCACCACCACCACCAGCTCCTCCGAGCCGTCACCCAATCCTCCGGCCCTGTTCCCCCCTCGTCCGGGCAAACCCAATCCACGTCCGTCCTCCGACCCCGCGTCGCCGTAGTCTTGGGCATCTCAACCCCATGGCAGATTCTCCTCTACATCAGCCGCCTCGGCTCGATCGTTCCGGGATTATGGCTCGGCCTACCATGCGTCCTCCGCCTCGTCTACATGATCTTTTCCATTCTGGTCACCAACCATGTCGTTGTTGGGAACGGACAGCACGGGTTCTCTTTTGGGAGGTTATCTAAGCCTTCTTCTGCCGTTTCCTGCACCTCACCCCCTTCTGCCCCCACGACAGAGGTACCGCCAACGAGGATACCAACCACGGGGTTTGACATTCCCTTTGAGACCAGCCTGAGGATAACAGAAACGCTGCTCGCTACCATTTGGGTATATCTGCCACCCAAATCCCCCCCCCCCTTCCATCTCCAAAGCCATGCTAACTCTCCAATAGTGCGTAGCCTCCTCCTACCTCTCCTTCTTCTTCACCGACTGCCTCATGTCCCGCTGGCTCCTGAACTACACCCCCCAAGCCACCATCGTCCGCCTCCTCGCCATATCAGCCCTAAACGGCTGGTGCACATGGGGAGTCCTCTACCTAACCGGCGGCTCCGAGGATCCCCGTCTGCTGCTACCAGGCTGGATAGTGATATCTACTGTACGTGTCCCCCTCCCTCTCCCATCCGGTCACCAACCTGACCGTCCCTTAGACCCTCACCCTCCTCTACCACCTAACCCAACGCAAAATCAACATCCGCAAGGAAACCCGCGCCTCCATCTCAGCCTTCTCCATCGCCTCCTTCACCTCCATGGTCGCCCTCCTCGCCCAGCTGCACTCCAACCGCACCGACTATCCCGACATCCCGCTCGTCACTTTTCTGTCGCAGGTCTGGGGGGTCATCACGGGGCTGGCGCTGAAGATTATGGAGTATGGGAATGTGACGAGGGATCTTTAACACGTCTCTTTCGTTTCGCTTTATTTTGAGCACTTTTCGAGGGAGTCATCTTGGATCTTGTCAAGTTGCCGTTCCTGTTTTCTTTTTCTGTTTCTTTTTCTGCTTCTTTTTTCTGTTTCTTTTTCTGTCTTTTCTGGGTTCGAGTTTTATACCTATCCTTATTTCAAGATTGGGACTGTGGAAACGGTCAAATGGGGGAATGGTTTAGGCAAATGTGGTAGCATTGGCGTCATGGTTATCTTTAGATCTTGTTCACACGCAAAAAGCATGGTGATAATCCCGTTCGGCTTGATACAGTTTGATGGCAGCAAGTCATCAGTCACAACAGCAACATATATCAGACTCAAACCGACAACAACGCAGTCGTTGCGAGCACAGCTGGTTGACAGATGCAGCGTACACATATCAAACCAGGCATATCAAGACTGTTATGGCACAAGTTTATCGCAACTTATGATCCCATTGCCCCAAGACCGCAGATTTCATAATGAAAGGCTTGCGTCTTGCATCGTTCCAGAGATTGTGAAAACCACCAGAAATCGACTACCTAAGCGAACGACGATCTGCATCGCGCAAAAAAAAAAATAGAGCCTTTCCTTCCCAAAAACCTCCTGCAACAATGTTGCTAGAGTAAAAAGGACGTCCGTAACCATCGTGGGGTATCATGTCATTATGCCGCTGGACCCAACCAAGGGTCCTCTCAGCGCTCGTAGTGACTACTTTCGTAGACGCTGCTCCGTATTCCCCAGAGGGGGACTCGAAGTGAGCTACGGCACGTGTAACATGCCGGACTTAGAAGCCGTGCACCTGCCGAGTATCAGTTAGCGGGCTGTCTCGGTGTGTTGTGACGGTGTAGATGCTACATACCTTGATGGTCTTGTCATCGAGGCCAAGGCCACTCTCCTTATCAGTGAGGAACTCCTTGATCTTGGTACGCTGATCACCCTGGAGCTGGATCACCTCGCCCATCTCGGTGTCACTGATGATGGTGCCATTGCAAGCGAACTCTTTCTTGACAACCTTAAGAATCTTCTTGTGGTCGAACTTGCTCGGAATACCCTGAACGGTGGTCAGAGTCTTACGTCCATTACGCTCTGTGACAATGTTAGCACTTGTCTTGTTGTCGGTGAACTCACACGTGGTTGGCAGCTCAAGGCCAGGACCACGTGACGATAAAGTGCAAGGACATACGCTGAATGCGGATATGGATATACTCCTGGGTCTGTTTGGTCTTGCCCGAGTCCTCGTCGGCTTCGGCGAAGGGATCTGTAGGACAAGTGGCGGTCAGCAATGTTTCTTTGATCAACGGTGCAATGTGCTTCGATGTTTTGGACGTGGACCAGGTGGCAGTGACTCCACAAGGCTGTGAACGAGGTTGCGTATGACGGTGACGCGCCGTCAACATCCATCAAGAATGTTGGCGTCGCGAAAACGCGGGTAATGGGTGGTGTGCGAGAACGATGATGAACGTACCGTAGGTCTTGAGGTTTTCGATTTCGGTGGACATAAACTCGAAGTTTTCGGGGTGTCCTTGGGAGAAGGGTTTTATTTGGTGACGGGGAAGAGAGCGACCGACGACTGTAGAGTGTCTCGCTATGTGCAGAGTCAAAAATCGGGAGTGCTGGGTGGGCTAGTTATAGCTTTCGGGGTGCCGAGAAAGTATGCGGGCGGTGATGCTGCGGTGGATGGCAAGATGATGATTAGGTCCGGTAGATAGAAGGGGAAGAGAGTGGAAATGGCGAGGTGAGGGGAAGAGGGAGGATGGGTAGGTGGGGCGAACGGTCTTTTCAGGCAACAAGGCAGCAAAAAGGCCCTGGTTGGGTTGGCCACTAAGGCACCGCCATCTACGAAGGGTGGGGCAATGATTCACCAAACGTACCGCACGCGTACCTCGGAGAGCGAAGCTGGCGGAACCTGCTGCAGGTTGCCTCTTTGTCTACATCGGGGTACTTTTGCTATATCATATTGCAGGGGTGGGATGTTGCGTCACAAGGCTCTGGGTCACCCAACACTGTTCACCGTTTTGGCGTTTTGGGAGTTCATTCGTTCGTTCTTTCGCCAGAGCAATTCTCTATCCGATAACGAGACCAGGGACGACAGGATGCCTCCGGGTCTGCGCAGTCAACCTGTATTGAAACTTTTGCGCCGTCAAACCATTGTTTTCTGTTTTCTGTTTTCTCAAAGTCAATGAATGAATGCAACGCGGCTGCAAACTCATCGATCGCTGCCCTGGACTAATCGACGGGAAGCCCGCCGTTCCGTCGGCTGGGCCGCGGGGCAGGTGGACTTGGTGATGCGAATCACTGACATGGGACCCGATGCTTGCCAGTCTTCTCCGGATTTGGACATGTAACGTTTGCCATAGATGTGTCACCAGTGGTGTAAAATCACATAATTCAATGGTGAAGCCCAGTCATAGGCCATCATGATGGAGACCCGAGACAGGCTTCGAGAGGCTCAGCAAGCACAAGATGTCAAAACCATCCGCCACCATCGGGGACTGGTTCCCTGTGACAAGCTCACCACCAGGGCCCTGTGCCAAGCCTTTTTTGCCCCTCGGTGCTTCTCCGTCGCCTTCTCGGCCGACCCCTGTGAGGTGAGCCTGTCCCTCGACCGACGGCAGTGATTCGCCTCACACACGACCGGTGACGACCCGAGCGCGAGACACAGAAAGCAGCCGTGGCTCGCAATGGCATTCAGGCCGGAAGAGTTGGCGCTTGACGCACCACCCGTCATCTTCGAGGATGCCGGTCACAGCAGCGGCAACACACACACCACCCCAACAAAGGCAACATGGCGACCCTTGTACCGCCACGAGTGTGCGTTTGGGCCTCCGGTGTTTGACAGTGTCATGGACAACTTGATCCGAAATCCAAACATCAACTCGACATGGCTCTTCCGTGCGGATATCCTGCACGACGCACAGGATGGTGCCGCCAACCCGGCAACCCCAGTCGACGAGGCTGATAGCCTGGCCTTCGTGGCCGACATTCCCTCCTTTGTCGGCTTTGAGCTCCAGCGGCATGTCATCCGCAAGCTCATACCAAGAAACACCCTCAGAGACAAGCCTCTTGACCAGACTTGCCTCATCTACAAGAGCAACCCTGGTGGGGAGGCTGTTGAGCGGACTCTCGTCATCTACCTCCCGCATGTATCCACGCCCTCGGATATGCCCTTCTACCACCCAGTAGTCAAGGGCATAGCATTTGTTCACGAATGGACGCCGGCAGAGTCCTGCGGGTCCATCTCCCTCTCTTACCTTTTCTTTGACGAGCAGGACCGAACCGTTGACAAGCTCATACGGACCGCTTTCCAGCTGCTCATGGTCATTCACAAGCACGGCAAGGGCCGGGTTCAGGGCTATCAGAAGAGAGTCCATCACGATGTGTTGCTTCCTCAAGCGCGGGTGCAAGACACGTACACCAAGTTGAAACAAAAGCATGCGAGAAGTCTCATCAAGGGTTGGGCGGAGCAGACGGATCCCGAAAAACACATCTTTGAGGACATTTGTATCGCAGCTTTCATGATCGAGCTGTGGAGGGACATGTATGGCGAGGGACCGTTTCCTGGATTCGTTGATGTTGGCTGCGGGAATGGGCTGCTCGTCCACATTCTAAATCAAGAAGGGTTTTCCGGTTGGGGCTTCGATGCTAGGTCACGAGCGTCGTGGGCGTCGTACAGCACCAGAGTCAGGTCTTTGTCGGGGGAGGAGCAAGATTCACTTCGTGAGCTGGTTTTGCTGCCGACATATGTCAGCAGAGGCGGGTCCGGTGATGGCTTTGACGAACAAAAGGCCCATGATGGCGTCTTTCCAAAAGGGACATTTATCATCTCCAACCACGCCGACGAGCTGACGCCTTGGACGCCTATCCTTGCGGCTGTCTCCGACTGTCCGTTCATTTCTATCCCTTGCTGCAGCCATGATCTCAGCGGAAAGCTGTTCCGAGCATCGCCACCAAAGGACAAGACCAAGGCCGACTCGACCTACTCGTCGTTCGTGGGATGGGTGTCAGAGATAGCAGCTGAATGCGGCTGGGAGGTTGAGCAGGAAATGCTCCGGATCCCATCTACACGCAACGCAGCGATCGTTGGACGTAAGCGGACTGGGGATATCTCTTCGGTCGATATCCCAGCCTTGGTGCACAAATACGGCGGCACCGCTGGTTACTTCGATGCTGTGGTTCGACTGATGAAGCAGCCACCGTCAACCCACGAGCACGAAGCCAACGACACTGGCCCGTCGGTTGGGAAAAAGTCAAAGGGCAAAAAGCCGAAACAAAAACAGCACAAAGCCGGTTGATAACATTAATCTAGATCTGGCACAGGCAGGTGATCCACCAGCTTGAGATTATGCAAGCCCAACTTTGCCAACGCCTCCTTGGCCAGGTCGTCTCTCAGCTTTTCTGTGTCCTTTTGCGTGGTGAGCACAAAGTCATGTTTGAGCAGCCATGTGCCTTCCTCGACCCCATATTTCTCCGCTGTCTCCTTGTCTACCTTGCCAAGCTCGATAACGAGGCTCTTTTTGACGCCAAAGACGGCATCCGAGGTCTCGTAGGGGTCACCCTTAAGGTACAGTGCCCTTATCTGAACATCAGCATCCCAATTCCTCCCAGAAAGCACGGCCAAGGTGAGAACTCACGTGATCAACTTATCCCAACCCTCCTTCTCAAACATGAAGTGAATATGCGCCGGCCTCCACGGATGTCTCCCCAGCCTCTCCAGCAGCTTCCCCACCGGCCCATCATGCGGGATTGGGTAGCTCACCGGCTTCAACCCCTTGAACCAGAACCGGCCCTCCTCATCACTCAGCATGACGCACCTCTCGCTCGGCTCGTTCCGGTCGCTGTGTTGGACGTCATAATGCCCGCTGCTGTCCGTCTCCCAGATATCAATCTTGATGCCCTCAATGGGGTTCCCAGCCGTGTCTCTGACGGTACAAACGGCAAGCATCGGCTCACCCGCCGGGTCGGAGGTCATCGAGGCGCCGTTCTCGAGGAGGGGCGCATCGTGGGTGTGGAAGGGGCCGAGGACGGAGCCCTCAGTCGCGCCGGCGGGTTTGGGGTGGTTGATGTTGTCGAGGAGGAGGGAGAGGCCGAGGGTGTCGGAGAGGAGGATGAATTCCTGTGTGTCTCCCCACATCAGCACCTGATACCTTGCTGCCTACCGCCCTCCCTGAACCACCAGATGTCGGAAACAGATGCGACCTACATTCCGCACCTCGCTGCAGATCTTCCCACAAGCAATCAAAAACTCCAGCCCGGCCATCCACTCGTCCGTGCTCAGCCGCGTCTCCCTCGCAAAGTCATGCAGGTGCGTCACCAGTCTCGACAGCAAATACGTCAACCGCTGGTCGTCCGACTGGCTGTTAATCCTGATGGTATTCGGCGTGATGTTGTCAATCGTCAAGTCCAAAAGCGGCGGGCCGACAGGGCCGGAGTTTTCTCTGCGCGGTTCCGCCATTCTGCGTATGTTCTCTTGTTTGCGGTGTGCCGGTGGTGGTGTGTGTGTTCTCGCTTGTCGAGACGCGACAGAGGGGAGGTAAGAGATATCAATGGGTAAAAGACAGAGAGGAATGGAAAAGTGTTTAGTCGGAAGGCAGGCTATATCTTATACGGTACCTCCCGGCAACACACCTCCGCCTGTCTTGCGCCCTGTGGTGTAATTATGCCCATATATATCCACCCACCGGCTCTTATACAATCATCTCCTAATCAGACTAACCATCACCTCATAACCTTGTAAGCTCTTTACTTACCCGGAGATCCAGAACCGAAAAGAGCCAGACCAACCCAGCCATCACCAAGCTAGTTTCAAGGAGTTTGGGTAAAGAATCCCGACTCCCCATCATCCAATGGTACAACCCGCCAAAGCAGTGACAACCCCCATGATGTAAGGCCCGAAAGCCCGGACAATTGGGACCGAGCAAACAAACCCAACTGATCTGAGGCCCTTCATGTGGGGCATTCGGGGACTGCAAGAGGGGACCGTGGAGGGGCTCGGGAGTTGAAGCGGGGTCGCTAAACGGATGACGCAGGCTTACCCAACCCGCGGGAAACAACAGGGGACCATGTTATTCCTCTTGGGGGGCAGCTGTTTTCGGGAGTTGATGTTTGTTCTTACGAGGATCGAGAGTAAGTGGGGGGAAATGTTGGATTTTGCAAAAAGATGTAAAAAGACGCCAAAACACCCCCTATGCAAGATTCCTCCCAAGAAATCATCATCAAGACCCCCAGAATTCTATTCAACACTGACTCATAAACGAGAGCTAAGAAAAAGTCCGTGACGCTGTTGCCGTGACATTATTACAATCATCCTAATTTGAAGAAGTATAAGTCTTGCAAGACTACTCGTCTGGTTCCGCAGCCTCTGGCAATGTCGATGGACGAGTGAGCGCCGGCAATCCAAACGTCTCCCGGGTCGGTGTCGGAGTGCTGGCCTTCTCATGGATACTCGACGCCCTCGACGTGGACTGTGACCTGAAGCTGCGGTAGCTGGCTTGCGGTCGGACGTGAGAGGTGGTCGATTCAGCCGACACCCTGGCATTGTCCCTGGTCATCATGCTACTGCCATCGTCTGGTGTAACGGTAAAAGTGATTCCACTCAACCGTTTGGCGAGAGTACTATCCGGCCGCTCTAGCAAAGCCGGATCCGCACACTCTCTTGAAGACCACGACATGCGACTCGCACGACCCGTCCGAGGCAGACTCCCCGTACTCAGCCGAGATCTGGCACTACCAGCCTGGCTGTGACGGCCACGAGGCTGCTCGGTCAAGGATTGGTCGCGTCCTTTTCCCCGGAGCGACTGTTGCGAATTGTATACAGTGCTGCCGTCAAAGTCATCTTCGATCTTAGAGCCACGTCGAACACCAGTGACGGAAAAGTGTGGCGATGGCGGTGTTGTTGGTCCTTTTATCTCATCATCCTTCAAGACCAGTCCCCTGGGGGGTTTCCATCTGTCTTGTGCCTTTGTCTGCATCTTTTCAAAATAACGGATGCGAACCTTGTCGAGCCATCGTGGCGTGAACTCTTCTTGATTCCGTAGTAGCGAAAGCCTCGAAGAAAGGGCGCTCAAGATAATCAAGATGATCAAGGCAACGGTAGTGAAGCCCTGGATCACAATGATGATTACCCCGAGCGCAGTCGTGATAATACGGTTGACTTTGAGCTGAGGAAGAAAAGCAATCGAGATGCCGGTGGTCAATATCTTGCAAAGGCCGAGTATCCAGACACCCATAGCCGTGTTTCGAGTTCCTTCGAAGGGTTTTGAGATAGCGCTGATGGCAAGGTTGACTATGTCAAGCGCCAGTACACCGTAAACCTGCACAAGAGGAACGTCCCCAGCTCCTCCTATGAAAGCTGCTCGAACAAATGAATATATAATGTAGTAAGCAAAGAACCACCACCGTGTGCGTCTGTAGCGCGCTGTGAGCCATGCAAATCTCTTAACGTACAGCTGATCTAGATGGACGGTAGGGTAGTCGTCGTCGTGGTTATTGTGTCGAAGGCGGTAGACTGGGATGCTGAGGAAAGGCTTGACCTCCAAGTTGTGCTCCTTTATCCTGGTCTCCAAAATTATTGAAACACGCCACGTTGATCGGTAGAAAACAGCCCGGTCCTTCGTGATGGTGAAAGTACCGTATCGAGTTCGACACCAGACCCCATACGCCACTAGCGACGTCACCCCCATCAAAACAACGAAGAACACCACAGCCGCAACTGCTATCGCGCCAACAGAGCCCCGAATTTTGAACTGGAAAATAGCCAGGGTCACAAGCATGAAGAACCCAATGACCAGTGTTCGTAACAGAGCATGGCCGAGGAATCCGACCCAGTAGCTGCGAAAGTAGGCAAGCCTATCCTCTTTGACCAGCCTCGCTTTCGCGAGACCATCAAACAAGATCTTGACACCAATGACGGCAAACATGACCAGAGCGACGGCTATCAGAAACCAAAGCAAGCCGGACACAAAGGCATCCGCAGCTGGAATTCCAATGGCCGCCAGCGTTGCAGGAAAGCCACTCCAAGTTCCTGGAAGTGGTAACCCAGGGGCTACTGGATCACCACCCCATTCATACCGCCAAGGATCAGTGGCGTTGAACGAGCCCCTAGTCATCAGAGATCGCCCATAGATCTTGTCAACTAAATGCTCTCCTCTGTTGATAATGATAGGACCGGAATCATCGACGTGCCCTAGCTTCCCCTGGACGCCTGCAAAAGAGTTGATCGACTGCACAAAAGGGGGCGCGTAGATGAAGCCAGCGGACCAGGCAAAGTTTGACCACCATGCAACGAGGATCGATGGCCACTTGACAGAAAGTGCCCCCGAGAAGAATATCGTCTGGAAGGTTTCGAATACGATGAATACCGAGAGCGAATGAGCGTGGTGCATCCTCATGTGAGGGACGCTTATTCCGTATGCCGCAGTGGAAAAGGAGGCGATGATGGCGACCATTGTGAAAAGGCCCATGAAGGGCGCAATAACATACGCGTGCGAAAGACTCTTCCCGTTCTGCATGGCAGCTTGGAAACATCCAGCCTCTTGTTGACCAGAGCCGGCAAAGATTTGCACTCGAGTCGTGCCTTCGAAATCGGGTATCTCGTAAGCAATGTCAGGTATGCCCCCTATCTGCTGTGGGCCAACACGAATTTCTACCCAGGCTCGGAATGGCACATCAGGAAGAATAGGACATAGACTGCATGTTTGTAAGTATACGTCTTTCAAGTCCGGAGCCAATTCGGACTCACCTAGCAATGTTGAGGCTGCAAGGATTCACGATCTTATCAAATCGGTTCTCGCCATATGCGTCAACAGCAATGCGCATCATCAGGGACTCGTTCCTCAAACTGCTAGTGCCGTCCATATGAAGCACTATCGTCATGTTGTCGGCATAATACGCAGCATCAAATTTGCTGATGCTGAATAGACTGTTTCCGCCCATGCAGTCGCCATAATCACCAGTATAGAGAGCTGGATACCGATTTGCAGCGAGGTCTCGTGTTACACCATCAACATCTGTCCCTGTCGTGAACATGACCTTAGCAGCCTTCGACAGAGACGTGAATAGGATGATATGCAAGAGCATTGTAAGGCGTGTCCGTTGGCCACTCCATGTTGCCATTGTGAAGTGGAGGCTTCCCGTCCTCGGCTTGAGGCCTCGACCAGAGCCTTGTGCACAGCCGTGATGTACAACCAGGGTCGGTACTGTGTCGATGATGATATCGATGAGGCCAAGATATGGATATGAATACTGTCTTGGGCTGGTAATCTGTGACCATCGAGGACTGTCTTCCAGTGACTGTGCTTGTAATCGTTCCTGGAAGGTGAGACGCTCGCGGGCCAGGTGTCGTCGGTACAGGAAGATTCGAGATCGTTGGCAAATGCCGAGGTGGAGAAATGTTGACGTTGATGTTGAAAGCTTAATAACGCCTCTTCCGTCAGGATTTCGTGGGAGTTGTTGGCTGGCTGGCTGATGTTGGCAGCGGGCAGCGGTCTGGAGCTATCCGTTGAGCGAACGTTGTGTGGTTGGTGACACGCTGAAGGCATTCGGGGCGTCGATTTAGCCAGAACCTGGCCTCTGTTCTTGAGTTGTGAAAATAAACAAAACTCAGATCTTGAATCTACGCTGAAGGTTGGATGTCGGGAGCTGCTTGCCTGATTTTGCTCCAGGGAAGGGACTGCCAGAAGATTCGGCCTAAGGTGGGCTCATGGAGATTCCCAATCTGGCACAACTGGAATTATCCAGTCCGGGCCTGGTATACCGTCAGTAAGATTTGTGAGAGATATCAAAACAGCCTGCAACACGGCAACCGCATGTCGATTGGGTGGCGGGGTCTCGGGAACACGATGAACAGCGTGGTACAGTCTGGTGGTTTAATATGCCCGCCCGTCCACTCCATCACTGCCAAGATGGGACACCCTCACCTGCCAGACCGATCTCTTGGACCTACTTCTCCCTCCGCATGCTGGCGACCGTTGCAATTGCGATGTTCCCTGGGACCCCACCATCAAATAGCCACCCCACCTTGTCAACGGTTGAAGCTCCATCTCCAACATGAACGATGGAACTCCCATATCGCGAGGCGATCGGCTCTACTTCAAAAGACACAGGAATCCTCTTCTCTAGATAAGAGAGTTTGCTGCACAAAGTATTGTATTCCGAGCCTCCTCTCTGTTGAGCACTTTTTCCTTCAACCCGCCATTCAATAGTAGTTGTTTGATTTGCTTTCTGCAAGAGCAACTGTGACGAACCCCTATCCAGAACCTCTGAAAGGGATACTGGTTGAAGGCACTTCTGAACAATCCTGGTTCGGTACAGCTAAACAGTGTACAACAAATGGCTTGTCTCAGTCACAACAGTCTAATACCAACGATTCTGACTTGTATTGCATACTGCGGAACTGTCTATCTACACCGGCCAGTTCCTCCGTATATATAGACCTTGGGACCGTGGACCGTTGACTTATAGACGGTCCTCGGTCCACTCCTGATTGGCCGATACTGGACCGTGGACCGTAAGCTCCGCCGCGGTCCCCGGTCTCCATCTTATTGGTCTGTTCCGTCCAACTGGACTGTGAGCCCCGCTCGATCGCTCGGTCCAGCACTGATTGGCTTCCGTGGCCCCACTGTCTTCCAGAACTGTGACACTGTACCGAACAAAGATTGTTTAAAAGTGCCTTTAATCAGTATCCCTTTCAGAGGTTCTGGGTAGGAGTTCGTCACAGCATGTAGTAAGTGCTGAGCAGGTGCCGGGTAGGTAATTTGTAAGATACTTTTGCCGAGTATAACGCTTTTGCTAGAGCTGCCGCTACGGAGTATTACAGCAGTAATTCACTATAAAATAGGCCTCACAGGTACTAATTTTAATAAATCTTTATAAGTGCCTTATTTTTAATATAGAAAAGTATTAGTTTTTTAAAATATTATGAAATTTTATATAAAAGAAAGCTCATATTTAAAAAAAGATGGAATTATGAATCGTGGATTTATAAGGATCTTGTGTACTCTATAAACTTAGCGGTGGAAAATATTAGTCGATATTATGTACCTAACACCGGCACTTTCGCTTGCACCTTCTCAGCGTAGGGAAAGATCAACGTCTCCTCAGTTGTGATCAATATCTGTGTAGGGGATCATCGTTCTCGGCGGAGACGTTTCCCCAGGCGCCGAGAACGCACTAAAATGAGCCAAGCGGGGACGTTGGGTTTTGCTAAGACATGAACCCCTGAGTGTAACCTTCAACACCAAGCCATGGGATCGTGTTGTTTTCTCCATTGCCTGCGGAAAGAGATATGGAAAATTTGACATGTATCAGCATTTCAAACCGTGAATCTGGAGATACAGAAGAACTCTTATGGACAACCAGAAAAGTCAAGATTCTCAGCTAGTTGACCGTTCCATAGCCCGCCACGCAATAGAGCAGTTCACCCGAAATGACAAAACTCCACCACAACACCACGCTGGAAGATGCAGTCCTCATACTTTGCTACGATTCTCCCGAAGTTCCCGAATCTCTGGGGATTGTCTTCAACACAGGGACCAGCATCATTTGCAGGCCAATCTGGCGTCCCCGAGACCAATTAGACTGAGGGTTTTCTCTGCTGCTTACCTGGTAGGTAGGTAGGTGGGTAGGTGAATTTAAACAGGCTTTGCTAAGAGAAGTAGGCATATGGAAAGCCGTGTCTCACTTGCATTACAACAGCTTGGGTTTGTCCCCAAAGGCTTCCTAAAACTCTCAAGACTCGTGAATAGAATTGCCTTCCAGACAGATCAACTTGAGCACAAGGCTCGTCCATGATCTCATTAGTATGGTACAAGATACCTTCCATGCCTCACGACAACAAGACCAGCGTCCAAGATTACGAGATTACCGTACAAGACTTAGATGTCTCCCTCGAGTTGACAGGAACGACGTCAAACCATACAGGAATTTCACCATGTCTTAAAGCCTCATTTCTGATTTATCCCTCATCTTCCGTGCTCACCTGCGGCAACCATGCTTGTTGATTCATCATTGGTCTTCGTGAAGTCAGAACCTTACTATATTTTACCGACTCACGTCATCTGGTCTTGTTGATATATGAATACAGTATGCATCATGTATACCGGTTCGAAATCACGTCAGAAGCAGATAGGTATCTATCCCACCCAACTCGTGCTGGTAACCATCACACCACCGCCGTCAAGACCTCCCTGTACAAAAGTTATTCTGAGGGCCTCTCGGCCCCCAACCACACCATAGCATGGGATCTCTCAAAACTTCTCAAGCTTCCATCCAATCGCGCCCAAACCACCACAAACAAGGAAGGATCTGACGTGCAGCTACCTGCTTCCACCACGATGAGCCTTCTCTCTCGGCAGAAAGACCAGCAATAAAGGATGAGTGATCCAACCAAGCATCACCATATCGCGCTGCCTAGGGTCACCACCCTCCGGGGCCGCCTCAGGTGCCCCTGAGCTGAAGCTCGCCTATCATGACGCTGCCGCTGCTTGGGGCTCTTGTGGCGTCAGGCCCTTTTATTCCAGCCAACAGACCATACCCCAGGGGTCCAAAGTGATGTCTACACCCTGCCGAGTCTTTTCATCGTTTATTTAGGGCTGACTTGCAGCATCCCACACCCACCCACACGAGCTTAATCTCACGAGCGGGCGTGGCACACTCGCCAAGACAACATGTGAGATGGACCTTTGTCTGTCTGTATGTATGTATGTCAGATGCTTGGCATCTCTGTATCTGTGACGGAGGGGAAGGAGGCCGCGGGTGAGCCATCTCATGATTACTGTTCGGAGGGCATAAACACATGAGTTCAGTCTGCACAAGGCAGGCCGTTAGAAGAAGATACGAGTTCCTATGGACCCTGTGTCTCCTCTGGAAAATATGCGGTAGTTATTCGGTGCCGTTACCCGGCTTTCCATCACAAGACATCTCCAAATCTGACAACTTGAGGCTCAACCCGAGAGGCATCTGGGTCCAAATCCTACCTTTCTGTTAACATAATATGTTCCTGGACTGCTCTCGGCCCCCTTTTTCTGGACTTTAGTAGATGGCGATATCATGTTTTGGACTAGCAATAATACGAAGAGATATCCAGAAGAAGCTTCTGGCTGACGCTGCCAAGCTCTGGACAGCGGTCTATTGCACCTCTGCTGACTCACCTTGCAGGTAGCCTTTCTTGGGTAATCCACAGATCCTGATAAAAAGGGATGGCAGCTTGAATTGCTGGCCATGTATGTGGTCATCTGTACGGGCATGTTTTGTGTGCGTGTACATTTTCCGCCCCTGTTCAATGAAGGCTGGACAACAACGCCCCGAATCAGACCAGAAACTAATGACGGAGTTCTCCGTTTGCTCACCGCAAACGGCAGTGAAGGGGGGAAGTCCCGATTCGTTCACATAAACCAAAGCCAGAAAACGGTCTAGGTTGAAGGTGGGGAACGACACAACGCACAACGACCAAAACGCCACCTGCACAGCGAAAGAGAGGGTTCGGTGGAAGAGGGGAACCACATATCGGCGACTCTGGCTCAAATAAGGTGCGGATCTGTGCTTTGGGTGCATGCTCAAGAGAAGTCGGCGACGCATGGGTGCGGCGTATAAGCCAAGCCAAGCCCTGCTCCCGAACGAGCCAAAAAATTGCGTGGGCAGTGAGGAGCCGCGCCCTCCACCAGATACCATTTGTTCAACCGCTCTGATAGGTGTATGTTGAAGCTCGAACCTCCAGGTTGTCAGATCGGAGGCACCCGGTCCTGTTGCACGATTTTCCTGGCAGAAATTGTGCCGACTGAAGCCTCCCCCTTCCCCTGGTGGTCAGCTGCAAGCCACACAACGACGCTGTTCGAAACACTTGGGAGTAGTTATTGACGAATAGCAGTTTGGAGTGTTTCGGGCTCTTGCAGCTTCTCGAAGAATACTGCTTTTTCGAGGGTGGGAAGCACAGCTCGGAAAGAGCTGACGGAGGAGACGGCGTTAGTTTGTTCGGGCCTCGAGGGGGACAATGCAGTTTTGAGAAGAACCGCCGAACTGGGGAAGCATATATCAAAGAAGTGTAAAGCTGTCCAGACGGATCAGAGCACAGACCATAAGTGACTCTGGGGGTGAAGGAAGGCAATCCTGGTGCACCGGGCAGCATCCATGAAGCCCCGTTCCCCGGGTTCAGTCACCTGGTTGCGCCTGCTGGGCCACCCCCTCGAGGACTCGAGCTCGAGCGTGGGCTTTTGTAGCACACACGACTGCTGTGAAGAACTGTGCGAGCTTCTGGAATCGCACAAGGATGTCCAAGATAGCTGCGCTCTCGGGTCAACAACGGAGACTTTGTGGCACGACTGCTATCCAGGTTCATACTCGAGTCATCCCGGGAGTTGAGCAGTGTCTGAGGACGGCAGAATAATGGCGCAAGTTGTGGACTGTGCCATGTGGCTCCGCGAAGCTGCCGTGCTTGATGAGCGGTCTCCTAGTTTGTTGCACGTACGGGTTCCTTCTCATGCCGTGGTTAGCACAGTCTAGGCATGATTGGTTTTGGTAGAAGCGAGTATGCCTGGGTGTCCAACTTGACAACCCCCTGTGTTGCTCGGTGACGGCGGATAACATGAAGAGCAAATACTTGGCCTGTCTTCAATGGATCAAATGATCTGTATGGTTTCGGGGAAGTATGCCGTATCCTTCAAAGCTTAGCGTTGCTTGTGAGACAACTGGGCTGAAAAACGCAAAGCTCTGTGAATCTCGCTGAGAATGGGATTGTAGGCCGCCGGTCTGCTGACTGCTGTGGGTTGGTTGGTTGCCTCTGAATCACACCGTAGGCTCGCACGGATCAGATCAGCTTCGCACCTGGAGAAAGTCTTGTGTTAGGACCCGCGTCCTGAGTGTTGGTGATGCTGTCGTTGTCGTTGCCGTTTCTGCATAGAACTTCCAGGTTGCTACCTTAATATGTGATAGAGGGAGCGCACCTCAGGACTCGACATTGCTCAAGGTTCCAGCTGACCATCCTGCCCGAGGCCCTGACTTGTCCGCATCCAGTCAGCCAACGTAGCCAGCTTCGTCGTACTATGGTAGAGTGCTGTAAATGCCTTGCGATAAGAGCATGTTGCCAGGTTCCGCGTGCGTGGCACATGTTTCAATCTGCGGCAGAGCTCCACGATTTCGATCTCATGTGTCTGGGTCCTTCGTCCGATGGGGGAGGGGAGGAGGGGTTAGGGATGGGCGAGACTGGCGAGGGGCGCGGCACGCGTTTGTTCACGGAGGAGGTTGCAATGAAAAGGTACCTTTCTGGCCGTGGAGTGGCAGCTTCAACTGGGGGTCTCGCCCACAGCGACCTCGACTGGACTGGACCACTTTAGCGCGCTGTTGTAATTCCCCACCGCACACTGCGGACCCCACCCCTCCGTGTGTGTTGTACCCCTGTCCCTCCCCGTCCCCTCGATAAACTTATTGGAGTTCCCCGCCCTTTTTTTCAGGCCAGCCATCAATGATCAACCTGCTGCGACTTCGCTGCTGATCATCCCATCATCCCGCACCAGACACTACCAAGTTCGCTCCTTTTCTCCTCTCTCTCTCTCTCTCTCGCGCGCTTTTGGCCGGATCCCCTCACTGCACCAGACACATCTCTTATATACTAGTCTAAGCGGATAGCGTGATCTCTATTCTTCAACGGACAACGGCCGCTATGGATTTCACACATACCGCGTACTTTGGTGGCTCTCAGCCCTACCAATTCATGGGGATCCCTCCTCCCCTCACTCCGGCGCATTCCACATCGGTAGCGTCGGACGACTTCAACACCACCTCACCTCCGGTAGGTTGCATTTCGGTCTGAAGTCTGGACGGCGCAGGGACGAAGAGGAGGAAGAGGACGAGGACGGGGACGAGGACGAGGAAGAGGAAGCGTCCGGCTTGTTGTACTCCGACAGGCCGGACTTGGGCTCGCTTTTGTGTGGCTGTCTGGTCTTATGGTCTCCGCATTTGCCCGCCATCCGTGGGCAGTAGCGCGCATTGGCCGTTGCGTACGAGAGGCTTACACAATGATTACTCAGGAGGTCTACGAGCAATATCCCAACGGCATCCCTCATGAGCAGTTCCAGAACTTCGACAACTACGTCCAATTCAATCCTGCGCAGACCTTCCCGGGTCCACCCACGCCGCCGGGTCAGGCTCCCATTCCTGCACCTGTGCAGCCGGGCCCCATCAATGGCGCCGTCCCGCAGGCGCGGCCCCCTACTGTTGAGATCCTGCCTCTCTCCACGATAGACTTTGACGAGCAGAGCCGTCGGCAACAAGGGTCCAATTCGGAAGAGGATGACCTGACCCCAGCCCAGTCGAGGCGCAAAGCTCAAAACCGTGCAGCGTATGTGATACTCCGGCTCCGTCCTTTGTTGCACCAACCATCCTGTCGGCTCCCAGGATGAACACATCGGACGGGATGTCCGCCGTGCTTGCGGCCCCGTCCCGTCATTGGTGCACACGACCTTGCTGACCTTGTCTGTAGTCAACGAGCCTTCCGCGAGCGCAAGGAACGCCACGTCAAGGACCTCGAAAACCGCCTGCAACAAACCGAGCAAAGGGAGCAGGAGACGGCGACCGAGAATGAGCGCCTGAAGAAGGAACTGCAGCAGAAGATGACCGAGCTCGAGATCCTGCGGGCGACATCTAATGCTAACGGCGGTGGGTCGCCCGGCAGGAACAGCGCCTCACCAGTCGTGACAGGTCCCATGTCGTACAACCCAACCGACTTTTACTCCAACGTCCTCCAGAACCACGCCAACAAGACTCCAAGCCACAGGATAGTGACCAGTGACAGCGGCGAACGTCTTCTCGCTGCAGGCGCAACGTGGGAGTTAATCATCAGCCATGATCTCTTCCGGCGTGGACTGGTTGATATCGGAGCAGTCAGCGAACGGATCAAGCCTCTGGCCAAGTGCGATGGCCAAGGCCCGGTGTTTGAGGAAAGGGCCATTCTCATGGCCATCGAGCAGAGTGTGGCCAGTGGGAGCGACGAGCTTCTTTGATTCAACAGCGTTGTATGATTTGCCGAGTTTTTTACGAAGATTATGACCGACACAACACCCAACTCTCTTTACGTACACGCAAGAAAATCAGTCTGTCACCCAGCATATATCACACAGTACACTAAAAACGAACTGGGTTGAGCTTTTTGGCGTTATAAGGGGTCCCGGGTTATGGGTCGGTTGGCAGCGGTTTTTCGGGAGAGCACGATGGTTGGGCTGGACGGTATGTGGTTGGGCAAGAGGGTAAATAAGGGGCGTTTATTGGGTTGCATTCTTTTTGTTCTTTTTTCCTTTTTTTTTTTTTCTTTTTTTTTTTTTTTTTTTTTTACAAACTTCAACATTGTGAATATGGGTGGGAGCGGGGGAGAGGCACTCGCATTCTTTTTGAACTTCGTTCCTCCATGCTTTGTGTTTGGATATTGCCGATCCAAAGCTGGGCATATATTGAATCTCAAATGATGTTTTGAAGTGGCTTTCGATCTCACTAGATAGGGATGATTTGAAAATTGAAAACTCTTGGATATCTGGTTACGAGGGCCTTGTGGGTTAAAGCTTACTGTGGGCACAAAAGACAAAAGGCAGACCACCACTATGCAAGCGTTGAGATAATGAAGTTGTTCAAAATGACCGTTTCTCCTTCACCCCCAAGCAAAGGCTAAGCTAAGCTAAACTACGCTAGCAAAGCTATCCGTCTATATATACCCTCCCATGAAACACCAAAGCCAGATTCGTCATAAAAAAAAAAAAAAAAAAAAAAAAACTATAGAGGTATCAAATCGTCATGTTGTGTTGCAATGTTTTGCCGGTCAAACTGATCAGGCCAAAACGAAAATGGTTCTCAAACCGCCTCCCTGGTACGCCACCATGTGCCTCTTCCTGTGTATACCATTAGGATAACCCAGTTTCCGTGTTCCTGTCTCGCCCCTTCCACCTCCCAACCCACCGAGTTCAACTTCACTTTCCCCTCCCCGCTCAATTCTTCTTCTTCAACTCCCCGTTGCTCTCGTCCTCCTCCTCAGGAACATACGGGTGCTTAATCGTCAAGCACCAAATGTCCAAGTAGTCGCAAATCGTCACAATCACATCCACCACAAAACTCCCATACACACCAACCGCCATCCCCAGCATGCAGAACATGTACGCAACCTGATACACCCCATCCCCGAGGGCACTCGGCCACCCCAGGCCAGGAATAGGGCTATGCTTCAGCAGCAACGGCCCAAGCGAATCCACCACCCCAAAGCCCAGAGGGATGACCATGACGTTCCAGTAGGGGAAATCCAACTTGACCAAATGTGCCGTGATCATCTGTCCCACGCTATACGCATTCACCAACCCGGCAAACAGCGCAAAAGGAACCAAATGCCCCCTCAAAATCCCCGGCTGCAACCACAGATAAGCCACAATCAGCCCCCATGCCGCGAAGAATGGTCCCAGCCCGACCAGAGCATACCGCGACTTGTCCCCCTTCGCCCTCCTCGCCCGAATCACATTCCTCGCCGACTCGACAGTGTTGTAAACCAACACAACCGTTCCCTGAACCATGTACCACTCGGTAAAGTTCATGTTATAAACCCCCTCCGGGATCGTCAGGCCCAAAATCTCCTGCGGGATCCCGACAGCAGCCAGCATCCCCTGCTGCCAGAAACTCGCCCCCCCCTTGTAACCCGTCAAGGCATACACTCCCACCAGAATTAAAATCCCCTCCACTGGCCCGTTGACAATCCCGAGCGTCAGAGTCTTGGTGTGGTACTCATCCCAGGTCTGGACATAAAACGTCAACAAGCTCGCAAACAGCGTCGCGACCGTCTTCCAAGACTGCCCCATGTTCTGCGACGCCGCAAAAATCAGCACCTCCAAGCTCGTGTTCAGCGCGTCAACGCCGTGATCGAACAGCTCGCCTAGCGGGCCAGACTGCTTCGTCCTTCTTGCCTGGGTCCCGTCGACCGCGTCAAAGGTCTGGTAGAGGAAGAGGCCGGCAGCCCAGGAGTAGTACACCCACGACGGGCAGTCTTGGTCAAGCGTGGGGTTGTACCAGAGCAGGGTCAAAAAGTTGGCGACGACAAACATGAAGCCCGTCAGGGTGATCAGGTTGGGGGCCATGGACAGGGGGAACAGTTTGATCACGACGTTGGTGTAAAAGGGCTTGAGGATATATTTCGAGACGAGGGAGTGGTCGACCGAGGAGTACTTGTATTGCTTGAGGGCCGGGAGCCGCTCTTGACGGACGTAGACCATGGTCGGTAAAAGGTGCGCTCGGAAGCGGCTTCGTCAGCGGGAGGAGTTGTGGTTGTTTTCGGTCGGGAAGAGGAGTCGAGGTTATAACGGGGTTTATGGCGGCGTGTTCTTTGTTGTTGATTTGTGCTGGGAGATGGCTTCTCGCAGACACTTGCGTCGCGCCTGTTGTTGTGCTCCCTTACTGCTGAATGAGAGGCCCTTTTCCGACTGGAAGAGAAAACCGGCGGAAGAGAAAACCGGCAGAAGAGAAAAAAAAAGAGAAAACACAACAACCAGCGATCTCGGGGACGTAAAAGAGGGGAGAGGAGAAGAGCGGCTCCTCAACTCGGGGCAAGAAGACTGGAGAAAGTAAAGAATGCCCAGAGTGGAGCTTTCTCATGCACAGGTAGTGGTCAAGATGCGAAAAGAAAGAAAGAGGGGGGACCCCTCCTTGAGATGTTTTTTTTTTTTTCTTTCTTTTTTTCTTCGCAGCAAGTAGATTGTTACGCGTTCCGCATCACGACCGTCTGGACTTGGACAGGGACAGGCTTCGTGTCTTGTGCTTTGCTACCGCATATCAAAAATAAAAAGAGGTGAAATGAGCCAACCAATCAACCAGGAAACAGGGAAATGTGATGCGGTGGTGGTGGGAAAGTGCGTCATGGGTTTTGTCCCAATTTCTGCTACTCTCGTACCCTTCCAACTCACAATTCCCGCTTCCGCATTGTCCAAATCTACGGCACCAAAAAAGTCGCCAGTCAGCTGAACCGTGTACCCCGAATCAGTTCATCTCATCCAGGCAGCAACCAATTATGTCCTCTCCTCGAATCAGACGATCAACCAAACTATAGAACCCCGTTCGATTCCAAACAACAGTTCTTGTTCCTCAAAACCTTTAGAGGTTGGAGAAACCCAAACCCCACTTTTGACTTGTTGCTTAGCCCGTGCAAGGGTCGCCGATTACCCAATCTTATCGATCTCCAATGCATCACTTAACCCACTTTTTGCCAGCGGCTTTTTGCCGATAATGCACTTCAACCCAACGCCTGGATTCCTTGGCAACGACAAGCTGATCATCTGGTCCCCCTCTGTCAATGGCTTCGCCCCTCACCACACGGCATCACATGTCAAACATCAACTCACCACACACTCCAGCATGTACCTTGTTGAACCACCCCTTTTCACTGTATTCATCAGATGTCTACACTTCGGCATTTTGTCACACACCAGTCGTCAACCTTTATCCCCCCCCCCCTCCATTTTCCGTATCCAAACACATACCCATTCATCTCTCACTTTGCACAGAAACCCTCTATTGTAGTTAATAATTCTCTTCAATTTTCCCTCGCCTTCCCCCCCACCCCAACGCAAACCAAAAACAACCAACAACGGCCAAGTATAATAAAATAGGTATAACGCCAAACAGGTCATTAAGCAACAGAACCAATAACAAGAGCCGCCACACCTTCCTCCTCACTCCTCACCGTGATCTTGGTTGTCACGCCTGTCTTGGATGAGTAGGCCATCCTGACGTTGGCCACCACTCTGCCGCCGCCGACCGTCTTGCCCAGCAGCTTGAGCGTGTGTGTCGTCTGGTTCACTGGTACATCGGTGCCCTCCAGAGGCTGGAGTGACAGTGCCTTGGCTAGTTGTTCAGTGGCATCTATAAAAAATAAAAATAAAGAAGTTAGCAAACCAACGATATCGTAGTAAAAGTGGGGGAAAAAAAACATACCCGCTATGCTCTTCATCCCACTCAGCTGCAGCGTCTCCTCAGCCTCGTCCCCTTGAGCGCCCACCTGCTCCCAGATGTGCGCAAAGTTGCTAGCAAACGCCGGCACCACATAATCGGCACCCGACAAGTCAAACTCGGAAACTTCGTACTCGTCATCATACCCAGTCTCCTCTGGCTCGCCAGTAGTGGGATCAATCTCCTTGCTGGTGAACTTGAGAACGTTGCTGAAGGTGGCGATGGGAAGAGCCCCTTCGCCGTTCACCTTCTGGAACGCAACATAGATCTTGCCTGGCTCATCCGTAGCCAGTTTCTCAGCCTGAATGATAAACACCTCTTGCAGCTCTTCCTCGTCCGAAGGAGTAGCCACAACGGAGACATTTTCTAATACGGTGTCGGGAAGCGTGTTCTTGACTTCATACTGCAGCACAATGTGCTCCTTGAAGATGTGCTTGACCACGCTGACGACGTACTCGGTCTCGGCCTCCGTGAGCTCCACGACAGGCGAGGATTTGAGCACGGCACCAAACTCCTTGAGCTCTGGGATGGCCAAAAGCTCCTGGGCATACTTTTGCGCGGTAGCTGTGGCAGAAGCCGCGGCGTCGGCCGCCGAGGGAGCAGCCTTGGTGGGGCCGGTCTTTGGTGGCTTGAGCGATGGTGTGGTGGCCGTGAGCTTCTTCGTCCTGTCCTCCGCATCGGCCTGCTCCCGGGTGACAATTGGGATCTTGGAGACGTCGAAAGAGTCGTCAAACACAGACTTGTCATCAGATGTGACGTACATGACGAGCTGGTGCTCAAAGTATGGAAGAGAGAACATGCTGTCGTTCCTGACGAACCTCGTCGCCAACTCATCCTCCTCGTGCATCAGGCTGAGGTTGAGCGCAGCACGATCACGGACCTCATCATCCACATCGTCCAAGCATCGGGTGAGCAAAACGTCCACACTGCGCTTGACCTCGGGGTCCTTCTGGCCAACACCGAACTTGGCCAACGCGGTGACGGCGGCGGCGCGAACAAGGGCGTTTTCAAGCACAACACGGTTGTAGATGTACCGGATGTACTTGGTAGGCTGCGAGGTCTTGGGGCCTTCCACACCAAGGAGATGCAGGATGCGAACAGCAAGCTTGGTAAACTCGCAGTCCTCGATGAATTCGCACAGATGGGCGAGAGCCTCCTCCTTTGACTCGGGGACAAACTTGATCAGGTCAAACATGCTCTCCACCACGGCGCGCTTGAACTCATAGCCACCCTCATCGCGCAGGACGCCGCTGAGGAACTGGAGCATGCCGGCCTGCTTGCTAGGGAACTTGAGGCAAAGCGTGCGGATGGCCTCCACGATGGTAATCTTGAACTCATCCGTGATCTCAGACATGAAGCCGGAGATTTGCTTCATGAGACGATCCACACTAGCCTCGTTGCCGGTCTTGAGCAGGGTGGTGATGGCGAAAGTAGCAATGGAACGGTTGCTGTTGGAGATGAGGAGCTCGATGTCGGGGTTGCAGACGTTGACAACATTGGGCTTGAACGAGGCGATGTTGTGCAGAATACGAAGAGCCGCAAACTTGGTGACAGCGCGAGGAGAGGTGAGGAAGAGCTGGAGGACGTGGACGGCCTGCGAAACCTCGGCGTCGGTGACGTCCCGCATGTCGCAGATAGCCTTGGCCGCCTCGAAGTTGACCATCTCGCTCTTATGCCTGAGCCAGCCATCCAGCAGCTGCATCATCGGCCTCCTGAGCTGGGCATCCTCCTCGGCCAGCTGGGCGGCAAGACGGACGAGCATGACAATGGCGGCGGGGTTCTTCACAGCGCCGGCCGCACCGAACTGCTGCACCATCTTCACCAATGCCATCCTGTCGTGCATCCTCATCTGGTACAACAGACCGATAGCGTGGTACTGGGTCATCGTGGAGTTGTTCACGGGAAGGTTGGCTGAAGACGAAGAGAAGCCGAGCGAGAAGCCACCGGACGACTTGGTGCTAGCAGCCGCCTCCTGGGTCTCGCTTTGCCATCTCTTGACGACTTCTCTGGCAATGGGGAGGAGGTGGTACGACGAAACGAGAGCGGCAGAGGAAACGGTGGGGTTCTTATCGACGATGGCAGTTTTGAGGACTCGCTCGATGGACTGGACAGTGGTAGCCTGTTTGGTTAGGAGTGTTAGCCAGCTGGGCAGAGACACTTGGACGCCGCAGCTCGTACATCAATAATGCGGCAGAGCGCTCTGATGGCATTTGGGCGATAGATGGCATCCGTACTGCCTCCAGTATCCTTCATGATGGTGCTCGTGACCATGATGATGTCCTCGGCGGAGCTGGCGAGCTCCTTGATGATGAGGTGGACCATCTGGCGCAGACTGGCATCTTTGTTCTGGAAGAGCTTCGAGATGCCGAAAAAAAGAGTGGTTGCTTCCGTGGTAGGGAACTTCTCGCCCGTGTAGAGGAGCAGGCCGATCTTGGTCAAGAGAATGCGGCATCTTCGCGGTTGGATGGGGGAGCTGTTGAACAGTCGAGCTGCGGACCGCCAGTTCGTAATTAGCTGATGGCCACTGCATAACGCAACGGCAGCGGTTGATTCCTACCTTCTTGGAAAACCTGGGTCCGGTCAATCTTGACCAGACCAGTATCGGCATCCTCGTCCTTCTTCCCGTAGCTCATGGTGGGCAGAACGAGACGGTTTGCGCTGGTAGAGCTGTGTGGAAGTCGGGCTCAGCAGTTTGAGATCCAACTCGCGACGTTGCCAATTCATGGATGGCTTGCTGGCCAATGCCCGCGCCATTCAGCGGCCACCGAACCGCCCCCACAGCTCAGGGGGGTGACAATGAGACGCACAGACCAGCCCCCCCAGCTGCCATGTTGCGGATTGTGGGGTCACGTGCATGCCCCTTTCGACGACATCAAACAGAGCATTGAACTTGTAGATTAAAGGAACCGTAGGTGGCCAGCATGTCACGAAGAAGTACCGAGTACAGTTGTACAAATAGCCATGTTGACTACAGTTATTCCGACAAGAAACCCTACAAACACTGTGACTCCTAGCTAAACTATCAAACCCCAAGTTTTCCCACCCATTTTTTGGTTTCCTTGATGGTACAAACTTTAACAATGATACTCGCTGCCTCTCCAGTCCGCATAAAGTTGACGGAGATACTACCGATGGTGCCCATTAACGTTATTCAACATCTTTTCTCGCCCAACGGTTCCCATGTAGAAAACTTTAAAAAAAACTAAAAAAAAATAAAAAATAAAAATATTTCATAGTAGTTATAACCAGAGGATTGGCGGCAGACACCGGTCATGGAGGGGATAAGTCGACCCTAGTTGGGCTCACCAATGTCCGACGCCCACTGTGCTATAGAATCTGCGTCCTAGACAGTTGTAAGTGGCTGCAGGTCCGAGATCACAGGCTGAGCTTCGGCAGAGGCGTCCATCGCCGGGTCGTGTACCGGGTCAGCTTCGGATTTACCGTGCTCGGAAAACCCATTATCTTGCATGCCATCTTGGCCGCCATCCATACCGATATCGTTGCCCTGCACGCCATGCACAGCACCTTGGAGAAGTTGGGGATCGTGGGGCGGGGGAGGAGGAAGCGCGTCCATCTGCGCAACAGGTGCCGCATGGGCCGCGGCGGTGACGGAATCGCCAAATTCCGTGTTGATTGGATGGCCGTTGGCATCAAGATCAGATTCTTTGCGGTCGGGGTTCTTGCCGCAAGCTTTGACGGCTTCTCTCTCTTTCTTCCCCAGCACGACGAGATCAAAGCCCTTGGGGAGAACGCCATCGACCCTGGAGAGAAATGAACGTTAGTAATCGGTGGCAAGGTATTGTGCTGATCACCATGACAGGCTGACTTACTTGAGGAAATCTTGCTTGAGCAAGCGCGCCTTGTCACGGAGGGCTTGCTGATCCCGAGGCCGCTCGAAATGAATATTTCCCTCCTTGATTTGCTTCTCGATAACACTCCACTTGCAGCCGTATGTGTGAACAGCCTTGACCAACTCCCGAACATCATTCCGTACCCAGGCAGAGCGCACTTGCGGCTCTCTGGCCTTCCGATTGGCAGCCGATATCTCCTTGGATCGCTGAGTGAGAGCATCAAAATCGGGCTCCAGCTGAGTACCGGGGAGAGGGGGGTACTGAATGGGAGCTGCCGGCTGGACAGGAACGACTTGGCCGTTGGCAGACGGGTCGGACTCTGCATCGGCATTCTTCTTGCGTCTAGCACGCTTCTTCGGCTGAGTATTCTCCTGGTCACCGCTGGCATCCGCAGCAGCCGCCCCGCGTTTCTTCCTACCGCCGGTTGTCGTCGTCACCTGTGCGGCAGACTGAGCGTAGATAGCTCCGTTCTGGAAACCGCTTCGCGGCGCCTGATCACTGAATCCAGGGCTCGACTCTTGGCTAAACTCCGGATAGGGGATCCTTGGGTAAGTCGGCAATGAGGAAGGGTAGCCGACGTTGTATGACGAAGCAGGATCTTGAGCCATTTCGGCTTCCAGTTGGGTTTGAATCTGCGAATCAATCCTACTCGCATCGGATGACTGGCCAGGCAGAGGGAGTTCCGCAGCATCCAAAGCCTCCTTGGTACGGAGGAAGCTGTCCTCGACCAACGCGCGGAGATGTTTGACAAACTCAGAGAAGTCATAAGTGGACTGAAGTTGGTTGAGTGCTTGGTCGAAAGCGTTTTCGGTACCAGGCGTCAAGTGTTGATTGAGAAAGTGCTCGCACAGCGATCTGAGCCGCGTCCACGCTCTCTCGCTGTGCAGCGCTGAGTCGGGGTCCTCAGGGTCAACAGGTTTCAGTTGAAGTTCATCCTGGTTTCCTCCCAAGGCAGCTTCCACTTTGCTGGCCGAAACATCCTCGCCGCTCCAAATCTTGGCAATCTTTTCGTATGGATGAAAGTCGATGGAGCCATCTTGCCGGAACTTCTTGAGGGTGAAGATTGAGAGCTGCGTCCGAATATCGATCACCATCTCAGAAACACCCGCAATGTCCTGGTCCTTTGGTATGTAAAACTTGGGGAAGTCCTCTTCCCAGGACTGAAGGAGAGGCAAGTAATCCTGCTGCTCCGTTGTCTGGATGTCTTGAAGAAGCGCGGCGAGATTGGCGAGGTAAACAGTCCGGTAAGCCTCGTACCATGCAGGAGTGCCTTCGTGGTGCCCCATGGCTTCAAGAACAAAGGAGGGATCGATGGTAGGCTCGCTGTTCTTACCAACGTAAACCCTCCGGAAAGCATCATAGATAAAGCGGATCTGCTCATGGGCTTCCTCCCATCCTTCATCGTCTTGATAAGTGCAGAGATGCTCAAAGAACTCGACGCTTGTATTTTTGAGGTCGCGTAATCTGCGGGTCATGAACACAGTTTGACGCGCCCGCTTGCCAGGGGTCTCGTACTTCACAGAAAACGGGACACTTGTGGCTCGAACTGGCACATTAATTGGGCGTATGGGGGTTCCCAGAGCAGCACCTGGGAGCCCGGTAGTGTCTAGAACATTGTCAGCAACCAGTTCATCAAACCCAATCTAAAACAATAAGAACAAACTAGGAAATATGAAGTTCAAATCGAGGTCGGCGCCTTCGACAATGGGAGAACCGGGCAAGCTGGCCGACTCACTCAGATGATCCGCCTGGGATGGCATTGCTGTGTACACAGAGTCACTGACAGCAACGCTGTTGAGGCTTGCCAGACTTCCGCCGCGTTCACTTCGGGGAGCGCCTCTTCGTGAGAACTGGTACACGCTTGGACCTTGAACATTCTTAATGCCCGGAGGCGGGGGGGGTCCCATGAGCCCATCCTGAGACGGAATGGCTTGGTTGCTCTGCTGAGCAGGAGACTGGGTGTTGATGCTTGGGGTGGGCTCACTTTGTTCTTGCTGCTGTACGGCGGCCTGTCGAGTCGAACGCCGGGCGCGACCTGCACCTGTGTCGGTGCCAGCGCCACCTCTGCCGCGACCTCTGCCACGTCCAGACATGTTTTGGACTGATGACAATTGCTGTTTCTCTGCAAAACGTGGCTTTGATGACAGTCAGTAAAACTGTGCGATAGAGAAGGGTTGGGGTTAGGGTTACCAAGAACGAAGTCGTGAGGTTGTTGTGAAATCCTACGCGTTGGCGACAAAAGTCGTGTTGGCGCGCTGCCAATGCTGCTGGCCAAAAAGGCCTTGGCTCTCAGTTGGGATACTCGATCCATTGTTTCACGTGATCTCCTTAACTCACGGACTTGATAAAGGCACGAGCTTCGAGAGGTTGGTGGGCTCGGTCACTGCACGGACCATACGTTGTTGTGGTGGAAGTTTGGGTGAGAAAATGGTTTTGCAGCTGGGTGGGAAAGTCGCTTTGGGGGTGTAAGTTTCTGCTGCGAGTTAAAGAGTTTAGAGAACAGCTTTTACACCTACAAAAATGAAGTCACGAAACTTGAAGAGTCGATCCATGGTCACCGTCTGGCATGTTGCTGTAAGGGTTAGGGTTAGAAGCTGCTTTTGCTCCGTGGCTGAAACCTGAAAGCATGTCATGGACTGAACACAACAAGTCTTGCAAATTTGCCTGAGCAAAACCTCTCTTAAGATGTTTCAAAAGAAGCTCCAAGATCATAGTCTATGCAGATCCTAAGTACCCAGATCTCAAAACATAGCCAACTGGTCTGGAAAAGTCAATAGTTGATCAGGCTGCAAAGATAGCAGACAAGTAGGGACCCCCGTGGCTGGTATACCTACGCTTACACTGACGACGCTGTCTCGACCAATGATCTGATCACGTAATTCAGATATGTTTTCGGGGTTGTCCTGGACATTTCCCCCCCAAATGTTACCCTCTATGCTGTTGAGCCCCCCGAGTGGTAGAGAATCTAGATTCAAGTGGCTGTGCGGTGAAACACCCTTTCCCGTGCAGCCCGCTAAGAAATTCATCCCCAGAAAACCCCCTGGCAAGGATCCGCGCAGGCCAGCATTCCAACAACCTCGCCTCAACTTTTCCATCTCTACAGTACAACCGTTCTCGTGTTTGCTGCTGGCTTCTAACCCGCAGCTCGTTCTCTTTCTCTTCTGACAATCTCTTGTGTATACCTTTTCTAGCAGAAGACAACATAATCATAATCGCAACAACTGCAACACGCGGCCGCATCGACGCGGTTTCCTGACCTTACCTGCAGCACATAGGCCCCCGATTTGCGCCATACGACAGAAGCCACGGCATAACGGTTTTCGGCCTTCCTTCGTTGCGATTACAGTAGAACGTTGGCAGTCACACCACGACATACAAAATAGACCTAGCATTCCCTTGTTGTCACGTCTTTAGCCCACGATGAAGCTGCGTCATAAGCAATCGCCACTCGTTCTCTTGCTCCTACAGTCCCTTGCCGCAACCGCTGTTCTCGCCGAACGACAGCTGGATAGGGACTCGGTTGCCGCCGACTCCTACAGATCAGACCCCATCATCGACACACCAGCTGCCGTCAAAAAGTATGGTACCAAGGATGCGCCGATTGACGGCAAGGACGGGAGGCCCCATGCTGGTCCCTTCGTCGAGCTCGACAGCGCATCCGAATCCTCCGAGTTGCCTGTCCTGAAAGACCGGCCGACCGATCCTACAATCATTGACGGAAAGAAGATCCCGGACAGCAACGACGGAGTCATGGATGACAAGAATCGATCGGAGCCCAAGAAGGGCACCACGGGATTGGAGGGCGGCGTGAGCGAGAAGGACAAGGAGCGGAAGCTCAAAGAGCAGACTGGCGAAAAGGTTGAAAACAAGCCCCAGGCACCAAAGGAAGCACCTCCCCTTCCACACGCTGATCAGGAGAAGATCCTGGCCGCAGCTGGAGATGGCGAGGGCAGAGATAAAACGTCAGAGGATGTCTCCGGTCTCGAGGTTGGTTTTCAGTATAACCTGGTCAATATCCACGTGATTGCTAACAGTGATTTAGAAACCGGCAGACCTTCCCGAAAAGACCCACGACAAATCCCTTCCTTTGCCTGATTCAGCCGCCAACATCGACCATCTGGACATCACCAAGGGGAGCAAGGGCCAGAGTTCGGGCTCCGGAGACGATGAAGCCGAAGGCCTCATTCGACCTTTCCACTCGTTTGTCCTGTCTCTCACCATGATTCTCTTCTCTGAAATTGGTGACAAGACGTTCCTTGTTGCTGCCTTGATGGCGATGAAGCATGACCGGATGGTGGTCTTCACGGCCGCTCTCAGCGCCTTGGTTGCCATGACTGTCCTCTCGGCCATGTTGGGTCACGCCGTGCCTGCCCTAATCTCGGAGCGTCTGACGCATTTCCTCGCCGCTGCGCTCTTCACCGTCTTTGGTGTCCGACTGCTGCGTGAAGGTCTTGCCATGAGCCCGGACGAGGGTGTTTCCGCCGAGATGCAGGAGGTGGAACAAGAGTTGGCAGAAAAAGAGCAGGAGGCCAGAAAGCACGGTCGTAGAAGATCAAGTGTTTCGCCGTATGCTCTGGAAATGGGCCTTGGCACTCGCAAGTCCCGATCCAAGTCTCGCTTCCCCACTCCTCCTCGCAGCCCTTCGAGTTCGCCCGAGAGCCGCAACCGGTCTGGTCGTAACGCTCTCGGTGGATTTGTATCTGGCTTGAGCAATCTCTTTTCGCTGCTCCTGAGCCCTGCGTGGGTGCAGACCTTTGTCATGACTTTCCTTGGAGAGTGGGGTGACCGCAGTCAAATTGCTACCATTGCGATGGCGGCTGGTCAGGATTATTGGTGGGTGACTTTGGGTGCCGTCTTGGGCCATGCCTGCTGCACTGGTGTTGCAGTCATTGGGGGCAGAGCCATTGCCGGCAAGGTCAGTCTCAAAGTTGGTAAGTTGCGTCCCCAAATATTCGTCCTATACGTGACTCTTCGCTAACACATCACACAAAGTTACTGTTGGAGGCGCCATCGCGTTCCTGGTATTCGGCTTCATCTACTTCATTGAGGCCTTGTATTCCTAGGCCGACAACATGATCGCGAATGTAGCATTTTGGCTGTGCCAGCTGCTTCAGCTGCATCAACCCCACGACAAACCCGGGCGGTAAGCCGTTTCTTCGATACTTGTTGTAATCACACACTCGCACATAAAACCAAAAGCATATTTTTCAATTCTACGCTGGGCAACTCAGCAGTTAGGGACGTTTACTACTACCGATGCATGGGTTCTGTATTATACTAGACGCTAGGGAGAACAACTTGGACTGGGTGTTGGTTGAAATCTGTATTTGGCGAGAGTTCTCTTGGATGGGGTGGAGGACACCTGGAGGCATGGCGAAGGGAAAGCACGGTAGAGGGAAATGATTCATAATGTTTTCTCTTTGCATCGTCATGTTATGCTTGAGGTTTACACTCGTCGTCTTCAATGCAGTGATCGACTCATCTGATCCCCATGGAACGCTTGGGCCACCTCAGGAGGAAACGCACCGGGGTTGGAGGCAAATGTGGGTCCCATTCCCGACAGGAAGGTGCCAAGTGTGGAGCTGACCGTTGCAGGAACAAGCTGCCAAGAACGTCATGGAAAACCAATGACGACATACATGGCAGTCACCCGAACACACAACAGGAGCTTGCAGCTCAGCTTTGTTGGCTACAAAGGTGATTTCTTGTCTCTAACAATTGCTTCTGCTTTTCCTCAAAATGTTGACAGAGATCACGACCACCCCGAGTCCCATACCTTAAATTTCTTCCCAAACAACTCTTTAAAAGCACCTACACGACTCCCCTCCAGACATCATCAACCTTGATAAGTCGCGATAACGATAAGGATAACCACAACATCCGACACGACACAGACAAGATGCCCAACCGACTTGTTGAACAGGCCCAGGAGGTCGCGAAAGAGGACATCGACAAATACAAGGCCCTTCTGAACGATGCTGCCAGAAGCCGGTCTTACTTGTATCCCATCAAGGGGATTTTCTACTTCATGTCCCATCGCGAGCTGTGGAAGCCCCTGGCTTCGAAGCTGGTACCTTACCTCGGGCTCTATGCTTCAGTCATGGGACCCATGTTCTTCTTCACATATCTCCCTCAGTTGGCCATCATGGTCTTCGTGAACGGGCCTCTCGCTGTGCTCACAACTATCCTTCTTGTCCTCAACGAGAGCGCAGCCGTTGTCTCGATCCTCTCGAAAAGTTTCCTGCTGCAGGACGCGCTTCTGGACACATTCGACGGTACACTGATCGCGAAAAACAAGACAGAGATTGTTGCAAATGGCAGAGAGGTCAACTCTCGGGGAGACGCTATTCAGAAACTGGGCAAGGCACTGAAGAAACCATTCAGCAAATTCAGCGTTAAGGAGCTGGTTCGATACTTCATGTACTTGCCTCTCAACTTTATTCCGGTTGTTGGAACAGTGGCCTTCATCGTTATCCGCGGCCGCGCTCGTGGCAACTCTGTTCATGATCGGGTTAGTGGAAACATCTCTTACCCACATACCTAACTCTCGCTTACATGGTTTCTAGTACTTCCAACTCAAAGGATGGTCTGCATCCAGAAAGTCTGAGTGGCTCTCAAAGCATAAGGGCCCCTACACTGGGTGAGTTTATATCTTTTCTCAGACGCCTCCGAAAGTCTTGGATTCATGAAGCACAAATCGCTTCGAGAGCGCACATGTCGGCTAAACTATCCACCTGCGACACTCTGACGTATCACGCACAATTTGAGGCTTTGGTTTGGCTAACCATGACTGACGTTACCAGTTTCGGAACTGCTGCCACCCTTCTCGAGATGGTTCCGGTGGCGTCCATCGTCTTCTCGTTCACCAACACAGGTAGGTCTCTTGGAAATGGAAACCTAATGTTTATTGCTGACATTTTATGTAGTTGGCGCTGCTCTCTGGGCCGCTGATATCGAGGGCAAGGATACCGAGATGACCAAGGCCACAGCCCCCGAACTCCGGGAGGCGGCCAAGAAAGTGGAGTGAGATCTGGACTCGTGCAAAGGGCCGAGATTACCTGATCGACCAGGGCCCGGTCACACAGTCCCAACGGTGTTCCTTTCAGCATGATACAGAGAAACCCATGTGAAGGTGATGGCGGCATTTAGGGGAGCAGCATCGATAGACGGTGGAGCACGACATTTTGACAGCGCAGCATGCCGTGCCACCCTTTCGACGCTCGGAAATGGCGAAGGTTTATCGGCGCTGGAAGTTCCAACATTGTTTCATGGTATCCAAGCTTGCGTGGGATTTCTTCTCACAGGGTTGAGGTGGTCAAGGAGCTCAAGGGGCATGGATTTGATGGTTCTTAATTCGTTTTAGTTTGCATTACGGAAGGCGTTCTCCGGCGTTTTGCCTGCAGGTTTTCAAAGAAGGATGCTCTGTCTTTTAATGGAACGTTGTTTTGCACATGCTGCCTTGTAGGCTGGGCTTCAGGACATCCAGGTGAACACAATTAAAGACAAAAAACGAGCCAGAAGAATTGGCCACAGTGTGGACCTACATTCGACAATTGAGGCCGTAGTAATGAGCAATTGAGGTTTCCAACGACTACAATGCAGAATTGCACACATCCCACGGCGACACTCGGATAATTGATGGCCTTTTCCATGACACAGCAATACACAGCACTTGTGAGATATGCTGCCATCTCAGCACACATTGAGAATTCAGGCACCGCGAAACAAAGTGCAACCCAACACCAGGAACAAGCAATCTAGTTGTACGGCAGCTTGCATATAGCGACCCCTGTCAAGTAACCATCGACAAGCTCTGGCGTGATGCAAGCACGACAACAGATACCTGTAGCACTTCTTCGGCACCTCTTATCTTGGCTGACAAGCTCTGTCAGGAGCTACAGCACCGGGGCAGCTTCAGTTCTTTCACCGATGTCACCAGCTCCCGGCCTGAGCAACTCGGGAAGTCCCTTGGTACTCATCCAAAGGCTTGAAAAGACTAATATGATGTTCCATAAGCCTGCCACCCCTCAACATTTCCAGAGCTGATTGTTACCACACATGATACCAGACGAGGCGGAACGAAGACGTTACGTCGACAGGGCACATACCTCTGGAAGGAACCGTATCCGACCGGGGAACATGTCTCTCTCTCTCTCTCTCTCTCTCTCTCTCTCTCTCTCTCTCTCTCTCTCTCTCTCTCTCTCTCTCTCTCTCCATTTGGGGTGAACAAGTTTCACTTCATCGTTGTGGGCTTTTTGGGATGAACAGACTCCCTTGGAGAAAACAGGCAGAAACAACCGATATTATGGACCAGAGCTAGGATTACCGGTCACCGGGATAATCAGCAACTCCAGCATCAATCAACTGACTTGAAGCTGCCATGTGATTTCAAGACAGGCAAGGCGTGGCTGACAGAGCGAACCTCCCACCCAAACAAGCATTAGAGAAAAGAGAACAAGACGTCGGGGATCGGGAAGGCCTGACAGCGGCAGCTCCCACAATGGGCGGGTGTTCCCAATCAGCTACGGTTTCTCCCTCTTCTCTGTGTGCCATCTTGCCAACAGTTGCGTTCACTTGCCTTACTCTGCGCAGGAGCAAACAGAATCCTGGGCGGGGCTGCCCAAGGTGCACCCGCTCAGCCATCCACTCGCTGTTCCCGTCTCATCCAAACCCTCCTCACCGCTTTGAGGAGAGCGAAAGGCCACCGCCATCACCATCATCACAGAGGACATGGATTCTCCAGAGTCACCCAAGAAGTAAGTCAGGCCGATTTCAGATGGATTCTCTGTCGCTCCAGGCCGAAACCGAGTGTTAGACAAAGATCCAGAGCAGGGGGGCATGAGAAGACTTCATTTCGAGTCTCTGCCGTTAGGGAGGTATTGCATTATCTCCAGCATGTGTCCACATCTGATGCTAACACATTGGACATGCAGACTTCCTTCTCCCCAGTCCCATCCAAGCTGTTCCAGGCAGCACAGGCATGCTCCTTCCATCCTGAGCAGAAGGACGGAACATCGGGAGGCCGGGGACTCGACGGTTCCCAAGAGCGGAGCCCCTCGTCGCCTTCGCCCTTTCCCGCCCCAGACAAGACCGATATCTCTCGTTCCATGTGCTACTACCTAACCTGACGCCATTCTCGGGCGACGTTGAGGAACTTGTCCCGCTCCAGGTTCCATCGCCCCTTCCACTTCAGTTCAGACACCCTGATAGATATGAGGTGGCAGGCAGAATGCGGAGATTTTCTCTCGAGTCTCGCTGATCTCAGGGGTGTTCCTGCTATATCTGTCGTTGTTCCTCATTTCGCGGGTCCACCGTCTCCCGCTTCCCTCACCCGCTCCTTCCCCCCATTGCCTCCTACTCCACGTTCCAGCCGGCTTTTGTCTTCTCGTATCATTTCGGCGGCCTTCTGATCGTTCCTCGCCGGGGCTTGCCTAGGTATCATTCACCCCCTCCCACATCATCACCATCGATAGGGGCAGAGGAGCATACCCCGAACACGTCGTTCATTCTTGAATCTCTGCCAGCACCGCTAGGTCAACAGATCTTCGAAGAATCGAATCTCAAACTTTGTTCTACCATACCTTTTTATTCTTTGCTATGTCATAGTTCATGACTTTGCCGCATGCTTTGCTTTGCCGTACCAATCAAGGATAGACACCAGACCCTCTCGTGCATCCAGCCTGCCCCGAACAAGTATAGCTTCTCTCACGAGCTGTTTCTTGTAGGGGTGAAGTTCCATCAACCACATACCGCCGAGTATCAGGCCCCCGACAGTCTTACTTCCTCACAAGGATGAAGGCTTCATCCGTGGTTGTTGGCCTTGCTTCGGTCATTACCATTCTCAATTCGACGCCTCTCACATTGGCTCGTGAGGATGGCGGTCTGTGGTCACGTTTCAGACGGGCAGTTGGACTCCCTGCTGTTCCCGAGGTGGGAATATCACATGTGAGCTATGAGCGTTTGGTACCTAGGCAAGATCCAGGAGAGGATGGTGGGGATGGTGGGGATGGTGGTGGAGATGATGGCGACGATGAGGATGGCGATGATGATGGTGAATGGACGGATGATGGTGGTGATGACGATGGTGACGGTGTCGATGATGGGGATGATGGGGATGATGGGGATGATGGGGATGATGGGGATGATGGGGATGATGGTGATGATGAGGAGCCACTGGGATATGGGCCCCCTCCGCCACCTGTTTCAACTACCAGTGGGGGGTATGGCTACACTACGCCTGGTAAGTTCTGCGTTTTTGTTTTGTTGGCTATCATGGATCGTGTGCTGCTGTGAATAGCTTACTGACCTTTGATGGACATATAGGAAACCCTTATGACACCACTGGTTCGAATGAGCCGGAGAAGACGACATCGTCAAATGAGTATACTTTCACCACTCCAAGCTCGACTGGGGGGTATACGTTTTCGACGTCCAGTACGGAATCTTCCGAGAGCACATCTCCTTACCCTATGACATCGACTACCTCGGGCGTGTCTTCCACATCTACGGAGGGCACCCCTACGTTTACGACAAGTTCGGAGACATCAGCCAGCGCATCATCTTCTCCGAGTGTTACGCCTTCTCTCGGCTCCTTTTCGGTGACAGGGTCGCTTCCACCTGAATCGTCAACATCTGTCTCGATTACTAGCTCTGTGTCGTCTAGTGCTTTGACCAGTACATTGTCTGGATATTCAACTGAGCCTTCGAGTGAGAGTCCTTCTGCTTCTTCCGGTGGCCCAACATCGAGCACAGGCTCAGCATCGACGGGGATCCCTACCGGCAGCAGTTCCGGGGCTTCTTCCGTGCCATCATCTGTTTCTTCAGTCACTAGCTCGGTCTCAGGTCCAAGTTCTGTTCCAATCAGTCTTTCAAGCACATCAGGGGCTAGTTCCAGTGAAGTACAAACTGCAGCATCCAGTCTTGGCAGTGGTTCGATGGAACCAACCGGGTCTTCAACAACTTTGATCAGCTCATCTATAGTCGGGAGTACAGAATCGACCACGCCGGGCACAGCAACGACGGCTGCGACCACAAGCTCTCCGGTGTCACCATCATCCACTTCTCCTAATGAGACGTCGAGTAGCACAACGGCCGCAAGCGAATCTCAGTCAACAAGTGCTTCTGCGGTGCTGACAACAACCGGGACTGTGACACTGACAGCGACTGGTACATTTATTTCGATCTCAGGTTCACTCTCCATTGTGTCGCCGAGCACCTCGACCTTGTCTACTGAGTCCGCTTCCGAGACGCCAATAAGCACTGGCAGCAGCCGCACTGGGACCGCCGCTTCATTGTCGACAACCTCTGTTGAATCGTCAAGTTCTCTTTTAACTAGCGAAACAGGAGGCTATCCTACGTCTTCGTCAGGCCAGCCCTCAGGATGGAACTCGACAGCCACAGCCGCCCCAACTGGGTCCGGTGGAAGCTCTACGGTTCCAGGTGCCAATACAACACAGAGTGAAATCTCTTCCGTCACTCTTACGCCATCCTTGACTGGCTCAGTCTCGATCAGCACAATTTCGCTCGGAACTTCTTCGTCAGTATTCAGCAGTTTGACCAGCAGCATTCCCTATGTCAACACAACAATTGGTGGTGCATCAGTCACAACATCGTCGTTGCCATCGTCAAACAACTCAGTATCAGTGCCAGAATCTAGCACTGGAACTTTGCCGTCTACAAGCACTGAACCATACGGATATAACACCACGTCTTCAACAACGGGAGTTGAGGGTTCAGTAACTGCTACATCTTCGTCTTCAGTCTCAGTGACAACACTGCCTTCTGGATCTGGTACCACTTTTGGTTCAGCTGGTCCAACTGGCTCATCTTTGCCACCATTCCCGTCCGGCAATTCGAGCTCCAGCCTTCCAGGCTCCGCTGGTCCCAGCACAGCTTATCCATTCACCACGCCAGGAAATGCCACCTCGTCTACCGTGTCAAGCACAAGCAGTAGTACATTGCTGTTTCCAACTTCATCGACTGGATCCATCCCACTTGGCACCGCCACCTCTTTGCAACCAGGCACCTTACCTACAACTTTTGCGTCTGGGACCAGTGTTACAATACCATTTCCATTTCCAAACTCTACAGAATCCGGAGGCAGCACCAGCATTGGAAGTAACGGCCCTGGTCCGACGCCATCAAGCTATGGGACATCAACTGGAATCTTTTCTGGGCTCTCCAGCGTGCCAACCGTGGTATCTCCCTCGCCAGGTTCGACTACCCTTGTGGGCACAGAGAAATCTGGTTTATCAGTGCCTGCGTCGAGCCTCGGATCATCGTCGGTGCCTTATCCACTTCCAAACAGTACTATCGGTGGCACGGTGCCTGGATCAGGGGTCGGCTCTTCAACTGCAACCCCATCATCTGGATTACCTGTAAGCTCGCCGTCTCTGTCGTCTAACGGCTCTGTGCCTGTGAGCTCCAGTAGCCCTGGTGTGCCGACAATTCCACCGGTGCTGTCATCTTCGCTTCCCTTTCCTTTGCCAAATAGCACATCAACCGTCGCCGGCCCTGGTACTGGTAGCTCGCCTACTGGGACGACACCCCCTATCAACACGCTTTCGACCCTCACACCTACTGCGTTGCCGACAACATCGGCCCCATATCCTATTGGAAATACTACAGTCCCATCTGCGATCCCCGGCACGAGTGGTGCGCAAACAAGTGCGGTATCCGAAGGCATCTCTTCTTTGACAGGCAGTCTTTCGCCGTCTCTTCCTTTTCCATTGTCAAACTCCAGCTCACCAAGCTATTACTTTCCTACGGGCACTGGTTCTTCTGGAGCATCATTGCCACCAACCTCTTTATCTTCTCTGTCCTCAACTTCATTTGGTGTTCCAGGAACAAGCGCTCCATCTGTCTCGAGCCCCAACGGCACCTCATTAATACCAAGTGCGCCGTACCCAACCGGGAACTTCACCACGACGCTAAAACCAACAGGGACAATCCCAGGCACGGGGAGCTCTGGTCTACCATCAAGTCTTTCAACATCAACCCCAAGCTCTCTTTCTTATCCATTTGCAAACTCTACCACCATCGTCGGTCCCTCGGGAACAAACCCGATACCCGGGACCGAGAGTTCACTGACTGTGCTGTCACCTGGAACATCAAGTGGAACAGCACCAGCCACGTCGACCGGAAGCGGAACGGCGTCATATCCTTGGAGTAATTCGACTGGAGTAACAAGCGGACCATCAGGAACAGGCTCAACGTCTGGCACCGCAAGCGAGACTTACATTCCGTTGACGAACATCACAGCCTCAATCTCGGGGACAGAAATTGTCACAACTGCATCATCGAGCGGAACTGCACCGTCCAGCCTTGCATCTTCAGCCATTGGCACCTCGTCTGTGCCATATCCGCTCACAAACACATCTGCTTCGTCCCCAGGCCCAAGCTCGCCTGGGATTAGTCCCATCGGCCCTACTAGTTCTGGAATATTTGGAAGCACGGTCACGAACTCTGTCCCTCCTTTCCCTACTGGCAATTATTCAGTCCCATTTGGTACAGTCACAGCCCCAGGTAGTATCAGCACGGGCGGCTTCTCAACGCTGCCAACGGCTTCATCCAGCTCGGTAGCTAATCCAGGACCTTCCTATCCCCTGGGAAATTCAAGCACGACGATTGGACCAACCGGATCAGGGTTCTCAAGCGGATCGAGTCCTTTATCAACGAGCTCTTCTGGCCCTTCCTCCAGTTTGCCTCCTTTTCCACAGTCGAATTCATCATCCACTCCACCAACAGGCGCCGGACTGTCAAGTGGTGCCATCCCCTCGTCTGGTTATGGTTCCTCGACCGTGCCTCCCTTCACATTCACCAACTCCAGCTTCACTGCAGAGCCCACTGGTGCGCCAGGGTTATCTACCGGGGCAACTGCTTCATCTGGATCAACAATTCCTTCTCCCTCCGGCAGCTCGACGAGTCTTCCACCCTTCCCACTGCCCAATTCTACCTTCACATCAGAGGCGACAGCTGGGACTGGCGCTTCTAGCCAAACAGTCCTCATAACGGGAACAGGATACCCAGCATACTCTTCTGCGAGCCCTCCATTCTCCTTGTCAAATGCTAGCTCCACTTTGGGACCGACAGCCTATTCGAGCGGTATAGTGCCATCTCCATCCGGAACAGGCGTGATTGGGTCTTCATCGGGTGTTCCTTCAAGTCTTCCCCCATTTCCGACAACAAACACGAGCTTTCCTCAGGGTTCTACAAGCGCACCAGGATTGTCCACGGCGCCTACATATTCAGGAACGGGTATCTTCTCTATTCCAACTGGACCCTCTTCCATCACACCACCATTCCCAACCTTCAACTCAAGCTCGGTACCCACAGGCTCAAGAGGAACTTCTGTTCCCGGGGTAGCCTCTTTCAGCACTGAGATCAGTAGTGTGTTGCCTGAAAGCTCTTCTGTCGTGGCCCCATTCCCAACTACCAACGGCACTACTTATCCTGGACCTACTGGCACATCAGGACCGTTTAGCACCGGAGTTTCAAGCTCAGCGCTGCCGTCTACCGAAGCACCATTTCCGTTCCCCAACACGACGTTCCCTATCGGGCCAAGTGGTACAGTACCCGGACTCTCAACCTCGGGAACCGGGATTTCTTCCTTGTCCCCATCATCCTCTAGCCAGCCACCTTTTCCACTACCAAACTCTACTGTTCCGGTATTCCCCAGCAGTGGCACTGCGGGTCCGTTGCCAGGTACTGTGACAGGTGTTACTAGTTCAATCCCATCAAGCTCGGTATCTGCTCCATACCCGTACTCAAATACGACATCGGCGCCTGGGCCAAGCGGTTCATTACCAGTGACAGGAACGGTTGTGCCGCCAGCATCCGGGACAGGTGGCACCGGGGTTTCCTCTCTTTATCCCACGAGCAGTACTCCATACCCATTCGGAAATACAACCACGCCTTTATCAACAGGAGGAGTCACTGGGGGAACAAGCATTCCTGTGATTGAGTCTTCCAGCGCAGCACCATATCCTTACCCGAACTCGACTACCAATGCTATCACGACTGCCGGTGTGACAGGGACAGGCTCCAGTCTCACTGCACCGTCTAGCATAGCACCATATCCTTTGTCGAATGTGACTTCGCTTATTCCTACTGGGACTGCCGGTACTGGGACGGCTCTTTCAACGTCTCTCTCCACTGGCCTCGCGCCTTATCCTTATCCAAATGGCACCATTACAACCCCATTCGGGGGTTCTACCGGTGGCTCGAGTAGTGGGACAGGGATCTCATCAGCGCCTTTGAGCAGCAGCGCACCTTATCCCCTGACAAATGGGACGGTGATTGGGTTAACCAGCGGTCCTACCGGAGGGCCAACAGGGGGAACTGGATCCTCTTCTGCTACCCCTAGTAGCAGCGCGCCCTATCCTTTCACAAATGAAACCACTATAGGACCATTTAGCGGTCCAACTGAAGGAACAGGTAGTGGATCTGGGCTTCCGACAACGAATACCCCCTATCCCTTGACGAATGCCACTTCTTTCCCAGCCGGCACTGGCTCAATAGGACCCTCATCCGGCCTCCCAACCACCAGCCCTCCATACCCGCTTCCAAACTCAACTGTCACAACCGGCGGCAGTGTCCTCTCATCTGGCCTACTAACGACCACTGCGCCGTACCCGCTCTCGAACACCACATCTTTTGGGCCTGCTAGTGCCACTGGAGGGATAAGCATTTCTTCAAGTCTTTCAACAACTGTTCCGCCATTCCCATTGACCAATGCCACAACGACACCGATTGGTACAGCCACCGGGGGCACAGGCGTATCATCGAGTTTGTCTACGAGTATTCCACTCTACCCCTTGCCCAATAGCACATATACCCCAGCGGAGAGCGGAACTGGAGGCACAGGTTCTTCATCGGGCTTGCCAACAGTTAGCCCGCCATACCCATTACCGAACACCACTTCCGGGGGCATCACTAGAAGTACCGGAGTTTCCTCTGGTCTTCCTACGAGCAGTCCACCGTTCCCACTGCCCAATGTTACATACTCAGCTGTTAGCGGCAGTACTGACGCGACGTCAGCCCTTTCGTCCACAACTCCTTTGTACCCATTGCCGAATGTAACATACACTGTCCCAGGCAGTCTGACAGGTACCAGTCCTTCATCTGGTCTTCCGACGACAAGCATTCCTTATCCATTGACGAATGTCACTTCAAAAATTACGGCTGGCTCTGGTACAGGATTTTCCACGGGCACATCCTCTACTGCACCGTACCCTTTTGGGAATACAACCAGCACCACGACAGCTGAACCTTTTGGGACGGGAGTCTTGCCTAGCTCTTCGGCACCAGTCACAGGAAGTGTCATTCCCAGTTCTGGAACTGGTCTTCCGACCACCAGCATCCCTGGAACATCACAACCCTCGGCCCCGTATCCTCTTCCAAACTCAACCTCGTTCACTGGGCTCACGGGGTCATCGGGCCCTCCAGGTACAGGCAGCATGTCAGGGACAGGTCCAGCGACATCTGTGCCGGGCCTTCCATCGACTTCAGTTCCGTACCCCTTCCCGAACACAACCATTCCTGGAGTTCAGTCTGGGCCCTCAAGCGCTTTGGGCACAATCACTACTGAGAGTGGTATCTTAGGGACCGTTTCGGTATCGAGCATTTCAGGATCATCGACTCCGCCATATCCAGCAGGAAACTCGACAATACCCATCAGTCCAACTGTCGTATCAGGGACAACTGTCACTGAGACTGGTGGTTCTGAGCCTGTGTCCACCAACAGTCTCTCGTCTATTCCATTCCCCTTCCCGAACTCAACAGAAACCTCTGGGCCCACGGCTATTCCCCCACTTCCAGGTCCCTCGAGCAGCTTCCCTCCTCTTAACGCATCTGGGACCGCGCCGTACTCCTCTCCGGGAACCATTGGAACCGGAATTTCCAGCTCTGCATCTACCCTGCCATCAAGCTCTGCACCTTACCCTTTGATCAACTCCACAACTACTGTCATCAGCGGAACAACGGTGATCACTGTCACGACTGGTACAGGCTCAGCCCCGCCATTGTCTACTGGTGAATCGACGACAGGCCCCATCTTGTCAACTGGCATATCGTTGACGAGCAGTTCAACTCCAGGCACCAAATCTTCAGTGCCAGTGATAACTTCATCTCCGGGTGCATCATCTGGAATCTCGACGCCATCCTTGAGTAGCATCACATCTGCGCCATTCCCCTATCCGAACGTCATCAGTTCCACAGATACCACCTGTTTGACCAATTCCACGACGACACGCCATCACCGCTCAAAATCGAAGCATCATCATCACAAGACGAGGACACACTCCACTGTCTCTGGGGCCTTTTCAACGACGTGCAACGAGACGACTTTCAGAACACTGATCTCTTCTCGCGTCTCTGGGACCGTGATTTCCTCGTACTGGAAGAACGTCACCTCAACGATTAGCCAAAGCCTTGGTATGTGTCTCACTTTCTGACTGAAAAAGGACCATGGCTAACCTCTATGTAGGCACTGCACCAGTCAGAACCAGCTTCCGCACTGGTATTTCGGAAACGTCTACCAGCGTCGAGTCATCGAGCCATGAAAGCTTCACCACCATGCCGATGGTTGTATCGCCAGCTCCTGAACCGATCTCAACTTCAGCGCCACCAATCGCAGTCATCACGCCTTTGAAGAATGGCCAGGGCCCACTGGACCACCATCACGGTGTCAATGACACCGCGCCTTCACTGTTTCGCAACCCGAAGCCATAAGTGAGGCTGGCACCAACAAAACCAAGATCATGTCCAATATATGAAGAAACATGTGGCGGATGTGATGGAACTTTGTTGAGATTTGTTTTTTGACGTTTGATGCCTTGCTTGACAATATCGAACGATGTTGCACATATATCTCTTTTTTTTTTTTTTCACTTTTTGACGCATTTCTGGCAATGCCAGGTCTGAGCCCACAACATGTCAAATTCTTTCTTTTGTTATGTATTTGCAGGAGGCAATGTTGGAGTCGAGGAAAAGCTTGATCGGTTAGATTAATACACGGGTGGTGGCCATTCATCTATGTTTATTTATCTGTGAGAGAGCGGTGCCATGGGTGTGTCTCAGGGGTTAAAAAGGGGCTCAGCAATAGCAACCCTAACCCTCTCGGCTGATGGCTCTGGCCCAGCAACAGGTGGGGTTAAATGCCAAGGACTATGCGTATGCATGCACTGGCAGCCCTGTCATCCAAAGGCCTCGAAAACGCGATCACGTTTTCCAGATCGGAATTTCCCACGTTCTTGACGACATCACTTGGCGGGGTTTTTTTCAGCAATTGAGACCGGTAACGGACTCGTAAACCGACATCCACCGACAACCGCCGTTACGGGAGTCGGGATGCCCTTGGATTTGACAGATTCAGATCCGGAGGGGGTGGCAGTGGGTGTGTGAGTGAAGGGCCCCACTTTGCGTGTGAACAATGGGTGAGCACGTCATCCGAGCTAAAAGGTGCGACTTGCGGGTTGATAGATGGGTTGTGGGTCTTCGAGATGGAGGGGTGTGTACCCGGGAGCCTGGAGACTGTTTAGATTGGGGAGGACGATGATTGAGAAGTTGTAGAATGGGATTCGAGGTCAACTGCGATTGGGAAGAAGGGGTGATGTGGAGGATGAGAGTAGGGGCGGGGAGGTTTGCAAGTTGCATGTCTGGATGACAATGAAGTGAGGCTATACAAGACCAGCCAGCTACGAAAGGCAGGCATGAAAGAGGAAATATTAGCCCCTCCCCCTCCCCCGCGTTGCACGTCAAAGTGGGGGGAGGGGTTGACCTTGTTTGATGTTTTGATACATTCAGGGTTCCTGCGGGCTTTACAGAGTGTGAATGGTTCAATCATTGAGGGTGTAGGTTGCGACATCTGGATGAAGACATCGTATCCCAACCTTTCTTTCCCAGCTTTATGACTGATGAGACTGGGCAGACACATGGATGAGGTATGTCTCGCTGATATCGCCTCTTTGGAAAGAGAGAGATTAGTTTCCAAGAGAACGTGCCCCGCGGAGACATGGACGGACGTAAGGAGACGGATGGGATGGGGAAGGGAAATATAGAGACCGCCCCCATATTTAAATTCCACCGAGAAAACGGCTTGTTCAGAAAGCATTTTCCATAAGGGTCCAGCGGATTAGTAACATCTTGATCCAAAAAAAGGAACCTCCGCTACCGCAGCAAGAGAACGTCTCTTTATTACATACACACACACACGCCATCCGATACCCTGACGACGACCGGTACCTGCCCACCCGTCGAGGTACCCGTGTACCTGAACGTGAGAAACTAACTTATACAACCCACCTCCAACCCACTTCTCGCTTTCCAACTTCTCTTCCTCCCTCTCCTATTCTTCAAACCTCTTCTTTTGATTTTTCCTTTTCCTTTTGAGATACCCCGATTCTTCCTTCACAGCAACACCACACTCTTCCACAATGGCCAACACACCCCACGGCGGTGTCCTCAAGGACCTCATCGCCCGCGATGCCCCCAGACACGCCGAGCTCTCGGCCGAGGCCGAGACGCTCCCCGCGCTGCTGCTGAGCGAGAGGCAGTTGTGCGATTTGGAGTTGATCTTGACGGGTGGTTTCTCTCCTCTTGAGGGTACGTTATGTTCACTTTTCAGCACTCAATGGCTTGCCAAAAATATGGTGGTGATGGTGAATGGTAGGAGGGGGGGGAAAGGTGGGATGGTGGGGCTCAATTACACCATTTTCTACAGCCACCAGGCCTTACCCGGCAGGCAGGCAGCGCCTTGTAAAAATGGGGGATGAACAAAACATGGGGAACAAAACGAAAGCTGATGAGATGAGATGATGGCGGGAGATAGGCTTCATGACCGAGAAAGACTACAATGGCGTCGTAAAAGACAACCGTCTGGCTGACGGCGCGCTGTTCTCCATGCCGATCACTCTTGATGTTGACCAAGCGACGATTGACGAGGTCAAGATTGCGCCCGGGGCCCGGATCACGCTGCGGGATTTCAGAGATGATAGGAACTTGGCCATCTTGACGGTGGAGGATGTTTACAAGCCTAATAAGTGAGTTCCGGCCAGGAAAGGGGGGGTGATGTCGGGGGTTGATCTGGTGGCTAATAAAAGATAGGGAGCTCGAGGCTAAGGAGGTTTTCGGCGGTGATGAGGAGCATCCTGCTATTCAGTACCTTTACAACACCGCCAAGGAGTTTTATGTCGGTGGCAAGCTTGAGGCTATCAACAAGCTGCAGCATTATGACTTTGTCGAGTTGAGATGTGAGTTGACAAGATGGAGCAAGAAAAGAAGGGGGAAAACGTGCTGACATGGTGTGAAAAAAGACACTCCTGCTGAGCTCCGCGCTCACTTCGACAAGCTCGGCTGGGCCAAGGTTGTCGCTTTCCAGACCCGTAACCCGATGCACCGCGCCCACAGGGAACTCACCGTCCGCGCTGCCCGCTCTCACCACGCCAACGTCCTCATCCACCCCGTCGTCGGCCTCACCAAGCCCGGCGACATCGACCACTTCACCCGTGTCCGTGTCTACAAGGCCCTCCTCCCCAGATACCCCAACGGTATGGCCGTCCTCGGCCTCCTCCCCCTCGCCATGCGCATGGGCGGCCCCCGCGAGGCCATCTGGCACGCCATCATCCGCAAGAACCACGGCGCCACGCACTTCATCGTCGGCCGTGACCACGCCGGCCCCGGCAAGAACTCCAAGGGGGTCGACTTCTACGGCCCCTACGACGCCCAGTACGCCGTCGAAAAGTACCGCGACGAGCTCGGCATCGAGGTCGTCCCCTTCCAGATGATGACCTACCTCCCCGACAGCGACGAGTACGCCCCCGTCGACCAGATCCCCAAGGGCGTCCGCACCCTCAACATCTCCGGCACCGAGCTCCGCTCCAGACTCCGCAGCGGAAGGGAAATCCCCGAGTGGTTCTCGTACCCCGAGGTCGTCAAGGTCCTCAGGGAGTCGCACCCTCCCCGTTCCCAGCAGGGTTTCACGGTCTTCCTTACCGGCTACCAAAACTCGGGCAAGGACCAGATTGCCCGCGCGCTGCAGGTGACTCTCAACCAGCAGGGTGGGCGGTCTGTCTCCCTTCTCCTCGGCGAAACCGTCCGCTCCGAGCTCTCTTCCGAGCTCGGCTTCAGCAGGGAAGACCGCGACAAGAACATTGCCCGCATTGCCTTTGTCGCCTCCGAACTTACCAGGTCAGGCGCGGCCGTCATTGCTGCCCCCATCGCCCCCTTCGAGCAGGCTCGCAAGCACGCCCGGGAGCTGGTAGAGAAGTATGGTGACTTCTACCTCGTGCACGTCGCCACTCCGCTCGAGTACTGCGAGAAGACGGACAAGAGGGGGATCTACGCCAAGGCGAGGGCGGGCGAGATCAAGGGTTTCACTGGCGTGGATGACCCGTATGAGGCGCCCGAGAAGGCGGACTTGGTGGTTGATTTGCAGAAGCAGAGCGTTAGGGGGATTGTGCACCAGATTATTTTGCAACTGGAGGGCGCTGGGTTGTTGGATAGATTTTAAAAATGGGTCGAGTAACGGGGAAAGAGCGAAATGTGTCATGATAGATGGTTCGTTTTTTGTTTATTTTTTTTTTATTTTTTTTTATTTATTTTTTTCCTTTTTATTTTTTTATTTTTTATTTTTTTTTGTTTTTTCTTTGTTTTGAATCCTGTGTTTTTGAAAGGGTTAAGGGAAGGTAAAAGGGTTATGTAGGGAATATAGGGACAAATGATAAACATTACCACAACACAACTGGTTGAGAGTCTTGGTGAATGTTGAAGATGTTTGAGGTGCTGAGTTAGGGTTGTGGCCTCAAGACAGTTAATTACTGAATGGATGATGTCTGTGATGCCTGGAACCTTGAGCTATGAAATAGTTCAAAGTCTCTTGGCTGTTACAAATGAGTTTACGCTGCGAAGAGGATCAAATATGACTCAACACCTCACAACTGTGTGTCTGGTGATGCGGAATGGATGGTGTGACTTATGTGATTGTCTATCCAGCTGGCGGCTATTCTTTTTGTCAGCAGTGTCATTGGGTTTCCTGCCAATGCGGGAGGAGCGCTAATGCTTGGAGAATGCACCGATGGAAGTTATTCTTAGCTTCGCCATTGCATTCCGACACGGGGTTCTTGACTTCAAGAACAAGAGTCTTGCGAACTCTGTCTCAGAATAGCTACAGATGGAGACAACGGGGTGGGTAATAAATGGGAAAAAGGTGGTTGGTGGGCGGAGACCCTTCTCTCACCGATCTTTTGGATGAGGTCAGTGTGCTCTCAAGAAGGCCAGATTGTTTGCTGCTGCTGCTGAGAATAGGGGGACAGTGACTGTGAGACATAGTCCGTGATGATCACATGCTGTGCGCTTCATGCTGTGTTCGGGAGCATACATTTCCAATATCAAAAAAGACATGGAAGGTGTTGATGGTGGTGAAGGTGGATTTTGAACGTTGCAAAGGCCCCGCAGCCAGACACATCACACCGTGGAAATTCGCCGAGTGACGGGGCTAGACACACTGTGATGTCATCCGATGGGTGCTGCTGCCTTCTTCTCAACCGCCCTGCCATCTGAACTCGATGCGCTGGTCGAAGCCCAACCTTGCCAGAAACAACACCGTGCGCGCACTGTCCAGGACGCTATCGAATCACAACGGGAGCAGCATCGAGCATCCAATGGCCCTGCGTGTGCCTTCTTCTGGGAGCACTGGAAAATCGAATCGCTTGGGCGTGATTCTCTCTACCTGGAACTGCACGCTAGTTTTGGTCTGAGTTGAGTCCTGTCGTTTCTGCAAAAGAAGGTCTCACGGCTTTGTACTCTCTTTCTCATTCTCTCGTTTCGACGTCAACAGGGGAAAAATACCACCACCGCAACTTTCACCCATCTTGCAAGTCGCACCGCACCGCACCGCACACCGATCGAAACACCAGTTGGTTGAACTGGGCCCGACGACCAAAGAGTTCAAATCAAGCACCACAGCCGCAGCCGCCGCCGCGCCCTGCTTCCTGCGGACCGTATCTGCGCCGCAACCAACCACGACACCCTCCCACAACGTCCTCGAGGAGGTGCCGAGTATCACCTTGCCTCCACTACTCCCGCAACCGACACCCGACACTGTGCGGAAGTCCTGTCGTGCAGATTGCAACCCTCCACCACCACGGATTAACCCCCCCCCCCCTAGTATTGCAGCCGCAGCCTCCCGCTGGCTCAGGGCGGGCTGTTTGGGCTGTAAAACCTGACATGGTTCAAAATGCCATCCACTAAAGACTGGGAAGGCGACGGCTCCGTCGCAACTGAAGAGCCTGTATCGCGCGACTCGGTGAAGAGACACAGATCCTCCAGGACGACTTCGGAGCGGAAGGACCGAGATCGAGACAGAGAGAGAGACAGAGACCGTGACCGAGATCGAGACTACCGCGAGCGCGACAGAGAAAGGGATGTAGATCGGGAGAGGGCGCCGAGGGACAAGTCGAGATACAGAGATAAGGAGCGGGATAGAGACCGGGAGAGGGAGAGGGAGAGGGAGAGGGAGAGGGAGAGGGAGAGGGAGAGGGAGAGGGAGAGGGACAGAGATCGGGACGGCGAAAGGGATCGGTACAGAGAAGACAAGGATTCGTCACTCTCGTCGTCGACGCACCGCCGGCACCACTCGACGAGATCCTCCAAGAGGCCCACCGACAGCGAGGGCTTGCTTTACACTTCACGATCGCATTCCCACCGTCAGCGCCGGTCAAGAGGAGATATGGACAAGGACGAGCCCGGTAGCAAGTCGGCGGCTGCCGGCTCAATGACTGAGCTGGTGCCCGAGTTGGCGAGAGGGTTGGGTGAGCGGGTGAGCTTTCCGTACCCTTCAGTCAACAAGAATTACAGCAAGGAGGCTCTGTACAGCAAAGAGGATGTCTCGACTCCGGCTAGACGGACGGACCCCCCCACTCCCGAGCCCACCGATCTCGGTAGCAGCGAGATGAAGCGGTCCAAGTCAACAAACTCGCCTGGGATTATCCGACAAAAGTCGACCAGACAACAGTCGCGTCAGGACGATAGACCCCCTTCACCGCCCGAGACAGACCTGTCAGACCCAAAGAAGAGGTCCGGCACTCCATCTTCGCAGCAGGAAGATGACAGGCCAGGGTCGAGAAACTCGTATGTGTCGAGAGCGGCTTCGAAGCACGAGTCAAAGTCGAAGCTGTCGAGGGCTTCCAGCCAGGCCACATTCGTGTTGCGAGCAGCTCCGTCTACAAGACAGTCCAAGATGGAGGGTTCAGAAATCACGAATCCTTCAACTGTGGATTCGGATGCCACACAAGTCCTCCCTAGACGAACTCAGTCGACCAGGCCTCGGGTTGAGACCGACTCATCCCCCGAGTCTGCGGTTGATTCTTCTCCCAAGACCCCATTGCATACACAGAACTTTCCTCCGCCGCCACCACCCGTGTTGCCCGGCGAGAAGGACCATTATGCTACTTCTGACGTCAACCACTATGCCACCTCTGATGTTCATGACAATAACCACTACAGCACCTCCGATCTGCCTACCCCTTCGGCGACTCCGGCGATACATCCCACCGGCGCCGTTCCTCCACCCCCTCCCCCGCCTCCACCGCCGGCGTCTATCGATCCTCAGGATGTTCCAAGGGTTGACTATCTCATGCAGAATGGTGGTCTCCCGCAGCCAGTACCAAGGCAGTTTCTTTCGGTACTGCCACGGCAAAATGGCACGCGACCCTCCAACCCACCCCTTCAAGGTGCCGAGACGCTCTTCGCGCCGTTCTTCAACCTCCTCAACCAGTACCAGACGGTAATCAACGGCAATGGCTCGGTCGCTGTCGCCACGGGACACAGAACAGTGGCCCGTCGCCTGTTGGACCGGCTGGAGAATGTTTTCAACAGGGATCTGCCTCCGCATGGGTGCAACTGCGTCATGTGCGAGAGGTCTGATGAGGTCAACAGAGGACTCGGCTGGGGAGAGGTGCTCGAGCGTGTCAGTGGACGGGTTGAGCTACCGCCGTGGCCACCCTTTGACTTTTCGATGCTTGCGGGCAAGGCCGTGGAAGAATTGGCTGACGTCCCCCCTCGTCCGTCGTCGCCGGTAAAGATGGACCCCGACATTGCCGAGGAGTTCAGAGAGCATTACCTGCGCCAGACGCAACGGGTCAAGATGGCGGTTGATAAGTGGATGGTCAATTGCGAAAAGACGCCCGCCCCTCCCCCGACCGAAGTCGATGATGAGACCTTGAGTTTTGCGATTCTCACCAACCTAGACACGGATGAAAGGCCCTACTTCAACGCCTTTCTGACTGGCTCTAGGGAGCTCCAGCCCGCGAACCGTGCGCCGACACCGGCGCGCAAGTCAAGAAATGATTTTGTTGTCAAGGCTGGCTTGTCTCTTCAGAGACTTTACCGCCTCCCGGTGGCCCCGCGTGACGCCGAGGCAGCGGTATACCTCGTCCGCAACCCAGGCTGCTGGCACGATCTCTTGGTGACCATTTCGGAAATCACCTCCTCGGAGTGGGAGGTTCTGATCTCGGGACGATTTGATGGGTTCTTGTGGTCTGGCGCCGAGGATGACGGTATCCCCTTTGGCGAAGGCCCTTCTCGCCTAACGACACCGGCGAGCAACATGCCCTCCCGCCTGATGAGCCCCGGTGTTCGCGGCGGCATGTCGAGAACGACTACCCCTTTCGGCGGGGTTGGCGGGCCAATGTCAAGGAATGCCACTCCCTTTGGCGGCTTCTCCCGCGGCCCGACGCCAGCTTCCTTCATCAGCGGTGTTTCGGCTGCGTCGTCTTCTTATCCCTCCAACAGAGCATCCATCACGCACGACGAAGAAACCGAGATTGCGTGTCTAGCGGAACTGGAGAGGGAGATCTTCAACGGAATGGAAGCGCTCGAGGACGCATTCGAGAAGCTCCACGAGCAGGCTATGGGTGTCAGGGATGCGCTGAGGAGAAGGGGCGCGGCGCTCAGCATGAGCTTGCAGCAGCGACAGGGAGGTCTAGGGATGAGGGGGATTGACGTCCTGCCGCTGTCCGGGTCGAGCGGGGTGTATGATCGGCCTGGGTGGGCGGATGACGAGAGCGTCGATGGGGCGGATAGCGAGTGGGGGGCTGATGAGATGAGCGAGCTGGCACCGGATGATTCGGCCAGTCAGATCAGCAGTAATCGGATGAGGAGGCCGAAGAGGAGACGGGAGAGGGCTACGCCGGGGGTTATCGAGGAGGAGGATGAGCAGTAGTAGGTTGCGATGGGGGTTAGGGTTATTGGAGAGAAGGAAGTCCAGGACATATGGGGGGGATCAAGAGACGGGGATAATAACGACGGGCTTCATGACGGATATCTGTGTTCTGGGTATGGAATTGGGATTGCGCTCTCACGTGCGGGAATGACTATGTATGGTATCATGGGACATGAACTGATTTTTTTTTTTTTTTTTTGCTTCTGTATACACGGGCTTTGCTGCTGTGTGCGTTGTGCTTTTGTCTCTTCAGTACTGCGATCGAAGGTCTTTCATTGCTGGCCAAAACATTGCGGGCGAAGTAGGAATGTTATCACCGTTGGTGTGCCTTGATATTCTCCTGGCATCCATGAAGTGACCACATCTTTACCGCGATTCTTGAATAATGAATAGTGGTAATCATTCGGTACTCGTGCTTGAACGATTGGTGGGGGAGAATAAATTCAGATGGCCAAACCGTTGAAGGGGTGTGGATGATGTCGGAGGTTTTGCTGATATTTCTTGGGGCTGTTCTCACGTTCTCTGGGGAAGTCGAAATGAGCGGCTCTTGCCAAAGACTCCAGAAGGCTGGCCATATCTGAAATTGCCTTATCCATTTCCTCATTGCGGAGTTCCAAAAGTGATGTCGTGATCCTGAAGGTTCCTAAAGTCTCACGTGCCTGGTATATTGCGATCGGGAAAGAGCGTGACTGTCAGAAGTCACAGGCTGCCGCATGTTGCGATACACCTTCCTTCCCTTTTCGTCTAAACCTTGAGATCCTGACCGGTGTGGAAAGTAAAATCCCGCCAGCCCGGGAAAGAGCAACCCAAACCCAGGCAGGAGAGACTCACCAGCAGCTCCGCCGGCCACCTTCTTCCAACTCCCAGCGCCCCCCGGACTGTTGTGGAAAGTGCTGCTCTGCTTGAAGGTCAAGCCACACAGGACAACGGTTCCAGTTTTCGAGAGCCGGCGCCGTTTCCGCCACTACCTTTCGGACGGCAAATTGTGCGAATCTTTCGTGGAGCTCCACGACACCGCGCGCCTTCCAACAGCCCCTTCACCGTTCCCACCACCTCACCTGGCGGAAAGAGCAGCTGCCTCGCTTTGCCAGCGAAAGAGAAAACATGTTCCGAGACCACGCCTACAACTCGATGAATTCTTTTGCAGGAGGTAGCAACAGAGGGTTCACCTACAGGCCCCGTGGCAGCGGTATGTCCAACCTCCATTCTTCTCCTCGCCATCTCGACACCAGCACTTATCCACGCGTCACCCTCTCACTCCCCAATCTCAGTTCCCACACATCATTCTTCAATCTTCGACTCTTCCGTACAGTTCGATAATTATTTCATCCCCCGAGAGAAAAAGAAATTCGTTCGATTTGAAACTGGTGCTCTCAAAACCACATCTGATCCACCTTCGAGCTCGTTCATCACCCATCACATTCACACCCTCTCGCTCTGGATCTTCTTTTCTGCAGCTTGATTGCCAAAATACTCACCGTCTCAATGGATGTAGCTTCATCGTGTTCCAAGATCTCCATGACCGCAGCTGCAGACGTGGAAGCCAAGAAGCAACCAACCTACACCACGGTGGGTTCCATTTACAACCCCAGCGCAGCAGCCCCCATTCAGGCGCCCACCAGACGGCCAAGAATTAGGAGATTCCCCCAACCCCCGGAGTCCCCTTTAGGAGACCCGTTCGACTTCACAGATCCCTTGAGGGCCCTTCTGAAGGAGAAATCACCTCCGTCTCCGCCTACTACGGCCGCCGTGCTGAAGCAGTATACGCCTCTCCAGCAGAATTACGATCGTGCCCTCAGCCCCATCAACGAACAGGAGTACCTCGCTATGACGATGCCTCCTCAATTTCGGTCAGAAAATCTTCCTCCTCCTCCTCCTCCTCCTCCTCCTTCTCCTCCTCCTCCTCCTCCTCCTACAGCTCCTCCTCTTCCTCCTACAGCTCCTTCGGTATTGGACGATGAGGATGGTGTTGCATCCAAGGACACCCTAATATCGTCAAAGATGACGGTCAAGAGTCTCACCAATCTTGCATCCTATCCCAATCCAATGCAGAAGGCTGCTCAAAAAGCACTTGCAAGAGCTCGACCAGCTAACATTTTGCTCAGTCGTTCTGAGATTCCATCTCCTCTATCTTCTACCACGTCTGACATTGGATTTGGAAGAGATAGGCCCACAGTCAACCCTGCTGGTCTTCCTTCCACTGCTTCATCCGGACCCCCTCGGCCACTGACGGCAGGGCCTCCAGGCGTGCGTCAGTTCAAGCGGAATGGTTTTGATCCAACAACCTCTTCTGTGCGCATCGGCCGTTTGGAAAGCCAAAACGAAACTTCGGCGGCCCGTCCCCTCTTTCCAATCGGGCACCAGACTAAACCTTCCATCATCAGACAGCCTTTTCAGGCTGGCGTCAACTACATGGCTCTCCATGATGGAGACATCAGGGGGCATGATGCAGAGCATCCGAGCCAGCTGCTTCAGCACAATTTGTCTGGGAATTACGGTTCAAATGCCCAGCAGTCGCGCGCCTCCCCCGACTTGCGGCGATCTTCTTCGAGCACCCCATTTCGACCAAGTGACCCGGACCCAAAGAAAGGCCCTGTGCACGATACTCTTCCTCCCGAAAAGGCAATGGAGTACTTTCCAGCAGGCTTCCCGTCCAACTATGATGGGCAGTACACCCCTCGTCCGGCGGTGCCTTCAAAATTTTCCCCTTTGGACCAAGAATCGCAAAAGCAGACACAAAATCAGTTGGACAAACAGGACCAGCAGATACATGATCCAACGAATGGCCGCGTGCAGAGACCAATTGGAGCCATCGGGGCCGAGCGTGAGCGACGCCGGAACGCCATCGACAAAGCTGTTTCTTGCAAGCTCGACAACGAGGACACCACCAAGATGGACAGCAATGAGTATGCGAAGCCTCTGTTGGACAGGACCTATGATGCTCTCCTGAAGTATCGGGATTCCGGAAGGTCGGCTTGCCCGTCAAATGGCTGGCATCCACAGTTTGCAGAGCCAGACGAGTCGCTGTTTGACCACTCGCCCGAGGGCAACAACAGCTTCTTTGACGATCCTAGGATGGAGGCTCCCAAGAAGAAGAAAGTTGTCAAGCCCACCCGAAAACTCGGATACTAAGTCATTCTTCTATCACGATATTCAGCAATGGTCAACAGGTCTTTGGTTCATTATGGGGCAGGGTCCATGGGGACTGATGGGTTGCTTTTTGTGTTGTTCTTTTGCAGTTTTGCGGTTTTGTTGCTTCTTTGCATTTTCTTCCAACATTTGGAATCTCTTTCAGGCATGCATGGCTTTTTGGGAAATCGGCAGGAAGTAAGGCGAAAAAAGGGAGGATAGCAACAAACAGGCAGATGAATATTTCATTCTGGGGATGGGTGACCACTGACAAGTTGGCGTTGCATTTTTGGGCTGGAAATACTTGGCAAGGGGGTTATGGTCGTTTTTGGAGAACACGGAACATTAACAAATGGGGGTTTAGTGGTGAAGGGATGGGGTCAGGGATAGCTCGGTGGAGTTTGGGAAGGCAACAGGAGAGTGGGATGTTGATTTCGTCGACATCCTGGAGTGTGTATCATGTTTGTATTCGATGATCATTATGAGCGGAATTTTGTAAATCCTGTTGGTAGTTGATATCTCTGGTTCGTCTTGATACCAGCCGGGACTATCTTAATTGGACTTGTATTATGCCGATTTCTACTTCTGTGATGTTTGTGTGTGAATGTTTTATTCATGTCACTGCCCCTATAGAGAGATGCGAGTAGATAGACAAGAACGCAATGTCTGTTGCCGATGTATTACACATCTCTTACCACGAAGCACCATGTCATCACGAAAAAAAAAACACGACATTTTCCAATAAGCTGCGCGCTTACTCTATCCTCTCTAAATCTAGCACATGAAGAAAGAAAAAGAAGAAAAAACAAAAAAAAAAACAAAAACAAAAAAAAAAAACAAAGCAAGTGTCAAACACCCAGAACACTCGGGCTCGATGGACCCAACTAACCCCTCCCGTGCAGGCCCTCACCTAATCACCACATACACACACACACACAGAGAGAGAGAGAGAGACAGCATAGACAGCATAAACAGTACGACACAGGGGCGATCATGAGTAGAAAAACAGTGGTATTCCAGAGCTCAGTAGACAGAAGAAGACAAGTAACACAAGGAAGGGGGCAAGTAAAAATGAACAGGAAATCAGAGCTAATTGAACCAAGCCTCCTTTCGCCTTTTCCTTCCGACTTGCGCCTCCTCTTGGCTGCCCATACGAGCTATCGGGTCTTTGTCAGAAGAGTAAAAAATGGGTATTTTGTGTCCGGCCATATGAAGATAAACAGTCCTTGTGTACAAAAAGGAAAGAAAGAAAAGAGAAGGCAGGATAGGGTAAGGTCCCTAGCTGGTAAGCCCAACGGTCCCCAGAGCCCGCAAACCATGCCACCGAGACGATTGCCAAACAACGAACCCCATATCCGGAGGCTACTCATACTTGACGGTCCACATACTGCATTCTGTGCGCGTTGGAAATATCGTTAGAGATGGAAGTCGTAAACAGCTGAAAAGGGACCTATGATCCAACCCCAAGCAACGGGAAGACAGGAGGGATGCCACCCTGGCGATGAGGGAAAGAAAAAGGCGCAGTTCTTTGGTAACGGCGCGCAATGTCGTGCAAAGCCACTCCTCCTGTGGCGTGTGGTGCTCATACCGGAACCCAAAGGGTTAGGGTCCGGTGAGAGGGGAAGAAATCGACATCCCTGGCGTCGGGAAAATCGGAGTGGTCGATCCGAAACCAGGGCTGGTCAACGTCAACTCTATCTGCGAAGCTTCGCCCCATCTCGTTGTTTGAGCCTACTGGTTCTCCAGCCCTCGTACCATTGTTCCCTGCTGAGCTCGCGAAGTTCGCCGCGCCACTCGCTGAACACAGCCTCCTTCAGACGAACAAAGTCGCAGTGTTCCTCATTGTATGGGTCGGCAAAGCCCCATGGGAACTGGCGTCCGACCACTTCGGGTTCGTAGATGTCAGGACTGATTATCGACATGGGGAAGAAGGGCACTTCGTCGTCCTTTAGGGTGTCTTCTGTCTTGCTTCGGCGGACGGAGCCATTGGATAGCCTCTTGGAGTTGGGAGACGGGCTCTGTCCCTGAATAGGTAGGCTTTGGCCGTCCGTGCTTCCCTCAGCCTCGCTGTTCGATGATGGATGCTCTTCTTCATCCTCGTCTTCCTCGAGAATCTTGCTCGAATCAGGAGTTGACTCGTCGTCATCGGCATCCAAGCCCAGAGCCTCCAGGGGATCGAGATTGGCTTTCTTGAGACTGTCCCAGACCGACCTCTTAAGGACATTCATGTGCTTGGTTGTGATGGTGTCGGCTTTGGCAATGACTGGAATGACAGCGGTCTTGCCCTGAAGAGTTCGGAGCACCTGGAGATCGAGGTCCTCGTCAAGGCTGCCCAAGATGCGTGCATGGGGAAAATGCTTGCCGCCGCTGACGTAACCGTTGGCGCCGGCTGCCTTGGCCGCGGCGACATTCCGGTCGAGTCGTGCCGGGTCGAGGACCAGGAAGACGGCATGAATGTGGGTATCTTGTACACCAGGGGCTCTCACAACCTTCATCTCCTCGGCAAACGTCTCCTCGAATTTGCTCTCGAGGAAACCCGACATCTCTCGGAGCTGCAAGTCCACCACATTCTTCTCCAGCCCTTCCGAGTCCCACAGGGTCAAACCAATACGCTCATTGTCGATTTCGGTCTCCAAGTAATGGGGAATGAAGTTTCCGGACGGCGGTGGCTTGGGGATTTCTTCGTGCTCGATGGTGCTTTTGGAGCGCTTCTTGGCCGGGAGAGCAAGTGCAGCCTTGAGGAACTCGAGAAACGATGACTTGCCGGAATTAGAGGTACCAATGACGAGAATGCTACGAGGGAGCTCGGGTTAATCTTGCTGGACTCTGACGAGCTGGGATTTACGCGGAAGCGATACTTACTTGAAAGGAGTAGGATCTTTCCTCCTCCTGACTCTTCTGGGGCTGTTGATGGTACTCATGGCGCTGCTGGCATAACTGTAGCGACCGCGATGTGCCATGCTCCCAGAGCCAGCGTAAGGGTCGAAGCCACCGTTGGGAATAGGAGGAGGGGGGATGCTGAAGTTCGAGCGAGCTGGCTCCACGGAAGGGCGTGGGGCAGGAGTAGCGAAAGCAGCGGCGTCGGCGGGGGGGCCGGCCGAGGGAGCAGGAGCATACCCGGCTCTGCCAGAAACGATAGCGATCGAGTCGGGGCGGGCCTCACCACCGAGAGCTAACTGAGGCGCAGGGGCCCCATTGTACAAGACCGGCAGGCGTGGCGGGGACTTGGAAACAGCATCGCGCTGGCGCTGGAGCTCCTGCTCCCGGGCCAGCTTCTGCTGCTTCTTCAAGTCGGCGCTCTTGCTGCGACGCAACAACATTCCACCGAGGCTAGAGCGACGAATGGGATGGGACATTGGCCTCCTTCAAAGACGACGGTAGTCAATGTTATCTCGCCAGTCCGCTGCTGGGGGAAGCAGCACAACGGGCCGGACGCTGCAAGCCACAGCTGCTCTCGAGCTGTGAGTTCTGGTCTGTGTGTGCAGACAAGACCTACCGAGGGCCGGGACACGGTCGAGCTCGCAGAATTAGCTTCTGACGGAACGCCTGGCGTAGATGGGGACGGATCAGCTTGGAACTTGAAGGGGGAGGGGCGAGCAAGCAAACTCTGTCTCGAGTCGCGGCTAACCTTGTGAGAAGCAGGTCGCAAAGCTGACTGGGGTCGCAACCCGCGTCGACGGCGTTGATAAAAGAAGACGGTAAGAATCGACGGTAAGAATCGAAGGTAGTGCAAAACACAGTTTCACTGGCGGCGTGTCAAGGGCTCCTGCTACTAGTAGCTTTGGGCTGGTTGTCGACCACCGTGACTCTGTCTTATAAAGTCAAAGTGTCAGGTGGTGATCCTGAGGGAAGTCGCAAAAAGAGGCAAAAGCGTTTCGGGAGCGTGCGGTGGTGGGTGGGTAACAAACACTCGATGTCCCTAGGGGAAGGTTGCAGAGCTTCTGGCGAGGTGCCTGTCAGCATCGAAAACACATTCACACTTTCTTGTTCACATCTTCGGTTCCCCAATTGACAGCTCCCAACTGACAGCTCCCAACTGACAGCTCCCAATTGACAGTTCCGAATCGACAGTTCCCAACTGCTGCGCGTATCTATGCGCCAGTGGAACCACCACCTGTTACCCCGCGATTTGATTGCGACGATGCTCTTCATGTCGTTGATGGTGGATAGGTTGTCGCTAGGAACAGCTTCCTGGCAACACCCTGCTCCTCGTCCCCCTCCACTTTGTCGCAAACAGCCTGACGGCGCATCCGTTTCTCAAACCCGACCAGTCCCACCTGATATGATATGACGTTTTAAGTTGAACTCAGACTTACACCAACCCTCTCATCAAAACCCGGGGCTTCGATGGCGATACAGCGGCCACAACTCTCACGGGGACACAATGTGCTCGGCGGCACGCGCTTGGATATGGTAGGTCGGTAGTGGAGACTTGCTCACGCGTAAAAAGGAACGACAAGCCGAGTGTACAGATACCAACGGCGGGGGAGGCAAAGAAAAAGGTGTGAAGCGGTCGAAGACAACAAGTCGGGCGATAAACAGCCTTCCAGGACTCGTGGGACAAACGTGATGCAGCGACGGTCCTTCTAGGGAAACCGAGGGGCGTTGGAAAGAAGAAGAGGACGGCACCTGTTCATCAGGAGCGCGCAAAGAGAAAAAAAAAAAAGACCGATGATGGAAGAGATTGGCTGATGGTACCTGCACCCGCGGTACTGCAAATAAGAGCAGGGGGGGGGGAGGGGGGCAGCTAAAACAGATGGATCCGGCCACACTGGAAACCTGCTGCCACCTAAACACGCTTGGCTCGGACCTGCGCAGTTCGAAAAGAACCATTCGAAGGTCATTGCCGAGTATTCAGATGATCAGTTCGCTGCTCTCACCAAGGTCCTGGATGAACCCCTTTCCTGCATGTCTCATCCGGGCAAGAGACCAGACGGCCATGATGCTGCACCCCGCCCTATATCTGACCCCATCATCTCGTCCATGCCGTCGACAGACATTAGACGATCGCTAAATGTCACCTAGCCTTTTCGCTACCTCTTGGACAATCTTTGATGACAATCCAACAGAACGCCGACAACGGGAAATATCAAAGTAACACCTCGCCTCCTTTAAACTGCAGGGTCTAAATGGCTGAGGTCGCAAGTCGAAGCAGCCAATCCCATGTCCGGAATCACACCCAACATGCTTCCACGCGCGTTCCGTTTCTTCATCAACCAGTCTTCAGATCCAAGGCCTCTCTGGCCGATTCTTGCTTCTCGACGATACACAACCAAGGGCGCCTACGCATCACTGCTGATCAGCCCATGCAACAGCCCGTTCAGACAGCATACTTTTGCTGTCACACAACCGTCGATATTCTGATAGAGGGCACCGCCTGGAAGAAGGAAAGAAACAAGTTCCACAAGCCACGTGAAGAGAGAAACGGTCCGCCCAACTCCGACCCTCCCCCCCCAGACGAGATGTCCGTGTCCTACCAGCGGTGGTCTTTTTTTCTTTTTCTTTTTGTTTTTCTCTTTCTTTCTCGAAGGACGTGACCAAGGCACAAAGCTGACAGCTAGGTTTTGCGATATTGCTTACGCCAGACTGCATGATCACTTCATGTCAAGAGGTGAGAGTTCCGGAAGAGGAGCTGCAATCCCAATCTTCCCAATCTCTTGGACGCCGACAAAACTGCAATGCATGCTCCAAAAGCCCAGGACAGCCCTGAACGGGGCAGGATCCGGATTGTGGAGAAGACGTGAGATCGGGATTTGGTGTGTTTCAGACTTAGACAGCATAAACCGACCCACTCTTTCTACATTGGAGGGTCATGGGGCTGGGCGCTAAGCTAGATTTGGGTGTTCCGGTCTGTTGAAGATATGCGGGTGCGAAGCTCGCATCTCGTTCGCCGTGGTCCAGCGGTTGATGACTCTGTTCAGAGGTATACGTGCTCGAGAGATAGGAGAGTGTAATGGATGACCGTGGACACATGTAACTCTCTAGTAGCTGCCAGCAATACAAGTTGCAAGCTCTATCTCACGAGACTTGAGTGATAGCTCAAGTGGACCAACGTCACAGGCCAGCTGTCAAAACATGTCAAAGTGTCCAAACGGCCATGGATGGAGTAATGAGATTGAGATGGACCCGTGTTTCCACTCTGCTCGAGCCCTACAGAACAGCAAATCTGTAGCTAGTGTGTTTCGTTTCTGGCCTTCTAGCAACGACGGACGAACCGACCGCCTCAGACCGTGTCGTTTACTCTGTAGTTCCGACGACAAGCCTTTCGGGCCTCCATTTCCAAACCCCTACATCAGATGACCTGGTCTCTCCGCATAGATCCAATCTGTCTCGCAGCGTCGTGAACACAGACAGTGTTTGCATAGGTGGGGAAAATAAATAGTGGCCAAAGCCTCGAACCAGGAGATCAAATCACGTAAAGAGGCAGGCCCGTCGGACGTGTGGACGCGATGCGATGCACGCTCGACATCCTCTCTCATGTATATCATACATACCTAGTTCTGTCTTTTGTGACTCCCATCGCACCTGAATAACCTGGCGGTCTCCCTGCTTCCTTGCTACAAGTCTCCTTCCCAGACGCCAAAAGGGGGTATCAGGTTCTAGCTTCATGATAACACACCAATATCCACCACCGCACCTGATGCCTGGCCCTGTAGCTGTCTTCCTGCTGTTCATATGATGCACGGCCTTCTTAGCCTTCAGTTCCGTGTTCCCTTTCCTGTTCCTTATTCCCCAGAACCCCAACCTCTCAGCCCGCAAAAACATCATGCTGCAACTCAATCCCCATCTCCCTCGCCATCTCCCTCATCTTCACCTCCACCTCGTCCTCCATTCCCCCTCCCCTCCCCAGCAGCTGCTTCACCCGAAAGAACCACCAGACGGCATCGCTCGCCCACAAAACCCCTTTGAAAAGCAAATGCCTCCACGCATTTCCCACCCTCTCCCTCCACCCCAACCCTTTATCCTGCCACAGACTCCTGCTGGCCCAGACCCCCATGATCTTGATCCTGTTCACGGGGCTCCCCATGTTGGCGTTGTTGGCTTGCACAATCCTCATGTTTCTGCTGATAAAGATCAACTCCTTCGGCCACTTCTCCTCGTCGGCGAGCATGTCCCTTATTCCCTGTTTCATCCTCCTCTGCATCTCGTAATTCCTCTCGCTCGGCGACCTGGCCTTCATGGCCTTGAGGAACTCCTTCTGAACCTTATTTTCGCCTCCTTCGTACGGCCGCATCAGCGTGGCCGAGGCAAACATCTCCGCGCCTTTCACCCCCCAACCCGATGCGATCTGGACGATCTTGGCGTTGTCAAACGTCATGAGGGCCTTCCAGAAGGAGGCGTAGTCGTGCCTGAACTGGTCAGACATGTAGACGTATAACCCGTGATCGATGAGGACCAGCTCTGGCTTTCCGTTGGGGAGCCGGCGGACAAACATGTTGCCTGGGTGAGGGTCGCAGTGGACGACGCCGAACTTGAAAATTTGAGCCGAGAATAGATCAACGATGGTGGTCATTACGTCCTTGGGGGAGACGCCTAGCCCGCCGGTGAGGTTGGGTCCGCGCCAGGAGTTGCGCTCGGGTTTGAGCCGTTGCCGGTCTGGGTTCTGGCGGAGGGCGGCGCGGAGGGAGGGCATGTCTGGAGAAGGGAGCTGCTCGCCGTGGACGCCTGGGGAGTAGTTCCCGTGACCGCCTCGCCAGGGGCGGGTGAGGTCGGACTTGTCGTTGAACCGGACGCCCTCGATCCATTCGGTCGTGAGGACACGCTTGGAGGACAGTTCGGGGTATACCGGGGGGATGTAAACTCTTCCTCTGAGAGCGGGCTCGTCGTTGATGAGCTCGCGCATGACTTCCGAGTTGCGGGCTTCGTTTTCAAAGTCGGTTTCGAGTTTCAGTCGCTCGCTGACAAAGGGGACCATGGAGTACATTGGCAGGTCGAACCACCAGGTGTATACCCTCATCACGACCCTACAACCGGCCGTCAGCACCACCGCTATCCAAAAACAGCAAAGAACTCACTTGAAAGCCCACAGATCCCACCCAATCTGCCTCTCAATCTCGGGCTTCTGAATTTTGACCGCCACCTCCCTCCCATCCGGCAACCTCGCCCAATGAACCTGCGCCACACTCGCGCTCGCCCTCGCAGTCTTCTCCATAACACCTTTGCTCTCATCCCGCCCCGTGAAATCCACCCCAAAAACCTCCTCTACCGACCTGCCCCCAAAATCATCCCTAATCACCTTCTCCACCAGCTCCCACTCATCCTGCGGCGCATCATCAAACATCCTCGCGAACATCTTCTGGAACTCCGGCGGCAAGACAGCACTCTGCATGGCGATTGCCTGCCCGATCTTGAGGTACAGCCCGCCATTGTGCCGTAGCAAGTCGGACATGCGCTCCGCGCTGCGGCGGTGGAGCTCGGGGATGCCGGATTTGGAGCCGATTATAGGGATGGGGTGAGGCCGGAAGTTGAGCTTGTAGTCGGCTGCTACTAGGAGGCCGGTGCCAAAGGTGCGGAGGGAGCGGGCTATGCCGGAGGCGTAGATTTGGGAGTCTACTAGATAGCCGGCGCCGAGGAGCGCAGAGATGACGACGAGGCGGCGGAGGTATTTTTCGACCCGGGGGTACGATCTCGCGGCCCGGGGGGCGCCGAGCGAGGAGGGGGAGGGGGGTCGGAGGGGCTCGAAGGGACCGGATGAGGGGTGGAGGGGTCGGCGATGTGATGGTGAGGTGACGATTGTTCGCCAAGGGCGTGGCAAGCGCAGTGGCTGAGCTGAGGTTATTGTCGTTCTTGTTCTCGTGATGGTGGCGGACAGATGGAGGCGGCTGCCGGCTGTGCTGCCGGCGAGGCCATGGCGCCACATGATGCGCTGGGCGCGCTGGCGAGAAATAGGATGATTTCTTTTCTGTGGCTTAATTCTCAGACATCGAAGCCACCAGCTGCGCCATTCATTGGGTTGTTTATAGAGCTGTCGAGCTAAAGAAGGTGTCGTGACGGGTGAGGTTGTTCGTGAGATTTGTCGATGACGACTGACAAGTGAGCAAGGCCAAGCTCTCAAGTCCCTCCGATGCCGATCGAGCTTGGCCCGCTTTTTGCCGCCTCCTCCGACCACTTGCCCCGTGTTATCTGTAATGTCTCCGACGCCGATCGGGGTTACCTGGCAGGTGCCGACAATTATCTCTGAACAATCTTTGGTCTTGAGAGAGCATTAGGGCACCTGCTCAATGATGATGGATGTTTCTGATGTCGACGATAATCGAACTTTGATGATAAGCCTTAAAATAATGAACATGTTCTCAAAAACAATGGATGAGCTTCAACAGATAGTTCATAGGCTTAAAACATGGGCAAAAAGCTGTATTTTTATTGGAAAGGGTTCTAGATTAATAGTCATCATACGTCTTGCTGACTCGCAGTATTAATTCTCTTGTTCCTGACATTGTATATATAGCTCTGCAAAACTAAAGATCATCATGACTGGCCCAAGTCGCAAGTCTTCTCTATTCTATGTGGGCCTGTCGCAGAGCTAGCTAGGTTCTGCGGCCGTGTTTGACCTTGACGATACCTCACCCACCAGTTTGCAACGGGGTAGTTAAACATACATGAGCGGCTGTAAACAACAGCCCCTTGATACCTCCGGTTGAAAGAGAAGATCTGGGGATATCAAACCAGCAGGGATCCGTATGTGGAGCTATCTGCATCTGAGATGTGGATGTGTGGACCTGCCATGAAGCTTGTTCTGAAACTAAGATAACGCGGTACCAGTAAGGCTGCCCAGAATTAGTGAGGGCGGAGGTATCCCCTAACAAACTGGCGACAGCCTCTCCCTTGCCCTCTTTGGGTGCCAGACCGGGTTCACAAGGTGGCGGACCATGGGGTTGAAAACAATGCGACAGTGTTTGCGGTTGGTGATAGCTGCCTGACGAAGCTTGGTGAAGCTTGATACAGCAGTCCTTTGGGGTCCAGAAGCCATACACGGATTGTTCATGGAATCCCGACGTAACATCCAGTTTTAAAACTGTGTAGCCAAATCAGGGCCAACAGCCGTAGCGGATTGCAACCCTGACTGCAAAAATGGCGAACGAGTGTGGGAGACAAGGAGAAGCGAGCGAGGAGGGAGAGAGAATGCCGGAAATTGGCCGCGACACCAACGACTGATAAAGGCTCGTCGCCGTGACGTTCCTCTTGCGTGAGGTTACGGCCACAGACGAGGCCTCGTCTTGACCATGACTCCCATGTTTGATTTTTTATTTTTTATTTTATTTTGGCGCCGTCTGAGCCAAACGTCAACTCGATGCTCATATCCCGACTCGCCTGCTCTCTCCTGCTGAGCTGGCAGTGGCCTTTTGTTGCCATCACGGGCTTTGTTCGGCTCCCAGAAAAGCCTGGTTGTGAGACTCGAGCTGCGTCAGTTAGTGAGGCGTCTCGTCCAATGATTGCGTCGTCCCGCAAAGCTCCCGCCATGGTGCCATCCTGCAAGGACGCCTCGGCTTGTGCTGTTTCCCGGTATTCTTGCATTTCATGACTGTGTGCTCCGACCCACCATGCAAAGCGAGGTTTTTATTGCGTCGGCGGTCCTGCAGAAGCGTGCCATGTGCCTGTAGCCAGATCCAGCAACTCACGGGAATGACCTTCCTGATCCAGTTCGCGCAACCCAAAGCCACGGGAACCTGTAGACCTGAGAATATGGAATGGACCAGCCACTCGCCAGAGCCAGACTGACGGGCTCGCTGCGGGTGAGGATTCTTGGAGAAAGATAGGGGCCAAGGAAGCAGTGCTCCGAGTCTACTTCTGCTTTTCTCGGGACGACAGAGTGAGACCCGGCGGACGAGGTGGGGGGGCCTGAGGAAGAGCGGATCATGATTCCGGCGGCTGTAGGCTGCTCATACCGCAGGCCACGGGCTGAGTTTGACGTCCCGTCACCCAAGGAAGGCTGTGAGATGATACACAGACACCGTTGTGGAGTGTTTGTCAACCACCGCGCGGATTAGACCAGTCCATGCACTGACGACGACATTGATGAAGAGGGGCCCCAGGTTGTTCCTTCTTGGGGCTCCGGAGCGGGAAGTGATATCAGATGCAGGCGAGCAGGTGTCTCCAAGTTTCCAGAGGGCTCGGAAGACCTCAGCGTACATCGTAATCTCATGTGCATCGCATCAAGCGTGGAATGCCCGTGATGTGTTGAAGATTCTTCAGTGGTAATTACGCAGAAGCTGCGCCTCGAAGCGAGGTACGGCCAGGCCATCCCAGCCAAGAGCTAGGTGTGCGTGCTCGCTGTTCCCCACGTGCTTGCAGCGGGCAAGTGGCCCAGGCTCGACCCCCTAACGATTTTCCCACCCCCCATTTCCCGCTTCCAATTGCGCTCGCCCCGTCACCTCACCACCAGTGCTTCGCATCGCGCTGTGTGTGCAACTCGTCGTCGCCAATGTCAATGCATTCCCTTTGCTGGGAAATCGCGAACTAACTCGACTCCGGATCTCGAGAGAATCGAAGAGCGACAGCACCCGGCCGCCATCCCATCCCATTTCATCCCATCCTATCCCATCCTATCCCATCCTATCTCTTCAACAAAAGAAGAAGAAAAAAAACTGCTGGACGGAACACCAAGCGCCGCGCGCGACTACTTGCTGGACTTTGCCGAAATCAATCGTCGACAACAATGAGCGGCCGATGAACGAACTGCGAACTCCGCTACTGCGCAGCACATCCACGTTCGCTACAGTCTCGATCAATTCCTTCGCATGTATCTGACCGACCGTATGCGCACACGATCCTTGAGCATCACACTCCCTTCAGCCGCTCATACTACTCCGGTGGTTCACCTGAGGAATCGAACCTCGCTCTGACCTGCCGCGTCTTGACGACGCTGGCAATCTCACCTTGCACCACTTTCACGGTCCTCTCGCCTGGAGCTCTCTGTCAACATGCTGCGACCTGCGACACCGTTGTCGGTGCTTCTCTTCGCGGCATTCTGTCTACTGCTCCTCTCGTCTTTGTCGGCTCCGGTTATCAGCGCTATTCCGCTGGGTCAGTGGATGGGCGTTGACTTTGGAGTTTTTGGTTTCTGCAATGGCGGGAGCTGCACCCCTATAGAGATCGGCTACGATGTTCGTAAGTGTTATCATGTCGTACGGTTGTTGGCAATACTGCGGTTGCTAACCATCTCGACTCAGAACAACTCAGCGCCGATGGCTTTGACATCCCCGCGGGGACGCGAACTACCCTGACCACTCTTCTCGTCATCCACCCGGTCGCCGCGCTTCTGACGCTGATCATGTTCGTCTTGGCTGTTGTTGCCCACTTGCATAGCCCGGCTCACTCGGGTCGATACTTGTTAGCCTTGTTCATCTTTGGCATCTTCACCTTCCTGGTTTGCCTCTTGAGCTTCCTGGTCGATGTGCTCCTCTTCGTGCCGCACATGGCGTGGGGGTCCTACATCGTTCTGGCTGCTACGGTTTTGGTTGCCATCAGCGGGCTGGTTTCGTGTGCTATGCGTAGGACGATCGTTAGCAGAAAGGCCAGGAAGCAGCGCATCGCTGAAAATGCAGAGATGAGTGGAGAGAACTACTATAATCGGCAGTTGCAACAGGCTCCTCCTGTGTCCACTAGCCCTGCACCCCAGCAGCCTACTGTCCCGATGCTCAGCGGTGCCAACGGAAGACCAGACGCCCTCCCCGAATTTGCTGCATTCGAGAAGAAGGATGATCGAAGCAGTGATGAGAGGGTGCCGCTCACCTCGATGAGCCCGACTGACCGATCCCCAAACAACAACTACGCGACAGATGGCTCGACCACTTATGTCAACGATACAGGTCCTAATCCGTCGGACATCACGGCACAAAGGTCCATGACCAACACTCCGGGTTCGCGAGGTTATGCTGATCCCTCGCCTGGTCCTGACGGGTATCCTATGAGGGCACCCTCTTACGAACGGATGAATTCGAGAGGGAGAGGCGGAGGTCCTCCAGGAGGCTACAGAGGTCGCGGAGGATACCCGGGGCCCGGCAGGGGTGGTTACAATGGATATGGGCCATCACCAGGAGGAGGGCGCGGGGGGTATGGCGGTCCGCAGGGCCGTGGTGGTCACGGCACTCCGCCGAGTGTCAGGGGTGGGTATGGTTCACCGCCACCACGGGGTGGCGGTGGACGGCCTCTTCCGCCAAGCTATCGGGGAACTCCCGGGCCTTACGACAGAAGACCATCACCAGCAGGTCCATACGGGCCCGGGCCAGTCCCATATGATGCCCGGCAGCCATCACCAGGCCCGCCGTCCGCGCCTGGATATGTCAGCAGATCGGCCTCGAATGTGTCGGCTGGAGGATACAATGCTTACAACCCCAACAACCGCGACAGCCTTCCCAGGGCAGAGTCGCCACCACCGCTCCCAGGAATCGACGATGGCATTCCCACCCGGGCCGTGGAGATGGATGCGACGGGTAGCAACCGTGGCGTGGGACAATATGGAATCCGGGATAGCGATTCCGATGTTGCGGGTATGCTAGCCATGCAGCAGGCGAGGTTATCACCAGGGGCGAGACATGACACGTATGTCAGTGACGCCAGCAGATATAGCCAGGATGAGTAAGTTGCTTCCTCGATGCACCACCCCTTACCACGGCCTTGCCATAGTAACTTCTTTGTCCAGCACCGCATATGTCCCCCCTAGGCAAGCCTGGAATCAGAATCCGGTCAGGACCCCTTCACCACTTACAGCTGTTTCCACTCGGCCACCTTTTGATCTCAGGGGCGGTCCTGGCCCTAACCTCCAACCTCCACAACAGCAGCAAACAAACCCAGGGCTAAGACCGGCCCCTAGTGAGTACTACGAGGATGTGGACCCTCGCTTCGCCGAGCCTGCGCCTCCCGCAGCTAGTAATTCACCCCGGCCAAGAACACCTCCTCTGCAGCCCCTACAGTTGGCTAACTCATACGAGGACATTCCCCAGGGCGCCCGCAGCCCGGCCGAATCTGAGCGGTCTAATTTCACGTCTATTTCGCAGCGCGGGATCAACCCTCGGTGGCAGCCACCACCAGAGATGCCGCAAATGATACCCCGGCGACCAGTTGGGAATAACGGTCCCCGCCCTGCCGATCTACTTCTTAATTCCAATCCAGACTTTGAACTACCCACACGAGGAGGGGGTAATCCGAGATGAGCAGGGCGGTAACCAATCCAAAAAGGAAGAAAGGAAGAGTTGGGGGGGGAAGGGGAAGTGGAGGTGTTTATGATACCCAGAAGTTTCACAACAATGAGTGTGAACTTTTATACAACACAACAAACCATCAACCAGAGCAAATTTCTTGCGCTTTTCTTTCGAGTTTCTGTCAACAAAGGGGCAAAAAAAAAAAAAGGGGATTCGTCTTTTATTGGACGACGAAAAAGTACAGTACTACCCTCAAACTTCGGTGGTGAACAAACCCAGTATATAGGATCATTTTTCCTGTCGGTTCTCGGTTGTTTTTTTATTTTATATTTCTACGCCCATCCTCGGGTGCTATGGATTGTTCGGTGGCAAGTTTCGCCAGACATTTTTTCTTGGTATAGTATTGTTTCATGACGGGGACAGAGAGCTTAGCATCGCTTTCTTTCTGTTGTCACTCTCGGTGTTTTGTCAAGAGGGTTGTTTGGGTACTATTTGTTGTAGGTTAGGTAATCAAGAAGTCAGCAGAAAAGGGGAGGATGGACGGGTGAATGGGAGGGCATGAGTGCGGTGAGATGGTCGGAGAAAGGGGCGGGCGACAGCAGCAGCGAGCATACTTCATAGTCATAGCGAGGGATGGAAACTGAAAGACGCATTTGCGTGGAAAAACTCTTTGCTTGCAACCTTGGACAATTTCATGTCTTGCGAGCCTGAGAACCACCAACACACCAGTCCAACACTGATCGCCATTCTTGATGTGTCCATCGCCTTTCACTGCAACCCCTCGTATGTCCCGAGAGGTTCATCTTGTACCGGTGTCCTGGTTTCAATCAAAACATGTGTTACCAACTATCAACTCACACCTTTTTTAAACCAGGGATAGGCTTCTTGATCATTTATTATTATTATTATTTTTTTCATGTTTTTTTTATATTTGTTTTTGTACTTGATTTTTTTTACTTTTATCTTTTTTTTTTTTTTTTTTTTTAAAAAAAAACACCAAACTATCTTTCGAAGCTTGTTGAAGACGTTGCTTGGGGAGGCCATCCTATATTAACTTGTTTTACACTGCCATTATTTTCATCCAACAGTGTGCCGCATCAACAACACCCGCGTCTCTTCAACCTCTCGCCAAGCACATACCCCATCGATTTCCAGTGTGTACTATTTATTTTCTCTATCCGCTTCACAGTGTCTTGACCAGCCTTATCTCCGTGACGGCTTGAGCATCCTTCGCCGTCTCTTGATCTGCATGTTTGTCACCCTGCTGGTCTTCCCCCACAGCTCGACCAATTCCCTATTTCCTTCCTGATCTTCCCTTTCTAAAAAAATAAAAAATAATATAAAATAAAAAAATAAAAAAATTCTCCAAAAAATCAACAAGAATAAAAATTCGAATCCATCCATACAAGTAATCATAAACGTGATTTTTATTCTCTGCCCCATTTCCCCCAAGGGCCATGCCCACCACGCAAATCTTTTCACAAGCAAACCGTCTGCTTCTCATCTTTCGGGAGAGCCTTACTCTTCCAACCGCACCCCCCCATTCCTGGCTTCCCATTCCTTAACCGCGTCCGCCAGAGAAATGATGTAATGCTGGCTGTCGAAATCAACGCCTTCCAGCCCCCCATTGGTATCCATCCGATCATCGCCGTCAGCGGCTCCTCCGACGTGGACTTTCTCATGATGTTGCGCATAGTGAGCACGAACGCAGGCCGGAGAACACCACGCTGTGGGCTTCTTCAGATTGACAACACATTCCTTGCAGAATCGGACGTCTGCCGGAGTGGCAAGAACGTCCGACATCTTAGTGTCTTCGTCATGTGCCGCATGGTTGTTGTTTGGAATCTGCCGCCCCCCGGATGAGTCCACACGAGCGTGAACACATGTAGGACCGGCGGAACAACTGTGAGCCTTGAGATGATTTCTCTGATGGGGAAAACAGCATCAGCATCTTCCAAGACGAGAGCAGACAGCCAGGGGGAAAAGGCAGACTTACATATCCTTCGTGTTCGCACTCAAAGCCACAATAGACAGTCATCTCTGCGCCATCGAGCTCGTACCCAGAAAGGAGCGCGCAGACGGTGCAAAGTCTGAAGCTCGAAGGGTTGACGGGATTCCGGCACACCGAGCATGGTGGCAAGTTCGTCAGCCCGTCAGGTATCACGCTCCTCTGCTGCTCGGCAAGCCGTCTCTTGTTTTCTGCCTTTTTGGCCTTCTCCAGCTCGTAGGCAGCCTGCCCTCTCCTCAGCTCCGCCAGCCTTGCCTCGACCTTTTTGATCTCGTCCTGGGCGCTAGACAATCTTTGATGGTCACTCAAGATTGCGTCCTTGACTTGTTCCATGCTGGCATTGTCCTGTGCGAGCATGTTGTAGTATTTTGCGTGGACCTCGGGCACCTCGCCACTCGGGCTACCGTCAGTCGGTTGTGATGGTGTCGCAAAGAGGGCTTCCTTGAGCACCTCTATCCTCTCAGTGTGATTTGTGGCTGCAAGAAGTCCTCTGGACAAATCATCTATTGGCAGACTTTTGCTGCCTGACAACTTCTTCAACGATGTCGATACAGCAGTCATGAGCTCCTCGATTGGTGCCGATCCTGCGGTGAACCTTTCTAGTTGTTCGGCGATGGCTGCCTTGTCCTCGTCTTGCACCATGGATCTCAATCTCAGCGTTGTCAGGCTGTCAGCATACCATCGCTCTTTTTGTTTCTTTACATGTTCGTCAAGAAGGCCTGGATGGATCTGATACTGCTTTGCCTTTTCGATAAGATCTGCCAGCTTTTCAAGAAAAGATGGGGGGGCGGATGTGAACCATTCGCCTTGGGATGAGAGTGACGGGTCTTTCAGCAAGTCTGCCGGAGGACAGTTGAAATATCTGGCCCGGTAGAGGTCCAAGAGGCTACCGTAGCAGGACGAACAGGCTATTAAAGGGTTGTCGCCGTGAGTCGCCGCATGATTTTGTTGTATTGCAGAAGCCTCCGAGTCGAAACGAGCGTCTTGTGCAGCGGCGAGGGCACATTGGAGAAGGATGGCGGTCATGGTGCAGTAAAGAAGGGGGGGTTTGGGAACCCCAATCCCGACGAGACGTGGTAATGATCCGATAGTTCGGATGATCCCTCTCGATGGGATGTGTACGTGTAACCACTGATGGTGTAATTGATTGACTGAGACAGAATGATGCGCTTGGTATGGGTGTGTTGAAAGTGAGAGTGCTTCCTCAAAGTGACCTTGAGGTGAGATGGGTCCTGCAGAGAACATGCTCCACACCGAGCTTGAAATGCCAAGCCTGCCGTGGGACCTGCCCCTGCGCATTCCAGAACTTGGCTCGTCTTGGCAGGCGCGTTGTGCAAAGGTCACAACGGCTCAAGCGCAGCGCATTCCGTTTCTTTCTTGTGTGCAATATTCATAACTCGAAGTCCTCCAGCAAAGCAGCAACACCACAACAAGTGCGCAAATATGGCAAGTCTTAACCCTCAAAATATCAAGTCCCTCAAGATGCAGCCGCTAACGAAACATTGCTTCACGCTAGGCCGACAAACTTCGTACCCAACAAGAGCTCGAGCGGCTGCAGGCCAAGTACATCGGCACCGGGCACCCAGACACGACGAGTTGGGAGTGGAAGACAAACATCAACCGCGACACCTACTCCAGCATCGTCGGCCACCCACCCCTCCTCTCGTATATTGCGCTGGCATCGAATGAGCCTGTTACCAAAGTGCGCGCCGAGATGATCAGAGTCAGGAGCCCGTTGCACTGAAAAAGCAGAGCATGTGCTGACGTGTCTAACAACAGAAAATGATACAGCCCGCCGGACCACCACCAGCGAGAGAAGAGGATACGATCATGGGTGGACACCAAAGCTGAATGAGGGATGGCAGCATCTCTCATATCGCATTTGCACATTTGCACATTTGCACGACATGACGACGGAGTAAACACCACAGGAACGGGCAAGTTGGGGGTGATCAATCAGGCCAGCCAAAGTAGCCCATCTCTTTTCCAACACGCTCATGGTGGCTGATGCAACACCTGGGAGGATGCTCGCCCCTGGCAGTTCCCAGTATCATCGCTGCAGGTGATAACAGTACGGCCTCCTGGCCAATCCCAGACGATCGCAAATACCCATAGGACGAATTCTACAATGATACCCCTTTAGACGCCAAAACACCTTGATTCCATGGTATGCGTGTCCCTTCCTTTTTACGCATGCCTCCTTCTCTGCCCATTACTCGGTCCGGCCTCTTGCATCTCCTCGTCCTCCTGGACCTCATCTTCATCACTCAATCCCTGCTCCTGCTCCTGCTCCTGCTCCTGCTCACGTATCTCCGGTTTCCTCTCCTTGACGCCCTTTAAGCTAATCTGAATCTTTGACTCCAACTCTGGGTCCGAGCCACCGTAGATGGTCCTGACAAAGCCCGCAATTGACTCCTTGGGCACCTCTGCCTTCCCTCTTGGTCCAACATGCCACGTAGTAGAGTCGTCGTCGCCGTTGCCCCTGTTATCCACCATCCTGACCAGATACCCATGTTTGATCATCCTCTGTAGCACAACGTCGGTCTTCTCCGTGGGGTTAGCAGGATCGTTTGGGTTCATGCTGGGCATATATTCGGCGGCGTTGAGCCGGGCCAGATGCCTCCTGAGGCGGGTATCACTGAGCTCGCCTCCCGAGATGGTGATGAGCGAGATGATCGTGGTGTACAGGGCCGTGTACGCTGCTTCACCTTCGGCGGACACGACCTTTGAGGGCCGGGTGAGAGCGGGGGTTCGAAGCTCCTCTGGCAGGATGTTGGTAAGAATGTAGGCATTCGATGTGGCTTCCTTTTGGGACTGGCTTTTGGCGGCTTTCCGCTTCTGCTCGGTGGTCATGAGATTCTTATCCCTAGCTGGAAGTTCCACCATTTCCATGCCAAAAACTGCTCGGAGCTGTTTCTGAGCTCCGGCAAATGCTGTTTTGAACTGCCGGCCATTTGTACCGAGAACTAAGGAGGGAGGGGGTTAGTATATATGGTATCATGGGAGGGGCAGGAAGAAAAGAAAGAAAAAAAAAAGGACACAAACCTTTCTCCCTAATGGCGTCTCTCCGAATGGGGGTCCGTGAGAAATCACATGCGATGGCATACCGGACCAATCCTTTTATCAACTGGCTGAGCTCCTCGTTTGGAGGGCCATTCATCATTTCATCGGCAGCACCATCTGAGGCGTATTGATCATCTTGTGGCTCATGCATGTCGACATCTTCATCCTCATCGACCGGCCGTTGGCGGCGGCTCTGCTGGAGTCTGGGCATTGTCTCAAGCATATACTCATCCCTGCATCGAAGGGCGGTGGAACTGGCATACATGAGACTGTCGGTTGGTTTGATGGCGGCTAACAAAGAGGGTGTTCGTATCGGCGATGATGTCAGACAGTGACTCTGGGGTTGATGAAATGAAAATGGTGGGGGGAAAAGGAAAACGCGTCCAACATAGTTTAATTGATTCTTGGCGCGTCAAACGCCAGCTGTTACTTTACGTGACCCCATGTGCCTTTGTTTTCTTTTTTTTATTGGTTTTTTTTTATGGTTTTTTGCCTGCCGGGAAGTTGGAAAGTGGGTTGGGGACGTTGTGAAGGACCCACCTAAAATATTCAATCTGCAAGGTGCTCGTTGTCGCAGAAGTTGCGACTGGGTATGGTGAGAGCGACATCTTAATTTTTTCGACATACGGCAAAAGAAACGGGCTCTTGGCGGTGATATTTCTCTCATTGGGTTTGAAGTTCAAGGAAAAAGGAAAACACCAAATCAAATGCTCAGGCGACAGGTGACTGGCAGCGCCAGCTTTGTTTGCTTGAGGTGCCGGCTTCAGTTGGCAGGCGCTGCAGGTTCGGGTTTTCTGTCGGCTTCGGGCACCGGCGCAAGAGTCGCAAACCGATCGTCGAGATACTTTGGAAGTCGACCTGTTTCTTCGCTCCCCGCGCTGTCCAGGCATACCGTTTTGCCGCTTTCGCGTCAACGATCGCATTCACGATGCTACGCTGCTGGTTCTTCGTCCGGGTCGAAACCGAGCTCTGAAGACGAACCCGAGATCACGACGGAAAATTTCTTCGAAGTCGAGGTGACAGAAGTCAAGAAGAGGAAAAGAATTCAGAGGATCCTCGAGCCAGCCCCATGGGAACTGGAAGCTGCCGAGGAGGAACAAAAGAGAAGCCCAGAGGCTAGCGGAGAGAAAATTCAGCAGGAAATCCAGCAGGAAATCCAGCAGGATATTGCGCGGGAAATCGAGGAGTATGGCCAACGGCTTTGGAGTGAGGGCCTGGTAGAAGACCAAAGTGATGGCGGTTTCGAAAGTCCAGAGAACCCAGCCGCATGGAGCGAGCACCCACCCGCGTGGAGCGACAGATCCAGAAGATCGGGCGAACATGCCGCAAACAAGAGCATGTACTGGCCCTTTCCTCAATTCAAAGACTCGAAAGACTCGAAAAGCTGGAAGTCCAAGGGGCAACTTGTCGAAGCTGAAAGGGAGAACCTGGGGTTGGATATGCTGGGCAAGCCAGCGACGGCAATCGTGCTTCGAAAAAAGCCCCTTAGGCGACTGGAAAAACTCACCACGGGAGGCAAAGATCTAGAGCTGGGGCAGACTTCGGCTATGTTGCAGAATCTGCTTGAAGGGGGCGCTGGTAGTCTCACCTCGGAGGAAATACTGCTCAACATTCACGAGCTGCGACCGGCAGACGAGCGGGTGCTGAACGAGGAGGAATTTGTCACGCTCAAGGATACTCTCATGCAAGGTTTCACGGTTCCCCAACTCAACGCATATGTTGAGACGTGGAACTCGGCCCGCCAATTCAAAGATCCGGGAGATGCCAACACGACAGTCCCTCCCTGGATTTTGGAGATCCGCCCATGGGTTGCGGCCGCTGAAAACACCCCGCCAGATCTGGATGGAAAGCTTTGGGGTTACGTTTCCCAAGGGGCTCCTCCCAAGGAGAAGCTGGTGGTGCGTTTGATGCGCATGTGCTGGGATCTGTCGTGCAGCCGTGTTCTCGAGGGACAAGGCTACTTGGATGTGAAGCTGCGAAAGGCCGAGTTTGACATGCTGACCCTTGGTGGTAAGAGGTGGTTAAGAGATATCTCGCGCACCCTGTTGAAAAACGGAAAGCAGATCGAGATGTTCCCCAGCTCGCAATACCTTTCGATCACCGCACCCAAACACACTGCTGACTTGATTCTCGACCGTCTCAACCAGCTGCTGTCCCACATGAAAACAGTTCAGTTCAACGCCAGCTTCATCACCCCAGGGCCTCTGGCGATCGAGCCGGCGGTTTTGAATCAGGTCGAAACCATGACAAACAGCATTATTCGCCGTAGCCCGTCCGGCGACAAGATCCTCGTCACCTGGATTCAGCTGCCTGGACGAGACGCAGTCACCGAAAACCACGGCGAGCAGGTGCTCCGTCTGTTGAGCTACGCCTACCGTGAGGACCCTCGTGCTTCTCGGTCCCTGGTTGAAACCCCCGAGGCTTCCTCCAAGGCTCGCTTTGTTCCCGAGGTGGACTGCGGTCCCAAGCTCCCCTGGCACGAGCGCAGCAAGTCTTGGGCCAGATGGACAGCCGCCACGAACAAGGTCCCACCAAAATCAACACGAGCAACCGACGATGAGGATGTTTCCCCCCCCGACCAAACGACAACAACCTCATCCACCAAAAACCCAATCCCCACCTCCATCGTCACCCACCCCATCGAATTCAAAGACCGCACCGAAGCCCTCCCCGTCAACAAAGCCGACTACTCCCCCGGCTGGTCCCTCCACCCCAAAACCGACACCACCGCCGTTTTTGGCCATGTCCTCTTCTCCTCCGTTTCCCCCTCAACCACCGCCCCTCCGGCCCCCGATCTCCCTCGAACATTCGCCCCTGTCCTGCCCTGTGTCCGTTTCCTGTCTCTCGAATCCAACCTCAAAAACCCCGGGCTCTGGCACATGATCACAGTCCTCCGGTTCATCCCCGCCCCTGACACCGACCCATCCCTCATCTCTTCGGCCCCCAATTTGGAAGTCCGCATCGAGTCGGACCACCGCGAGATCAAAGAACTCAAGGACCTCCGCGCGGTGATCAACGACCACGACGCCGACCTCCCCCTCCCCGAATCACCCTCTGACGTGAGGCTTCATCAGACAAAGTACTATGATCTCCCGGGGACAGGGATCAAGGAGCACGCCGAGCCGATGTTTGAGTTCCTCAGGGACAGCACGCTTAAGCCGTGGGAGGAGAAGCTGGCGACACCGGCGAGTTTGGATGGGTTGAGGTTGCCGAGGAGATTGTTTGCTGGGAAGGAAGGGGAGGAAGGGGAGGAAGGGGAGGTGGAGATGGATTACATGTTTGCGGGACTGGAGATCCATCGGATGATCATGAGTGAGTGGGGGGGTTTTAGGATGAGATACACGCATGTTAGCGGGGGGTTTAGGAGGGGGGTGAGGAGTGAGGTTGCGTTGGATGCGGTGCCTGTTGAGGCTGCTAAGGAGGGGGTTGTGGAAGAGGGGGTAGCCGAGCAGGAGGATGAAAGGTTCCTGGCAGCGGAGGAGGTCATGGGGGAGATTGGGGAGGGGGCTGATTTGGTGGAAGCCATCGATGAGGCTCTGGTTATGGCTGAGCCGGCTGAGAAGCCGGAGGTCAAGGAGAAGAGCGTGGAAGAGTTGACAAGGGAGTATCTCGAGGCGGTGGGGAAGTTTGCGAGGGGAGAGGTGCTGGTTGGGGAGGATGGGGAGGTGAAGAAGGAGGGGGTGAAGTGGTTTGGGGACTGGGTGGGGGCCGGGGAAAAATAAGGAGTGGGGTGATGGAAGGAAATCTGTTGTGTGTATAAAAGCAACTGCATCTCTCTACTGAGGGTCAATGTACAAAGAAAGTGACGAGGAACGGTGGTGTGTATGATAGATCATATGGTGGGCTGCATATAGAGAGAGACATAGATAAACTGCATATGGGAACGTCGCTTTTGGACATTATCTTTTCACGCGAAGAATCGGTTTGCATGTTCCCGTATTGGAAACCCAATCACCTAGTATACAAAAACGTACAATAACTCATCGTTCTACACACCCCTCAAGCACTCTCCCCACCACCAGCCCTCTTAGCCTCATTCCTCTCCTTCCTCGCCACCTTCTCCCTCTTCCTCGCCTGGTTCATACTCAGACTCGGCTCCCTCGCCAGCTCCATCGCCTCCTCCAGTTTCTTGGGAGTCACCTCGTCAAGCAACAACCTCCCCAGATTCCCCTTCCTCCACTCCTGAATAACCCAGTCGGCCGCATGTTCCATACTCTCATCTCCTCCCTTCCTCAACTTCCCCGTCCGTCTTGCCGCCGCCCTCAAAAACTGATGCACATCATTCGTCGGCCTCCCCATCCCAAACCTTTGCAGGTATGTCGTCTCCCTGACCAGGTTTAACCGATACAAGAGGTAGTCAGCCACAGTAACAGCAGGAATGATCCCGTCCTTTACACACCCCACCAGCGCCAGCTTCAACATGGCCTCCGGCTCAGAAACGTACGGCACAAACACACCCGGCGTGTCGACGATGAAAACCCCCTCCCCCAGCCCCATGCTCTCCGGATCGCCCGAGTCCTCCCCGGGAAGAATCCTAACCGGCGTTCCCAACTTTCTCGTCACGCCAGGTTGCGCCCCCGTCTTGGCCGCCTTGCCCAAATGTAGACTGTGACTCCTGAGTCTGTTCAGCAGGGTGGACTTGCCCGCGTTCGGCATCCCCACCACCATCACCCTCAGCCCAGTGAGGGAGTCCATCTCCCGTGCGACATCCCTTATCCCGTCCAGCAACGGCTGCAAAGACGCTCCATGAGGCCCCATACCCAAGAAAATGATGTCCTTTACATTATTCACCCTCGGCGGCCTGTGAAAGGTCCTCAAAACCCGAACGACATTCCCCGGTGGTTGCGTGCCCGGCACCGGTCGCCCGTGGGGAGTCATTTGCGCTGGGGGGGCGAGGTCCCGTTTGGTATAGACGATAATCCGTGATCTCGGGACACCGGCGGAGGTGGAGGATAGCGATTCTTCCAATACCGGGTTCCAAGAGGAGATTGGGACCCGGAAGTCTCGAAGCTCGAGGATGAGACCCACGTTGGAGAGGGACTGGCGCATTTTGTTGAGGGCGGCGCTGTGATGGCCCAGAAAGTAGGATCGAGGGAGCGAGGTGGAGATTTCGAATTTATCCCTAGGAACAAAGCCCGTAAAATCGATGGGGATGGGTTCTTTCTCTGGTCGTGCTTGTTGTTGTTGTTGTTGTTGTTGTTGTTGTTGTTGTTGTTGTTGTTGTTGTTGTTGTTGTTGTTGTTGTGAAGCGGGTCCATAACCACGATGTGGTTTTTGATGAGGGTAACGGGTTGAGACTGGTGGGGGTTGTTCTGGTTTTGGCTTTGGAGCTTTTGATCTGAATGCCGCGAGCTCTTCGCTGGCATCGGAGGGGATGGCCCGCTGGTTGATCATGGTTGATATTGGGGTTATGGGGTTGGGTGTGGACTGAGATAGCTCAGAGGTCGCCTTGGAGGCTGCCCTCACGGCGGCCCGGGGACTTATCCGGGGCATGGTGGGAGGGCTGTGAGCCGATAATGAAGGAAAATAAAGACCTGTTGTTGTGTCAGTTGACTGGTCTCTCAAGATCGACAGCTGGAGTCCTCAAAACAACACTTACTATGTGCAGAATGGCGGCGAGTTGGTCTCGTTGGGATTTACATGCAGTTGATGAGAGAGGTCCATGAGATGCCAAGCCCTTCGATTTTTGATGTCGATGGAGCACGTAACGGGGTCAATGCACGGATACAATCATATTTACAGACTACTCATCAACACATGTTCGATGATGGATATCAATTCTTCCTCGAAACTTCTTTTGTACACTATGAACCACCACCCTAGATACAGAATCCTTTCCCAAAACCAAAACAAACCCACCCAGCCGACCTCCCTCAAAGAATCCAAGATGTCCGCAGCAAGGGGTATTGCTAAAGTGTCCCACCGACGTAGTTGAGCAGAGAAAACAAATGAGAACAGCAAAGCTCTGCTTTTCGAGAATGTAAAGATGACCAAAAAGTTTCCCCGCGCCATCAGTGACTGGTTTCTGCGCTCGTGGTGCCTACGCCCGGTACCAGTGCCAAAATATGCCAATGAAAGATTACCCACCCCCCTGACCCAAACAAAACAAACCCTCCGGCCAACGCCGCCAATGCAAAATACAAAAGAGATAATGATATGCCCCCCCTGAGTAAAGCCTTTTCTTCCAGCCTCCCATAAAACTATACAGCATATTCTTGCTGCCATTTGACCAACCGCCTCGTCAGGCTGTCCATCATTTCAACACATCCAAGCTCTTTGAACTCCCGTTCTTGACTCTCCAGTGCCGAAGTCGGCCCTGTTGTCGATGTGTTCTGGGTCGAATCATCGGTGGTGATACCGTTTGTGCCATTCGTTACCGCAGGTGCGCTAGTGGGATTGACAATAGCCGCCTTTGCCACGTCATTCCTCGCTGCGTCTTCTGCCGTCTCTCCAGCAAGCTCCACCTGTGTTCTGGAGATAAATTCCAGCAAAGCCGCTGCCCTCCTCTTCATGTCATTCATCGTGACTTTGCTGCTCATCCCACCTCGCGATCGAGAGTGTGCCGCCTTTCCGACGCCGTCTCCGTGGTGGTGCCCCTTTCCTGTCGGAGGATGCTCGTCTTTCTGGATATCTCGGGAAACCGACCGTGCCGGCGAGGCTTCGTCATCGCGCGTGTACTGGTTGCGCCCTTTTCGTTTGTGCGACTTTTTCTTGTCCGTCTTGGCCTGTGATATGGCAGGCGTGGGCGGCGAGTCAGGGGTCGGTTGCGATGCTGGAGGAGGCTGCTGCTGTTCTGGGGCGGAGGGCTGCTGAACAGTCTCTGCGACCGTCTCGCTTGTGCTCGTGTCTCCGGTGACTGGTGCTACCGCCTTGCTGACTACGGCCCGAGCTGCCAACGGCAGCTCTTCTGAAGGATCTGAATCTGCATCCGTGTGAGCCTCGGACACCTTCACAAAACTCGTGGACGCCGTACCATCAGCTCGCCGACGTTCGGCCCTCCCCTTTCTCTTGTTCGCGGCCTCTTGCCGTTGTCTTTCTTTTTCCTCCTTTTCGGAAAGCTTCTCGTTCCGGTTATTGCGTGCGCCGCCGCGCGGCTTTGACTTGTTCCCGTTTCGACTAGGACCTTTGGGATCGTCCGAGTCGTCGGCCGTCTTGTCGACGGATGGAGACACTGATCGAGAGCTGGTGCGTTGCCTTTTGGCACCCTCCTGCTTCCTTTGATCAAAGTTAGCAACGCTACTGACCGCAGCCAACGGCACGTACTCCTCGCTGTCGCTTCGCCCCCTCTTAGGCCGCCTAGGAACGCCCTCGGGCTCGAGATGAGCTTCCTCTTTGCTGGCCTCAATGGCCCTTCTCAGAGCTTCCGCTTCGTCATAAGCAGCCTCGCGGCTGTTCATAGTCGACCGCCGTTTCGAAGCTTGGTTCGCCGAGGTGGCTCGTCCGCTTCGCGTTTCCTTCTCTTTGGTGGGCGATCGTGTGCCTTCTTTGTTCAGAGACGCAGATCTCGACGAGGTCCTCGATTGTCGGCGCAAGGGAAGATAGAAAGAGTAGGTATTCCTGCGACGAGCCACGATGTCAGCAACTTGATTGATTGATGGTCTGTGACCTCCCAACGCCCGGGGATGGTGCAAGCTGGTGAAACATGATCTCGGGTCCGCACTCAGCTGTTGAGCACAGCTGAGCCCAGCGTCCCAGCGCGATCACAGAACGGTACGGAAAAGATTCATACTTACCCGTTGGAAGCTGTCCATAATTTGTGAAGATCACGGCGACAGAGCTCGCAAAAATACTCATCGGGACCGGGATTGGTCATGATTCCAACGCAGCCGCCGTGCTGCCAAACTTTGCAAACATCACACTGCACGAAAAACCCGGCAACATCATCCGTGACAGAAGCTAAGAATATTGGGTCAACGTCCACAGCCCCCTTGGCCCCATGTCTAGGTTCATCTTCCAGGGGTGGTGGCCCTGGGTACTCCTCGTTGCCGCACACGCAGCGAACGGCCTCGTCCTCTTCTTGAACATCATCGTCGGCGCTGGTCATGTCGGCCGCTTCGGCCTTGACGCCAGCTCTGTCCCGATCGTCCACCTGTCCACGGGTTCGACGGCGTGTGGCGAATGTATCGTCGGCAGTGATTGTATCTTCCGGTGGTTCGGAGGACAGCGACCCAGCGGATGCCGATTTTTGTGGAGAGCCAGCTTTGTTGAAGTGCCTCGAGCTACGTTCCGGCCGCCCCGAGGCACTGGAGCTCGATGAGGATACTTGTGACTGTGACTGGGTAGCGCGCGCCCTCGAAGACCGTCTGGGATCGAGTCCTGCCATTGCTTGCCACGTGAAGCCGCTCCGAGAGGGGCAGTAAAAATGCGAGAGTGTAATCGAGGTGCAGGCCTGTACGCAGGTGTAAGGGGCGCGCGAAGGGGTGCGCGAGTGTGTGGGCAAGCGGCGCTTAATCGGGGAAGCCCTAGCGACACGAGATCTGACGACCGAGGCTGACCGACAGGATTTCTGAAAGTTCAAGTCTCGTGTCGAATAGTTATGTAGACGTCGAGATCGGGTGATTACGAGAATGTTCGAGTTTGTCGACGTTTCTGTGGACGATTCGGCCAAGATGGGTGGAAAGGTCGAGGCAATGTTCGCACCACCGTTGGTGCAAAAATGGGCGAAGCGCGACACAGTCTGCCGTGATGTGATTCCGCCAGTAGGGCTCAAAATACTGAAGCCGAAGGATAGTAGTGTAGAGATGTACCCAGATATCTGTCGGGCTCAACAGAATACTCGGTTCTCGAGGCAGGGTGCTCTCCAGCAAAGGGTGTCGGGTCTGCAGGAGAGAAGATGGTGGTGCCGGGCCGAGAGACGACAGATCCGAGAGCGAGCTCTGAGAGAGGGTGACAGCACAATGTAGTGCCGCCAAGAGTCCTGCTGGTGCTCAATTGTCAAGAGCTGGCCAGAAGCTGAAGAGATGAGGGTGTTCCGACTAGGGGAGGAAAAATGCGACGCGGTGGTTGAGAGGACAACTAGGGGCGTCGAGATGGCTGGCGCAGCTGCGAGTGTGGTGCTAGGTTAATCTGCGAAGGTATGGGCGGAATCCACAGTGTCTCTTTGGAAAAGAAGTGATTCTCATGACTTCAGCCACTGCAGAGACAGCATGGATGTCCAGCGACAGGTGAGCGCAAGAAAGTCGGTGGTGAGAGCGGTAGGAGGAGGAGGAGGAGGAGGAGGAGGAGGAGGAGGAGGAGAGGGCCAGATGGGAGAGACTGGACTGGAGCGAGTGGAAGCGACTGGCAGAAGCGCTCTGGGGACCCAGCAGCGCACCACCACATTTTCCCCGAAGCGTTCTCCAGCAATTTTGGCACCGCACTTGGGCCATGTGGGGCCAGCCTGGGAGCTCTGCCCCAATTCTTTCTACAGCGTACACTTCTTTCAAGAGTACCATGCTTTGCAAGGGCACCAAAGATGCCAATTGCTGTTCGTGTTTTTCCAGCCGTCATGGTGAGCTGGACAATTGAAGGCAGCTAAGCTCCCATTGACTGAGAAGCAGTTCCCCCACAAAAATTGATCCCCTTAAGCCTCTACGCGAGTTCTTCACAACCCTCTCTGGTGTACCTTTGCAGCAGGTACGAAATCTGGTCAAGTGGATTCCATCCGAATTCGGAAGTTTTGTGGGCCTTTGGCGCTCTTGCATCAACATACACGCGGGATGGAACAAACGCGCCAACATGACATCAGTGACTAAGACTCACCAAAGCCAAGAGACATGTGGTGGTGCGAAAGTCAATAGATACCTAGAGATCCAGCCAGGTCCAAACAAACCTGAATCAAACTCTTTGGTCTTGGACATGGCTGCATTTTTCTCATACATAATAGAAGTGTAGTCTTCCTTGTCCTGCTAAGAAAGGACTATACAGACCATCACATCTGCCCCATGACAGCATTTTCCGCCAAGACCTTTTGTGAATCAGCAGGCCTCGAAGCCATCATTATAACCGCTTTAATAGCAGATCAGCTATCTATGGAGATCTGCTAATTATCCTCGGCGTGTTTCTGACTATCTTTCAACCGTGTTCAAGTATGTATGATATATATACCAGGCTTGTCGATCCGTAACAGAACAGCGACACGTGCAATGTCCATGTCTGGTGAGAGTACAACATTGGCCAAGGTCTCCCCCATAACTACTAGCCAGTCCCTCTGCATATGTATCCAACCATGGCTTCTCTGTATCAAATCCCTTTTAGCTCTCCCGGTAGAATTCACGGCCACTGTGGAATTAGCATTCCCAAGCAGGGGTGTCGAAGCCCTGGAGGCACACAGTGTGTGGATGGACGTGTGTCAGAGCCCCGCGCTAGCAGCTCACGGGATATTGTCGGATACGCTAAAACGGACGATAAGATGTTGTTGATAAGGAGGAGGGGTGGGCAGTCCGGCCGGATTATGTAATTTGTCCTCGAGTAGGTCGTGGACTGCCAGCACTGAACACTGTTCGCTCGCTCATTCTCTGTTCGCCTGCTGAGCACTCATCAAAACATCTTCGTTTCCATCGACTTCCACTTTGATAGCTTCATTGCTGCTTAGCATCCTTTGGTTTCCCGAGTTATTGTGAGCCTCTGGTTTTCCAATTTGCTATCGACTTGCAGGTGGGTTGCCCCAGGCAGTTGATCAGCCCAGACTCGGCACCCTTCTCCCTAGCTCCCTCGCTTTCAAATGGCCCTTGGTGGTGGTGTTGCCCCTCATGGTTGCTCTCAGCCGAGGATGACAGCGACAGAGGACAGGACACCTGGACAACTCTTGCAGTTGATGCCATTGAGGAACTACTGCAAGCGGGTGAGTTGATTGTAAGAAAGTGGAGAGCGCTGACGCATCATTTGGGCAGACAGCCGACCCCGGTGTCGACGACCTCAAAGGAGCCAACCGAGACTCCCCTCGCCGAGCTTGCCTTGTGGTGCCTCTTGCTAGCTGCCTGCTGCTGCCAGCCATCACTGAACGAAGCAAGCGAGAAAGGATAAACCATCAAGTTTGTTCAATTCCAGACGAAGCAAACCGATAGACTCAAGGAGGGGTATATCTGCGGCCGGTTGTGGTAGTCAAGCTTTGTTGTTCAGCTATCGACTGGCACTGGCTCTGAGGGTTTGGGGTACTATGTAAATCTTGTCGGGTAGGTTGATGCGCTCCTTCCCATGTTGGACCCCTATCCCACGGCAGCACCACCCATGGCACTTTGGGAATCGCAACACTTGCGGATGCGAAAGGAGTGCCCGTTGCCTTCTGCAAAGTCGCTGCTTGCCCTTCTTCCCTTCCACCACCTCGTCAGCAACCCTTTCCTCCCCCAAACATGAACAAAGCGCCACCCGTCATGTGGCAATTTCCTGATCTGCCGGCTTCTCAAGGCTTCTGGATCACCCTCCTCACAGTTCTGCTCGGTTTCCTCGCCGGCTGGTGGATTCTCAAGCTAACCTTGTCGACTTACCGTTCGACCATAGGACGTGAACATTCTTCCAAAATGTCCGCCGACACGGTGTCTACGCTGTTTCCCGGTCGACCGATACGGCCCTTGCCGAAGAGACCGTTGCGGGAACGCCTCTCGGCCGAAGTCGCCAGCTCGATCCAGTATCCTCGAGTCCCGCAGACCGTTCACCCGCTCTTCTCATACCCCTGCCCACCGGCAGATGCTCAAGCGTCTCAGTTGTCCGGGCTCACCGGCGAGCCTGGCCAACAGTCACGAGCTGGAACCGGAGCAGATGATGCTTCGATCAGGCGGGCAAACCGAGTGCCTCTCGACTCCACAAGCCGTCTCTCACGCCCCGTGGTCAAGACCGAGTTCAGCAGGCACGGAATACCATACCCTCCGAATTCAGCGTCATCTTCAGCCGATGGATACGACACCTTTGAGCACACCAACAACAAGAAAAAGCGCAAGATTCCATCAGCTGCCGAGATGCTTTCGAATGGAGCACATCACAGCAGCGAGTCGCTTCCAAGCTCTGGTTCACTTGCTGTGCAGCCTTTGGACGCCCATGACGAAGAACCGCCTGGGTGTACAACCTATTATGGACCTGGATTCCGAGGAACGTACGGCGTGTGCAATATGTACAACGTGGCGGGGCCAGGTCGTGGCCGGTATGGACGTCCGAGAAGCGGGCGGAGTCCGCTCCGGCCACTGCCGGATACGAGTAACAGTTGGGTCGGGAGAGTCAAGGCACGTCCGGTGCAATGGGGTGGCAAGCCACCAAGTAAGTCTTTACAACTCTTTGCTATTCTTTGACAGGACATAAACGTTGACCTTCATCTCAGCCGAAAATACTGGCATCATTTCCAGTGCCATTGCCAACGCTGAGAAACTGCCCCCTCATCAAGGCCGAGAAAACATCAGTCTTCTGAACCAGCAACTGAATACGAAACGGACTCCAGCAACCAGCCAGTTCACATTCACTTGTGGTTCAGCAGTAACGGCTTGGCCCGGCCGAGTGGTGCCACAACAGTCTATGAACATTCGTCCACCTCTGGTGAACGGCGTCCGTGGCACCCAGGTGTCTCAAACCGCCTACGCTCCATCAACCCTGCCCCAGCCTGCGCATGTTTTACCAAAAGACACGGCTGCCAAGTCAGCAGGCAACACCCATGCACGACCGGTTGCCAATCCCAAGCCCGCTCGCCGCAACGCTGCCACTGAGTACCTGGCCGCTGCCAGAGCACGCCGTCAGGCAAAGCAAGAAGAGAACAGACGGCATCCCCCCAAAACCGAGGATATTTGGATCTGCCACTTCTGCGAGTATGAGGACATCTTTGGACATCCGCCCGAGGCTCTCATCCGTCAGTATGAGATCAAGGACCGCAAGCAGCGGCAGCTGGAGCAGCGACGTCGAGCTCAATGGGAGAGGATGAAGAAGGGCAAGCACAAGGGAAAGAAGAACAGCAAGCTTCACAACAAGAACATCAATGCTGTACAAGAGCCTGCGGCCGTTGACAGCCAAGGGGCATCCGACAGTCAGGGCACGCAGAGCGAGGAGAACTATAACGACGACGAAGAGTGCGAGGATAAGGAGTGCGAGGGCGAAGATGCTGGGTATCCCGACTGTCCCGCCGAGGTGCCTGGCCGCCGTCAGCAGTTCCCGATCCGCCCTGGCGGCAACCATGACATACCGGGCACATAACCCCGGCCCCCTCCCCCAACTTTTACCGGCAACCCTCTCATTTCTCACGGCAGCATGGAGAAACGTTTTCAAATTGCGCATACGGTCTGCGCGCATAATATTGTTAGTTGGTCATTCTGAGCCATGAGGTATAGGGTTGGCGGGCGGATGGACCGGAGGGGGCATCCTTTTCCACCACAATAGCGTCATGTTAGACTGATGTACTGCACCGCACAGCACCACTGCTTTTCCCCCCACCACGCTCCCCTCTTACTGTACAGCATGTACGAAGCAACACACCAAACAGGCCTTCTATTGCTCCAACCCCCTTGTTTAAGAAGTGAATCACCTGTTTTAGTCATGACTCTCATGTTGGTTGTATTAGTATTGTTTTACTGGGGGGAGAAATAGATAGATTGGCGGTAATACAGACTTCTTGATGCGTCATGATGTAATAAGTCGATGGAGAGCTGAGAACTTGGATGCGATTGAAGATTGGACGAGATGTTACGAGACAGCCTTTCCATGTGACGGTCTGAGACCAGGGACCTCTCTGGTGGTCAGAGGCCATTGGCTTCTAGAAGCATGTGTGGAAAACGTGGAGATAGTCGCATCAAATCGGCACTTGGAATCTGATGCGCCAGTAGCGCCAAATATCCGTCCGAATGCCTTGAGAAGGTACCTACCCAAGTGCAACCTCAGTGAGATGGATGGGCCGTTTTGCACATGGGCATGAGTGGAAGTAAAACGGAGGCGGAGAAGCCGCTGAGTTCGTGCGCCAAGCTGCGGTGGTACGTTAGGAGGCGCTGATCTGTGAGCGACCACGTCCAGGTACACCTGTTGAGGAAGAGGTATATGGGTGCTATCTTTTGTTTCCGAGTGAGTCCGACACTGACTCTATCATTCGATTGAAGAGGACCATAACCTGGGACTCTCAGAGGGTAGAGTCATGTATAGGTAGAGGAGACACAGCAAATGCGAACCCACACCTAGTTAGCTGACGGGACTGGGCCTGACAAGAAGGAATGGGGTTGACCGCTCACCAGTAGGTCACCAACCAAGACGTGGTGTCTCAACCACAGTTCAACTGATGTCGTGTTTCCACTCTTTAGAGCAACTGCAGCCCTGGCTGATGTCGCACAACCAACAGGAGGCAGATGCCCCAGTAGGGTTGAGGGTGGATGTCCACTCGAGGCTGGACCAATTGTTCGCGAATCGGGATGGCGTGGAGAGCTCTGATTTACAAGAGAGTTAGCGCAAACCACCCACCCCCCCGGCTTTGCTGCCGACCAAGATGACGGGGCTTACATGGACCATACGACACCTAAAACAGCTTGGGGGGAGCTGCGCCTTCCCGTCATCAAAATCCCGTCCCGTCTCGGGATCTCTTCCTTAGTTCTCACGCAATCCCACCTTGTCGCAAACACCAACACGCGCGAGTTTGTCTCTCTCTCTCCCCCTCTCTGCCGCCTCCATCGAACCCAGCGATAAGCCTATGACCGTCTCATCGAGGTAGCCTCACAAGCCCGGGCAGGCCTAATATCTGCAAGGATGTTTGGCTCCCGAAGGCATCCTCGGCCGCCCAATCCGGTATGTCGTCATTGTACACTGTCCCATACCGCGCTGCTTTGACGCACCTGTCCCCGGATACAATGCCGCCACAGCGACAGAGTCGACTGGCATGGAGTCTCCTACATGGCTCGAGCTTCGCGAAGCATCATGAAGCCATTGAGATTGCTTTATTGTTCAGAAAATACCTGTTGTGGGCACCTAGTGGTTCCTGCCAAGAAATTTGATCGAAGCTGGCGCGGTGATATCGCGACGACCAAGAATCCCAAGCTGATATGCCCTTCGTCGTGCAGCCCTTGACAGCGGCGACTGTTGATCCAAATGCTGCCACGGCTGCTGCTGCCGTCTTCAAACGCCATGAGTCCAACTCTACATTATCAGCTGCCGCTGCCGCCGCTGCTCTTCGCGCGCGACCCATGACGCCAACACGAGTGGCCGACGTGCAAACAAAACGAACCCTACGCCGCAGCGCATCGGTCGCCTCATCGTCGCGAACGGAATCACCAGTAACAAAAGGCAGACCGAACCTGCAACGGCGCGGAAGCAGCGGGTCCATGACCGAGCGAACGTTTCGAAGTCCAAGTCCACATCGACCCGGTGGTAGCGGAGGGCATCGACAGACGCAATCGCTCAGTCACGACGCCCCTCCCGTCCCAGCCCTCCCGAAAGATATCGGCGCGTCACCACAAACCCAGCATCGCAAATCCAAAAGCCTAGGAATGGGGACCACCCCTGTACGACTTGCGTCTCAGAGACTTGGTTCAGAAGATGCGCCGTCTTGGTTTGGGGCGGCCAGGGTCGGCGACCCTTCCAATATCCGTAGGACGGATCCTGCTATGGCCAGCCCTCCATCAAGCCCACCACAGATCCCACGACAAGAGCAAGAGATGGTGTCTGAGATTGCAAGGCCTGATAGTCAGGCATCGTCGATAAATTTCTCCTACCCAACGCGAACGAGAGTTGGCTCTCCCCCAGTGTCCCCCACAGAAGCGCCTGCTTCTGTCGGTAGTTCGGCTCGTTTCAGCCTTCCGGCATCTCCTGTGGAGGCCGGGTCGGCTGCGCAGATGCCGCGAACCAGAGAGCAACCGGCCCGTCAAGCACTGGTGGCGAGTCCAAGAACTCGGTTTACCTCGAATCCCGCCCCCGACGAAATTTTGGTATATGACCCCAACTCGAGACGCATGGTCCCACGATCAGAGCTGCATCCGGCACATCATGAAGCCCCCCAGCAACGCACCGACTCGAAAAGGAAAAAGAGGACATCGCAGAAAGCTGGATCACATCTCGCCGCAGGGACAGTGAGCCGTCCGAAAGGTACAGCGGTCGACAATTCTCCAGCGACCAAGAACCAATCACAGACCACGCCGGCCCCCGTCCAGGAGCGCACCCATGTGCCCCAGCCGTCAGTATACGTGCAAGATCTCGAGGAGCCATCGGTCAAAGCCATCATCAGCTCACCAAGATTGGATGCGAAGAGGCTTGAGCAACATGGCCCTCCACCAATGACCCCATCCAGCCCTCAGGTCAGCAAGGAGGCGACTTGGCAAGGGGTCAGGAGACAGCCTTCGGTCGTTAGGGAGGAAGCGGAGCCCGGAGAGCCAAAGCCAAACCACATCCCAACAAGCTCTTTGACACAGGCCCTAGATTCTGTTCCAACACGGCCAAAAGCGGTTTCCACACCGGAACCGAGGGGATCACCTTTCACACAAGTGTTGGATGCAGTCCCAACAAGGCAAAACACGTACCCAAATACTGAGCTCGAGGTCCCCTCTGTCGAAATATCGAAGCCAACCAGTCCAAGCCCCGTACGAGGTGGTCGTTCGCCAGTTGACACGAGACGGGCTCAAGTCGCACATGAACGCAGTCACTCTAATAGCCCTGTTCGACAAGCACACTTTGGGCCGGTCCAGGAAAACTTGACAGTTAAGCACTCGCCTCCTCCTCGGTCGATCTCGCCGCGCAAATCGGCCCTTAAGCACTCGAGCCCCTCGAGAGGCGCGTCGCCTTCGTCGTCCGAGGCATCTGTAAGTGGCAATCATGAGCCACCTGTTGGGCGCAAGAAGTCCGTGCGTGTCAGTTTTGACGATGCTAAAGATGTTGTGAGCACGTCGCCGGACAACCGCGCCACGTCACCGCTCTCCGCCAGCCCTCCAGAGGCCGGCCGTCAGCGATACTTCGGCCTTGTCAAGAAAGACATTCCATCTTTGGATGATGATGAGATCATGAAGCCCCGGCCTGCGTTGCCGAGCTTTGGAAGCATTCGAGAAAGGAAGCCCCGAGATGCACAACCGGAGGAGGATGCGGAACGACCGCTTGTTCGGCCGAACGCGGAGACAACACATGCTTCTACGGGACCTTCAGCGACAGGACTTCTTCCCAGTCCATCACTGGGCTCCAGCAATGACCACGCGCTGGGTGGAATCTTTTCCCAAGAATGCGACGAGGACCGTACACATGCTGCAAATACCTCGAGGCTCAGGGAACCTCTGCCTCCTGTTGTTACTAGCGTCGAGGGTAGTGGGTACATCAGCGACACGGACAGCTACAGCTCTCTGGCTACCACTCAGTCGGAACACGAGCCGGCCGAGGTCTCCGGCCGTGACTTTGCCCCTCGGCAGCCACTTCAGACTCAATTTGAAATGTCGAACGGCTCAGCCAGCCCACAAAGCATCCCTACTGCTGTTCGGCAGGCCTCGGTCAACTCAGCACCGAAGCATGAGGTTCCAGATATAGCTGTCATTCAGCCGACACCACCTGCGATGGCTGGGGATAAGTCACTCAAGGAAGAGTTCTTCGACGTGCCGGGAGGCTTCCCAGAGGATGAGTCCGATCAGTCCGTTCCTCAGCGGCCTGCGCCCGCCGTGGTCGAGGTCCCGGAAAGTCGGCCGGCAGTTCAGCCTTCGACGCAAACCATCTCTTCAGCTGTTCACGATACTACTGATTCCGAAAGCAGCATCTATAGCGATGCGTGTGAGGACCTTTCCGATATCGAGGGCAGCGGCTTCTTGTCGCTCGATGCCGTGGTGGAAAGCCCACTCCGACCGGATCCCAGCTCTCGCCGGCCTCCGAAAGAGCTACATGCTACCGAAAAGCCCGTCGAGGCAACGCCCAAACTCCAGACCGAGATAACGACAGCCACGACTGCCGTTGAGACCCCACACGCAAGTCCGCCTGCGAGTCCACCCACAGAGAGCCCGCAGGATGAGTGGGAAAAGGTGAAAGCATACTGGCGAAGTCTCAGTGCGGAGAAGCGAGCACAGCTGGAAAAGGAGGCACGAGAAGAGGCCGGGGTCGAGGCCGATCTGGATCAGGTGCAATCTGAACCGAAGCCAAAAAAGAAGAAATCGATTGAGAGAAGGAGTTCGGAGCGCAAGGCGTTGGCCTTGCACATGGCACAGCAGATGGCAGTCCAGCACCAAAGAGAGCAGGAGAAAGCTGTGGCGAATCCCGAGCGCAGTTATATGATCAAGCCTGGGACGAAGTGGACCGAAGAGGAAGTTGCCATCCCGACAACCATGAGGAAGACTCTGCGCAGCGAACCTCAGCAACAGTCTGCTCCTACCCAAGGTCCCCGTCTGCGCAAATCACTGCGATCAAGCAGTGCCGACACCAGGAGGTCTGACACCAAACCCGCGGACATGAGTCCAGCTAGACACCCAGCACCGAGTGCTGCTGCTGCGGCAAGCTCTGCATCTACTGAGAGCCACCGACGGGCAGCGGCAAGCCCCCCTGTCACGGCTGTCCCGACAACATTGAAACGCCGCGACTCTAGTGGTAGTGAAAGCAGCTTCAAGAGGTCGAGGCCGAGAAGCGGGTCGGCCACCGGTTTCCGCATGACCATGAGAGCGACTTCGCCACCTACTGACCTGCCGTCGAAGAGGTTTTCGATGACATCTGTGTCCTCCAAACAAAGTGTGGAAGTTCCAGCTCTGAGCACTCAGATGCGTAGAACATTACGCGACTCGTCTACTGAGGGAAGAAGGAGTCCGAGCGGGATGCGTATGCCAAGTTTTGGGAAGAAGAGTGGTGCCAAAGCTACAAAGAATAAGTCGGGGAACAAGTTTTCCAGTCGCTTCGCCGACTCGAGTGATGAGGACGGAGGGGCCAGTGGCTTCCAAAGTCGGTTTGAAGATTCTAGCGATGAAGATGATATCGCCCCGGCGCCGCTCCCCCCATTGCCAAAGTCTAAGTCGGCCCCTAACGGGGTAGGTGTTGGCCGTGGGTCTGTTGCCAGCACGACCTTGTTGGAGGAGCTCGAGGAGTCAGAGGAGAAACCGGCTGTCAAGACGAATGGGACAACCAAACCAGCGGTCTCGAGCCCGGCTGGGCAGCCTCCCTTGACGGTGGACACCTCTCTCCGCCGTGTCCGCTCTGGTAAGGGTAGCATCCTTCGCACTTCTCAGACCGCCCCTGCACTGGGAGCTGAGACAGCCTCTCCTGTCTCAGGGGCCGCCTCACCCGCCGATGGCAAACGTGCCGCGACTCGTCGCAGCAGTCTGATGTCTGTCCTCCGCCGCAAGAAGCATGATTCCTCCTCTGGGGGGATCGCCCGCAGCAGCATGGACAGCCCGGCGAGAAGGGACACTAAACTCGAGCGCAACGCCAGCCAGCTCAAGGCTGCCAGAGAGCAGGATGTCTCACCCACAGTGGAGGAGCCACCCGCTGCCGAGGGCGAGCCGGAGCCTGAACCAGCGGTAGTTCAGACCCCGCCACCGCAAAGAGGCCCCAAACTTCAAAAGAGGATGGGGATCTTCGGACACAGTCACAGTCAGAGTCAGCAGCAGCCTCCGCCGCCCAGGATGCAGATGCCGCGGGATGCTGACGAGCCAAAGAGACCTTCTACAAGTGGGAATCTGGGCACTCGGACGTTGTCTGGTGGAATCGGGGGTGGAAATCTCGGGACGGGTCTGGTGCAGCATCAGTTGCAGCAGCGGACGGCTTTTTCGACGGGTGCTCCGAGCGTGGACGGGAGTAGCGTCACTGGTACCGCGGATGGGGGCACGCCGAAGAAGAAGAAGAGGTTTAGGGGGCTGAGGAAGATGTTAAGGCTTGATGAGTAGGGTTGTTGATGCCCAGAAGGGAACAAATTGTAGGATATCATCAGGGTTGGGTACTTTTGGATGAAAAAACGGGAACTCTAGGGAAGTAAAGAGATGGACACGGAAAAAGTATACTTGGCAACGAGTACTTATGAGTATGCACACATACCATTTACTTACCCGCCCGCGCCCCTTCCCCCTTGCGCACACAAGATGGAGAGAAAGAGAGGAGTAATAATGGATAATGACGGGAAGATTTGGGGGGGTTTGAAAGGGACGATCGATCGTTTAAACCTGGAGGCGTGAATAAACTAGTTGGGGAAAGTTGGGTTTGGAGGAGAGCAAACAAAAGTGTTACTATACTATACCCCTTTGCACCGATGGATTCCTGAATTTCTTTTTTTTTTTTGGTGGGGGGGGGTTTCTTGGTGATAATAATATATTGTTTCATATCATCAATGGTTGTGGCGTGCCCTCTGATCCAGCGACCCTGATCTGTAGTTGACTTCACAAACAGGGGATGGCTGTCGAAGTTGGGGTGGTACGGTGGTAGTTGGGGCAAAATGCAACAAAAAGGGGGTTAAAAAAGGGGTTAAGGAAACTCGATGTAATTGTTGAGGATGGGCAGCTGGGCAAAACGGGGCAGGTAAATGGTAGGTCAAACCAGAAGAGAAACAAAGGCCCCCCCCTGGTGAAAAATCTAGTCATAATTGCGCTTCAAGTCCATCATCATCATCATCATCATCATCATCATCATCATCATCATCATCATCATCATGCACACGCTCGAACCTGGTTCTCTTGATGGCAGCACATAAGACAAGCCTTATTTCTGGGCAGGTTCGTGTCCCGGAATATATGTATGTATTCGTAACCAAGGAAAGAAGAGGGAACTTTGAGGGTTGTCAACATGAACAAATGTAATCATCAACACATGCTCCTCCCCTTACCACCGACCGACAACACACATAAGGGTTACTCAAGTTTCAAAAAGCAAAAACAGACTTCATTAAAACTGTGGCCCCCCTTCCACCTCTCTCGTTTACCAAAACTACGACAACGGGGTATCTGTGACCTGCCCTTGTGCCTTGACCAAACCAAACTTACCAAACAAACCAGACCAAAACCATATCATCTCGTTGTGCCCACCACCCAATTCCCCCCAAAAAGATCCCAAATCACATAACAATACCAAAACGTCCCAATCAATAACCATACCAAAACCCCCATAACCCGCTCACCAAACCAAAAAACCCCAGGATAATCGATCCAGCTATAAATACAATGTGGTTTACCCACCAGTGACATGTACACAACTCGCTCTCCCTCAATCATTAAACCCCCGTGATAGAAATTAGTCTTGACTATTGAAGATTTGCCCTCTTCAACTTCTCCTTCTCCTTCTCCAACAACAAATGCAACTGGCTCTTCGACCTCCCAAACGGAATCGGCGGCGCCGGATTCGGTGGCGTGGGCGTAAAGCACGGCTGCAGAACCCGGTTCGTCGTGAAACGTCTCGAAAAATCCATCACACTATCCGGAATATCCCTCGCTTCCGGCTCCCGAGGTGCAAACGCCACCGGCTCTGAATCAAACCGTGCTGTTGCTATTGCAGGAGTAGTAGTCGCTACCACACTCGTAACACCCGTCGGCAGGGCCATGAGGGAGAGTCGATTGTCCGTATTGTTGGAGCGAGAACGGACGATTTTTGGTGGTGTGGCTGTGCTGCTGGATCCTCGGATGGGGCTGGTGGTGGTGCTGGTTACGAATCCCGCCATCATGGGGGCAGATCGCTGGAGGCCGAAACTGGGGCGTTGAGCTCGGTCTTGGACCAAACCCCCAGGGATTCGAGGTTGGGGTCGGGGTTCTCGAAATTGGGCGTCGAGGTCCCAGGTTGATCGTCGTTGGAAAGGGGCGGCCATGTATGTCGGTGGCGTCAATTCTGCCGTGAGAAGTGGTCGCCTTTCTGTTACTAGAAGAGGACGATTATGCCGGCCATCTGCCTGATTAGGGGGTGGGTGTACGTTCTGCGCAGTGGCGACTGGTTGATCTATTGGGGCTTTGGCTGGCCGTTTCCCAGCTGACTTTGCACTGATGGGGGGGACAACCCCTTGGCTTTCCGTTGATGAAGAAATTATGGCCGAATCTTGCTGGCCGACTCCTTCTTGTCCTTTGGACTTTTGCGCCACCACCTGCTTCACCAGCGCCGCGGTGGCCGGGCTGACGACGCGCGTTCCTGTGCCCCCTGAGCTTTGGGAGCTCTGTCTCCTCGACATGACTGGACGCCTCTTCGATGCTGCTGTGCTGGCAACAATCCGTCTCCCTGTCGGCGGCGCAGCTCTCTCGGGCTTGGCTGGTGAGATCGGCGGTGGACGGACGTCGGTTCCACCGGCAACCGTCACGGCCGAAGGGACATTCTTTCGCTTTGGTGATGGTTTTGGCGGGGGAGGCATCTCTGTGACACGAGGTGAAGGCTTCGGCGGCGGCGGCATATCGACTGCAGTAGGAGTATGCGCTTCATCAACAACTGCCACCGCCCTGTTCTTCTTGGCGACCGGCTCGCCCGGAGGCGAGGACGGGAGCTGCTGTGGCGCAACTGGCTCGGTCAAAGGGGTAATGATAAGCTCTTGAAAAGCAGACGGGTCCACGAATCGAGCCGTTGGCCTTGGTTTTGATCCAGAAGGCCCTCTATTCTTCTTCTTCAAGATCGGGTGGGCTGGGGGTGGCCTCGAAGACGACGGCGTCGGTAGCTTCATTCCGCCAACAGGGGCTGATCTCTGCTGGTCCGAGTTTTGATTGGGCTGCCCCTGCCGTGAGGCTGCCTTTGCGTCTCCCCTGCCATGATTACGTGCATCGCTGTGGCCCTGTCCAGTTTATCAGTTTTTCTGTCAACGACCGCAGCAATGCAAAGGCGGCCTACCGATGGCCCTTCGTATCTGTTTCTAACAGATCGTAAAGGGACGAATGTCGGGCCATGGGAGACCTCTTCGAACAGTTTGGCAAGCGTTGCCCCGCTGAGATATCGCCTGTCACTTCCCCAAACGTGCCACCAAAAGTGTTCCAATCTGCACGCGGTTGGGTCAACAAGCTTTCGTGAGGTTGTTGTGTAGACTAGAGATGTGCGTGTTAGTCAAGAGTCCTGGCACCGGTTTCCAAGGGCGTCGTCGGCTCAAATACCATTCCAATATTGCCACAGCTTCTCTGGAGGGACGATGGGATAGCTCGCCACCTCCTTGTATATCTCGCGCGTGTTTTCGACAATGCCCTTGGGCAGCAACATAGCCATGGCCATGGCCTCCATTGTTGCGAAAGGCGAAGGGATTAGTTGACGGTAGGTGAAGCCGGGTCAGACAGACATATCCAGCAGATCTGAGAAGGCAAGCTGGTTGACAAACAGCATGAGGCTAGCCAGAACCTGAGAGCAAACGCCGGCGGGATGGCCGGAGCAAGATGAATCAGGGCGAGGACCTAGACAAAAGATAAGCGTCAGTTGAGACAAGGACGGGCGACATGAGCTCTGGCATGATGGACAAAGTGACAGGGGGCGGTGACGATGTGACAAAAGTTGGGATGTAAGTCTCTGGCGCGCATCCTGTGGAGGGAGGGCTAACCCCGAACGTATTACCTACAGCTTCAAGCAGCTTGGCAAAGGCCTCCCTGGTTCGACACGACACACCTCACTGGCGCCTTTGAGCGACCAGGCCTGAAGGGGTCGGTGGCTGGCCGGTCGGAAGTGCGAGCGTCGTTTGTGTCTCGGGGAAACGGCTGGGAGTTGGAAATCCGGGGCCATGAACCAGAAGCAAGAAGCCCGCCCCCCTTCCCCCCCGACGCGCTGATTTGCTTCTTCTCTTTCCGCAAAATTCTCACGTACCGTTCACAAACGAGCGTACGGTCCGTTGTTGAGAGTAGATCCTTGCCCCTCTCGTTGTTGCTCCCAGCTCGTGCGCTCTCTCTTCGGGGCCGGAGGGCACCACGAGGCGGCCAGAAAAGAGCCGTCTGATGTGCAGTCGAGTAAGGAGAGCAGAGTAGGTCCAGGTCCAGGTCCAGGTGCTCCATGAGCGTTGGGATGGGACGACGAAGGTTGAGCACGAGGGCTGCCCGGGCGAACAGCCAACGAGCAAAAACACGGAAAAAGCTTATTGCAGTGGCAATGCCAGTGAGACGCAAACCAATTCCATCACTGGCGTCTGTGTCTGGAACCAAACCTGAGCCAACCAAGCACGGGACACGCAGCGAGAAGGTGCTCGAATGTTTAGTATCAAAAAAAGAAATGGAAAAAGAAGTTGGGTGAGGTTGGGGGCATCTGGAAGGAAAGGAGGAGAAGAAATCCCCAGGGAGGCAGTGGAAGGTGCCAACTGAACAGGGGCCAGAGCTGCAGCAGAAGGGGGCCGGATAGCGCATGTCAGGCACTGGACACGCCCCCAAAAGCCAAGCACAAGCCCTGGAAGCTCCCGGCTCGCACCGAAGGCTGGGTACCACCTTGGCAGAATTGGTCTGGACTGGCTCTGCAGATCCGATCCGGTGAGCAGACCAGCAGAAAGCCGGGGACGAGCCGGGATTGGGCAAGCGGGAGATGACCTGACCAGCAAAAATGCCATTTGACATTTTCCATCCAAACCCATCGCGGGGGGTGCTCTCAAAGGAACGCGTCGGTTCCACTCGACATCCAGCGACAACCCAAGGCTGCCCTTTTCAGCAGCGGACCCTGGTGTCAGGCACCAGAGGACCAAAGTATGTCCCTTGGCACCGACGACACCCTCTGATATCACCAACTCCACGGAAGCCTGCCAGTTCCAAATCAAGCAGGTGCTGCATGAGAAGCATGAAAACCATGAGAACCCCCAGAGCCGAGACAGAGAGAGGAGAAGAAGGCACCTCACGCGCTCGTTCTCACTCTCACGCTGCCGTTTCACCGCCTCCCCTGCGCGGCAGCAAAAGCAAGAGGAAGTCCAGCCTGGCTGGAACACCCTTGCACTTGTTGTCGGGCACCAACCTTGAAACCTTGCGCTGGCCGTGGGGTTTGCTTTTCGGATACTGTCCGGGGGAAGAGATAACCACCACACCAACATATCTTCACCTATCACCACCTATCACCACCTATCACCGCCCCAAAAACCACCACGGGAATCACTCCAGTTTCGGTCACCGGTGGGCGAAGATTACGCACTCGTGTGGAAACAAGCACACCTGGCGACGGCACACGTGGGATTTTGAGTGTTACTTGAACAGCCAGCCCGTTCTCGCACAGGGTCTATCGTCTCCTCGGAGGTCCTCCTTCACTCGGCCTGCCGCCTGTGGTCCGTGGTTGACCTCGTCTGCCCGTGCGACTCAGCTCTCGGGCGGATCTGCGTACGGTTGCCCGCCTCATGGCCCTTGTTACGAGCTCAGCTGGAGCGTCCGATGGTTACGCATAAGGAGAGTGTGAGCCGCTCCGCTGATGGCTGCGGTGGACCAAGACCTCGGAATGCCAACGACCTTTCCACAACATCAGCGCCATACGCCGCCCATATCGCCCCCCACGCTTAACCCCCTGGCCCGTGTCTGGATGGCGTAGCGGGGAGACCAACCTCGTCACGGCCTTCTCCCTTTCCAGTGACGAGATCGCCATCACGTTTCTTTTCCGCCCTGGTTCGGAGGAACTGAGAAACAAAGTGACGTCTGAGGCCGGCTTGCTCACCAACGATAACCAAGCAAGGGAAACGCGACAGCCATCCGAGAATTCTGTTCCCGCTGGTCCATGACTCCTCCCACTGTCACACAGTGGTACAAACTCGGCTAATTCCAGGCCTCCCCTATGACAAGCACAGCGCGCGTTTTTTCTGCCCACTTGAACCCCGGATTATATCACGACAGGGGGTTCAAAAGGTTCCCAGCTTTCCCCAGACCGCATCATCCGTTCCGCGACCCAGTGGTGGCCCTTCCAGCCTCCTCTGAGGAGGAAAACACACTTCACCGCTTTTGTGCTATGCGGCGGAGGGCTATTTCTTGCCGCCACCCAATTCCCAATGTTTGAAAAAAACACAGCCCTACCAGCACCAGCGCGATGCAAAGACAAAAGAAAAAACCACCCCTTGCTCCTCTCCTGCAATGAGCTTGGTTTGCAGTACGTAAAGAACCGCTTGGACGGTGACGGGTCTAGCCAGCTAATGCAGCCGGCCGGCCCACATCTGACGATGAAGTGTCTTTTTCTCTCTTTCCCCTCTTTTATTCCTGTGAACAGTCTTCTCGTCAAACCCCTGGTCCGGGATCTTCTGATCTGCCCAGCTTTTGCGGGGAACCAGTCTTGTGACGAGACATGACCTTGATCCATTGGTTCATTGCGGCATGGCGAGCTCGAGAGTAATTTCTTTTTTTCTTTTCATTCCCTCTCTCGGAGAGGAAGGAGGCGAAGGGTTTTCATATTCTTTGGCCGAGGCTGAGAGGAGCGGTTGACGACATGATCAGGGACTGCCTTTGCCCTGTGAGAGGGTGTGGGTGTTTGTGAGCGTCTCGATGTGTTTGTTGTGCCTCTTGTGTGCCATGGAACCCAGAATGCCACAAGGTGACACACAGGAGATCAGATGATCAAGGTTTGTTTCTTCTCTGCTTTTGGGGGTAGAGGGAATACCACATTGGTTTTGGTACGTACCTTTTTGGCCAAAACTAATTACGTGTCAGTTGATCTCCCTACAGTTGGGCACCACCCTAACACCACCCCTGCAACAGGCTTTCAAAACGCTTTGACCCACTATATGCTCCCGTCACCAACTCGCCGGTCTTCTCTTTCTCGCCTAAACAAGTTGCGGTCGCCCTTGATACATCCCAAAGAGTTGTTCACATCGCATATCAGCTCGTCTGAAAGTGCATGTCAAGGGATGTACGTTTGGGTACATTGGATGCTGCAGTCAAGACTTGATCAACAACCATCCAGACTGCCGCCCACCATGCCGAACCGAACCGATGCATATGACCTGTCAGAACCGGCCCGGTTTTGGGTGAGGAGCGTGTGGTGGGCGTCTTGCTTTCTGGCTCTAAGTGATTTTGGATTCCATTCGTCCGTCAAGACTGCATTATCAAAGCACTTTTCATGTCTCAAAGCAGTATTTTCTCTCGAGAAAAAAAGAAAGAAAAAAGAAGAAGAAAAGGTAAAGATGCGGTGAGGTGTTGAGGGTTATGGAGATGCCCACCTCACTTTCTAATTGACTTTCTCGTCACCTATGTAGCTTGAGGTCCATCCTGGGGAGACGGACGGATTGACTTCAATAGTCCATCTCTCACGAATATGTCTTTCATGAAGAAAGTAGTAACAAATGAGTGAACTTGATTAAATCCAATTTGGCTGCATACTTCTATGCTCGCTCTTTTCAAAACGCCCCCTATTCTATCTAATGTCATGACATGATATTACATCCCCATTTCTCTAACACAAATTCAATCACTCCATGGATGATGAACCTCTCAAGTGCAGGTATACCCTCCATCAACCCTCAAATCCGCCCCCGTAACATAGCTGCTCGCATCCGACAGCAGAAACGTCACCGGGCCCATCAAGTCCTCGGGTTTGCCCATCTTTCCCTGCGGAATCAAGCTCGTCCACTTTTCCTTCAAATCGGGGTTGTCATCGAGAATCTTTTGAGTCCTATATTGCTCACCCCTGTTAGCAATCCAGACTTTCCATCCCCATCATCCACCGAAATATCAAGAGAGGGAAAAGAAGAAGAAAAAGAAGAAAAAGAAAAGAAGAAAAGAAAAAGAGGGGAAAAAAAAAGGAGAAAAAAAGGAAAGAAAAAGAAGCTCACAAAGCAGTCAGCATATACCCCGGACTAATCACATTCACCCTCACCCCATACTTGGCCCACTCCACCGCCAGACTGCTCGCCATATGCCTCACGGCCGCCTTTGCCGCATTATACGGCGCCTGCGGCTGCGGCACATTGACAATCGCTCCAGACATGCTCCCAATAAAAACCATGCTCCCTTTTGCCCCCCTCTCGATCAAATGTTTCGCCACCTCGGTAGCGAACAGCCAAGTCCCGTCCACATTCACCCCCCACAGCTTCCGGACCCTATCAAAAGGGTAGGAAACCGCCTCAAAGTTCTCGGTGAACCCGGCCGAGGTGACAAGGCCATCGATCTTGCCGTGAGCAGAAATGATCTCTTGAATGCAGGCCTGGACCGAGGAGGGGTCCGAGACGTCGGCGTAGTGGGCTGTGATGGTGGGGATTTGGTCTGAAGAGGGGTTGTCCCGCTTGAAAGTCTCGAGGATGAGGGAGGCTTGCTTGGTGGCTTCTTCCTTGTTGAGGTCGACGATGGCGAGCGAGGCGCCGCTTACGACCATCCCTTCTGTTTTCCGTGTCAGTATCAGACAATGTGGATCTGAAAAAAGAAAGAAAAAAAAGAACATACGACCCATCACTAACCCAAGGCCTCTCGCACCACCGGTCACGACACCTACTTTGCCCTGGAGGGAAAAGGTAGGCAGTGTAGGGACACCTCCATGGCCGATCCCTTTGACGAGATTGTCCGTTGGGGGGAGTTGGGTGGAGGCTGGGCCGGGGTAGGAAACTTGGATGGTGTGGTCTGTTCGGGCGTATTGGCCTTCTTTTCCGGAAGTTCCTTCTTTGTCTCGTAGTGGTGTTCTGGGGGAGGAGCTGAAGAATCGGACTGGGGAGGATGATGTTGGTGATGTCTGTTTTGGTGATATCTGTTTTGGTGCTGTCTGTTTTGGTGCTGTCTGTTTTGGTGTTGTCTGGTGGTGTAAATGCTGGCGTGTGGAGACGAGGGCTTGGCGGAGTGTCCTCCGCACTCCGGACTGGAGAGACATGGGTGGGTTTTGTCTGAAACTGTTGATGCTTTCTCGAAGTATGGCGATGTCAAGAACTTGTGGTTTCTCGATGCTTCAATGGTATTTATCTTTGCTGATATCCTTTGTCGTGTTTCCTGTCCAGCTCAGATATCCCCAAGCGGGGTAGCTTGGTTTATACCACTCCTGCCCGCAGTCTCCCCCCCACCATTCTGAGGTGGTATCTGACAGGGAATCGACAAGGCTGGAAGCGCCTCCATGTGGGGAAGTAGGGGTAGCTTTCCTACCGCCAGTCCCGCACTTGAGGGCTAGATCAGAGAGCGGTGCTGTCGATAAAGCATCTGGATCTTTTCAAGCCCACATTTTCCTGTGAGAATGGTGCGCTTGGAGGAATTCTCGCTTTTCGGTGACGGCGTTCGGGTTTGGAACACGAAGAACAGAACTGTTGCGTGGCAGATCGACAAGTGCCCAGATGGGTCGATTGCAAAGCTGTTCAATCACGCGGATGACAGCATCTTCGACTAGACATTTGCCCCTGAAATAGGGGTTGATCGGATGGGGGGTGAGGGGTGAGGGAAGGGCTGATAAGCAAACTGTCAAAACACCGTGGTGACCGCCGTATCCACAAGCAGTACGAGACGAACCACAGACATACCCTTTATGAAGGTTTGGCGACCATGGCAGATGGATACGAGTCCAAGGATGGCAGGCAAGAGTGTTGACGATGCAACCGACTTTGAAACAGATGGGCAAAAGTAGATAATAATGAATCGGGCTATCTCAGCTCGTGAAAACTTCTTCATTTTATATCACCAAAACACATGCTTGCTCCCCTACGCCCGCTCCTCAAGCATCTCCATAATTTTACCTGGCGAGCATTTACATTCTGAAAACACCAAACTTCGTAGCACCAGCCTTGACATCGTTCCTGCCTCCCATCGCGGCGTTCAGTCCCAGGCCCAGGTATCTCCTGGTATGCTGTGGTGGAATGACACCGTCATCCTGGACCCCAATGTTAGCAATCCGTGACTCAGGACCTCGATGATCGTGAACAAAATACTCACCCACAACCTCGCACTCGAGAAAACACTATCACTCTCCTTCTCGATCCTGTCCTTCAACCCCTCATCCACCCCCTTCCCAACCGTCTCCATCACCTTGGCGAGCTGCTCACCACCCATCACGCCCACCCTCGCATTCGGCCACATCCACAAGAACCTCGGCGAGTACGCCCGCCCGCACATGCCATAGTTGCCCGCACCATAACTACCTCCCACCACCACCGTAAACTTGGGCACATCCGCGCACGCCACCGCCGTGACCAGCTTCGCGCCGTTCTTCGCAATCCCTTCCCTCTCCGCATCCTTACCCACCATGAACCCACTGATGTTCTGCAAAAACACCAGCGGGATCCCCCTCTGAGAGCACAACTCAATGAAATGCGCCCCCTTCAGCGACGAACTGCTGAACAGAATCCCGTTATTGGCCACAATGCCAACCTTGTGCCCGTAAATCTCGGCGAAGCCCGTCACCAGCGTGGTCCCAAAGTCCCTCTTGAACTCACTAAACTTGCTGCCGTCCACAATCCGTGCAATAACCTCATGGATCGGCAGTGGCTTTCTGAGGTTGGTGCTCGCAATCCCCAGCAGCTCCTCCGGATCATACACCGGCTCCTCATACGTCTTCACCAGTGCGGTCTTCTTGGGCCAGTTGAGGTTACTCACGCACCTCCTCGCCAGCACAACAGCATGGGCATCATCCACCGCCAAGTAATCCGTCACACCACTCACGCTACTATGCATCTTCCCCCCCCCCAGCTCCTCCGGGCTCACCACCTCCCCCGTTGCCGCCTTGACCAACGGCGGCCCCGCAAGAAAGATGTGACCCTGCTCCTGCACAATGATGCTCTCGTCACTCATGGCCGGTACATACGCCCCTCCCGCAGTGCAAGGCCCCATCACCACCGCAATCTGTGGAACCCCCGCAGCGGACATCCTCGCCTGGTTGTAGAAGATCCGTCCGAAATGCTCCCTGTCCGGGAACACATCCGACTGGTGCGGCAGGTTCGCTCCTCCAGAATCAACAAGGTATATGCACGGGAGGTTGTTCTCCTTTGCCACCTCTTGCGCACGAAGATGCTTTTTGACCGTGATAGGGTAGTATGTCCCTCCCTTGACGGTGCTGTCGTTGGCAACGATTACGCACTCCACTCCCTCGACAACACCCACCCCGGTGATGATGCCGCCGCACGGCACCTCGGCCTCGGGGTAGAGCTCGTGACCGGCCAGGGGGGAAAGTTCAAGAAAGGTGCTCCCCGGGTCGATCAAAGCCGTGATCCTGTCGCGGGGGAGCATCTTCTTTCTGGCGAGGTGCTTTTCCTTTGCCTTTGCGGGACCGCCCTGGTGAGCTTTGCGGGTGAGGGATTCGAGGCGGGACATGGCGGCAGACATGAGCTTGGTGTTTTCGAGGTATTCGGGGGAGGAGGGGTCGACGGCGGTGGGGAGGACGGAGATGGAGGAGGATTGGTGGGGGGTGGTGAAGGTTGCTACTGTCCTGCTGCTGCACCGTGGTGTTCTTGGTGATGAGGGATGGGGTGTTGGACGGAGAAGGTGAGTGCGCCGGCATTGGCGACTCAATTGTCGCGATATTTGGGGGAGCATGCTTGCGACGGAGTGGCGATGACGTTGGAGATGGTGGGATAGTGCTGTTGCGCAAAAAGGAACAACCACTGAAGCAGAACAGGTGCAGGAGATCTAAGAATTGGTGGAAGGGATCGAGAGCAAAGCGAAACAGAAACCCGGCTCAGCGGTTTACCGCGGCCCTGGCCAGACACGGAGCCCACGATCAGCATCACTGACGTCCTTCGACTTGTGAACCCCCCTCGAAACCATGTCGTTCCTGGAAGGTGGGCTTACCACAACAGACCGGGCCGGCTTAGGCCGTGGACAGCCGAGCTCAATCGCACTCCAGCACTTGCATCAGCAGCTGCCCGCATGCCTGCCGGGGTGTTGCGCGGCCTTGGCATTTAGATGGCCGTGTAAGCCAGGGAGAAGTCACCCGGGAACTACAGTCTTCCTTAACTTTTTCCTTCCTCATCTTGCTGTCGCACATACTCGTCGTCGCTGGCTCTGAATCTACTGAAACCATCACAGCAATGGCAACCCCTTCCACATCCCGCGCGCTGTTGCGCACAGCAACCCCCCGAACCGTCCTCTCAGTTCCCCGCCGCCAGTTTGGCCGTCTGTCCAAAGCCATCCTCGGTTGCCCCTCCTTAACAACCTCCCCAAGACCGCTCTCAACGTCCTTACCAACATCCTCATACCTCCTCCAAACCACCCGCCACTATGCCTCCTCCAAACACCCCGAGGGCTTCACCCCCCCAACCCCCGCCGACCTCTCCGAACTCCGCACCACAGTGCAAGAATTCGTCCGCCGCTCCCTCCCCGAAACCCTCGCGTCCGAAACCGACAAGTCCAACCAGTTCCCCCCCGACATGTGGCTCAAGCTGGGAGAGGCCGGTCTGCTAGGTATAACCGCCGACCCTGCCGTCGGCGGCCTAGGCCTGGGTTACCAAGCCCACTGCATCGTCATGGAGGAGCTCTCCCGCGCTTCGGGGTCCATCGCCCTCTCCTACGCTGCCCACTCCCAGCTGTGCGTCAACCAGCTTCAGCTTAATGGCTCAAAGGAACAAAAAGAAAAGTTCTTGCCTGATCTGATTGCGGGGACAAAGGTTGGCGCCCTGGCCATGAGTGAGAGCGGGTCGGGCAGTGATGTTGTTTCTATGCGGACGAGAGCTAAGGAGGTGGACGGGGGTTACGTCCTCAACGGAAGCAAAATGTGGATCACCAATGGCCCAGACGCAGACATAGTTATTGTCTACGCCAAGACTGTGCCTGATGGGGGATCAAAGGGCATCACGGCATTCATCGTCGAAACGGACAAGGCAGAGGGCTTCGAGTGCCTGAGGAAGCTGGACAAGATGGGCATGAGGGGTTCCAACACGGGAGAGCTCGTGTTTGAGAATGTCTTCGTCCCCAAGGAGAACGTCCTGGGCAAAGTCAACGGCGGGGTTAGGGTTCTGATGGAGGGACTGGACCTCGAGAGATTGGTTCTTTCTGCTGGACCACTGGGCTTGATGCAGGCCGCTTTGGACGTTGCGCTGCCCTATGCCCACGGCCGCAAGCAGTTCGGCACGCCTATCGCCCAGTTCCAGTTTATGCAAGGGAAGCTGGCCGACATGTACACCAAGCTCCAGGCCTCGAGGGCGTACACCTATGCCACGGCCAAGGCGGTTGACGAGCAGGCCGATATCCGCACCCAGGACTGCGCAGGTGCCATCCTCTATGCCGCGGAAAGGGCGACCGAGTGCGCGTTGGATGCGATCCAAATCCTGGGCGGAATGGGCTACACGGAGGAGATGCCCGCTTCGAGAATCTTGCGGGATGCGAAGCTGTATGAGATTGGAGCGGGAACATCCGAGGTCAGGCGGATGGTGATCGGGCGTGCCTTCAACAAGGAGTATGCCCATCTGGCCAACTAGAGCGCTGCCCGATAGCTGCCTTGGACAGTGACAGGAAGTTTGGCAAGGGCGAGCCGTCCCGTCTCCCGTGAGAACAGAGGGTGCCCGAGTAGACGCCCAGCACGACATTCCCACCCTATCCTTCAACCGGATCACGCGTGTATGCCGGCGGAAAGATAGAACAATACAATACCCCACCTGATTGGACAAACCATCTATATCATGTCCCATGGGCATCTTTTCCGCGTTTTTGTGGCTTCTCGCCAGGATGTATGAGCCTGTCTCCCCGTTCGTGTCTCTTCCTTCCCTTTCCCCGGATAAGGATGCCACCTTGAGGTCATGCAGACACGGGCCGGGTCTTGCTCAATGAGTGCGGTGTAAAACAGCGAGAGACGGATCAAGACAAATGATTCAAGAAAACATCATACCACTGGCACGCTCCTTTGGCCGCGGACTTGGACTGAACCCCCACTCTTCAAACTGTGATGGACTTGCAGCACCATATCGTCGAGAAGTCGGCTGATGGGAAAGAGCCGCAGGAGCAGGGAAGGGACCCGGAAGTTCATGTGGTGGTAGTTGTAACAGGCCGATCTGTACCTTACCGGATTTCTTCCCCTCCCAAAAAGTAAGATGAGAATATGGTGTCAGCGGCGTCACTTGAATGCAGAAGCATCCTTAGATGTTGATTCGCGGGTAACCTTCCCTTTGATAGTATTCGTGCAGTTTGTTTTTCTTCGTTCCCGTTTGTTGCTGTCGGTTTGGCCGCCGTGTGACGATGGCTTTTGTGTTCATGTGTGTGTGTGTGTGTGTGTGTGTGTGTGTGTGTGTGTGTGTGTGTGTGTGTGTGTGTGTGTGTGTGTGTGTATGTGTATGTGCTCGGCAATCAATAGCGGCGCCTCCCGAAACCGGTCTGGCAGAGTTGCGGTCCATCTAGAGGCGAGAAGCGGACGAAGGCAACCTCGGTGAACAAAGCTTGCAAGTTTTGGTGCTGCCAGGCGCAGGGGCGCGGCAAGGAAGTGACTGGATGACTGCATGGTTCAGCCACTGTACGGTACGTACGTACATACACGGCCATGATGATAGTCCATAATGGAACTCTAGAGTTTCTCCCTCGAGAACTTGTCTTCTCGTTTGATCTTTTCCCATGTTGCTTCGTGAGGACTTAACAGTTGCCCCACGTGGGGGGCAGGGTGGTGCTGCTTCCGCCCCAGCTTTCCGATCCTTACCATCGATCGTGATCGCTTCGGCCGTGAGTGAGGGGAAGTGGAGTGTGTGAAGAAAGCTGGCACTTGCTGTAGTCAACAGCGGCTCGGGGCGAACCCAGAGCGAGAGACAGAGAGGCTCGGCCGGTAAATGCCCGTGATGGTGGAGGTAGACAGGGGCACACCTACATGGTTGATTATCGAGAAGCTGTCCTACACATCCTGCAACGGCAGAAATATTTGACGATGCTCTGATAGACAACCAAGGCGTGCTCGAGCCTCGACGACATGAAGAGGAGTGCAGCCCATATTCAGGCTGTCCTACCACCAGAACCACAGTTTGGCTTGAGCGCAGCTATTTCTGACTGGCCGCTGGGGTAGCGCAAGAATGAGAAAACGGCAGAAAGAGGGGTAGCGTGAAAAGTGGTGGTGTCCGGCACTATTTTCGAGACAAGAGGGCGCCGGTAATGTTTTCAGATCGATCATGGCTTCAAGAAAAGTCTGACACTTGGTCAAAAGTTCCAAGAGCAGTTACAGTTTCAGAGTCGAATCGTTTGGCTTGCACATCTTCGGAAGTTATGCAGCGCGATATATGTCTATCTAGTTTGTGAGCAGTCTTGGCATTAGCCTGATAGCGCAGCATCTAAGAATCGGTGTCTGGATTGCCCTGGCGAGGACGAGTGGGGAGGAAGTGGACAAGTGGTGAGGAAGGGTACCTTGTCTTGAACCATGGCTCGTAATGGTTGTCCTACTCAACCCACAACATGGCCATCAAGTCCATCGCCAGGGGCGGAGGCTTTGGTCTTGTCTTTCAGGCATCTCTTCTGAGTGGCAGTGACATATGCGGGCTCCGCCAACGGTTACCCTACGACGATGATATCGTACCACACTCCTGTCGCTTGAGGCAAGATAGTGAAAATCGTTACCGGATCACTTGAATAAACCAGATCATTGGAAGTCGTGTATGGTCTGATTTGAAATACACAGCCATGCCATTGGTGTGTGAACTCGAGAGATCGCTGCAGCTTTCTAGAAACTATGTCACACGTCAGTAAGTACCGAAACTCCGGTCAGTTGCAGCATTAAGCCTGCGTGACATCCACCATGTGGCACAACATCTCGATGCGGATGGGTACAAATGCCGCCCAGTGAAGCGGTTACAAGGCATCAGACGCGAAGTGGCACAAAGTGAACATCGCATGGTTAGCCGATTCCAAAATCCCTGGATTGTGCGACCATAGTCTACCACACCATGGAAGAGCCTCTCATGTCGAGACAAAGACAACTGTGGTGGTGTCGAATAGGCCGCAGAAAACGGCAACAGTCGCGGAGGGGTGATGAAGGTCCGAAGGAAGGGCCACCGGGGCCTCTCGAGGTTGGAGGGCCTCTCGAGGTTGGGTGTCAAGAAGGTTCTGACGGGCATACCCCGCAGAGGACATTGCGGGGGAGGGGTGGGACTCTCTCAAATCATTGCCAGGCGTTCAGAAAAGGTATCCCGACCCGATGATAAGTTTGTTATGACAGCTGTGGACCGAAGCAAGGGCGTCTGTTGGAGGGTGGGCATGAGAGACGTGCAGAGGGACAGTCCGGCAGGTTTGCCAGAGATGGCATCGCAAGGCTTGTGATGGATGTCTCTTCGTGGGTGATCTGACTTGTCATAAAAAGCCCGAGCTTGGCCAAAGTCTGGTACCGCCAGTAAGGTAGCAGCCGCATGATCAGGATCCTCACCGGTGTGCCGGGGTGTTTGACGCTGATCGTTGAAACTTGTTGGTATATATCATGGCGACGCGTGAGTGGGGTGATTGTTCCGACGAGGACATCGTGAGGGAGCGACATGGTTGGTTCCGCTATGGCGCCCACTATGGCTTTCGAGGCATGAGGGCGGGTCTGGAACCCCTGGTGCAGCGACACTTCTGCACCGGAAGACGCTGTCATGGTATTCCGGATCCAATGGCTCAAGTCCCTGAAATTCCATATCGAGTTCGATGCTGCCCAGTCGGCCACCACCACGTTGCATCCGAGAGGTTGTGCTTCTGCCGGGGTGTGTCTCTGGGTCGCAGTCGGCGCGGTCAGGGCTGGTGTGAGAGTACATGTATATGCCCAATGTGAACTTCCATCCCTTGCTCACCAATACCGTCGTCATGCGGGGTTTCATTGCCGCTGCAGTCTGTAAGTCTTTGAAGTACCTCTCATGTCTTAGGTGCTCACCGGTCGGATGTTACTCCCGTCTTTTTTGGGCCACAGGCAGATTCGCAGGTTGGTGTGCTTGGGAATCCGTCCCATCCCTTCCGGATTCATGCCGACTGCCGCCCTCAGAGCAGGAAAATGACCAGATATAAGTCTCAGCAGCCCGCCGTGGGAAAACCGCCCATCGACACGAGAAAGCCACCTCTCAGATAGAATTGGCACCTTCAAGATAACCTTTCCAAATCATCTTGGGCTTTCGAGACCTCTTCTTGGTTTGAACCACCCCTTCAGCAACCAGCTCGACCTTGGCCACACACCATCACCATCATAATGGCTCGCCATGGTGATGAGCAGTTGGATATGGACCAGATTGACATGAGCATGACATTTAGTCCGGCGCACGAGGTTGGAATATCCTGCGGCACCGTAACAATCGACCCTGGGAGAGCGAAGGTCCTCATCATCTGGAACAACCGCCTTCAGATCCATCAGCTCCCGAAAGGCAGAAGGAACGTTGAAGAGCACTGGTTCGACACAGCCCTCAGGGAGACGCACGAGGAGACCGGGTTTACGGCTACGCCTTTGGCACTCAAGGTTCCCACGAGAGCCCAACTGCCGAAAAGGGCCCTCTCTAACAAGGGCAAGGGCTACAAGAAGCTAGAGATTCTTTGGGACTACGTTAGCAGGGAGTTCATCGGGACATGCTCCTACCCCGATCCTCAGTCTAAGTCACCATCCTTCAAGACGGTGTACTACTGGGCAGCGACATGTGACTCCAACTCGACTCCCGATAAGGACACGCAGGATGAGGGAGAGAACCTGGTGCCAAAATGGATCGACCTGGTTGATATCGAGAAGTTTCTTCGATTCGGGGCTGAGGTTGCCGTGGTGAAGAAGGCGGTGGCGGACATGAAGCGGTCCGGCCATAAGATTGGCGAACAGTGAATGGTTTCACAGTATCAGCTTTCCTACGGTTCACAGTCGGCAAACAACTGTTGTGTGAGGGTTGGAATATCTGTTTCAGGCCAGGAGTTAGCAGAGATCGTGGCTGCAGAGCACGTGTGGAGGTTGCTTACAAGAGCTTCGAGTATTCACACAGATGATGATGATGATGAGGATTGATGATGACAAGATATTGAAGTACTGCAAAAAGTCCGAGAACAGGCAGGGGGGCAGTCTGCGTTAGCTTTGCCATCATATCTGGCTCTTTTCATAGTGGCAGTCTTTCTCAATGTTACACATCGTATGAGTTGATCTCGTCGTGTCTTCGCCAGGTGCATGTGAGTAAGTAAGGAGAATGGAACCCCCGACCAATAAAAAGTCCAACAACCTTTTAGCACCAAACATCGTCGGGAATAGAGTTTCCACGACAGTGGGGCACTGCTCGGAGCTCACCCGCTGCACTTGATTGGCCAGTGACCTTTGGCAACTGTTGGGCGGGGAAAGAACAGTGACATCATGGTGGGATGGTTCACTGTGTCGCATCCACGAATCTTCTTTCTACCGAAGGTCCAGCAAAAGATTTGGGATACGTCCAATTTCCCGAGGTTCTCCCGCCTAGTCTCAAATATCAAACCTCTTTCTTCATCTTAGAGCTAAGTACGGAGTAGCGCGCTACGCGCTCCATCTACAAATAATAAGGAAAAGATCTAAAATTATGCAACAGTTTTTATCTAAACATTTACCCAAAAATAACTTTTTTTTTAATATTGATACTTAAATATTTTGATACCATTTATTTTGAAATAATTATTGTTGAAATAAGTGCTATTAAGCTTGTAAATATAGGCTCAAATAGCTATCGGCGCAGTATACTGAGAGCGAAGAAAACTTTGACTGCAGCATTCGACAGTTGCTGTGGCACTAAAAGAAGGTAGATTACAGAGGCGGCGCTCTGTAATATATAGAAGAGAATTACTGTAACATATGCTTGTAAAGCACTGATGAGTGTGGTAAACTAATATATTAATTGAACCTTATAGACTAAGAAATACCACAGTGAATAAGGTGTGAAGCAGAGGTCTTATAGGCCATTGGCTTTCTACTCGTTCCCCGAGGATGACCCCGTTTCCGGGCTCGAAGCCCGCTAAATGCGCTAACTAAATATAAGGTTAGGAGCCACGTTACAGGCTACGTTGCGCTACCGTTTGACCGCTGCAGGGCACCGGCCTTAACGCTCGGCCTTCCGGGACTTCGGATTGCTTCTGGAGGCCGAGCTTCCATTCCGGCAACCGTGGTCCCTAAACACTGCTGATTCAAGCCATTGTATTGCTTCTGAGGCCCTGTAATATACAGGGCTCAGATACATTGTAAACTCCACAAACAAAAGCTGTATTTTAACAGTTATCAAATATAGTAAGTATAATATTAATCTTTTTAGTAATATTATTTTTAAAAATAAATATTCTAAAAGTATAATAACTATGCATTTTATATAGTAGTAGTAGCTTTAAAATATTATTTAACAAACAATGCGCTAATCATAAATAATTAGATTTAATATTGAGATAGTTAATTATATTAATTAAATATTGTACAAACAAAAGTAGTTAGGTAGTTTAGTAATAATGCCTAGCCTAGTCCTTAGGTCTCACTACTAGGATATTATTTCTCAATAGTAGGCGTTATCTGATAATCTGACGGCAACAGTGGGAAGCTACCCCGCACTTCTGCCCCAAGATAGACAGGCAACATTACCGATCTCGAAGCCCCCTACACTAGCCAGCAGCCATCATTGTCCGAGGATCCCCGAGGCAAGATACCCCGAACCTAGAAGCTTCTCATTTAAAGGTATGCCTTCACCAAGCCAGCTCCGTCTCGCAGCCGCCCGGCTCTCCCGTCCTCCTGGCTCTTATGCTTATCGTTTGTCCGGCAACCCCCAGATCTTCAAATCCGAACCTCCTCCTGCGTGTGCCTCTAGAACTGGCTCGTTGAATCACACAACATTTCTCTCTGTAAAACAGCAAGCCGCCAAGATGTCCACCATGCAAGCCTCCCACGGCCACAACCAGGCCTGCTGCAACATCCCTCCTGTTGTCTCCAAGGGTTACTCTGCCAAGGGTAGCTACGAGGAGATTGATGGCTTCAAGACTTGTATGCTGCCCCTTTTTCAGACATGTTATTAGGGTCCATTATCCATTTTACGCAAGACTAACACACCCCCAGACGTAACTGGCCCCTCCACCGCCAAAAAGGGCATCCTCGTCATCTACGACATCTTCGGCTACTTTGAGCAAACCCTCCAAGGCGCCGACATCCTCGCCACTTCTTCCTCGGAAGAATACAAAGTCGTCATCCCCGATTGGTTCAAAGGCGAGCCCTGCCCCATCGAGTGGTATCCCCCCAACACGGAAGAGAAGCAAAAGAACCTTGGCGCCTTCTTCGGCAAAAACCCGCCTCCCGGCGTGGCCGGCAAGCTCCCTGAGTATGTCAAGGCTCTGAAGGAGAAGACGGGGGTGCAGGAGTGGGCTATTTTGGGTGTGAGTCTCCTTTCTCGTTTAAACCGCCGCGGGCGTGAAACTGATTACCGAATAGTTCTGCTGGGGCGGGAAGGTTGTGTCTCTCGTGACGTCTGGGGATCAGAATCCTTTTGTTGTCGGCGCAGAGTGCCATCCTGCTATGGTTGACCCTAAGGAGGCGGAGGGGATCAAGATCCCGCTTATTTTGCTTGCGTCCAAGGAGGAGCCGGAGGACAAGGTCAAGGAGTTTGAGGAGACGCTCAAGGTGGCGAAGCATGTCGAGACGTTCAAGGACCAGATCCACGGGTGGATGGCGGCGAGGAGTGATCTGAGCGATGCGAGGGTGAAGGAGGAGTATATCAGGGGATATAAGACGGTGTTGGACTTCTTTGCGAAGAACTGGAAGGCGTGAGTGTTTTTTCGAAATGTTTGGAAACAGAAGAAATAGGGGACTAAGAAATAAATAGGGGTGGAGACAGGGGGAAGTTGTAGGTTAGCGCTATGGTCACGAAATGATGAGTCTTCAATGGCAATGCTATTCTTTCATTCACTAGGTAACCTTTGCTCTGGTCAGTCCCGCAAACAACACCTTTTTTGACCCCTTTTCCACTCCTGAAATGCAATACTAAAACTCGCTCGCTATACAACCTTTACAATCCCCTCTCAGGAGTTCTTCCAAATCACACTCCCACTCTTCCTCCTCGCAAAAGCACTAATACCACTACCCCCTTCCTCCCCCTGCTGCTGCTGCTGCTGCTGTTGTGATCTCACACTCCCGCCATCTCTCACCTCACCACCACCACCCCGCACACTCGAACCCGCCCCCTGCAAACTCCTCATCAGCCGGTTCCCCAGACTCAACCTCGCCGCACTGATCGGCTCATCCCCCTGCACCGGCGGCTTGCTCCCATAACCCCCAAATCCCATACTGTATCCCATATTCATCGCCCCCGCCAAAAACCCACTCCCCGTCGTTGCCGTGCTCGCAACACTGCTCCCGCCGCTACTCCCATTGTTGCTTGCCCTCGTGATGGTGACTGACGGGATAGAGACAATGTGCTCCCAGTCCTTGCCGCTTTCCCTGTCTAAATGCGCCGGGGAGGGGTAAGACGTCTCATCTTCTGAATTCTGCGCGTAGGATGACCCGGTGTTGGTTTGCATTCTCCTCAGGTTAGGTCTACCCGGCGGTAGGGGTTGAGAAGGGGGGGGGATCCCGGTTTTGAGTTGGAATTTTGACAGTTCTATCGGTGCGGATTTACGTCGGGAGCGGGCAGGGAGTGACGCGCTGCTGCTGCTACCTACCCCGACGGCTTTCTTGAGGGAGGCGATGGTTCTCTCCGAGGTTGTCATCACACGAGTGGGGGGGTGGGCTTGGGGCGGGGAGGAAACGGGTGAGGGGACGGGAGGGAAATGGGATATCGCTGCTTGGAGCGCGCTCCAGGACTCAACTTGGCCGTTGAAGGCGTCCTCTACGCAGTTGCACTCGTCGCCGGCCGGGCATTCGGTTTCGCCCATGGCGTGCCAGTCTGCCCGGCAGGAGGCGTGGCAGACGCAGCCGCAGGATAGGCAGGGAGAATACACAGAGGCGACGGGCTCGAGGCAGTAGACGCAGCGGAGCTGAGTTTGTGGGATCTTACTGCCGTAGGCGCTTTCGGGGAAGCAACGAGGGCAGATGCCCACTGCTCCACCGACGTGCCCGTTGGCGGGGCGGTGATATTCGACAGGGTCGAGTTGGATTTCGTGGATGCGGCAGAGGCCAGTCACATCCAAACCGCGTCCCGTTGCCAGGAGGTTTTGGAATAGCTCGTGGCGGCCACCGAAGCCCATCACGGGCGAGGAGGCACCGGTTGGGTAGTGCCGTGAGCCGCGGGGAGTAGGATCAAGGTCGGTGCAGTCGGAGTCGTTGCTGTTCCAGTTGTTGTTATTGTTATAGAGGCGTTCGTCTTTGAGAACATTAAACTTGAGGATCTCAAGACGAGACAGAGATTGACCCCACGTCTGGAGCAATTCGGCATATGAATAGCGGTAGTGAGTGTAGAGCTCTCTACGCTGGGGTTCGATGAGAGAAGTCGGCATCCAGCCATCATCGTCAAAGAGCCCTTGATCCTCTGGAACGCATGATACAGCTATGGGAACCATAGAGTAGAAACTACGTTTGACCCGGCCATCATTGGATTGAGATGTGCGGACTGTCCCAGGAGCTGTTTTTGGAGCAGCGGCCTTAGCACCAAACACGGTTGAGCTACCCCAAGTGATAGCGCTAGGTGCGAAGCTGCTGAGGATGGTCTCCGCAGGACTAGGTCGCTTTCGTACAGGACGATCAGGCGGCGAGGCAGATACCATGCCGGCAAGCGTCCGTGGCAAACTGGCAGCAATTGAGGCAACTGTCGAGTTGGGCTTGTAAAAGGATCGGGTGTTGGGAGAGGTGGACAGACTTTGTGTCTGTCGAGCTTCTCGAGCCTGGCCGGGCGTGAGCTTGGGTAGTGTTTCTCTGCGGGAGTGTGAATGAGTGCCAAATCCAGCCAGCACCTTTGCGTCTCCTGACGCCTGAGAGCCCGAGTGGCCGGCAGGTGTGTTCGCTATTCTGGAAGTCCCAACAGCCGAGTTTCCCCGGCTTCTGTATTTCATACTCCAAAAATCAGGATGTGTAGGAAAATATTCCAGCGAAAATGATGGCGCCTTCATAGCAAGAGGTGTTTCCGGCTGGGTCAGGCGAGCTTCGGCGTATGCCACTCCATCTTCCTCAAATGAGTCTCCGAAGATGCAGGCAAGCATAGCCAGCATCTGGATATCAGCTATCTTCTCAAAATAGTCGAACAGGCGGTCGACCAAGTCGCGAGCGAGTGGATGACAACCCCATTTCACACGACCGGCTAAACCCGCCTTTTTTTTCTGATTGGAGCGAGACACAGATTCTCTGGCGATAACCAATACAGACTGTTCTCTGCTGTACTGGACCTCGAGCGGAACATCTCTTCGCAGTAGAAGAGCGGCATATTTCCAGATGGTGGCCAGGTCCAAGTAGCCATACTTGTGTGCCACCGCAGCGTTGTGATTACACACCTCAGGACCGTGACCAAATATAGCATACTCCTCGGCGAACTCTCTCTTGGATGGTAGGTAGGCTCGGAAGTCGTGAATAGAAACAACGTTTTTCGGCTTGCCTGGTCTTCTCCGACTGGTTCCTGTGCCGGTTCCAGTCCCAGTGCCGGTACCACCTCCGCTGGACCGCACCGAATCGTTGGTGCTGAGGGGCTTGCGGAAATATCTCCCAGGCTGATACCAGAGACGGAGCTTGTGCATTGTTATTGGCTCCGAGTCTGTCGATGACGTTGACTCTGTGCTATCAGAATATTCCGACTGGTCATCAGTTGCCGATGTCTCGTCGTTGAATAGATGTTTGGGCGCCGATGAGTCCTGTGAAAGCCGTCCAAAGATGTCAAACGCGGACTCCCCTTTCTGCTTGTTACTAGAGACATCTGGGGCAACTATAGTGAACAATGTGTTTTGCCTCTCTTCCTTGGTGGGAAAGAAGCAAACCAGTTCCCCATCACTGGTAAATCTCGCACCACATAGTCTCGGTGGCGGGGGTATATTAGGGCGTTTGGCTGGGGCTAGTGTTGCTGTAGGATCTAATTCACTACTGCTACTGAGCTCTTCTGACATGAACGCAGAGCCACCGGCAGGAATGCCACTCTCGTCGTCTTCACTAGAGCTCTCATCAGCCAAACCATCCATGTCGTCCAGATCCCGAACATTCTTGAAGTATGTTGTGCTGGTCTCAAGGTCAACCTCGCCCAGTAGATACGTGAAGGCAACAAAGAGACAGTTTTCCTTTCTTTCCAAGAAGCGGATGGAGAGTTCCTGAAGTTCATGTTGAAGCTTCTTGTGGGTCTCCTCGGGCATGAACGATGACTTTTCAATGTAAAACCTCGGCGCTTTGCTCTCGGGATAACTGGGCGGAATGTCAACTTTGACCTTGATGAAGATGGTCGCCTCATCCACGCCCCATGGCCCTTTCAGGGAAGCCTTCAGCGTCAAAGAGTCCATGTCGATATTTTCCCATTCCACGTTTGGCAGCCGACTACTGATCCGGAGAAACTCATCCTGTATCGTTTCGGGCTCCCACCACTCACTGTCAAATGCGTGGCCAAACATTCTGGAATCTGGAGAGTCTGGTCTCATTTCTGAGCCGGATCTTCTCTTTGATATTGTGATGCCTCTCATCCAGCCGATTTGAAGCTCACTCTTGTCCGCAGTCTTCCTCGAGTTTGGCTTGCCCTTCATGGATGTAGCCCTCCACGAAGGACCGATCAGACGAGCACGGGTATGTAAAGCCATGCTCAGGGCACTTGGGCGCAAGCGGCTGCGCGTTCCCGGGCGAGGGTGGCTCATCGTGGGGGTCCTGCGATCTCCCTGATCGGCGTCGTCAACTGTACGGAATGTTTTGTAAGTCGCGCCCTTCCGAGTGAGAATGAGGTTCTCCATCAAAGGGGTCCCCCGTTCATAGCCGGCGGACTTCAAAATCGGCGCCTCGACCTTTTGAAGCCGCAGCTCATTGTCCTCCCCCCATGAAACGAGCTGAAACTCGCGGTCATCGATCCCATCATTCACGCTTCCTCGACTTCGCCAAAGGAACTCCTTGACTTTGTAATCGCCATGACCAGGGAAGACATAAACAGGTTCAACGGCACCGTCAACCGGATCTGTGGGCTTCGGGCGTCGGTCGTATAGATATAGATTGCCTGGTTCATTCTGTGGCATAGCCAACAATCCGGAGCCAAAAGGAGTGTGACGTGCCCGCCATACTGGAAAATCAGTGCGAACGACTCTCTGGAGCGCGTCGTCCTCATCGGCGTAGTCCCAAAACTTGATGCTCTTATCCAGTGAGCAAGTGACTATGCAGGTCGGTTTGGTACGGTTCCAATCAATGCCATAAATCTTGGAAGTATGTGCGATGATGGTTGTCAAGGGTTCCGCAGTCTTTCTTTGGTCCCAAATATGAAGATAGCGGTCGTGGGCGGAAGCGAGGACGTTGGGATCCTGACGACTGTACTTGACCTGTGTCGCACCAGCAAACCAGTCACAAAACGTCAAGGCAGGAGATCTTGGTCTCCGCAAGTCCCAACAGTGAACATAGCCATCCACGGCACACGTCGCAAGAGAATCGGGATGATGGGCCGAAAAGTTGATATCGGTGATGGCTCTGCTGTGGGCTTGGAGGGAATGTTCAACGGCCCCAGATGACGAGTCATCGCGCTTGTTCAGGTTCCAGACCAGACATCGGTGATTTGCTGTTGACGCAACCCAGAATTCGCGAGCGGCAAAGGGAGACCACTGGACGTCAACCACAAGCCATGGCAGACCGTGGCTACTCAGCCGACGAGGAGGGCTCCATGGAGAATCGAGATCAATGATGGTGAGGCCTTTGGGTCTGTAAAATGTTAGATTCTGTCTGTTTTCTCAGCATGATAACAATGTGACTACTCACGATGCAAGGGCCACATCTCGCCCCGACGGCGAGATGGTTGCCGAGCCTACCAGGCCATCCACATGAATTGTGCCAACTGCATCAAACGTTTCGCTGTCAAAAGCCGACTTGACAACCTTGTCATGCTCTGGAGGCTGAGATAATCGATCAAAGGAGAAAGGCATGGTCGAAGATAAGGGCCGCAGAGCACTGTGAGGCTCATCCTGAGCGCCTTGGTGTTGAATGACCGTAGGTAGCCCAGCGAGTTTCACTCTCACTGCCGTCTCACCACACCTCAGCACCTCTCCATCAATGGCCAAGCACCTTGGGCAGTTTGGATCGAAGAATCAACCTGATATATTGTCGTGTGACAATCAAAGAATCAGAGATGAAAGTATATTCTCAGAACTGAGGGGTCAATGAGGCTCGTGAAAGCAACTGTCGTCAAAGTAACCTTCAACGATGTTGCAGCGCCAACACGCTTAGTTGCATATTACCCTTTGACAAGCTGATGAAAGAACCCCGGGATGTGCAAATGGCGGAATCAGGAATGTGATCAGCGGTCTGTGCGCTTATCAGTCGGCAGCCGTCCTTGGAACCCTGCCAGGCCTGGCCAAACATAGCCCACTATGACTCCATAGGCTTCCAACCTGTCTTGGGCATTTTCAACACCATTGTCGCCAGTCTTTTTCTTGCTAAGCATCCATCACTAGCTCTACGTCTGCGCTAAACTTCTCGAAAATACAGAAAGGTCCCCCAGACCTGATCCTGCTTCGTCAACACACACTTGCTAACGCAACCGTCCCACCTGCTGTCCTCGCTTCGGAGTTCTACCCCTCCTTTGACCTTCTACTTGCGCTTCATCTCATCTGTCCCGACGCACCACTACCTAAACACTCACCATGGCTCTCCCCAAGAGAATTCAAAAAGAGACCGAGCGCCTCATGGCGGAGCCGTATGCGCCCTCCGCCTTGCGTTTACGTTGAGCTTTACTAACTTTGGCGCAACAGTGTCCCAGGCATCAGCGCCATTCCCCACGAAGACAACCTACGGTATTTTGACGTCGAGATCCATGGTCCTTCGTCTTCTCCATATGAGGGTTTGTCTCCCGTTTTTCTAGAATGAAGCTCGCAAGCATTGACCACTGTTCTAGGTGGCGTCTTCAAGCTTGAGCTCTTTCTCCCGGACGACTACCCCATGACACCCCCCAAGATTCGCTTCCTTACCAAGATCTTCCACCCCAACGTTGACAAGCTCGGTCGTATCTGCCTTGATGTGCTGAAGAGTGGGTGTTCCCGAAAACCACGATAGTGAAGTCGGGACCATACTGACTCGGGCTCCCTTTACAGACAATTGGTCACCTGCTCTGCAAATCCGAACAATTCTCCTTTCGATTCAAGCCCTCCTCGGTGCCCCGAACCCCGACGATCCGCTTGCTGCTGATGTTGCCAAGAGCTGGAAAGAGGACGAGAAAGCAGCTATTGCGACGGCGAAGCAGTGGACTCAGCAATACGCCGTCCCGAAATAGAAAATCGGCGTGAGTCCTCCAGAAAAACAGAATAAAATAACAATACAGTTTCTTCCGCTATCCGCTATCCATACGGTGCCATCCATACAACAGAGACACGGTGAACTTGGTGGCGACGGCGTGGGATTGGGTGGAAGAGCTCTCTGGGTGTGGTGCCGATGGGCGGATTGGCATACGACCAGGTATATTTGCGATCACGAATTCACGAGCATATGGGGGAAGAATGGGATGTTGCTGCGTCACAGGTTCTGCGCTGAATGGTGACCCTCTGGCTATTCCTTGGGATTCTTCTTGGTGTATTTTTGCAATCATCGGAGAGCGTGTCTCGAGGCAGCGAATATCAACGATCTTACTAGGACGGATAGCGACAGCTTGCACATGACAGGGCGTGTCTCTCCACAGGCTGGAATACGAGGGTAGATTGTGGGATTCATGTGCAGTGAAAGTTGGCAGCTCGATCATGGCGATAGTATCAGATATACGACGATGACTGCCCGCAGTCTCACACAGCTGCACTCGGCACAGCTCGGTAGTTGTTAATCAATTTGGGCAACGCCGTGGACACAGAACCAATCGCCTGGAACTCAGCACTGGTAGCTGCATTCGGCACCTGGGCCCCACCTTCGAAACTTTGCTCATGATGATCTCTCGGGTCTCTTTCCATCGCTCTGCAGGGTAATACGGCATTGGTGAGGTGCCACGGTCCCTTGGAGGGTGGGGACGATAACTGCCGGTCTCGGTGACCCCGCCGAGGGCTGTATTTGGGATTCTTCTGATGGTTGAAGCTGGTGATGGCAATCCAGGTGTCTTTGGAGTCCTATTAGCTCGGGATGCACAGGTAAGTAGGCCCGTAGGGTGGTAATAAACGGCAGTTCTTTTCTTCTGCCTGCTTGAAACAAAGTTTCTATCACCAATCCCAAGTCCCTAGCCGAGCCCGAGCTTACCAAGTGACAGGGCATCCCGCATTCTAGCGGAGTCCTGCCAGTCAATTGGAATTGACAGGTTTAGCTTGGCTCGGAGGTGCAATTCTGCAGGGCACCATCACTGATCCAGGGGTGTTTTCCCTTTTGAGCTGAGGGATTCCTGTCCAGGTCCTCCTCTTTTCAACAAGGGTTCACCAGACTTTTACCTTGCCATCACTTTCTCTCGGAGAGCCACTCATTGTCATCTGAAGGCCCTCCGGACACACACAGAGGTCCAGCGCGACCATCACAGTCATTCACTCGTCGTTCACTCGTTTCTCACCGGACGCCACCTCGATATTTTACGACGGTCAACCAACAGCTCGCCTGCCTGCCTGCCTGCCTGCCTGCCGGCTCTCGAACGTTGCATTTGTTTCCCGTGTCAACGTTTCGTTTCCTCCAACGCTCTCGGCACCAAAACATCCCGCGCGGCCACCCAGACAAACCTATCGCTCGCCCAGCCCACCTGTCAACACCAAACACGCTCGCTCAGGCCTTCGCCTCTTTTCCGTTCGGTTTCCAGAGCTTCTGTATCCATCACACGCCATCAATTCCTCCGACATCCCGATGTCTAGTAGTGCGAGTCGCCCCGTAGCGGACCAATCCAATTCGACTGCCCTCGCCATTACCACTGGCGCTCGGACGATCCCAACCCTGCCATTCGGTAAACAACTTGCCCACTCGTTCACCTTTAACATATTCAACTTGCTCTGGGCGAGACCCGTCTCCGAAGACAAACCCGACATGCCGTCAAAGAAGGACACCGCCGCTGCTGCGAAGCCTGCGAATGGCACTGCAACCAAGCGCTTTGAGCTTCCAGCCCTCGACCTGAAGTTTGGCGCGCTGACCGACGGAACGGACATCCCTCCACCCCTCCCTTCGCCGATACGAGAGGAGGCCGTCCCCACGCCGCCAGACACCCCGAAAGAGGCCATCAAGTCGAATGGCAACACAACGGCCGCCGCCGCCGCTGCTGTTGCTGCTGCGGCTCCTGTCCCACCCATCGCGACTACTGCCGGTGTAAAACGCCCGGCCGAAGACAATCCCGCCTCCCCAACCTTGTCGGCGCGACCCGGAAGCATTCGCCGCCTCTTTAGCCGCGGGCTTTTGAACTCGGCCTATGTGGAGGGAGAGGGAGTGGAAGCGAGCAAAAGGACATCGCGGCCTCCTAGCAGGGGTGCCAGCAGTGTGGCCGATTCTCGGAAAGTGAAGCGGTCGAGTGGCTGGTTTAGCAGATTCCGGAGCGACAAAACTCCACTTTCTCCGCCCGCGACAGACGAGAAGAAGCCCACCGGGCCCCCGCCACCAATGATCCCGGAACTGACGGAGCTCAAGTCGAGCGACGACGCCAAGGACGAGGATGGCTTTGGCAGCGATCTGTTCAAGGACATCAAATAAGCCATGCAACGCACCACAAAAACACATCAACCAACCGTCTTGGGACAGCCCTGTAAGGGACAAGCAAAGAATGGAATTATATCCAGGAAAAGTACCGTGGAAACTAGGGGGATGGGTGAATTTGCGACATGTTGATTGAAGATACCCGGGCTCGTTTCTTTGTAAACGGGCAGTCTGAATTTGCGACTGACGATTTCATTGATGTTTACTACCCCATTCTGTCATGTTTTTCTTTCTTTTTTGTTTTTTTCCTGTCATGTCTCTCTGTTGCCTTATCTTGAGGTGTACGACTCTTTGCTTTTGATTGGGCTGGCACGCCTTCTTTTTCTGCTGGTCTATTCCTGGTTTTTGTTTCACGAACACGCTTCTTTTTTTTTTCTCCCTCTTACACACATCAGGTTGCCAAAAGCGGGAGAACCTTTTCTTCTTCATTCTCATGGGAGGGAGGGAGGGGAATTTGTTATTTTTGAGGACGATACATACATAGCTTTTTGACAAGGGGAGGGATGCGCAGTTTGGGGGGAGAGGGGTGGGGGGTGGGGGAAGGTTCAGAGCTCGACAACTTTACGATTTCATGGCTTTTTTTTCAACTTCGTTTTATACCATATTTTTAGCAGCTGAGCATAGTTATTGGGGGGTGGAATGAGAATCTGAGTTTGGGGGGTTTGTTTTCTTTCTCAACTTTTCGTGTGTATTATGATATGATTGGTATAAGAAGTGATAATCACGGCCCAAGCCAAGGCGTAAGGGAGATGATTGACGGGTAGAGAGGCGAGGGAGGGAGGGAGGGATGGTGATGAAGGTCGTATCCCGCTTTGACCTTTCGCGATGCATGTCATACATAGAGGGGACGTGTTAAGGGGTCACGCCACTTTGGGGGCAGGAAGGCCGGATGGGATTTTTCGGTCAAATTACGGGAGCTTGCGACATATAATGGGGGTGGTATTTGTAGTTGAGATGAGGTAGGTAGGCATGGGAAATTGTCAATGGAGGTTTATGATAAGATAGAGCTCTTGGGACGGGAAGTGAGGTGTGATTGGCTGGGAGCTATGGAGCTCTGGCTGTGGAGAGAGAGAGCTCAGGCAGACGTCATCGGCTCGGGTGAGCGGTTCGGGTTTGTAGATATCTGATTCGCTTGACACTGCAATAGCTACTTTTCGTTTACACTAGGGTTGCAACTTGAAGCTACAGTATTCAGCATCAGTTTGGGTGCTGTCTTTCTCGAGCTCTATCCCCTGCAATTCCACGATCCACCCAGTTTCTCAGCGGGGCAGGCTGCTGTCAGACAATTCACAACACACTCTCACCAACCTCACCTCGCCCCTTTGCCGTCACTTCACCTCTCACACGGCCGTTCAATCTCACAATGGTAGCCCCCCGCCTAACAACCAAGGCCCTCCGCCTCCCCACCAGCAAACTCCTCCGTCCGGCTCTCACCACGGCCACTCCCCGAGCGGCCCCTACCCTCACCCAAAAACGCCACCTCACCGGCCCCTACGGCTACCACCAATCCAAAGCCCTCACCTTCTCCTCCTTTGGCGAACCTATTGATGTCTTGTCGCTGCACACCCACTCCATCTCCCCCACCCTCCCCTCCGGCTCCGTCTTGGTCCGCACCCTCGCAGCACCAGTAAACCCAGCAGACGTCAACACCATTCAGGGCACCTACGGCTCCAAGCCCCCCTTCACCACCCTCCTCGGCACCGCCCAACCGTCCGCAGTACCGGGGAATGAGGCCTGCTTCGAGGTCCTGTCTGTCGGGCAGGGAGTGAAGGGTCTGGAGAAGGGGGATTGGGTTATCCCTGCCAAGACGGGGTTTGGAACCTTTAGGACTCATGCTTTGGTTGAGGAGGCGGAGGGGAAACTGATGAGGGTCGAGAGGGAGGGTTTGACGCCCGTTCAGGTGGCGACGGTGTCGGTGAATCCGTGCAGTGCGTATCGGATGCTGAAGGACTATGTCGATCTGGTTGGTCTCAGCATGCGGTGGTATCGCGAGGGGAAAGACGTCTCCGGGGGGGCGTGGTTTCTCCAAAACGGGGCGAATTCTGGGGTGGGCAGGGCGGCGGTTCAGTTTGGGAGGTTGTGGGGGTTGAGGAGTATCAACGTCGTTCGGGAAAGGGAGACACCTGAAGAGACGGAGAAGCTCAAGGAGGAGCTCACCGGGTTGGGAGCCAATGTTGTTCTGACCGAGCAGGAGTTCTTGGACAGGAGTTTTAGGGATCGACTTGGGGAGCTGACAAAGGGGGGGAAGGAGCCGTTGTTGTTGGGGATGAACTGTGTTGGGGGGAAGTCGGCGAGTGCTGTGGTGAAGGCGCTGAGTCCGAAGGGGTGCATGGTTACGTATGGCGGGATGAGCAGACAAAGTTTCCCGTTCCCGACTGGGCCGCAGATCTTCAAGAGGTTGAGGTTTGAAGGCTTTTGGTTGAGTGAGTGGGGTAAGGAGAACCCAGAGGGCAAGAAGAAGATGATTGAGGATATTTTGAACTTGATGAGGGAGGGTAAGTTCAAGGAGAGCCCGGTGCAGGAGGTGGAGTGGAACTGGGAGACGGAGGAGAAGACGCTCAAGGAGGCGGTTCAGGGGACCCTGGGCGGGTTTAGGAGTGGGAAGGGTGTTTTTGTTTTTGGGGAGACGTAAAGATCACGTGTGGCTCAAGAGACGCTGCGAATGGCACGATGGCATCACTTCCTGAACATGAATGCCACCACTATATATCTGGTTCTCCGTCCCAAAATTCATATCTAGCGCCACCTGAACACCAAATCCGTCTCTAAACTACGCCCTAAAAGCCTGCACCAGCTCATGCAACTTGTCAATCACCACTGGCACCAGCGCGTTCAGGTTGTCGTCCATGATCCTCTCCAAATGTCTAATCGCATCCTCCTCGCTCAGTTCCAAGTGAAACCTCTCCTTAACCTTCAGCACCGCCTTATCCGGCTCCAGCTTGATGTCGGGAATATTCGCGTCGACCATCAAACTGAACAAGTTCAGAATCAAGTTGCTGTTCTTCCTCAGCGCGCTATACGCCAAGAAGCAGTACTGCTTGAACTGCCGGTAATACTCCGAGTTGGACCCGCCCATGCAGTCGACCATCTCCTTGGAAAGCTTCATCGCGGGCGCAAAAGGTTTCGGGTCGCGGCCGAGGATGTACCCAAAATCGGCGTGGAAGAAGTGGCCGTCTGGAGCTAACAGCAGGTTGTCGAGGTGACGGTCACCAACGCCGAGGATGTAAGTGATCACGCAGTAGCCGGCGCACGACCGGACAAATGTATCCAGACTCTCCTTGCGCATGCCGAATGGCCCTTGGGCGTCGGGGTTGTTCTGCTTGAGGTAGGCCTGTGCCGGGTTGGCGCGGTATTTGGAGGCGATGCCCTGAAAGGTCATGGATGGCACAAACTGTGACAGGCCGGCACTCGTACCGGTGGCCAAAATCTTGTAAGGGGAGAGCTTCAGGTCGAGGTTCTCTTTCAGCAATAGGTTATCCATGAGGGTGATGATCTGGATAACGAGCTGATCCTGACGGAGGTCATCGCCGGTCTTGAACAAGATAGGGTATTTCCGACCAGAGGTGGTCTTGAAGGCCACTTTGATAGGATGTAATGATGACTTGAAGACAACTGTGTCTTCCGGAACCACGCCGCATATTTCTATCGAAGGATCCAGGGGCAGGGGAAGTGGTGGGTCGATGGTCACCAGCTCGTTTTTGGGGTCGGCCAAGAAGTGCTTGACGCGCTCTACCCTCTTCGCGATGGATTCGTTCGCCTCCTTGATTTCCCCAGAAATCTTGGAGAGGATCGCAATCCACTCAGCCTGTCGCAGCAACGTCTTTCGGGTCTCCTTCCCGTCCGGACGCTTCACCAGCTCTGCCATGAAATCGTACGCAATCTTCTTGTAAATCATCTGAGTTTCCTCACCCTGATCCATGGAACTATCATCACACTCGACCATGAGATACCACCAAAAGTAGTTGCCGAGTGCAAGACTGTGAACAGCCCGGGATATCAAGAATCGAGCCAAAGACGAGTCGTGTGTGACCTCATGGCCAGGCCGTGTCGAGATATGTTCATATTTGAGCGCCTGGACGAGCTGAAGCAGATACAGAAGTAACTCCTTGTCGTCAGCTTTGCGCAATCGCTCAACAGCAAATGCCCGCACGGCCGAATTATCAAACGTCGGGCCAAGCAACTCCAAGGCGTCGTCAACATCAATGTCCGTCCACTTCCCGAGGACTTGAACAGCCTGCTTCGACTCGGAGTGATCTAGCCAGTTCACCGACTTGACAAACTTGGTGAGTGCCTTTTTGTTTCTTGTGAGGTGATAGCGGAATTTCCAGATGAGGTCCTTCTCCTCTGGCGAAAGCGTGTGGGTTGGCGAGTATGACATGATCACATTCAGCTCATCCCGCACCTTGGCATTTGGCTTGAGGTCCTTGTCCAGAATCCCATTACGATGCTGGCTGCGGACCAATCTGCGATGCTTGCTCTCGGCGGGGTTGTCTCTTGCACCGACCTCGGGGTCATACACCCTGATCAGCCGGCCTTCGTAGCCCTCGTCGTCGTCGACACTGATACCGGGGCCGAAATGGACCTCTGGTGGAGGTTTGAGTAGGATGTTGGATTGTGACGAGGAAAGATGCTGGAACGAAGAGATGGGTGGTGCCGGATACTCATAGTCAGCAAAGACCACAGGGAAGTCGAATCTTGATAGCTCTACGTTCAGAAAGTACCCAGATGGTTCTGGCTTCGCTTTCTCGTTCTGCGCACTGGACTTGTCATCCCGAGAAGCCTCTGTTTGCCTGATGGCTTTGGCCTTGAGAGATGACCTGGCCGTCTGAAGGCCGCGCCTCTCGAATCCACGAAAGACAAGCTGGTCCAGCCAATCCACGCGGGGAATCTCGCCCATTTCATGCTTCTTGAATAGCGTCTCCATACGATCCAACTCGGCGGCATCCTTGTCCTCGGGTGTTCCGTCTTTGGGTCGTGACCTAGGGACTAGAGCGGGGGTTGTAGTGTCGTCGTGTCCGTCCGCGTGAAGATGTCTATAGACGTGACATTTCTGGCGACCCTTGTGTAGCTGGTTATCCTTATCGAACAGCGGCAATGTAGCCCCCCCGAAAGGAATTCTGTGACCATAAGGTCCGTCTCCCGTTGGGGAAAGGTCCCAAAGTGTTATCGCAAGGCAGGCATTCTGGGGTAAGACTGAGTATGTGACAGGTAGTTCGAGCCACTCGCCCCATCTGCGCTCGGCTCGAAAGGTCTTGAAAGATGTCTGAACAGGGACAGTCAACGGCTTGGAACCTGCCCACACCTGTACTGTGACATAGAGATCGGAAAAGGGGCTAGACGCGATGGTATCAGCATTGTTTGGAAAAGGGCGGACGGAGTGCCAGACCTCTGGTTGGATCCTATGTGTCGAAGGTTGGGATTGTCGAGGAGGGTAGAAAATAAGACAGGTGCCTCTTCACCTTCGAGGTTTATGCTACACCACTCTCTATCAGCACATTCCGCGCCCGATGATAGCAAAGTAGCAGCAACAGAAACATCGGCGCAACCCACATACGAATCCTGACGGGGTAATCAAGCGAGTCGGAGCTGGCAAACGAGAAGGGCTCCATTTCGACAACGACGGGAGCGACGGAGAGCTCGCGGTCTCTCTCTATTCAATCAGCTCGCCTCTCTGATTAGAACGCTAGGAGACCAAAGCGCAACTTTGTCTTTTGCACGGCGATGGAATCACTTGTTGCGCAAACGGGCGGCAGCAGCTGCAACGTCACGCTGTAAGATGCCCCTCGGTGGGCAAACGCCCACTAAAAAGAGCCCTGTCGCTTCCAGCTCACAAGCTCTGCCCCACTTCTCCAGCTGAACCAACACCCCACTTCAGCTGCCTAAACTTTCCTTGGCGAGCAATCGCGTCTTCCCACTCATGAATGCGTCTTCCAACTTCAGATATACCACCTCCCCTCTTTCAGTTCCCGTCACCAGTCTACCTCAACTTGCAATTACCGTTCAATAACTGTAATAAATACTGTCCTTCCTTTCGCTCAAGCTTCACCAAACTCACCACATTCGCCGTATCGTCGGCTTAATCTTGGATCCCATCTCTAGCAAAATGGACGACCGCAATCACCTCGCCGTCCGTGGGCGAGGTAAAGAGAACGAGCCCCCAACAAGAAGCTCTCGGAAACGTACATCTGATATTGGTGGCGACCCATCGACCAGCCGTCGCAGAATTAGAGAGCCATCAGTACAAGCGGCCCACGGCGATGGGGATGAGTACGACCCGGAACAGCCAATGCAGGAGCGTCGCCAGATCCAACGGTCTATGCGGGAGACATGGAGAGAATTAAAGGAGAATCAGGACCGACTTATCGGAGAGGATCACAATCCGTTGATTCACATACTTGATAAGCAGGACGCGACCCTGGTTAGGGTCAAGCAGACCAATGAGGCGGCAATTGACGCCAGGGTCCTAGTCTCGATCGCAGACATGAGTGTCAAGCGAGCACAGAAGATTGGACAAGGAAACGTCGGCGGCCTTGACTTGGATGAATTTATATCTAAGGCTTCTACGTTTATGCGGAACGGCGGTGGTATCGAGAACGACGAGGCTGCCGAGTTATCAAACACCCAAAGAAGGAGGAGACAGCCTCGTGGAGCTCTGGGCAGCGACGAGGAGGATATCGGCGACGAAGGCGACATGGCCAACTGGAAACACCTCGGTCGCTACGCCGCGATACCAGCCATCCTTAGGCCTCCTGTGCCAGGGTTCCTGTTGGGGCCGCTTTCGATAGAGAAGAAGGCCCGAAAGGTCACCAAACGGTCAGCGCCTTTCAAAGTCAGCAATCTTATAGAGGTACGACCTCAGGAACTCCGGGCAGAAGACCTCAAGCGAAATACCAGGAACGATCTTCCCTCCATTTGCAAGAACATCCTGGTCCGGCTGGAAGCCCATGAATCAAGAGCTCAGGACTTGGCCCGAGAGAAGTGCAGACAACTTGAGGCGGACCGTGGGACTGAACTCTCGGAAGAACAGTTGCGGCAGGTGATGGATGGGCTTGGTCTTAACGGCAGTGGCAACGTGGATCTGTTACGCTTCGTAATCAACCCACATTCGTATGGCCAAACAGTAGAGAACATGTTCTACGTCAGTTTCTTGCTGCACGAGGGCAATATCGAGCTCAAATTTGACGGCAATGGCCTGCCAGGTATTGGTACGTGACAATCCTGAAGCCTTGCGCGGACCATGAAAGATGCTGACACTGAGTGACAGTGCCGTACAAGGCACGAGATGACGAGGCCGAGTCGGCATCACGAGCCAGAGCGCCTATGAGACATCAGGCTATCATGTCAATCGACATGGAGATGTGGAGCGCTATCATCGAGGCTTTTGGCATCAAGCAGCCTATAATACCACACCGTCAAGAAGAGGACCAGACTGGACCTGGCGCACGTGGTTGGTATTATTGACGCGACATTGAGTGTGCTGAGGGTTTACAACACCAGAGTTGTGGACGATTTTTGCTGTGTGGTACGTATGGAGGAAGAGCTATGGCTTTGGAGATTCCTGGCCGTGTAATTCGTTACCAGTAAGTTGCCCGTGTTTGGTTAGCAGCTTTGGTACAGCTACATACAATCTGACCAGTATCGGCGGGGGAAGTGTTCTTTGTTTTAGTTGTTCGAGTGGAAAGCTCTGGGCCTGTATCCGCAAGCATCTACAGGCCCAAAGTCTTTGTCTGTAACGCGATGATGTCGCGAAACTTGGGCGGCCAAAGACCGCAACGCTTCTTTGTCCAGTTGCTCCGTTCATTGTGCAGTCCACCAGTTTCCGTGTTTGTTCGGTGCTGCTTGATATGAAGCTCCTGGCCTTCGCTCTCGCAAATGTCACACCGTGTTTGTTTTCTCGGTACGAGTTATTTGGTTACCAGCCGCCTGCTTATTCTACACGTCTACAACCAGCAAAAAGCTCTGCGACAATGTCTGGAGACCACCATGACTCGGAAGCCCTGGAAGCGCGCGCTTCACCAGAGATGGGAACCATGAGCACCCCCCCACGCCGGCCAGCTCGACCTAGGCGTCCAAATGCCAGAGAATCCGAGAGCATATATAAAATTAGGTATTCCTATGATCCTTGGAACCTCAGCTCGTGGAGCAAAGCCGGGGAGTCAAGGCTCAGCGAGCTGCTGGCCACTGCCACGGATCCTCCTATCGAGGGCTTCTGGAAAAGTATAAAAGCAAGCAAGGTGGTTGGCAAATGGTTTGACTACAACGATAATGAGCCTATTGTTACGTGCTTTAGATTTCTCGAACTAGACTACGACCGTGCGATGAAAGGCTGGATGAACACTCTGCGAAGCGGGAGCGTTATGTGTAAAAAGCTGACGGATATGCGGGTGGAACGGGACGTGTTGAGGGAACAGAATTCAGTGTTGACCAACGAAAACTACCACCTGAAGAACCAAAACAAAGAGGCCGAGGATCTCATCGGAAATTTGGAGGACATGAACCATGACTTGGAGGACCAGGTCAAGGACCTGACCCAACAACTGAGAGTCAAACAGGTCGAGAATCGGAGGTTGAAACAGACTCTAAGCAGTAGGAAGAGTCTGCAGACAACTCCTGGCGGCACCGTGATCGAAGACGGCCGGGTTGTCCACACTATGAGCGACGATATTGCGAGAAAAGAACGGGACGATTACTTGGCAAATATCACCCGTGCCGAAGACAAAGCAGAAGCGGCGCAAGCCAGGGTCGGGGAACTGGAAGACAAGATTGCGCGACTCAGGGCTGCTCTCGAGGCTATCAACCCAGCGGCCGAGCTCACTTCAACGGGTGCCATCGAATCTGCCACAGTGACTGCCGCTGGTCTCCAAGCGCAAAAGGCGCAATATGAAGAGTGGATGAAGGAGCTGAAGGATGAGAACGCCGTGTTGAAAGCCGAAAATGAAGATGTCAAGGCCGCCAGTAACCACCTGGAAACTGCCATGCAGGTCTTGAGAGAAGGGAATGAAGAAACCCTCAAGAAGGAGAAGGAGAAGGTGCAAGCCGAAATTCGGCACTTGCGGGATATGCTGTCAGAGCAGCGGTCAGAGATGTCTGGGAAGCTTCAAAAGAAGGAACAAGAATTGAAGGGCCTTTGGGAACAGTACGACAGAGTCAAGCGGCGAGCCGAGGAGTTGGAAAAGAAGGTCAGGTGGCTCGAGGTTGACAGCGACAACCAGATCAATCAAATTCGCCAGCAAGTGGAGAACTTCGGCAGGGCGAGCAGAGCATACATTCCCCAGCTCAACAGGCTTGACCAGTTGATCAACCAGACCGAAGCGAACCTAGATCAGCATCGTGAGAGTGCGGAAAAGGCCAAACCGATCCTGGAACAGGCCGGCAAACTCAAGAAGAACCAGAGTCCGTCTCCCGAGACTGTGAGCGGGCTGGCCGATCTGGTCAACTCGATGTACGATGTGTTCAACAGCCCGGCGAAAGACAAAGAGGAGCAGGAGCCGGGCCTAAAGGAGGTAAAAGAAACTCGTGATGCGGCTCGGAACATGATCAAAGAGCTGGAAGGGCTCAACGAGATGCTTCTTGGGTGGCGGTCCCGCGTGCGGTCCGGGCTTGGGTCGCCTACTGCTCTGAGGCACGAGGGAGATATGATTGCATCCAGCATTGAACGGCTACAGCATCAGTACCGACGGAAAGACACTGCGGAGAAGGTTTCCAGGCGCAAGCCCAAGCCCGTTACTCCTTCAAAGAAGCCAAGGGAAGAACGGTCGCCGCTGATAACGGGCAGACGTGTGACGCAGAGGAAGGTACCGCCTAACCTGGTTTTCGTGGACGAGCCTGAAAAGAATGCACCGGGTGAGTATCCCATCTCCCATTCGACAGGTTATATGTACTGACATCGAGAAAACGGGGGATCCAGAGACACCTCCTAGCTCTTATCCATTCGAGCATGAGATAAGCAGCGTTCATGCTGCGAATCTTGCAAAGCTCGAAGCGGTCATACACGCGTCTGAGGAGGGGAATTCTCCATCGCTGAAGGGTGCTCTTTCATCCCCACCCGGGGAGCCGCAGTCACCCGGCGATGCTAAGAAGTCTCCAGAGGCTCCAAAGCCCTCAGTGCCCAAGGAATCCCACGCCAAATCACCTTCCATAGCTTCCGGCGGCTCCTCCCCCTCAACTCCCCGTGGCCCTGAAGAGGATTTCTCGTTCGACGATCGTTTCAACCCTGATCTATACAAGGTGCTTGAAGGGTTCATCACAATCTTGGGACACGTCACTATGGTTACCGATGAAGACAATCGAAAGCCAGACAACTCATTCCTGAAACCCTTGCTCCAACGATACGAGCCAGAGATGAAGACGGCTTTAAAGAAAGTTTTCGAGGTCACCGGGCAGCCCCCTTATACTCTTCTCGCCCCCACTAGCCAGAAGGAGCACGAGCTTTTCTACGTTTGTAGAGCGTACAAGGAATTTCAGTTATGCGTCAACCCGGGCTGGGACGCGGCCCTGTGCTTGAACTGGTTGCAAGAATGCAAACAGGGTATCGCCTCGCAAATCGAGGCCCGGAAGGGCACGATAGAATATGAGCGCTATCTTACGTCCGAGTTCGCGGATGCTCTGGAGGTGGTGATCAAGAGACACGAAGAAGGAGACGAGCTGAGAACCAGGTATAATGAGCTTGAGACGGAACTGCTGGGAACGAAACTTTCGACAGAGGAGGAGTTCTACGTCGACGGCTGCGTAAAGCGACATCTGGACAGCGGCAGAAGCGCAGACTATTTCGAGGATCTGGTATGGGAGGTTGCCCCAGTCATCAAGCGCGAGGTCAAGTTGAGTGGGATCACCAACGAGCTCGAGAAATGGGTCAATGACTACAGCGAATGGGTGGACGATGTGTTCAAACCTGATTATATTGAACCGCTCAAGCAGCTGATCAAGACCCTCAAGAAGAAGATCGCCGACAGGAATGACATGGACGATAAGATTCTACTTGAGGCCCGTGTGAGACGACTCAAGAAAATTCTCCGTCACGACCCTGTCGAGGACCTGTCTCTCAAAGACACGCTCAAGTCGCCGCTCGAAGTCGTCACTACCAACATCCTCGTCAACCAGGATGCTGTTGAAGATCAATACGCCACCCGCCGCCGGCGTATTGAATCTCTGATTCGGGAAAAGGTGATGCATCTCTACTCTACCAAAACCCACAGCAAACACGCCGAGGCGGCTTGTTTCTGCTCCCTGCTCAAATACTTCGCGCCAAAGCTGTATTACAATGCCCTCAGTGACGGCTGTTGCGGGCATGGTCAGATGGTGACCGTCATTGAAGAGGGCACCAACGCGGAAACGCAACCAGTGAAGCCCGACGACCCTTCACTGGCGAGCAACCGCACGTCAACCCGACGAAGCCGCCGCACTTGTCAAGGCCACCACGGCCATGGCGTCTTTTCTGCCTCCACCACCGTCCCCACAGTCATCTGCCATATCTTGACCTCCTTCCTCTGGGTCATCCTCTTTGCCCTCTCCGCCCCAGCAGAGTTCTACTCCACCATCCTCCTCATCCTCACCACCCCCTTCGACATGGTCGGCTACGCCTTCGCCTGGGTGAAATACTTGTTCAGGTACATCCACTGGCGCTTCTTCCCGAAAAATTACGCCGAAAACTACCACCCCCCTACCTTCACCCCTCCTACCTTCAACATCCCTTTCCCCCCAACCAGCTCGACCAGAGTCCCCCCCTCCCGTCCCAGAACCCCCACCAGCGTCCCGAGTCCGAGGAGTGAACGCTCATCCCCACCGCGCCGCCTCTCCACAGCATCGTACATCCCCTCCCTGGACTCCTTCTCCAACCCCTTCAGAAGAGCCTCCGCTTCCGACGTGGACGAGAGGTCAGAAAGTACCGAATTCCCCATGTGCCGCGATGGCGGTCCTCCCCCCAAGCCAGAGCCACAAGCGAAGACGGAAGAAACCCCCCCAGTCGACCCCTTTGCCTTCCGGAAAACCCCCGCCCCCGCCCCCTCTGTTGCTGACGATGCATCCTTTCCTCCCCCCCCTCCCAGACCGGCACCCTTCAAGTTATCTACCCATACTGCTTCCCCCGCCTCGCTTATCATTTGCCTGTCTATCCTCACGACTGTTTTCTCCTCGGTGCTGTATCTAGCGCTGGACCAAGAACGGCGGATCTGGCTGTCAAATAACAACTGGAGGAGGGCATTCGTCAATGATATGCTCGAGCCGTTTGCTAGCAAAAATACGAGGGCGGCGGCGTGGGCAAACTGGGGGGTGCTCGCGTTTCCGGTCAGTGCCCTGGCCAGGGCGGTGAACAGAGTTTTTGTGAGGTGGTGGCCGAGGTGGGCGAGCGTTGTGCCGTGGGATACGGAGAGGGCGGTGGTGGATATCACCTGGGCTGACAGGACGGGGGTGAGCGGGGCGAGTGAGCAGAGTCCTGGGTTTCTAAGAGCCTGATGGAAAGTTTTTATTTTGTACGGGTCTTTTTTGGAGTTGAGGAAGAGAGTTTGATGTTATTTGTTTTGGGTTCTGTCACTGTTTGATGAAAGTGGCTTTTACAAAAGATTATGTCAACTATTAGCTTCCCTTGATATCCAATCTTCACTGCGGCTTTTTTACATTAGCATCTTCTTCACCACCGCCCTCCTTTTGACCTTGACATTCTCACCCCCATTATTCGACCCCGAGCCCAGAAGGGTGCCCTACCAACAACACAATGTTAGCCCCTTTTCTCATGTCCAAAACATTGTGTTCCGCGTAGGTAGGTAGGAAACTTACCCTCTTCCCAATGACATCCTCCCACCCCTCCTCCAGCTCCCTGACGGTTAAACACCGAATCTGGTTTTGAGTTTGTTGCTGCTGGTGGTGGTGGCGATACCCACCCCGCAACACCTGACCGCCTTGAATCTTTCCCTCATCTCGCGTTGGAGACCCTTCCCCGGCAGAGATAATCACCATCTGCATCTTTGCCGCGCTGTCGTCATCCCTGCTCATGATACCGGTTCCTACACCCCCGTTCCTTGCCGGTCCTGCTAGGATCAGCCTCCTTGGGTCGGGGCGTCTGGCTTGTGGTGCGGATGAGATGGACTGTTTGTCCCAGCGCCAGCCGACGCAGTCGATCCTGGTTGTTGAACAGAGGTTTGTCAGAGAGAGGTCGATGTTTCAAAGTGATATTGGGCGGGGGGTTGTGCCGGTTGAAAAGGGGGGACGGGGGGACGGGGGGAACGTGGGAATGTGGAAATGTGGAAATGTGTCAGAGGGGTTAATGTGCTGATGTGTGTTTAAAGGGGTAATAATGTGCGAAAGGAACCAAAAGTGCAAGTGTTGTTTTGGCAGGAGCAACGCTGGGTGAAGGGCCATGGTGGGAAGGAGCCACGGCTTGAAACAGCACTGGCGGAAGGGGCCACACATGAATGTGGGAAGGAGCCACACATGAATGTGGGAAGGAGCAAGGGTGAGGGGAGCAAACGGCAGGAAGGAACCAGCTAGTCAGGGTGGGAACTGGAAGGAACGAACGCTGGCATACCAAACCTCGCAACACAGGCCCTTGGTGATGTTATACACCGGTACCCCTTTATGTCCCACCAGCAACGGTACATCGCTTCTCAGCCAGACCTTGTCCCCCTTTTCACTCGGCCAAGGGCTGTCAGACTCCACAATTCCATGGCAGTATGACCGACGCTCGAACGGCTGGGTCACGATGAGCGAAGAGATGGAGATGTAGGCGACGTGGTTGTCGCGAGTTCCTCCTCTTGCTCGAGTGATGATATGGCTGGGTGGGGGATCGGCAGTCAACGAAGAGAGAATGTTGATCGGGGATTCGAGGTGGTGGTGCTCATTGCTGGGGCTTTCGAGGGTGTAGCAATGGACTCGAATTTCAAAGGGTGACATGGCGAGAATGTGTTTCAAAATCAAACAAGGATCCAATAGCAGGATGTCACCAGAATACAAAAGCAAGATCCCACCCAGAAAGGATATGTGTACCAGAGAGGCTGGATGGTCCAGACAAAACGGGAGCTGACAGACAGCATGGCCATGATGGGGCATATTTATAACACGAGTGCGGTACCCGACATGGCACACGACATGGAAAAATGCAAGAGCGGGAAGACGGCGTCGGGAGAGTCGAGATGGATTGATCTAACAGCTGCGTTTTCCTGATTCAATCATGCCCGCCTGCATGACGAGGGCGTATGTGGCTGACCCCTCGGCTCGTTATGTGTGTGTGCCGTTAGACCATCTACATCGGAAAAAGATCTATCGTACAGCCCAGGCTAGATTTTACACTGGCGTTGTGCTGTTGATATTTTTTTTTCCCTTCAGAGCCAATCGTTTCCAAGCTGGCTGTCCATCAGGGTGTCTTGGTTGGCTTATCATCCGCCGGAGCTGGTGCCGGCGATCCATCTTCTGGTTTCTTGGGCAGATCCATGTTGAGCTGCTTTGCCATCCACTCAACGAGCTCCTTTTCGGCTTCCTTGTCCTCCTCACCTCCCATGGCCGAGCTGAGGGACCGGGCCATGGAGTACTGCGAGGCTTGTCTCAGCTCTTCCAGAGTCGAGATGTTGAATGCCCACGACAACCCTCCCACAAACATGATGCCAAAGGCCATGGTATTCAGAGTTGCATAGTTCAGGGCGGTGAAGGCAATCAAGGGATCCTTCTTCAACGGCTGCGACGGCAGCGCTATTGGGTTGGATGAGTAGTACTTGAGCCGGGACATGATCATCTGCCTGGCAATGGCCCGTCTTGTGACGAGGATGGAGAGGGCCAGAAAGCCACCGCCGGCGGCCATCAAGCCCATTTGCCGGAGCGAGCGTTCCGAAAAGACAGGGGGGTAAGGCGGTCGCTCATAGGGCTGGCTTAGTCTCGGTGATGTAGCTGGCGCCGTAGCTTTGTCTGATGGTGGTGTCGGTGCGGATGTGGGCACCGGTTGTGGGCCAGTGGGGCTTGCCGTTGAAGGCACCGCTGTTGGTGTTGTTGTTGTTGTTGTTGTTGTTGTTGTTGTTGATACATTGAGATTCTGTTGTTTCTTTGCCTGTTCCGAGGCTGGCTCGACGCCGAGCAGCTTACTGGCGAGGAAACTGAGGAGCGGCATCTGGGAGCAGGAGAAGGCGAAAGGAGAGACGGACCGACAGCCCCAGAAAAAGAATGGACACAGCGTCGCGATTTGTCGATGGTGTGGATGTGAGTTCTGAAAAGCTGTCGTTGGAGCTTTGGAAAAGATTGGTCTGATGTCTCGGAATGTCTTGGCCTGTCATTGGTCGGCGCTGTCACCCCCTGTTCCCTGGCCGTGTTATTTCGCGGGGCGATGCATTTAACGTTATCGAGGCGCCTTGGCGCACCCGCTGGAATCGACCTCAGATCGACCTTGTTCGTGAACTATGGCACCAGTAACAAGGGTACGAGCATCTCACCACTCTCATCGGTTGTCGCTTTGGTCGCGGCACACCCCAGGTACACATCTCTCCCCCCTCTCTCTGAGACAATTGACACGCCACAAGCTGCCAGGCATATCCCATCCCCCAATAGGATGTTCCCCTGCCGTTCCTCCTGTCAGTCAACGAACAGTGTCACCAACTAGAGCCACCTGCAGTCTCAGAGGCTGAGAAGTGAGACATGCTTGGGTAGACCAATGGTCCGGAACGGGACATCCTTGGAAAACTGGGAAGCGTGCCGGGTTGCTACATGCGTGCCGCTGCTCAGATATCAGACGACATGCTAATGCAGACAGCAGCCATCTCGGACAAGCAATCGCCATAACGACACCGAAGACACTCTACCAGCCAATTACTATCACCCAACTGTCAGCCATTGTCTCTTGACTTGACGTGTCACCTTCATCGGCACGGCACTAGAGGAAGCCAATCCGTCTGCCACCGTCCACTACTGTCTATCATGGCAAAAGCCAAGCAGCCCAAGAAGCAAACCCCCTCTTCCTCCCCCGCCGCCGCCACCACCACCACCACCAAACAGACGCCCCCTGACTGGCCGGTGTTTAGACCGCCTCTACCGGTAGTCAGCCTCGACTTTGATTCCCCGATCCAGGACAAAGTCGTCGTCCTCCGGTCATTCTTCCCCAAGAACCTGTGCCGTGACTATGTCTCGTTCCTGCGGACCCTTCCCCTGACTACAACCCCAGGCAAACCCAAGCGGGGGATGGCCGTCAGGGTAAATGACAGGTTCCAGGTCCAGGACCCACTCTTTGCAGAAAGATTATGGAGCGAAACCGGGCTGAAGGAGGCCGTTCTGGACAATCCGGATCTGGCTCATTTATGGTGAACCTCTGTGAGACATGGCCTAGAATATGATGTGATACTGACATGCTGTGAATCAGGGGAGGGGAAGTCGTAGGGTTGAATCCGAATATCAGAGTGTACCGGTACACGCCTGGACAGTTTTTTGATGCGCATTGTAAGTCATGTCATGCATATATTTCCCATCCAAATCCTGGTCCAATCGCCAGTTTTTCCCACACAAAGAAAGGGTGGTCTAGTGAGACATGCACGAACCGAGTTCGCCTAAAAGATCGACACAACCGCAAATCTGTCGTTTCTTTTTCCATCTCGAACCACAAACAACGATCACCACATCATATCCAAGACAATCACCACATCATCACAACCTCTTCTCCCTGTCATCGGACTTGGGAGCCGCTCTTGGCCAGACTCTTGAGGAAGTTGACTGACAGCACTTCCCAGATGACGACTCAAACAACCTAACCCTTTCTACCCCTGAGAACCCCTCTCTACCAGTCAAAACCACCTGGACCCTTCTCCTCTACCTCACCTCCTCCACCGACGGTTGCGTAGGAGGCGAAACAGTGTTCTACCCAAACGATCGACAAACCAAGAAAGAAGCCATCCCCATCAACCCTGAGACGGGCATGTTGCTGTTACATAAACACGGCGACGATTGCATGCTCCACGAAGGAAAAGAAGTCACGGCAGGGGAAAAGTGGATTCTAAGGAGTGATTTGTGTGTGAGGCGATAGTCTTTTCACTTGCTTTTTTGCCCTGTCTTCAAACACGATCTATACAAAACTTTGTCCCCATGACCCTGTTTTCATCAGGGGCACTAAACCGTCCTGGCCCTCCTCGTCCCCATCCCAACATCCTGCCCGTCTGCAGCCTCCCCCGCAGAAGACAAAAGCGTCAGACCGGCGCCCTTGACCGTGGTCTCGCAGAAAGTATACACACCCCCCACCCCACCCCCACCCTCCGCTAGACACCACTGGGTGACGATTATTGTGCCCAGCCCCGGTGTTGTTCCCTCCTCCCCCTCCTCGATCACGTAGTTCCACCGCCTCCGATCCCCCTTGTCCATACCCCGGAAAAGTATCTGAAAAACTCCCTTGCATCATAGCACACGAATAAAATTATCACTATGAGGCCCGCAAGGACGAGCTCAACGCGGATAAGACCGGAGACCCACTTGATAGCGACACAGGGGGGGGAGGGGGGTTGGTGTACCAGTGTCCGCTGGGGGTTACGTCTATGACGGGGGAGGATGGTGTAGTAAAAGTAGGACCCTGGAGGTTGGGTGAGTTAGTTTGCCTGGTAAACGTGGGAAATGGTGGAGGGGACGTACACTCTGTTGCGAATATGAACAGGCTTAGGCATACCCAGGGCAACATCAGGTAAGGATGCTGATATGAGCATGAAAACGTCTTCTTCTGTAAAAGGGCTGATCATTCTGGTAGGGTTGGAGTTGGGGGTGGGGAGGGCTGAGTTGACTGGGGGGGTTGAGTTGACTGGGGGGGTTGAGTTGACTGGGAGGGGTGCCGAGGTGAGGGTGGGCTGGTGTAGGCGGTTGGGTTGTTGGAGATGGGCGTTCGAGAAGCCAAGTTTGTAGGGAAGTGAGACTTGAAGGGTGCGACATGTTCTAGGCGGTCAAGGTCTGGTATCTATCAACTGGTTATGCGGTTGGTGTTGATTGTTTGCTTGCGGCCGGAATCTGCTGCGTTCTGTCATGTGTGGTGTTCTGCTGACACTGCCAGGCGCCGTCTTTGAGTAGGTTTAGATAAAAAAGGGCAGCTGAATGAGATTCTTTTGATTGATAAAAGGTGCCTCAATTTCCAACTACCTCGAGAATTTCAATTTTAATCGAACCGGACACGACACGGCGGTTTCTATTCTATAGCAACCTCCTCCCCCTGGTATTCAGTCGACCGGGTAAGCAGGCGGCGGGCCTTTTGGGGGCGGACTTTCAGCTCCTGTCGTTCCCATCTCGATGTTGTCCTGGTGGTTATTGGCCGCGGAATTTGAACTGGGAGCCAAGTAAACCAGATCGGGGTATCTCGGCAACGTACCATTCAGGTGGGGTATCCGGAAGCAAGCGTTCATCCTCTGGGCGATGTGGTCAGACACAGTCTGGAACAGGATCGGTTGGTTTATCGGGAGGGCTCACTCCTGGTCATGGACACGAGCAAGACACAGAAGATGTAGAATACCATCCAACCGAAGATGGAGAGGACGATTATCTCGCTGACCACCATTCCGCCGTGATTAAGATGTTGATGAGGTGGGCTATATAAATGGTGCTTTAGGGTAGATGTTGCGATGTCGTAGTTGTTGAGGAAGAAGTGAGTCCCTAGTTGGTGACTTCGAGACGTGCTAATGCTGTGGGTGTTGAGATCCGGATAGCTGGTGGACTAAATCGAAACCGAGAAGGAAACTTGCTGGTAGATATTGCTGGTCGCATTGTCCGGGACAATTTCTGTGCCTTGAAATGTCTGCTCCTCTCCTCTTTGCTGCTTGGGTACCCTCCGGTGACCAACCATAGCCCCGTCACACGGTGCTCCTTCAAACGGCGGTAATGTCTCCAACCAACTTGACGTGAGGATGGGAACAAAGTGAAAGAAGATTCTTCAGAATGTCGAAGTCTTCTTAGGTACCTACTTAGCACGTAGGGGGCTGTGTCGAGTTTGGCAGCACCAGTCGCGGGCTCGCCCCTGAGTGCCGGACCCACATTTGTCAACATTGGACTGAAGCCATCACCACTGAGCGGGCAACTTTGGCCCCAGTCGTTTTGTTCATCTGAATAGTTTTAGTCCCAAAAGGCCTCTCGACAACAGCACCTGAGCACGGTATCATGGTACCTTGATTGCGGCAAACTTGAAACTGACCTATGCGCGGTGTAACTTCTGACTACGACTCTGCAGCTGGCCAGTGAAGTCCTCAGCATATTAAGCCCAATCAAGCCCCGAAAGGATATCTGCTGGGGGTCAAACCAACGGCTAGCTCCCCTCGCATTTTGCAGGCACACCGATAAAACTGGCTATGCTTGACGCCGTTGTCATAACTACACTCGCCATTATCCCCTTGTTTCTTTTACTGGGAGGCGGATGGGCCAACTGAAGACCGTAGGCGGGAGAAGGAAAGGTTGGGGTTGCTGGAAAGATAGATAGACCACTGGGCCAGAGACAAGCGAGTCAGCCCAGCATATTTATGAGGCAGCCATGAGGGAACAAAAAAAAAACGTGTTAGGCTCGATACTGACAAGAGTGAGCGAGAGTTGGGAATGTGGAAATCTCCAGTGTTTACGGTGATGATTGAGGAGGAGGAGACGTGGGTGATGTGGTGGTGGAGGTGCGGTTCAAGACTGAACGATCGCCGAGAAATGAATGTTGTTGCGCAGTTTTCCTCGATGTACTGTATGTTTATCAGTGCGATATGCTTTCTCTGGTCTACCGTAATATCGATCCTGGAAAAAGTTAGATTCTTGTTATCGGTACCTAACTGAAGTGAAGCTTGTTTCCAGCGGCGATGAACATCAACAGCCACCTGGCCATTATTTGCCACGGTTGGCCGACCAGGTTTTGCGCTCGATAACCTTGCGAGGCAAAACAGCGGGCGGGGTTCTCTCAGACAGTGTTATCTTGTGCCGTGTGGACGGGAGCACAAGCTGCCCATGATCCCCTGGATGCCAAGACAACCTTTGTCAACATTGGATTGAAGCCATCATCCCTGATTCTTCCAAGTCAGGAAGCTTGCCCTAATCTTCCATCTCAAAAATCTCTTGAGTTTTCATGTTTTAGCCGTCAGGGTTCTGATCAAGTGTCTCCCCACAGGTTTAACGTAGACGTGTTCTGCCCACTGTTGCATGATAGCTAACAGTCAACTGTGCTCAACATAACAAGGATCCCATTGAATCAACTTACGACAGGTGGTCAGTAGAATACCAGGCGATTCTATTACAAGAAGACCCTCGTCGATCTTTTCACCAACTACAACTTCGAACACGCCAGCACAAGTCCTGCCTTGTTCAAGATGACACTCAACGCAACCAGCCTCGTCGGTAGGTTGGTCTCGGGCTGGCATCACCATCATCACAACAACGATACCCACCACAACAACACTGGACCACCAAACGCCTTGTTTGTGCGACGGCGTTAGTAAGTAGTTTCTCGAGGAAGTCTAGCTGGCAAGTGAAGGGGTTATGAACATGTTCCGCAACAAATCGTAAGAAGAGGACGGAGTCTCTGTTGATGCCATTGCTGTTGTTTGCTTGATAGAGATAAGCAGTTCGTTTTGGGCGTCAGGCTGTGATACCTCATAGCCGTAGAGGTATGTCTGCCACTGTATATACAAACAGAGTTCTGTATGCTCCCCATTGCTTCTTGAGACTTGAGAAACACCAATAGCTACCGTCCTCAATGGGTCTGACACTTCTACGGCCCCAGCGTCGCAGGCTAGTAGCACAACGACAGTTTTGACACATCATAACATCACGCCCAGACCTGGACTTGGGATGAACACCACCATTTTCAGCTTGCAACTACAGGTGGTTTTGGCAGTGAATGGCGATACCCTCACCATTAGGTATTTACCTCCCCACATCACCTTCCCCACTAAAATCACGGGGTCTCTCAGGGGGCACTTTTGTCCAACCTGCATCGGAATATTCCGATAGGGCTGCATATAATCAGGGGTCTTCCCCACCCTGCCCCTTTCTATAACAGGACTCCCCTTCCTCCTCCATCTCACCATCACCGTGTGGGCTACCCCAACGTTTTAGAAACAACAATTTTTTCTTTCTTACTCTGCCTGCTCTTCCATGCTATATACAAACAGCAACCTCAACTAACTAACAAAACAACACATCCCCCATAATTACACTGCCCACACACCCACCATCCCCCTCCCCCCCAGCCCCAGCCTCAACCTCAACCTCAACCCTCCCTGCGCTCCCTTCCTTTATAATAACGCTATCAGGTCTGAGAGAATTGCTCTTGGGGCGGTGTACTTTTATCAACAAAATTAAACAAAAAAAAAAAAAAAAAAAAACGCCGATGCCAAAGCTAGCAACTATTCGTCTCGCAACATGTGACCATTCTTATCTTTCATTCTCACTTTACAACAAAAAATGCATAACAAAAAAACAACAACAAACATTCAAAAGCTCACCCTTTTTTTATTTTTAGGGGAGAGAGACAGAAGAGAAGGCAATATACAGAATCATACATCCAAAGCCAAACTTTGCTGCTGGTGCCAACTAAAAAAAAGAAAGACAATGACAGTGAATTGATTAAAACCGAACTTTGCTTTCCTCCTCAGAAACAACAACTATCGACAAAAGGCCAAAATTACAAAAGTTTCCTCAAACAACAACAACAACAACAACAACAACAACAACAACAATCTGGTAGTGAGAGAAATATATAAAAGGGGGAAGGGGTATCATTCTAGTTTTTGCTTTCTTTTTTTTTCTCAGTGTGTGAATGGGTGTTTGTGTATGTAAACCATGTTGCTGATTGGTGTGTGTTCCATGCCAAAACTCGCGCTCCCATCCATCATTATCTACAACTCTCTCCTCCTCCATCTTGATTGACGACACCACAAACAATAGAAAATAAACAAAGGAAATAGGGGGTTATAATAATTTTAGCCACGTGGGCTTACAGACACGGACTGATGATGATGCTGGTTCCTGAGGACGTGCTCATTCCTCATAAAATTCGGCATCGTCAAAGTCTTGCGCATCGGAGTCGTAGGCATTGTCCCGCATCGGTGGTGTCACTGGTCCGGAAGAGACGGTGCGACGGGGCGGGGTGCTCAACACCGAGGGGAGAGCGGGGACAGCAGCTGCCGTCTCTAGTTGCGCTTGTTGCACTGCGGCAGAAGCTGGCCCGAGAGGTCGGTTGGCAAGGTCCTGGGCAGTGAAGCGGCGTCCGGTGCTCGAGAAAGCAGTCGGCTGTTTTACTGGAGGGGCGGTTGGCGTCTGTCTAAGACTGGAGGCAGGAGGTGTCAACAGACCCCCGAGGAAGCCGCTCGCAGTAGGGCCGCTCTTGGATGGTGTGGTGCTGCTGCCACTAGTCGACCCGGTGGGCGACTGTACACTGCTGGCAGCACCAAACGATGGATCTCTCGACCTGCGCCAGTTACCCCACGCGGCCGCCAAAGGACCAACAGCCTGGGCAACGCGGGGAGTGGCCGCTTCACGAATGGTGGCGGCAATGTTGGGCAGGTTGATGGCAGAACCACCATTGAGTGCCCTTTCGCGTTCCTGCTCCTCCATTTGGAGGTTGGCCTTGAGACGGATCGCCGCGTCCTTGACCGTGTTCTTGTCGTAATCTTCACGTCCGAGAGCAGCAATAATGTCCTGCAGATCCGAGTGTCTGACGGCAAGAAGCTCACGGAGCCAGATGATCTCGTCGTCGCGCTTGGAAATCTTGGTCTCCGCTTCGGGATCAACCTTGGCAAGCTTCTGGTCAAGCTCCTCAATTCTCTGCTCACGCTCCTGGAGCTGCTCTTGCAAGACCATGATGGACTCGCGCAGAGCCTGGGGCGAAATCCTCTCTGGAACTCCCAATTCCCTGGCCGCGGAAGCGCCAACCTGGGCAGGTAATTCCGCACCACCAACAGACGACTTGGCAGCCTGAGCAGCAGCCCGTGCAGCCTCCTTGGCAATCTCAAGCTTCTCCTCGAGATGGGCGACCTTGTCTTGGAGGTGCTCGGACTTGGAGGTGGAGATGCTAAGACGCTCCAGCAGGTTCTGCTCAGTGCGGTGGGCATCTTCTCTGGTGTTGCTGAGCTGGCGGTCGTAGCGTGCCTGCAGGTCCTCCATCTCGTTCTGATGTTTCTCAGCAAGGGCTTCAAGCTCGGTCTGCTTGGTGGTTTGGGCTTCCTCCAAGAGCATCTCAAGGCGCGCCTTGGAAGTGTCAGCATCCATCTTGACTTGGTCGAGCTGGCTTCTAAGTCTCGCCATCTGGTCCTCAAGCTCGTTCCGAGCAACGTTGACCTGGTGATTGGCAGCGTCGATTTCGCTCTGCATAGCATCGCGAGTGCGTTGAACCTCACGGGCAGCAGACTCCCTAGCCTCTTCAAATTCAGCCTGGTAGCGGAGGGCGCTCTGGTGCAACTTGTGATTCTCGGTGCGCATCTCGGCGAGAACATTTTCGAGTCTCTTACACTCAGCGACAGCGCGCATGCCCTGGCGCTCGCCCATTTCCAGCCTTTGGAGCTCAGTCTCAATGCGCTCGCGAGTTCGAGCCTCGGCCTGAAGTCTAGCCTCGAGAACCTCCTGCCGAGCGACAAGGCCTTGTTCCCGCTTGGCATGACGGGCATTCTCCTCAGCAATATCCTTTGCAGCCTTGGCCATGTCCTCCTGGAGAGAGAACATCTTGGTGCGATAGTTGTCACGGACACGCTCGTTCTCCTCGACCTGGGTGCCGAGGGTCTCAATGAGCTTGTGCAGCGCCTTATTTTCGTCAAGCGCCTGAGCAAGGTCCTTATCCCGTCTCTGAGCAATAGTAGCAATACGGGTAGCTTCACCCCGCCAGTGCAGAGTTTCCTTGCGCGCCTCGTTCATCTCGCTATCCTTAGTATCGACGAGTTCACGAAGACGAGTCTCCTCTTCTGCAGAGATGCGAAGCAACCGCTGGTTCTCTGCAAGACGATCTTCAGCAGCCCTTCTACCGTTGACTGCCTCCTCCACCTGATGCTCGGCGTGGTGCACACGCTCCTCGAGGTCGTTGATGCGCTGCCCCAGGGAGCTCTTGTTCATCATTTCAACATCAATCTTGGTAGCCGCATTCTCAAGCTCACGGCTAGCCCTGGCGGCACTATCCTCGGCCGCCCGTCTAGCGGCAGTTTCAGCTGCCAGCTTGGCATCGCTATCATGAAGACGCTGCTCCAAAGCCGCAAGCCGAGCGTGCAACTGGCTGATCTCATGATCCTTATCCACAGCCGCGGGCGGGATACGCCGTTCAATAACCTCCTCCACGATACTCCCAATGTCGGCCCTGACGTTGAGTTGTGTCTTCATCTCTTCCAAAACAGACAGGACACGAGAATTGTCCTCGCCCGCCAAAGAACGAGCCGATTCTGCTGGAATCTTTTGGTGAGCTGCGAGCGCCTCGGAAACGGCCGCACGAATTTGCTGCATTCTGCGGTCCCGGCGGGGGCTCGCAGGGCGCCTGAGATGAGTCAACCCATCCTCTTCGTCGTCGCCATCTTCCGTATCCGACACACTGTGACGTGGCTGGGAAGAATGAAGGTGCTTTCCGCTGCGAGCAAGACCAGAGACAAGCTGCTCCAAAGGCTTGAGGCGAGCAGCAAGCAGTCCATCAACAAGATCACTGACACGGCCGTCAAAGAACTTGACACGCGACTCAAGCTTCGTTTGTTCGTCCTCTGTGAAGGTGCCCTCCCAGTCGCTAGCAGGAAGGCTCTCGCTTCCATTGAGGCGCTGAACTGCACCCTCTGTGTACTGCATTTGATCGTTGAACGGATCTTCAGGCTCGGCAGACAACGTCCTTGGGGAGTCGGCCATTTCATCGTACTGACGGCTGCTTGGCTTAGGGCTAGGAGCCTCGCTGCGGAGCAGAGGCGCGTCAAGTGGAACCTCCAGTGACGTTCCTCGAGGAGGAGCTGGGTCAGCATGGGCCCATTGGTTCTCGTTGTTATACGTCTTTTTCACACCCATATCCGGATTTTCGTTGAGTCGACGCATGATCTCATCCAGATCAGCCATGGTGGGTTCGGCAAGCATATCCCCAGCAGCCTCCTCCGCCGGAGCTGAGGGCAAGGGCTTGTCATCAAGTTCAGTAGACGAAGCAGGCATGGAAACTTGTTGCTGTGGTTGCTCGTTGCTTGGGGAGAGAGCGGTGGCAAACCGGGAGGCCGAGAGCCCGCTTTGCTTGGGTGGAGGCGGAGGTGGAGGGGAGGAGCGGGCATAACGGGACGCAGCCAACCCCTTAGGAGCTGGGGGTAGTTCCTTGTCGAGTGATCGGGTGGCAGCGGGAGTCGGCACTTCGAGGTCCTCCTCTGGCTGCTCGATAGACTCGACGACTGTTTCAGCGGCATCTTGACTGAGTCCTGAATGTTCGTCGTTGGCAACAATAGGTGTAGCTTCAGGAGTGGTATCTTTATCGTCTTCCCACACAGGCACGCCAGGAACAAAGGCCTTGGCCGTGGCTGAAAGTGATTTCGTATGGCCAGCCTTGAAGCTTCCAGGCTCGAATGGCGCGGCCTCGGCGAATGCCTGCATCTCAGTCGGCTTGTTGAACTCGAATGGCGCCCAAGGAACAGTCGCCTGGTCCGGTGAAGTTTCAGAGGGACTGATTGCAGCCTCGGTATCCGGTGTTGCTGAAATGACCATGGATGACTGCGCAGTGTCTTCCTGGCCGTTGTTGGACTCATCGAAGGACTTGTCCTCCACCGGTCCACCGTCTTCGGCGACCGTCTCTGGCTTGGCGACGACCAAGGTAGGGTCGTCTGTACGTTCCGCAAAGAGAGCAATATCATCATCGGGAGCAACCGAAGACCTGGCTCGTTTGCTGCGTGTCTCCTCGCCAGTGTACTGACCAGGTGCCTTGCCACCCTCACGCTCCTCATCGGGCTGTTCATCCTCAGGCTTGGTGATAGGAACGGCCTGCGACTTCTTCGCGGGCTTGACAATGTCCGCGGCAGAAAGATCAATGCTTCCAAAGATGGAGCCAGGCTTGCTCGTGCTCTTCACGGAACCAGCAGTCACTCCGGGGATGCCGGTTGGGGTGAAGGCGGGAGCATCAGGTCTGAACTTGGGGCCTGAGCTTGAGAAGCTGAAGTCGCTCGATCCAGGCGAAAAGGGCGCAGCGTTGACATTAATCTTGGTAGGGCCAGGAGCTGGCACAGGAGCTGGAACGGGCGCTGGCAACGGAGCCGTCATACCAAACGCATTGGGTACGGTCTGCGGTAACCCTGCGTTGAAGACAGGGGTCGCGAACGAGGAGTTTGAGAAGGCAAACCCGTTACCTGGGGTGAACGAGTTCGCGGGGTTGAACTTGAACTCCGGAGCCTCAACATTGAGCTTCGAGAAAGAAGACTTGCTGCCGTGGCTTACGCGTGGCTGGTGATTGCTGTTAGCAGCCGGCCTTCCGGGCTCACTGTGTTGCCATGGGTTGCTGTCGTTCGACAGCGTCCGCTGGTGGGCGATCTTGGCAAAATCAAAGTTCTGAACAGGAGTTCCCAGATTACTCGGATTGGTCTCGATCTCGGAATCTTCTGACAAGTGCGGACTAATACCCTGCAGCGTGGGTCTGTAGCCACCCTCGACAGTTGCGTCGTCTTCGGTATAAAACTTCTGAGAGAGCGAATGACCTCGGCTGTGCGGTCTGGGGTGATGCAAAACAAGACCATCCGCTTGACTAAACTGGGGGGCTTGAGCCGCGAACTGCACAGATGGCAATGCAGGCATCTCTCCCTTATCGTTTTCGTTGTGGGGGCTGTAGTCTTCGTCATTGTCGAGCTGGGAGCGCATCTGCTCCTCGAGGTGATACTCAGCCTCGTCAATTTCCTTCTGCAAGCTATCACTAGCGTTGTGGTGCACAAAGCCGGCCTCGTGGGGCTTCGATGCCTCTTCCTCTGCCGGCTCCTCGTCAATTTCGCATAGATCCTGCAGGCGCGGCGAGGCTCTGACTGGCACTTGGAACTGGTGAGGCAAGACAGGGAACTGTAGTGACTGATGCCGTTGGTGTCCAACAGGCCCGACAGGGCCCATCCCATCAGGAGAGAATGGGGAAGTAGGAGACATCATGGCGCTGAGGTTTGCGAGCGAGGGCGAGCCAACACGGTGCCCGAGCATGATGGAGGGAGACCACCCATGTGGCGAAGGGATCGAGATAGACGCCCGGGGATTGAACTTGTTGAACGGCCCCGGTGATGCGCCAGCCGGGATGCCTGGACTCTGGGCGGCAGAGGTGACGAACGGCACGTTGAATGGGAAGCCGGGGACTGCTTGGTTGCTCGATGCGGAGGACGTTGGAATCGGTGGGGAGAATGGCAGGGGCGGATATTGCATCGATGTTTGCCGGCTCATCGTCGTAGCGGGGGAGATCGCTGGCGGCGGAGGGAGGGGAGGTTCTTCATTGCCAAACGAAACGCCCAGGGCGCGGAGTTTGGCCTCGTTGAGCTCGTCGACGTACTTCTTCCAGGCTGCAAGTGGTGAACCATGTTAGAAACAAAGCAGCAGTAAAGCGCACAATTCGCATCCGAGAACATACCATTGAGATCGGGAAGGACTATTGGGTATTTGCCGCTCTGCCGCTCCCGTGCGACATCATCAAAGTCGGGCCAGGATCCCCTACTATGTGAATGCTCCGCAGTCCCAAGCTCTTGTGCATCCGATGCTAAATCAAATCCTTCGGTGTTGTACCCAAGCTCCTCCCAACTTCGAAGCATGCCCTTCACCTGGGTCTCGGTAAGGGGCATTGGAGGCCCGCCGGGCTGACCCCGTCGGTCGTTGCTCGGGAAGCATACCATGATGTTTTTGCCCTTCCAAGGTACCTTTTTCCTGAATGCGCGGGGGGTCGCACTCAGAGACGCGCGCTTGACAGCCGCTCTTGACGGTGTTGATGGCGCCTTATGCTCTACCTGCGTCACACTCGCCGATCCGTTGATTCCGTTCAGTTTCGGTGTGCCGGGCCTCTCAGGGAGGTTGAGACGCCCCTGAGTGGCCGACAACGAGTCAGCTGTAAATCCGCGGTTGCCCACGCTATCGGGCGTTGACCTCTCGTCGGAAGACACCATTTTGGCGGCCGGGGCTTCTTTTGCACGGTCCAGGTGGGATTGTCTCAACGTTTCGTTACTGGCCTGCTTTCTGCGGTCGAGGCCGGATGACAGCCACCGTCCGTTATCGGTCTCGCGACTTCTTGGTCGTGGGGTTTCAAGATTGATATCGTCGTATCCCAACCACGCAGCTTCCTCACCGGAAAATGAGCCGCTCAGTGAAGAGTTCTCACTATCGCCGGTTCCGTCACTGAACCAATGTCGTTTTTCCTGGTCACCTCCAGCAGCCGTGTGCTGACGTATCCAATCCTCTGTGATTCCGTGCGCAATGCGCCTGGCTCGGTTCGCAAGCACAGCTGCGGCCGCACTCAGGCTTGACTGCCGTGGGGGCTCTGGCTGCGGTTCTTCGATGAGCGGGGCGGGACGCAAGAAGGGGGTTTGTAGTTGAAGGCGGTGGATTGGTAGGGGAGAGTCCCCAGAAAGGTCGCTGCTAGAGGTGCTGTCGGTTCGAAGGTTCGAGGGGTAGGGGGAGCCCCAATCGGTAGCGCCAGGAGCCAAGCCTTCGTCCCTGCTATCCTCGTCTCCTGATCTCTCAGCGGCGGGCGGTGGAGTCCTCAAGAGACCACGGACTCGTTCAGGTAATCTAGGTACTGGCAGAGGCGGTAGTACGGGGGATGCCTCGCCGTCGGCAGTGGAAGCGCTCGAGAGGGCAGGGGACGATGCAATCGATGGTGGGTAGGCCTGCAACTTGGAGATCGGCTTGAGAGGGCCGTCCTGTGCCAGTGCACGAGGAGGAGTCTGCGGTGACAAATTTAAGGAAGACGTTTTTAGGAAACTGGGAGCGACACCCAATGTTAGCCGAACATGTTGGTGGTGGCCAGGGGGGGGGGGGGTGAGCTGGCTGCCGGGACATATGCGTGGGTGGCTCAGCGTGGTCGATGGTTGGACGGCAGCGATGGAATTGGGTTTAGGTGTGTTACTCACCAGGCCGAGAGCCAGCGCAGACGAGTTGAGCGTCGTCTGCTACTGGTCCTCGATTATTATCTAGGCGGGACGAGTATCGTCTCCGTAAACAAGCCCAAAACTCCCACGTCGGATATCCTGGGGAAACCTGGGAGGTGGCTAGGGGATACAGATGCAGCAACGGTCGGGCGGGCTGGACGCGACGACGCGTGTCCGACGTTGGCTGTCGGCAGGCGAAGTGAATATGGCCAAGGAAATTATTAAACTGAGGCTAAAGGAGCGACAAGAAAGGTTAACGGGCTCGATCCGCACAAACACATGGATGCGCAACAGGGCAGGCTGGCGATGGACTCGACTCGGCAGCTTGCAGCTGTAAAAGGGACGCGAGAATGACCGTGTGTCTGGCTCGAGATGGGGATGGGGACGGGGAGGGGAGGTGGAGGGACCGGGTTAGGACGAGGAGAGGGTGTCGTGGGCCGACTAGCAATTATTTTTTCGGACTGGGAACACCTGCTTTAATGAGCCGGGCCTTGTCGCGCTCCACTGCTGGACGAAGCAGACCAGTCTGTAATTTCGGTGCTGTTGGGTGGATGACACCTGAAGAAGCAAACAGGGGCTGATCGTAAGGGTTCTTGATGCTAAAGAAATCATAGGCAAAGAAAAGACACAACTTGTAGAACTTTCTCCAGGTTTTGCAACGGCGGCGGGTTTTTTACCTCTTCAACTTCCAGGTTACCAGCCAGCTCTCTAGAACTTTACTTGGCTTGGCCCGAAAAAGTTAAAAGTTCAGAAAACAACCAAAAACAGCACGGAAAGCGTGCCATCAAAACGCCAACCGACTGGCCACGACATTGTGCATAGGCCACGCGCGCATGGTTTCCCTTGGCACTAAGCAGGCCGGCGGGATCCACATTTGAACTCCCACGGAAGCCAATTGCATCACATCTTCAATTTCACCTTTCAAAATGCTGGCAGATGAAATGATCATGCTCCCCGTACTCCGTACAATCAGCAATGTCTCGGTCCGTTCTGAAGATCGCGGGGGGTTGGTTAGCGGCAGCCAGGCCGGTCGAAGCAGCCAAACTTCCCGAAACAATGGGTTGTTTGATGGGACCCGGCCGTACGTTTGGCAGTCCCGCCACTTCTGTATGTTTTGACGGTGATGCATACGGTGATGCATACGGTGATGCATATCGGGCAGCGACTCGTGCAGCAACGGTAGGGATAGCCATCTCGCCTCATGGAATGGAATTCAGATGAGCAAAACCCAGACCTTCGTGACATCTTCATAAACACCCTATAGCCAATAATACCATTGATGTACAAAAAGGCGGAAAACCGCCTCCCACGCCCGATTCCGTGCCCAATGGCGAGTTGTCTGAAACAGCAGTGCTCCATGTTGCCCCAATTCCGGCCTCCTCGTCACTTACACCAACCATTGCCTTCCCGATTGATTCCCTTGCTGTAAATACCCACAAAAGAAAAAACATCAGTCTCCCACGCCTCCCGAACTTCCCAGGCCTAAACATCACAGAAGAAATCAAAATTCTCATCCGAACTAACCAGCACCGACTCGGGCGGCGCCTGTTCCTCCTGTCCCTGATCCTGCCCCCGATTCGGATCCTGCCTCTGTCCTCCATCATCACCACGACCGCCCCCTTGCTGCGGCGGTGGCTGCTGCGGCTGCTGCTCACCCGCGGCGCCATCAAAAGATCTGTTGGCTGCCGAAAGCGCCGCACTCTTGCATTGTTCTACTCATATGTCAGCCCTATCTAGGTATGCTATCCCTCTCCAGTGTAAGTGTGAAGTAAGCAAAACTCACCCATCTGCCTGTCACACTCCCCCACCGTCAACTCCCCGTCCCTCTGGCCCCCCTCATTCGCAATCCTGGCACAGGCATTCTTCTGGTTGTCACAAGCCCTGTTGCTCGCCGTCGCAAAATCGGGAAAGGTATCCCCGTCGACAGCAAAAGGTCTGTCAGGATCACCAGAGTTGGTAATAGCAGGCGCCGTAGCGCCCCCCAGGGCGGAGGTAAAAACCTGGAGGTTTGCCGCCTGTCGGGGTATCAACACGGGGAGGGTGCTCGTCAAGTTCTGGAGTTGCTCAACGTTGAACCTTCGGACCGCGGCGTGGAGGGCGAGGTTGTCGATCTTGACGTTGCGGCTGTCGATTCTTTGGTGGGTGTACCGAGGGTTGTGGATGACGCCGCCGTGTCCGTCCGAGGCGAGGATGGTGGCGGAGGTGGTGGTGATGCCTAGGGCAAAAACTGAAAAGGAGAGATAACGCATTTTGACAGAAAAGGGGTATCAAAGAAATGCCGTTGATCAAAAAAAAAAAAAAAAAAAAAAAAATGCTATTCAGAATTGAAGAACTAGACCACCTACCATCACCTGGATGGACGAACTGACAATATCAAAAAGAGAGGACGAAGTGAACCCTTCAAAAATACACAACAACAATATCAAAAACCCCAGGTTTCGATGGTAAAAGACGAGCCTCAACAGATATTAAACTTAAACCACGACAGCATGTCTACCCCGCGCTGTCTAACCCCAACCCAATCCCCGTTTCTGCGCATGGAGCTATTCCCACAGAAAAAGTCACCCTGAAACCTGTCTGAGACAACCATGATTTACCACGAGGCTTGAGCACACCACCCGTCAATCAAGAACTTTTCGCCCGAGAAGAACGATGCACGTGATCTCCCATGACGCAAAAATCTTGAATGAAGTTCGAGAGAAATGCCCCTTGCATCACCAATGCCGTCATCGCCCCCGGAATTTGCGCCAGCGCCGGCTTCAAAGCTCCCGACTCGATACCAAACCAAATCCCAAGATCAGATGAGAGTGACACCTGCCATTCAGACAAAGTTCGCACACTAGTTCTCAACCGACAATTTCTGGCATTTCACAAGTTTGAATGAAGCGGGGAGTTATAAGCTCCTCTTCCGGCTTCACTTCGTCCATCTCTTCATCTCAAGAAGCTTCGAGAACCGAGATTTTCATATTTTTTACTAGTGTAGATGGTAGGAAGGTAGGTAGTCGATATTGGTATTAAACGGTAACTTCTCTTTCTCAACGCCATGTCGTTACTTTTTGAGGATGGGGAATAAACAAAGATAATAATGTAAAAGGAGAGTAACGAATAAACAAGCCTCCCTCAGCCACACGCCGAGGATAAATTCCCAATCTATGCTGACCAGAACCAACCACCCGATAGAGAAAAAAGGGCAAAACGCTTCTTGTGATGAGCTCCTGAGCGAAACAACACATTGTCTAGTCCTCCACCATGATACACATTGGGTTTCGTTTCAAGCGGCGAGGACGAGAAAACAATCGTCCTGGTCCACTGAGCATGCAAAGTAGTGATGATGTTGTAGTTGTTGCAACCGTTAAAAAAAAAACTCCGGGAGGCTTCCCATAAATGGCAGAATTATCGACAGGTAAGAAAATGGCCGTGAGAAGAGCGCGTTAGAAATTCGATGCCGTGTTGACATGTGTTGGCGCGTGGTAGCTCTCGAGTGTGCTCTGGAAGGGAGTGCGTGTGCTGGTCGATCCAATCGTGTCTGGCTTCTCGCCAACCGCGCTGTAATCGTCCATCAAGGTGTCTTGCTCCTCCTGCTGCTTCTTCTTGCCCCAAATCCTCCAGGCAACAAAACCCAGACCAGCCAAAATAACAGCGCCGCCGACACCGACCACCACGCCGATCACCGTGTTGCGCGTCGTTGTGGACATACCCGTGTCGCCGCCATTACCGCCACCTCCGTTTGGCAGTGGTACCGAGGTCGAGGTAGTCACAACTTCATCGATGACCGTCGTTTCCTGACCATCGGGATTAGTAGTCACGATGGTTCTGGTGATGGTCTGGACGTGGGTGGTGGGCTCATCGCTTGTGTCGGGGTCTGGCGGGGCGGTGGTCGACGATGTGGAGGAGGAAGAGACAGAGTTGCCTGGCCGAGGGGTTGTCGTCGTCGTGGTGCTGGAAGTGACCGAAATGGAAGTTTCCTCAGGAGGCGGCGGGGTTGATGATGTGACGGGTGGTGGTGGTGTTGTTGAGCTAGTGCTTGGTGTTGTCACTGGGGCATCTGACGTCGATGGCGCCGGTGGTTCGTCGGCAGGGTCAGAGGCAGAGTTGGGTGGCGCATCGCCGCCATCGTCTTGTCTTCGCTGGAGAGCTCTTTCATGTCGGGCAAGTCTTGGGCTCACAAACGTAGCTTCGGCGACAGAGGCGGCCGACAACCCCAAAACGAATAGTTGAAGGGCTTTTCTGATATGCATCGTGGCTGGTTGAGTCCGTGACAGTCAGACACCTAGTCTTTGTTCTTTTACCAAAATAAAAACCCGCTTCTGCTAAAATATCGTCGGTCTCCCAGCGATGTTGTGTCCTTTCGAAATTGGTCTCGTCCGAGGTGACTGTTTCGAATGAGATGGCCAAGGCGCGACAGGAACCGTTACAAAGCCGTCTAATGTGGGCGAAATGAAAGGCCCGTGTGACCCAGTTATCCTGATATCTCGACCAAGCTTTGTAGGAGCGGCGTGCGTACGTGCCGAATTAGAAATAACGTGGTAAAACGTGGTAGAAACGAGCGTGGGTGAAAACGAAAGGGGAAGCGAATGAATTTGAGATTGGAAGAGGACGGGAAAAGTTGTGAGCAGCACCTTGTTCAGCAGGTTGCACGGAGGGCCCAGAGTCCCGCAAAATGATGACAGGGGTTGCTTCTTCGGGAGGCGGGCCTCCTTTCGTTCTTCGTATCACCCCCCCACTGGACCGGACAGGCAGGTGGCCTCCACATCAACACGACCTCACATCAGCAACCAACGCGAAACGGCAATCAGATCAGGTGACGGTAATCGGAAAGAAAGCATTCATTTTCAAAGCCTCACCAACAGCATAGATCATAACAAAGTCCTCTTCTCCTGTGCAGCAAGAGATTCTGTTACTATGCAGCTTTGCGATATTCGTCCATCGTATTGGTTCAATGTGGCGCCCTTCAAGCCAGCCCAGCCGCCGCGAGCCACTTCCGCAGCACATGATTGGCCGGGGCCGTTTCTTCAGGGGAACAACCGACGTCGCACAGCCACTGAACCTGACCATTTGCCAGTGCCCCAACAAATTTGCTGCGATGCCATACATCGGCCATGCAGACTGTACCACAAGAAAACTGCTGTGAGACTATCTAAAGGGGCAAAAGAAAGACTTCTCGCCGTTTTTACTAGCGCTTGTTTGCCATCTGCAAGAGAATTTCAAAGAACAAGAAACTGCCGAGCGAGCGCCGTTAGAGATTCCCCGCCCAATGCCGGGCATCCCATCTGATCCACCAAAAATAACTGTCCAGTTCGCTAGCTAGTGGCTAGTTTGACAGGGCGACGAGGGATGACTGACCACCGGTGCTGTTGTTTATGCGGGGGAATCAAGATCGGGGACTCGACCCTACAGACCCTTGGCCGCATGAAGCTGTGTTTGCTGTTTTCCTATGACGATCACCTCACGCCTTGGAATGGCGAGCTGGGATCGACCGTGGTGTTTTGGTGCTTGCTGGTCGTTGTTTTCAGGGTCGTCGTGGTACCAGGGCTTTCCTGGTCTCGGATGCCACGGTCTGCCGTCATCCCATCTACCCCTCTTGGCAGTTTGGACGAAAACCAGTTCACGTCCGTCACTCGACAACACCTCTGCAATATCGAACCCCAGAATGGAGCCCTATGGCGCAAGCGGCGTTTTCTGCAATTTCTTATCTCGCAAAGTTTCTCCGACCTTGGTTTTGAGTCTCATGAGATTGTTTGGGGTGAGAGACAGTGTCACATCACTGATCGTATGCCGGCATGCACTCGTTCTGCCATCTGCTGGGCCCTGGGCCTAGTGACGTCTGTTTGTGCTGAGCTGTTCTTGCGTTGGACGATGTAACCTATCTCTCTGCCCGTGACCATGTGAGATGGCTCGCACGCCACAGGATAGGCGAGACATATATGAGCTTCTCTCCAGACAAATGCCCAGAAGGTTCGAGGGATTTAAGAAAATGCACTCAACCAGCAGCGAAATTCCTCAAGAGGCGATAGAGAACTATATCCAAGCGCCAGAGCTGGATACACATAAGGACTTGCTACCTACAGCACAGGGTGTTCTCTTCCTGTCTTCTGTAGTCCAAAGCATTTCGACTTCTCCGGGAACCAATATAAAACTCCGAGACTGCTACAACTACTTGGTAGTCGCCCATAATACAGGTCACATCGGAACGTCTATTCTAAGTCAAAGTTGAGTTGGTGTTGAAGCATCACACCCAAGCTGCCGTTGAGGTAAATACGGCGTGAACAAGACCTCGACTCGAAGTCAGAACATAAATCAATTTTAGGGTGCCAGGTGAACATCCCGATAGCTTGCATCTGCAGCAAGACAACCATGCGACAGAACATTCTATATTTGCAAAATATTCTCGATCTCGAAGTCCCGTTGCGAGGTGTCTTGTAGGCATAGGATTTGCGTGTCACCTTAGTGATTGGCTACCGCGAATCTCATCCAATGCCCATCATCGTATGGGGATTTTACGGAGATTTATCGCGAAGGGTGATAAGGTAAACAGATCACAAGGTATTGGGTCTTCAAGACTAGATTAGCCAAGTACACACAGGCAACGCAAGGCGTCTGATCAAGAACTAAATCCCGAACAATATTTTTCATTTGGTTGATATGCAACTAAACAGATACAGTATTGAGAAAACGGAGCAGTCTTCGGCAAGTTCATCAACTAGGAATCCAACATATAGATACCTAGAGATGGATTTGCTCAACGATGCTTTCCTTGAAGTTCGACAAAGGCATGTCTGGAACCAGAAGGGCACCGTAACAATGGACTTAATTGTATCGTCTTTCCGTCTGTGCGATGTTAAAGGCAAGCCTAAAGTACCTGACTGGCAAAGGCTTTTCATGACGGATATGCGGAAGTTGGTTGGGACGAAGTCGAACAGATAGCTGGAGCTATAGCCACTGTATTCCAAGTTGTCCAACATGGAAGAGAACATTAAGTCGGATGACAATTCAGAGAGACAGAAAACCTCCAAGAAAAGTCGAAGCTATAGACAAAAGAGAAAAGAAAATACCCCCAAAAAAAAGAAAAAGAAAAAAAAGAGAAAAGGAAAAAAAGAAAAAAAGAAAAAGAGAGAATCACCGGTCTGATCGATCCCCCGAACCCACTATCCCCCAGCGCGGCCTACAGAGTGAGCGAACATAGGAGTCAAGCAACCAGGAAATCGGCGATTACTGCAGAGAGCGCCCACTACAGGGGTTGAACCTGCAGTGTTTTGAACCTGAGTGGTGGTGTTTACAGAGCAAGGCACCAGACCACCTGACCAAACACTGTGGTGACTGTACAGAATTTTGTTGGAAGGAGCTGTCGAGCTTGCTCTTATTAAGGGCAGGTGGGGGAGGGCGGCGGGTGAGGTGAGTCGGTCCCGGAGGATAGCCTCCTGGTGGTCCAAGCATGGCTCAGGCTTCAGGTCTTGAGGAAGGTGCTCCAAGGTCTATACATACAACAACAGGAGTAAGAGGATCTGGCTGCTGTTCGATATCGTGGTGCCGATTTTCTAGAGAGAGAGTCTCTTCCCGCTAGGCATGGACGTCTTTCCGACAAAGAAAGCATTACGCGGCCACCTAACTAACAACGCTTCAAGCGGCTGCTGTGATAGCTTCGCTTGTCATCTAGAGAACAGGGCCACAGACGAAATTCTGCAGGCCAACACTATGAAATTGGGACTACCTTACTCGGTTTTATTCGAGGCTTTTACATTGGGCATTCTGCGTTCTGGCATCGGGGCACCCGGTGCTGGCTTTTCCCTCCTTTTTCTTATCATCATAGATTTGGACTAAACGAGTTGAGGATTTAGGGTGACTGCCAGCATGTGTCCTAGGAACACATTTATTGTTTGGGAGGACGACGTCCCGATAAAGGCAAATCGTGCCCGTCTTGATTTACTCTGTAAGATCGAGCTCCTCATGTCTATCATTGCTACCAGCTCAACAGCACCAGGAAACATGACGTTTGTACACCGAAAGCTCTGTCACATTCCCGTTGTTCCAGCACCCCTATCTCTGCTCCACCTTGGGCAGCGAGGTCCAAGGCTCGACGTGCTCGGACGGGGACCGAGGCATACTCCAGGGTCGAGAACTTTTGCGGTCTCGGCCTTGAAGAGACATCTCCGGCTCGTCCATTTTGCCAGGTGCTTTAAAATGTCGGGGACTTGTGTTTGTTACTGGGGGACTGCGCACAAGTGGCCATTGGCCAGCTGTCAAAAGGTGGTGTCAAAACAGCATCGCGGTCAGAGTCCGGAGATTTCAGCACGCTTCGCTACCGGTTTACCCGGAAGAGAAAGAGGCTATTTTCAGCACATCCTTCCACCAGGCTCGCTTGGCGGGTTTGCGGCGCTTTCAATGACAGCCTTAATTGCGGTTTTATTATCAAATCTGTGCAACGTGAAGTCTTGCGCCAGGGCCGAGATGGCATGATGATGGGGGGCAGAAGGAATGCAGGGGCGTTCACACTTTCGGGACGGGTAGCCCGGTGGTGATGAGAGGTGGCTGCAGGATTCGGCGGCTGCACCGGACGCGCTATCCGTCTCTGAGGGGTTCCACAAAAATACGGGCTGCAGCTGGAGAAGCCACCAACGTCTGACGGCCGGGTACCTGACATGAAAATGCCATCTTCCCTCACCCATCATCGGGTTTTTTGAACCGCGATCCTGAGATGTCGATGCCCCAGATTGGAGGTTTCCTTTTATTTTTCACGGTATCATGGTATTGGTCGAGTTGATATGAGGTTAGAAAAGGATCCGGTCTGTGCTCGCCAAGATGGTCAAGCTCTCTCGGTTCTTCAATGGTGGACTCCACGCGCGAGGCTCCCAGGCTGGCCGCGGCGATCAGCGCAGAGCCTCACTTACTAAGGAACCCCAAAAACCACCAGAAGAGTCGGAGACAAGACAGGTATCAAAGATCGAATGGTGGAAAATACCAGGAGTCTCTCGATCGTCAGGCACCGCAGCGTGGGTTTCTGAGAAGACAGGAATTTCGGCATCCCTTCGGTCCCCTCCCTCATATTACTCCCAAATAGTCTTTTGCTCAGTGACCAACGAGGGTTTTTCCAGACCGGCGCTAACACGTCGAGTCAGCCCGGTAAGGAGCACAAGGCCCTCGCAGCAGCACACCCAAGGAATTCCATCTGCTTTTGGCATGGTGTTGCGCTCAAACCGGGGTCACGGCTGCTGTCCCCGCACATATGCAGAACCCAACATCTTCTTGGCAGGGGCTCCTGCTGTTTTGGGGCACATTATTGAAATCGACCAAGCAAGAACCTGCCAGTGAAAAGCAGGTACACAATATGCCCGCATCTTGGGGGCAACAGGTATGGAGATGATCATCTGGGGAGTTCAAGAGGGACAGAGTATGTTGGACGGCCGGAAGCTAATAATGTTGACACAGGATCATTCTGTTCTTCTCATCCGTCAACGATGGTGACCAGGCTCTGGGGGCATAATTATGGCTCTCCAGTATTGTATCACCGCACCGAGGGCAGACGTCCACGATGTATCGCTGACAGCGCGCGCCTGGGATCGGGGTAGGGTTGCCATGCATGTGCTCATTTCCCACCCACACACTATTCCTTGCACCCGTCCTCACACGCGGAGGCCGACCCGGACAACTGGCTGAGAGCGCCAGATCTGAACCGAGCGTTGGGTGACGGAAGGTTGATGCAGGAGGAATCCCACGATCCTGGAGCCATGCCGAGTTGGGAAGCAGGAGGCATCAAAAAGGGCGCGCCGCCCACTTTGGGCGAAGGTTCTCGCCCTTCACGTCTCTTGGTCCTCTCCAAGTCAACTCTCGACGGCGGCGTGCTCTTTCAGCCGTGCAAACATCTTGTTTGCGTCCTTTCGTTGTGCTATCGCAGCACCATCCACTCATTACTACTACGGTCATCGTTGACCAGACGCTCTTTTTGTTTACACACATACCCCGTGTTATTAATATTCCGTCAACCTCCATAATGTTCACCAAGACTCTCGTCGTTGCCGCCCTGGCCGCGGCTCCCGCTTTTGCTGCTCCCGAAGTCAATGTCTACTGGGGTCAGACCGCCGGCTCAAGGCTTTCCACCTTCTGTGATGCTTCTGGATTCGACTATGTTACCGTTGGTTTCCTCAACAAGTCCCCCTCCCAGGACCCCTCGGGAGCCAACTGGCCGGGTACCAACTTTGGAAGCCACTGCGATGGAGTGTACTACAAGTACAACGGTGCCAACACCAACGTCCAGTCCGACTGCGGAAAGATCGCTGCCGACATCAGATACTGCCAAAAGAAGGGCAAGAAGGTCCTTCTCTCCATTGGTGGAGAGTGGAAGACGACCGCCAACTACGACCTCAGCAACGAAGCCGAAGGACGTCGCTTTGCCTTGTTCGTGTGGCAAGCCTTCGGTCCTCGCATCGCCGGCTCCATCGTCCCAAGACCGTTTGATGATTACTACCTCAATGCCGAAGAGGGCGAGGAGAACTTCGTCTTTGATGGGTTTGACTTCGATATCGAGAAGAGCTACGGTAAGCTTAACCTTGACTGCTCATGATAGCGCCGTGATTGGCTAACAGATTCATGAAGACGCAAACCAGTCAAAGGGCTATATCGCCATGATTAGCAGTCTGCGCCAGTTCATGGCGACACCACAACTCAACCCAAACAACCGCCAGTTCCTGATTACCGCCGCTCCCGAATGCCCTCTGAACGATCCGTATTACAAGATGAAGCACATCATCAAGAACAGCAAGTTTGACCTTCTGTTCGTCCAGTTTTACAACAACCCAGGATGCCATGGCGTCACCAACAACAACTTTGACGCTTGGGCCTCGCATCTCCAATCGACCGCCAGCAGTGGTGCAAAGATTTTCATTGGATTGCCTGGAAGTACCAATGCTGTTCAAAACGGTGAGGCGAGTGGCTACCTCACGCCCACCAACCTCCGAACTGTCATCAACAAGTTCAAGGGCAGGGCTGCGTTTGGTGGTGTCATGATCTATGATGCCACCTATGGCGCGAGAAACATCGTTTCAGGCTCCAGCCCAGCTGGATTGAACTACTACCAGTATGCTCGAAGCCTTTTGGGTGGCTACACCCACACCGTCACGCCCCCGGCTCCCACACCGACCGCTTGCGTGCGTGAGTATAGTGTCAAGTCTGGTGACTACTGCTATCAGATTGCTGCCCGTGCCGGTATTGATCTCAGCGATCTCAATGCCTTCAATCCTGGTCTCAACTGCAACATCCTCGGACTTGGGCAGAAACTTTGCATCAAGCGTGGTATCCCCAAGCCTACCAGCTCCAGCTCCACCATCTTGAGCACCACTTCTTCCACCACTTCTTCCACCACTGTGAGCAGCACCACTGTCAGCACTACCATCTCCTCCACCGAGACCAGCAGTACTACCGTCTCCTCTACCGAGACCAGCGCCACCTCTACCGAGACCAGCGCCACCTCTACCGAGTCCAGCACCATCTCTACCGAGTCTGCCACTGAGTCTGCCACTGCCAGCGAGACCGTCACCGAGACTGAGACCATCACCGCCAACGAGCCTGACATCACCACCACAACCGTTGAAACCTCTGCTGAGCCTACTGGCATCACCTACACTGAGGATTTTACCAGTACTGAGACTGAGAGTGTGACCGTGACCGATATCATCCCGACCACCACAAGCACCATCTCTACCGAGTCCAGCACCGCTGAGTCTGCCACCGAGTCTGTCACTGAGTCCGCCACCGAGTCTGTCACCGAGTCCGCCACTGTCACCGAGACTGAGACCATTACCACCAGCCCTACTCTCACCGAGTCTGCCACTGCCACCGAGACTGCCACTGAGACTGAGAGCTATTGCGAGGATGACGAGACCACCACCAGCGAGACTGCCACCGCCACCGAGACTGCGAGTGGAACAGAGACCGTCACTGCGACCGAGTCTGCTACCGAGTCTGCTACTGCCAGCGAAGCCGAGACCATCACCGCCAGTGCTACTCTGACCGCTAGCGAGACTGAGGTTACTACTGTTAGCGAGACTGCCACTGAGACTGAAAGCTACTGCGAGGATGATGAGACCACCGAGACTGCCACTGCCACCGCTAGCGAGACCGAGTCTGCTGTTGTCAGTGTGACTGAGACCGCTACCGCCAGCGAGACCGAGGCCGTCACTGAGACCGCCACCGCCAGCGAAACTGAGTCTGCTGTTGTCAGTGTGACTGAGACCGCTACCGCCAGCGAGACCGAGGCCGTCACTGAGACCGCCACCGCCAGCGAAACTGAGTCTGCTGTTGTCAGTGTGACTGAGACCGCTACCGCCAGCGAGACCGAGGCCGTCACTGAGACCGTCACTGCCAGCGAGACCGAGTCTGCTGTTGTCAGTGTGACTGAGACCGCTACCGCCAGCGAGACCGAGGCCGTCACTGAGACCGTCACTGCCAGCGAGACCGAGTCTGCGATTGAGACCGTTACAGCCAGCGAAACCGGGTCTGTTATTGCCAGCGAGACAGAGTCTAGCATCGAGAGCGCTACCGCTAGCGAGACCGGGTCTGTTATTGCTAGCGAGACAGAGACTCTTCCCGCCAGCGAGACCACCACTGACGGCCCCGTCATCACACCCTCGGAGAGCTTCACCACCTCCACCATCTACTCCACCACCACCTTCACCGTGACCTCGTGCGAGCCCTCTGTCACCTCCTGCCCCGGCCGCGTCGTGACCAAGACCATCGCCATCGGCACCACCGTCTGCCCCGTCACCACGACCGACGCTCCCGTCATCACCTCTTCCTCCTCCCTGCCCGCGGGTTATACCACCTCAACCATCTACTCCACCAAGACCCTCACCCTCACCTCGTGTGCTCCCACCGTGACGAACTGCCCGGCGGGTAGCACCACCACTGTCGTCGTCCCAATCGGAACAACTGTCTGCCCTATCTCCGAGGCGGAGGCCACTTCCACTCCTGTCCCCGCTGTTCCAGGCGTGGAGACTAGCTCCAAGCCAGCAATCAAGGTTATTACTGATGTCCCTGCTGAGGAGGAGACGACGACCTCCACCACGACCTTCGTCCAGCAGTTGACTACTATCATCACCGTGCCCAAGCCTGATGTCACTGCTACTTCCAAGCCTGCCGGTGGTGACGAGGGAGTTGTTGTCAAGCCTACGCCCTCGGGTGGATTCCCTTACAGCAGTGGGTATGTCAAGCCTATTGCTTCAGCTACGCAGCAGCCCGTGACTGCTGGGGCGGGGAGGAATGGGGTTGTTTTGGGAGGTGTTATTGCTGCTGCCCTTGTCTTGGCTTTCTAAGGGGTGAAATGGGGGGGTTTCTTTTGTTGAACGGTAGCTTGCATGAATATAATGTTTTTTCGTTCACTCCACGTTGTATCTATGTGGGCTTTGGGGTGAGTGGTTGCGGATGTTCAAGGGGTAGAATAGTATCAGTTGATTAGATTGAGGTTGTTCAACCCCTTTTTTTGCTGTGGTTGTTAACTTTGCCGTTTTGGTTGTGTCAATGCATCGGAATGTCTACATTTGCTCAAAACCTTCCACGAAGGCTGATTGTATACCAGAATTGATTGATTTCCTCTCCAAGATCCAGGTTTGTCACCCAGCCAAAAGAACGAAGCAAGGGATACCTAGGTGGTATCACTTTCTAGGCCTCTGGAAGAATGATGAGGTTCGCGAACTAGGCATATTCCCATCTACGACCCCCATCATCATAACATGACCTGCCCTCCCTCTCATGCCGTACATGTTGCTGCATCACATAAAAAGGTGTTCATGTCGTGCTCCACTCTTCTCTCGGTGAACAGAAAACTTGAAAGACATTCGACGGCATCTTCCAGCCAATGACATGGTCATGATCCCCACACTGGCTGCTGATGGCCGACTGTTGTGAAACACTTTTGAAAGGTTTTTTTTCCCTCTCTTTTCTTTTGTTCCTAGAAAATGGGACACGGCACACGTGGTTGGGTTGGACGACTAATGGTGGTGGCGTTATTTCACTGCGGGTGTGTCAGCGTGTACACCGACGGATATCGGCTCGGTTGATGGGTGTGTGGCTTGGGGGGTCCTGGGTTTTGGGGATTGGTTTCTCCCGATTTCCTGGGGATCGAAGATGGATTACAAAGCCAGGCATATGTTGTGGTTTGGAAGAGTTGATCGAGGTGGCTAACAGTGGAAAGAAGACTGAGGCTTTGAAGGCTTCGATGCAGGTTTTCGGGGCGGTCATGGGGTTGGTAGGAACCTGATCCGATGACTGATCTGATGTTTTCATGACCAGGGCATACGAGGCATAAACAGCGGCGGCTGCACTGTTAGCAGGCCTTGGCTTTCTTGTCCGCAAAGTGGCCCCCCGCAAGAATGAGTGGGGGATGGGGAATGCAAAGCTGAGAGGCCACTCGATTGGATGTTGGCGGTCCAGTGATTTGTCACATCAAAAGAGCAAGAAAAATAGGGGGGTGCTATTGGAGATGGGGTTGTCGGCCGGTTTCATTTACTCGTTTGGGAACCCGGGGGAGTGGTAAGCCGTCCAAAAGAAAGTTTGCCTGCTGCCCCCCTAGCTGAATGAACTGTCGGTCAGGAAAGCGGGAACTTTGGCAAAATGCCTGTCTGGGGAATGAGAGGCCAAGAGATATCGACGGAGATGGACACGGCTGGTGTGGCGGTTGGTGATCGGCTCTCTGGCAGATGGTAGATGTTGACTGCTAAGGTGGTACCTCAGCCACCCACATCGGCAGGCTGCCCTCCCCCGCGTTCCCGTGATGGAAATATTGGGCCTCTGGCATGTCTTTTCAGCTTTTGACTGAAGCTTCCATGCTATCTGATAGGCTTCCCTGCGTGCTGTGACACCCAGCTCCACGTGTTCTGGAATTCTATATTCCGCGGCCGGGCAAAGGCAGAAAGTGGCAGACCCCGTTGTCGTTGAAGGCGCCGGGCACTACTTTAGTGCTACGTGCTAGAAGGCTTCCCTCCAACCCACTCTGGCGGGCTGGGTGCCAAGCAGGGCCGAGCTGAGCAGTGCTGAGGTACCCACAACCGAAAGCTAACCAGAGCTGCAGGAATGTCTCATCCTCGCGCGTGGTCTAGATCACAACCCGATTTCCATCACGTCCAAAACCTAGGGGGCTAGGCGCCGCCAGCGAGCTTTCCAGCTTGTCTTTCTTTTTCCTGCACAGCTGCTGCACACGCTGCGACAACACCTCCAGCTACAATCTAGATTCCCACGGATGCGGATTCCCACTCGCTCACAGTCCTGCCGTGGTTTTACACACACGTACGAACCCTCGTCCTGTCCATCTCGCCGTCCGCGTCATCCTACCTCGCTCGCGACATATCCTCTCGATCATCTCTCTCTGGAATTCCCTGGGTTCGCCTTGCCTTCTTCCAAATTTCCCAATGCCCTCTTCCACGAGGTCATTACTTCACGATGGCCACGATCGAGCCAAGGTTAATACACCTCCTCAACAACTCACAAACCCCCGATCTTCCTCCGATCCAAAGCCTGCCCCTGGATGGCTCGGTCGAACAGTCGCAATCACTCTCGTTGCCCCCGCTCGAATCAGATGTCAGCCAGCGAGGCGATCGAAATGGTCCAAACCTGATACCGCCGATTTCGACCGTCAGTAACAACAACACGCAACTGCCAGGGATCGGCTCGCTGACCGAAGACCCTTCCTCTCTCGACAATCCAAATCAACTGACGGCATTGGCCCGCCCCCTTCATCTCCTTCTTGGCGAACCGGAGCCGGCTGCCCCTTCCCCCTTTTCACTGCGCAGGATTGTCGACGATGTTCAAGAGGTTCAGGATGATGGCTCTAACAAGAAGAGGCATCGCGCACTTACAACCAAGGACGACTTTGTCCAACTACCCCAGCCCCTGAAAAAGCAGAAATCAGCACAGCTTGTTCAACGGGGCGTAGTGCCTCCCATCATTGCCGGCCTCCATCAGCCCCCACCAAATGCCGCTGTCTTCCCACCGATCACTTCGAACCCTTATCATCATGGCGAACCGTCAAACATGGGCCTCTTCGGTGGCGTTGAAGAAAGATCTCTTCCTTTACACCTTCAGCAACACCGCGCTCAACCGCTACCCCAACCGATATCGCAGCCGCAGCCGCAGTCGCAGCCGCAGACTCCCTCGGAACTAGACAAGATTGTTGAACTGAGGGCGAAGAGGCGGGCGACAAAACCGAGGAAAAAGTGGACGGATGAAGAGACGAATAATCTTCTGCTTGGCGTGAGCAAGCACGGCGTCGGGAAGTGGACAAATATCTTGGAGGATCCGGAGTTCAAATTCAACGGCCGGTCCGCGGGAGATCTCAAAGACCGATTCAGAACATGCTGCCCTGATGAGTTGCGAGGGCAGCTGGTCAAAAAGCGCTCCAAGAATGGGAATGCCCCGACCCCGACGTCTGAGCCAAATCCGCCAAGTGACACTTCGAGACCCAAGAATGGCCTGCACCTCGACGATATCTTGAGTGGCGAACGACCAGGCGTCGTGGCTGCCGAACCAGATCAGCAATTATCGTCAGCACAGCCAGACTCGGACCCGCCACCCAAAGTAAGGAAGAGCAGGGCTCACAGGAAAAAAATGGAGGACCTGGTCGAGCTTGGAATTTGCGGCCCTTTCAAGAAATCACACCGTCGGGAACGACGGCCGTTCACCGATGAGGATGACAGGCAGATTCTTCACGGTCTCGAACAATATGGGCCATCGTGGACCAAGATCCAGCGGGATCCAAAGTACAACCTCTCCAGTCGACAGCCTACCGATCTCCGTGACAGAGTCAGAAACAAGTATCCAGATGTCTACAACCAGATCGAAAAGGGCACTCTCCAGATTGCAGATGCCAGCCGCAGGAACAACTTGCTGGAGCCATCAGTCAACACAACCATCGAGAAGTCGCTAGCTTCTGCCAGTACAAATCCGTTAGAGCCACAGCTGAACCGATCTGGGTCTAAGGAAGAGATGGCGCGATGGACAACAGCCTCGAGCTACTACGAGTCCACGGACTCTTTGCCCGGTCTCACTGGTGTTTTTGATATGAATAACGAGACCGGAGGATCGGGAATCAATATTGGGCGGCTGCTACTGGACGACCCCCTGGCGGTCGGCGACCAGATGAGGCCTGATGGCACGTCTAGCAGTGCCTCGCCAGCAGCGGATCCTCGCATACCACAGAACAGATGAGCTGGGTACGAGTTGGTTGCTAGCCGTGGGACCAGAACTCTCACCACGTGTGTATCACATTTTTTTTTCATTTTCGGAGTCTTTCGTCCGGTGTTTGGGGGGATTGCTGTGCTTGAAATAGATTGGGATATACATACCTGTCGTTACCAGACACCTGAAAGTTTCTGTTTACTTTTGTGTTTTTTGTTTTTTTTTGTTGGTTTGTTTGTTTGTTTTTTTGTTTGTTTTTTGATTGTTTTTTGATTGTTTTTTTTTTTTTTTGATTGTTTTTTTTTTTTTTTTTTTTTTTTTGGCTACGTGCCTCTTTCTGTTTCTCGCTTGTTGTTTGATGTTTGATATCACCATCTATCTGTCCTGGGGATACGCAATGGTTCCCTTATGGCGGCACCATCCTACTGTGGGCAGATAACCAAAACATATCATCACAGCTTACTACTACAACTTACAGGTTTAGAAGAAGAGAGCAATCTATGGGCTGCCTTTGGACAGAACGGAAAGCATCATCTCGATTTGTTCTTCCTTTTTGGTCAAAGGTTGGCTAGGGCTCGTTTTTTGTCTACGTGTGTTCTAGCATTTTGTAGCTACACTATCCCCATGGCTTGGTTCAGTCTTTGCTAGCTGTCTGCTTGCTTGAGCTTGTCATTGCTGGTGGGATCAAGCCTGGGAGTAGTGAGTGGAAAAGATATTGAGTTTGAGTACATTCAGGGTGCCTCGGTCTGTAACATAAATCGAGGGTTGTTCGCTGTTCTTAGTGCTGATTCTTTGCCGACATCTCTCGTGGTGATAATCATGGTCAGCGGAAAACCCTAACCCCCCAATCTGTGGCAGAGCACAGGCAAGAGCTGCCACAGCGGGTCCCACTTCTTGGGCTGAGGTGAACGTCGAGCACAGACCAGCCTTTCTGCCAAACTCCACCGCTTCCTGTCCCCACCAAATTCGCTAGGGTTTCCGAGCCACAAATTATTTTTCATTGATTTGGTGCTTCTTCCCACTTCGCGATCTGTGATTCCGTTTTCCTTCGACCAGCACATCGACAACAGCCGCCAAAATGGGTAGAGGACCGTAAGTCTACCTGACCCCCAGCCTTCGTTGAGATTCGAATCGCCAGTTACGAAGAAAACAATGTCGAAAGATGTCGGGTTCTTGGAAATTGGTGGTTCATGATTGTCAACGCTCCGCCGATGACTACACTCAATCAGTCGTGAAATCTCGCGATGCTGACTCTTTGGCAACAGAAAGAAGCACCAGAAGCGCCTTAGCGCCCCCAGCCACTGGCTCCTGGACAAGCTGTCCGGTGTCTATGCGCCTCGCCCATCCGCTGGTCCTCACAAGCTCCGCGACTGCATGCCCTTGATTGTCTTCGTCCGCAACAGACTCAAGTATGCGCTCAACTTCCGCGAGACCCGCGCCATCCTCATGCAGCGCCTGGTCAAGGTTGACGGCAAGGTCCGCACCGACATGACCTACCCCGCCGGCTTCATGGACGTCATCAGCATCGAGAAGACTGGCGAGAACTTCCGTCTCGTCTACGACACCAAGGGTCGCTTCACCGTCCACCGCATCGGTGACGAGGAGTCCAAGTACAAGCTCGGCAAGGTCAAGCGTGTTCAGCTCGGCCGTGGTGGTGTCCCATTCTTGGTTACGCATGATGCGAGAACGTGAGTTCTTCCGACATCTATCAGCCGTTGGACCAAGCTTTGGTTGACATCGTGCGGGCAATTTCTCTCTCTCTCGAGACTTTCCACTATGATGTGGCGATGAAGAGGGGGAAACTCTGCCCCACGATTGGCCCAACACAAGCACTGGATCTATACGGTTGGTACGTTAAATTTCTGCCCCAGTTTAGCTGACGATATTCGACAGCATCCGCTACCCCGACCCCTTGATCAAGGTCAACGACACCGTCAAGATCAACCTTGAGACTGGCAAGATCGAGGACTTCATCAAGTTCGACACTGGTGCCATCGCCATGGTTACCGGCGGTCGTAACATGGGTCGTGTTGGTGTCATCACCCACCGCGAACGTCACGATGGTGGTTTCAACATTGTCCACCTCAAGGATGCTATTGACAACTCGTTCGCCACCCGTGAGACCAACGTTTTCGTCATTGGCCAGGACAAGCCTTGGATCTCCCTGCCCAAGGGCAAGGGTGTCAAGCTCACCATTGCTGAGGAGCGTGACCGCAAGCGCGCCCTTGGCAACTAAATTCACTGAGAAGTGGGTTTGGTGCTTGATGAATCAACGGGGAAACGGGCAGCAGGAATTGGGATCAAAAAGGATGGCGTTAGCGGATGTCACTTTAGGTTAGGCTCATGACAGCACATTGAGCCTCCTGGCTTAACTAGATACCACACCCGGGTCAGGATTCGGCCCCCAATAACTGCACTGCTCTCCCGCTGAGATATTTTTGCTGCTGCCAGTGAGTGACTGTATGTGACTGCCACATGTCCCTATCTTTGATGACGAGACAATGGTGGTGTCGACCCCCATTCCCACCCCCGTAGATGTTCTGTGGGTTGCCCCGCGGGAGGATCATCTTCCTTGGCCAGATCTTTCAGTGTGTGGGTGTCCTTGTGGGTGTCCTTGTGGTGTCATGGCGGTGAGGCATCACATCTTGAATCCCCTGCATCCAGCAAGCCACATCGAACGATTTTTTTATTTTTTTTTTGTTTTTTTCTTTCCTAGGAGCAATACAGGAAACCGAAACGCGAGTTTAGCAAGGTGAAGGTAGGGTAGGGGACCTTGGTGGAGAGAGAGCTGCAACACCCCCGCTCTGTTGCAGCGAGTCCGGATCCGTCTTCTTGCATGCAAGTTTGTCTGCCTACCGCAAGTTTGTGATTCCTGGTCATTGGTGCTTGTGATGGGGGTGGTCGTTTGAGGGGGGGAATATTATGGAGGCTGGGGGGGTTTCTGGTTACGCTGTTCATTGGGGAGGTTTGTCCTGAAGTGTTTTCTTGACATTTTGCACTCTTGCAAGCACCGGGAGATGATGTCTGATGAACCTTGGGGAAGGTCTTGGGAAAGGGGGGGAGGGGGTTTGGTTAGTTATTGGTTTGGCTTTCTTTTTGGAATTAACTGCTGGGTTGACTGAGTATATTTATTGCCCGTGGCATTTTCCAACACTTTGGAGAGGGGGCTACTTGTCGACTAGAACCATCGTGAGTGTTAATAGGGGCTTCACTTTGAAACTATCAAACCTGTGAGGTCTGGGATGAGACGTTGAAGCTGGAACTGGCTAGACTCTTTTTTTAAAAGCTGGTGGAAAGTTGCCGAGTTTGTTGAGACCGTTGGGGTTGTAGATTCTCCGATGTGACTTTTGAAATCATGATGCTCAAAATATGAGATGTGATGCCTGGGGGTTCGGTCGAGGCGGCAGATAGGAGTTGGAAGGATGGGAGGGGTGGTGTGGAAAGGCAAGAGGAGGGCCGGTGATACCCGAGAGTATGTGAGTACCCTGCTTGCTGGGTTTTGGACTTGGACGTCGTCAAAGGCTGCTGGACTTGAACAAGGCAAAAGATTCTAAAGACATATGGCCAGAGAGTTCAAAAAAAAAATTAAGAGTGGGAATCGAGACGTGCTGGACGGTCCAGTGTGTAACACTTCAGCACCCCCTTTTCAACCTCTACCGATCATCGTTTCTCACCGGCTCGGAAGCCACGAGAATGCGGTGTATTTCTCGGGGTATTCCCCTCGGATGTTGAAAATCGCTGTTAATCGAAACAGCCTTCCGTCTTTTTACCAAGTTTACCACAAGTCATGTATGTGTCTGCATGCTTCAAAAGGTTACCGACTGCCCATCTAGTGTACCCCAAGATATGCGTAGGATGTACCTCGTGATACAGCAAAAAGCATCATCAATTTTGCGGGGAAAGAACCTGGGGCCTTTTGACAGGTCCGCCTGCGCAAGTCCCCAGATATGTTGAGCAACCTGTTAGTGCGGATCTCAAGTATTACAATTTGATAAGACCGGCCTGCTGATTCGACGAGCGTTATACCAGTTGATTTTGTTTGTGCGTGAGTAAGCAATAAAGAGACATGATCAAGCAGCTAGAAAACCACAGCTTACCCCCCGGGAACAAAAGCAAACAAGCAGGCGGTGTCATCCAGGGGCAAAGGCCGAGCCAACGACTCAAGGCCGTACAGGAGGCTAAGCCTGCGTTTTGTTGCTGCTGCATGGACGGTCCCCTCTCCCCCACACGTACAAAACGTCGAGCCGGGTGTAGATGCGGACGATCTTGGGCTTAGCATCGATGCCTGCACATCAGACTGAGGTCACGAGACAAGGTGAGATTTTCACCTGCATGTTGAGGCTTCCGTGGGACCCTTCTCCTCCTTGGTTGAGGTCGAAGACTGGCTGATGGCTAGGATCCGGGTCCTTCGTTCGCCTCCGTTGGGATTACTTCTTCGTCTAGTCCACAAAAACGACAGAAAGTACCAGGGAATCATTCCTCTTTTCCAGGACTGTCCACCGGGTAGCGTGACATCGAAAGGCTCAAGAATGTGGTGGAGTTGGACTGTTATGTTCTGTGTCATTGGCGGCCCGGGGCGGCGAACTTCGCACTCACAGCTACCTATTCAGGGGTTGACGGTCAACATGTTGTCTTCGATTCTCGCCTCACCCTAACCTGCCACCACGTTCCACCGCAGCTCTTGACAGCGCTTCGTTGAGGAGCTGAGGACCAGTTATGTTCACAAGATCAGACGCCACCACATCTCGGAAGTCAGAAGAGTCGGTCAGGGCTTGCCGGAAGCCGCTTCGCCGCTCGTTTCCTTTCTCATTCCTGACCTTGATTTTGCAGTCGCGATGGATTCTCCGCGGCTTGAGGCTGGGAGATTTTGGACGCAGCACCCGGGATCGTTGATAGTAAATGCCCACACATGTGGTGAACCCCGAACCCCACCCTCTGTACTCTCTTCTTGAGCGCCTCGTGTCGAGCTTTGCTGGATCGATGCGAGCGGTGGGCACGTGGACCGGTGCACATCTCCCATTCATTGGCTTCCACGAGGAAGCCGCGTACGTACACTGTACTCTGTCAAGAGGAGGGGGACACTCACCGTCACGTTGCAGGGCCAAGCCAGGTTGTAAAACGAGAGAATCCTCCCAGATGCAAGCTTCTGTGCCTTGCAGCGCCGAGATGGCTGGTAGTCGAGCTGAGGGCCACAGGAGGGTTGACAAAAACTTGATGAGGGGATTTCGGCCAGGCGTGGGGGTGGTTGATAAAGGACGGGATGGCAGTAACCCAGGCCTGCCATTCACTTTCAATGTCTTGCGTGTCGTCTGTTCAGGCTGAGATGCGTCATATGGCAACACCATCAGCGGCAGGAGAAACGAGCATGGAGGAGGCTTCTGAAAGTAATCGCGGCAGGCAATACGAGGGCACGAGACTTGCCTATAGCCGTCTTGTGCAACATGTGAAAATGTCTCTGATGGTGACGGCTCCCGTAGGTTTCATTGATGTGAAAAAGACGATCGGTTGGTTGGGCCAGGTTACATGCATGTCGACCAGCTCCTCTCTGGAGTTGGGGTTCGATCAAGATTCGGGGGAGCAAAAATCCACCTGCTCTGGATGTGTCTGGCTTGCTTTGGTGGGAAACCCGAGGGTCGCGACGCTTCGTGGTAAGATCCAACAGTGAAAATACCAGACAATGGCCTCACCATGATGTGAGATCTGATGAGCTTCCGGGCCAGTGTCCAAAATTTGGATGACAATTAAGGCACCCACTGGCCATCAAGGTGCGGCCGGTATTAAATACAACGTTCATAGCGGGGCAAGAAGGACCCAGCAGCGCGGCTTGGCATCGGACGACAGAAGGCCGAGATTGGGCCCTTTTCTCCCAACAAACCTTCGACAGATCTTCCTCAGGTGTTCCACTGCAGCTACCCGGAATTTAGAGCTGGCCATCGAGCCGCTCGTGCAGACCAGGAGGTGAGTAGAGTCCAGCTGGGTAGGGTCAATGACTGACCTGGATACCTCTCAGTACACCCTTTCCGATTACCGTATCTGTACTGGAGGTACCACTCCATTCTGACAAGCTCTCCCGCGCCGTCGACACACCTCCCAACTGGGGACTCCCCACGCCCACGGAGCCACTGGGCGCTGGCGGTCTGGCAGAGATGACGGAGGGTGTTACGGGCGTTGTGTGTGCGCCATTCAGACCAAGACACCCGATTCAACGTCAGGGTTGTCCTCCTGACCCTCTCGGCAATTTATGTTCATGCTGACGGCCCAATATTTCACAGAACCAGAGCTTGAGGAAGATGAATCCCGATATGCCGTGCTCTATCCGCTACCGAGCTGCGTTTACAGCCCGCCCGGGGGTAGCTGTAATCGCGAACAGGCGCAAACAATTGCACTGTGTGACGGGTCATCGGTGCTTTGCCTGGCCTTGATCTCTATCCTCGGTGATCGGGAGGGCTGTCGCCTTTCGCGGCATCTTTCAAATCTCTATCAGCTACACCGACCAATCACTGAACACCAGCGCGCAGAGGATATCGACCATGTCCAGATTCTCAACGTCTGCTTCCGACGCCCAGGCCCGAACCGGAGAAACCAAGTGACCAAACCCAGCATAGGTCAAGATATCATGGGAGGCGGATCCTGCGATAATTGGAGATTGGAGAACAATCATGCCCCCAATCCACGACCACCACCTTCTCAGGAGGGTTGCAATATATCGGATTGGCATTGACCCTGACGACATGTATCAGATTTCTTCGCACGGTGAAGTCCATCTGATGCACCGTGTGGCTTGCTCGGGCCACATGCCGCAACCTCTACCCTCTACATATTGCTTGTCACATCGCCATCTTGTCTGTCACCGGCATCCCGCTTCCCCAGTGGTAGTTTGTTGAAGAAGCAGCCAGAGAGGTGCGGGGCGTTGGATGTTAGACCACTCCTCCCCACTTGCCGTTCTCGGAAAATGCATTTTAAGAAGCCGTACCGTAACAATACCGACCGCTTCACTCGCCTCGTCTATTCTTGGGTCCTGGATTTATATGTATCGACAAGTTGTCGACAGCATTGATCATCCCTGAGAGGGCTATTTCTGAACCCTGAACAAGAACATGCGGAAACCAGCGAGTCAACTAGTTGCAATTGGTGCGGCTGTTACGATACGGTGTATTTCTTCCCGTATCGTTACTAGCACCAATACCACCGCTGACAACAATCTCGAAGTGATGCAACGCAAGAATTTTTCTCTCACATCTCTGTTTCTCCCTCGTGCCCATTCTTCCCTCCACCTCACCTCGAAGTCCACCCCACTGCCGTGCACACCACACACACACACACACACGCACACACACGCGCGCGCGCGCCGGCCGACCGCCCCACGGACGGGTGACGGAGTAAGGACACGAGGGTGGGAGCTGTCAGCGGGATGTGTGCTACCACAACAGCAGAAGCTCTCCGGCTGTTGCGTTTTGCTTTTGGATGGGATCAACCAGGAGCGAGCCCAGACTCGGTCCGCCTGTTCAGTGTTGCCCAGCATGAGAGTCACCTGGGTGCCAGGTCCGAGAGCCTCTTGATCCAACCATCTTCCACCACCCACCACTGGCACCTTGGCTTACCTCTCTTCTCTATCATATTCCTTCGGTAATTTGCACTTTGCACTCCCCCCCATGCACCTACGGCTGTTGCCCCTCTGAAAGCCCCGTGTATCTGACCATGCCGGACCGGCTCCTGCGGTTGTCCCCGCCCATCTCACCGGTCCTGCCCACCGCCTGTGGTGACTCGATCCGCTGCCGTCCTTTTGGTCTTTTGGCATGTATGTGCACACATACCGGGAGGCGTACTCAGTAGTAGTACCTCTTACATACCTCCCATCCAAGTGACCGTCAAGTGTCCACCACCCCCCTTCCACACTACAAGCCCCCTTCTTTACTGGACCTGGTCTAGCTCAAACATGTTCGTCTTGATTGGAGAGAAGTGTTACTCCACCCTGATCCTGCATCTTAATCCAAATCTGGACGCGGCAACTCGTTCTTATTAAGAGGCGATACCTACCCAACAGCTTTGCTTTCCAATATCACCCACCGCATCTTTCTCGCCGAGGTCACTGGTTCGGGAGACGCCCACTATGGTCTCGTCATATGCCACCTTCTTCTGTACCTTGTCGTCATAACCTTCCAGTCTCCCCCTTTTTCTTTTTTTTGCCTCGGTCACCTCTGGCCTATCACGCCCTCACCGAGATTCGTTACGAGGCTCCATTGTGGAGTTTGCTGTCAAGGTGGCAGATGGTATGCGGCTTTAGTCGTCGCTACACTCAAGAGTCACCTCATCACCACCCGCATCAGGGAAGCGGTAGGTATTGTCAAACCTGCTTCTCTGTTTCTTTTGTGCGCAGTAAGGAATTGAGGCTGATTGGCACACTCAGGCAACCCAACCCGCCCCTTCGGTGATCACCAAAAGGGTAACCCTCTCGGTTGAGGCTCTTTCAAAGGGCACCTATTCGGCCCGGACATAAAAAGCGTCCCAAAGGAAGCGAATCTGGCGGAAAGGCACCCACTTTGCGTCTATAGGGGTCACAACGGGGCCACGAAATCTCAAAGGCGACATCTGCATGTCGGCAACCCGTCTTGCGAGGGCAGCCAAGCCCTTTGGCCGCTCTCTCACTTGCTTGAACAGCTCAGGCAAACAACGCTTCAGCACAAGTGCCATTCCTCGCACTTCCACCTCCGGCAGCAGTGAACAGCCTAGGCAAGCTTCAGTATGGTCGTACTCGGGTGTCATGGCCGTTGCGGCGACTGCCGGGTTGTTTGGATGGGGCATGTCTGAGTTCCGGCATGGGAGTCTTCCCAAGACCATGCTGTTTGATAGCTTGTACGCCTATCCTAGGTATGCGAGCATGCATGAGATGGAGCAGGTACGTTCTTGATAATCATCCAGCTCACACGTCATGCGTCTGACCAAGGATAAGGCCCTAAGAGAAATCCGACAAGAAATCGGCGGCGCAGAAGACATCATATCCACTGACCCCGACGACCTCCACGCTCACGGGTACTCGGAATGGTCGACTTCCAACCCTGAGGGGCTCCCAGTCGCGGTGACCTACCCGCGCTCTACAGAGCAGGTATCCACTATCGCTCGCATTTGTCACAAGTATCGTGTCCCAATCATTCCGTATTCTGGCGGTTCCAGTCTCGAGGGCAACTTCTCGGCACCTTTCGGGGGCATCAGTGTCGACTTTGCCTACATGGACAGGATCGTCCAGTTCAACAAGAACGACATGGACGTGGTGGTGCAGCCGAGCATTGGCTGGCAGGATTTGAACGAGCAGCTGGCCAAGATGGAGAGCGGGCTCTTCTTTCCTATTGATCCTGGTGAGTTATTTCTCTCCCCCCTTCAAAAACAACACTGCTTCTGAATGTGAAAGATATTGACAGCCATCTAGGGCCAAGCGCCAAAATAGGCGGCATGATTGGCACCAACTGCTCAGGCACCAACGCGGTGAAGTACGGCACGATGAAAGACTGGGTCATCAACTTGACTGTTGTTCTTGCAGACGGAACAGTGATCAAAACGCGGCGTCGTCCGCGCAAGTCTTCTGCTGGGTACAACCTCAACGGTCTGTTTGTTGGCTCGGAGGGCACATTGGGTCTTGTCACAGAAGCCACGCTTAAGCTCGCTGTCATCCCGGAGGAGTTTTCGGTAGCGGTCGTGACTTTCCCTTCCATTCGTGACGCTGCTTCCGCGGCGGCTGAGGTCATGCAAACGGGCATTCCTGTCGCGGCAATGGAGATCATGGACGAGGTGCAGATGAAGGTGGTCAATATGGGTGGTGCCACCGCGCCGAGGGTGTGGAAGGAGATGCCGACGCTGTTTTTCAAGTTTTCTGGGACAAAGGCAGGAGTGAGGGAGAATATTGGTCTGGTACAGAAGATCACAAAGGCGAATAAGGGGAGCAATTTTGAGTTTGCGAAGGATGCCAGAGAGCAGAAGTTGCTTTGGTCCGCGAGGAAGGAGAGTCTGTGGAGTATGTTGGCTCTCAGAAAGGAAGGGGAGGAGGTCTGGAGCACGGATGTGGCGGTGCCATTTAGCCGGTTGGCAGATATCATTGAGGTGAGCAAGAAGGAGATGGATGAGTTGGGATTGTTTGCGAGTATATTGGGGCACATTGGGGATGGGAATTTCCACGAGAGCATTATCTATAATCGGCGGGACAAGGCTGAGGTGAAGAAGGTGGAGGCGTGTGTGAAGAATATGGTGAAGAGGGCGTTGGAGATGGAGGGAACGTGTACGGGAGAGCATTCGATCGGGTGGGGCAAGAAGGAGAGCTTGCTTTGGGAGGTGGGAGAGGATACATTGGGGGTGATGGTGAGTTTCTTTTTTTTATTTATTTTTTTTTTTTTTTTTTTTTTTTTAATATTTTGGAATGCCTCAATGGATGTGGATGCTGACTTGCCAACAGAGGGCTATCAAGATGGCGTTGGACCCAAATTGGATTATGAATCCGGGCAAAATCTTTGACAGGCAAAGCTAGAAAAAATGCATCGACGGAATACGAGATACGGAGTACGAACATGTTTCTGAGCATTTTTATACGGCATTGGGCGACCATTGATCACGGAGCATTGGAGATGATAGCGAAGAGGAGAAGGGTCTGCATTGCATACATTGGTGGCTCGGTGGAAGAGCATAGGGGGCAATGGAAGCCGGCTGGTGAGGTGTTGGATGCACAATCGTCAATGGGGGCTTTCAGCATTGGGTGGGCAGACCCCAAAAGTTTGTTTATTCTTGCTTGTTGTTTTATATTGGAACGGGGTGTTTTTATGTTGGTCTTGTTTACAGAGGTGTTTCTGTGGTTGGACCAAGAGCTGGAAGAGTGCTCTTGGACACTTTTAGGTGTCAGAAGACGAAGATGGGAATTTGGAGAGAAGGGATATCAGGAAGGATTCGGGCGGCTTTTGTGAATTTAGGTATGTTATCGCAATGGAATTCAGATTGATACTGCCTGACAGGGCTGAGAGAGAGAGAGAGAGAGAGAGAGAGAGAGAGAGAGAAGAGAAGAGAAGGAGCGGTTACTTGCAGGAAGGATTCAGGCGGCTTTTTGTGAATTTAGGTATGTTATCGCAATGGAATTCAGATTGATACTGCCTGACAGGGCTGAGAGAGAGAGAGAGAGAGAGAGAGAGAGAGAGAGAGAGAGAGAGAGAGAGAGAGAGAGAGAGAGAGAGAGAGAGAAGAGAAGGAGCGGTTACTTGCAGATTATGCAACACAAACTGCGCAGGCAAACGGGTGGTGACTGCCTTGCAAGACCTACCTAGTAGTTTACAGATGCGCTCCTTCCTATCGACCTGGAAACAACGATCCAATCTCAAAGTTGGCAAGCGCGTGATTACTACCTCAAATGGTCTTCCCTCTCACCTTATTTTTTACTTCAATCTTTTCACCCGATCATCACTAAAGCCCTCATCCTCTCTCCCAACCCCCCCCCCCGGCACGCCCTATTATCCTACTCCTACAATGCTCCCCTCGTTCATCGCTGAAGGGCGACCACCATCTGTGGGCCCCTCCTCATGTCAGTCCGGAAAGGGTGCGGATGTCGAGCTTGACAGGAGTTCACGATCTTCTACCTCGGAGGATGTTCCCCCGATGATTCGCCAGACCAGAGGGCCTATCCAGCGCCCGTTTCGCCAACAGCGACCTGGGGCTGCCGGTGCTTGGAGTCGACGTAGCAGCGACCAGTCCGGTGGACAACCTCGTAGTGCCCTCCGTCCGTCTCGTCCACAGTACAACCAAAACAAGCAACGTGCATCAACCGTGATGGGCCCCCGGCAGCCAGCCATTATTCCTCTTGAATGGGCCCAGCGAAAGAATGTCCTCGTCATACTTAGCGATGTCCCCGAGGGCCCTTCTCCTTGGGATTTGAAGCAGTACTTTAGTGGTTACGGCAACGTCATCTACGTGGAGCTGGACGAGAGCGTGAGGAGACCCAGGGCGGGCAAAGTACGATTCGAGCCTCCCCCGAGAGACACCAGCTTTATAGAAAATGGGAGGTGCAAGATCTTGGTCAAGGGCATCCCTCACACTATAGACGCCCATTTTGCCTCTCAGTACCGATACGAATCGAACACAATCAAGTCACCGCTGGGAAACGTGTGCGCGGAAAAGATGGAGCTGGGTCTTGACAAGTTTGTTTTCGGGCTTTTGACCGAGCCTACGGTTTACATGGGGAAGAAGGAGATCCCTCGTGCTGCCAGTCTCAGTCTCAAGGTGGACTTTAAGCGGAAGAAGCTCGTTATCGGCTTTCCGCTGAAGATTGAGCAGGCGTGGGAGGCATTCCGGATTGACATCAAGTTTGGAGTTATCAAGCATATTTATCGGGTGGATGCCGCCCCAGAGCGCACCGTCCTGGTTCTGACCCTGGTGGACTCCCCGCTCTTCTGGAAGAGAAGGACGAACGAGGATGGTTCTGCTTGGGCGGATCGAACGACGTGGGAGGAGAATGAGATGTGGTGCCGGGCTGTCAATGTCACCGACAGGAGTGACAAGAGCAGCGATCGAAAGCCGGTGTCTCTTGACGAGTATTCCAATACAATCGACTTTGGTCGATGGACGACGTATTGGATCGAGCTCAGCTATGCCAACCTCGCCACGTGGAGCAAGATTGAACATCACCTCCGAGACTGGAACATCAAGACGACTGACGCCACTTTTACGCAGACACCAAACCGAGAGCCTGAACTTTGGTCGATTCTCAGAGAGTCCGAAGTGGTTTCTTCAACTGTTCAGGCAAACTCATGGGCGGCGGATTTGGCTGCTCTTGGGCCTGACACGACCATCTTTCTCCCGTTCGACGTCAGGTATCAGCTGGAGGTTTGCATCTCCCAGGGCATCTTGTGCGAATACAGCATTGGGCGTCAGTTTCTGGAGAAGCTGCTCGAGCTTGCAGATCCTAAGGGTCAAGACCCTCAGCGAGCACGTTTGGTGCTGGAGTATGCTGCGGATATGGGAAGGAAGATCTGGGATCCGGTGAGTCTGCTTACCGATGTAGGGGCGTTGACTTACTACCCGACCACACTCCAGCTGCCTCACTACTGCGCTCTGGTGCGGAAGGTTATGGTTACGCCGACCAAGATCATATTCAGCACTCCCACCGTCGAGACGACCAACCGAGTCATTCGGCATTACTGGACTTTTCAGAATTACTTTATGCGCATTCAGTTCACGGATGAGCAGCTGGAGGGGAGGGTGAGAGGGAGCGATGCTGACAGGGATGATGACCTCTATACCCGCGTTTATCGAGTCCTCTTTTGGGGCATTCGCATGGGGAAGTGGCACTGGAAGTTTCTGGCGTTTGGGAACTCCCAAGTCAGAGAAAATGGAGCTTTCATGTTTTGTCAGCCTGATAGTCATGCGGGGGACATGGTGCCCAGTTGTGATGACATTCGCAGGTGGATGGGCAACTTTGAACATATCAAGGTGGTTGCAAAGTATGCGGCCCGGCTAGGGCAGTGTTTCTCGACCACGCGTGTGTTGAGGGGTGGAACATTTCCGCCCATCGTCGAGATCGAAGACATCAACACCGCGGACGGCAAGCACTGCTTTACTGATGGTGTGGGGAGGATTTCTCCTCTGCTCTCTAGGCTGGTGGCCGAAGACTGGCAGGTATATCCACCACCGTCAGCGTACCAATTCCGCATGGGCGGCTGCAAAGGAGTCCTGGTTGGTTGGAAGCACGCCAAGGGAACGGAGGTTCACATCCGGCCGTCTCAGGAGAAGTTCTCGGCTGCGTACAATGGTCTGGAGGTCGTCCGGTGTTCCAGCTTTTCATGCGCCACGCTCAACCGGCAGACCATCACGATCCTGTCGTCGTTGGGTGTCCCGGACCACGTGTTCGTTGATCTGATGCGCGAGCAGCTATCCAGATTTGACAGGGCCATGACGGACGGAAAGAGCGCGGTGGACATGCTCACGTCGTTTGTGGACGAGAACATGACCACGGTTAGCATCGCGCGCATGATCAAGAGCGGGTTTATGGACTCGAACGAGCCGTTTGTCAAGACTGTTTTGCAGCTGTGGCGGGCTTGGTCTTTGAAGACGCTCAAGGAGAAGGCGAGGTTGGCGGTGGAGAAGGGGGCTTTTGTGCTGGGGTGTGTGGACGAGACGGGGACGCTGAGGGGGCATTCGAAGGCTACGGAGGGGAGGCAGAGGATACGGCGGGATCAACTTCCTCAGATCTTTTTGCAGATTCCTGATCGAGATGATCCGAGCGGATACAAGGCTATTGCTGGGTTGTGTATTATTGGTCGCAATCCTTCTCTGCACCCCGGGGATATTCGCGTAGTGGAAGCGGTGGACGTTCCGGCGTTGAGACATCTTCGTGATGTGGTGGTTTTCCCCCTCGAGGGCGACAGAGATGTGCCGAGCATGTGCTCAGGGGGTGATCTGGACGGGGATGACTTTTTTGTCATTTGGGACGAGAAGCTGTTGCCAACGGAGTGGTCGCATCCTCCTATGGACCACACGCCTCAGCCACCTGTGACGAGTGACTCGAAGAAGTCGATCATGGAGAGTTTGGCCTCGTTTTTTGTGTTGTTCATGAAGAACGACAGGTTGCCTTTTATTGCGCACGCTCATCTTGCGACGGCGGATGCGGAGCCGCAGGGGGCGAAGAGTGAGAAGTGTTTGAAGCTTGCCGAGATGGTATGTTTGGGTTGTGGGTTGTGGCTGTCGAATGTTGGGTAGCTGCTAACTGATAGTAGCACTCGGTCGCTGTTGACTATGTCAAGACGGGCGTCCCGGCAGAATGGAGCAACAAGCTAAATCCAAGATCGTGGCCTCACTTCATGGAGAGGCAGAAGGGCAGTTACCACTCCAAGACTGCTTTGGGACAGCTCTATGACATGGTTCACACGCAAGACTTTGACTCGACGAAGAACTACCAGTCGCCGTTTAACAGACGGATTTTGTCTCGGTATATGCTCGATCAGGAGGTGTTGAAAACAGCACGCAAGATCAAGACGCAATACGACATTGCCATGCGTAGAGTCCTCGGCATGCTCGAGATCCGCACAGAGTTTGAAGTCTGGACGGGGTTCGTCATGTCCAAGCCCCGAGTCGGGTCCGACTACAAGGTTCAGGAGAAAGTCGGCAGGGAGGCAGCCGCGCTCAGGGAGCAGTTCCGGGCCGAGTGCATCAAGGCGGCGGGAGATCGGCACTTTGAGAAGCTGGGGCCGTTTGTGGCGGCCATGTACCAGGTCACCTGCGAGGAGATGCGGATTGCGCTGTATCAAGCTCGTCAGCCGCAGGTGCTCGCAGATGGGACGATCAATGCGAGGAGGATCACGGCGAGGTCGATGCCGTTGGTGACGTTTCCTTGGCTTTTCCCCGATGAGCTGGGGCGGATTGCTGGTGGGAGGGAGAATGATTTGATTGATTTGGGGATGGGGAACAAACTCAAGATGCCGAGGACGCAGGAGGTTGTCAATAGGGAGGGTTTGGTGGGGGAGGATGATGAACATCAGTCTGATCTCCGGGATATCGACTTTCTCAAGATGGCGGATGGGAGAATTGTGCACCGGGGGGAGATTGTGCATTTCTTTCAGCACGACGATGATGGTGATGAGCAGCAGCAGGAGAGCGTTGCTCAGTTCGAGACGGAAGGGGAGCCTACTTCGGCGTCGAAGGCTGAGTTGATTGCGGGGTTAGAGTCTGTCGTTATTACGCCGCGGGAGGAGCTGCTTGTGCCGGTGGAGGGGCAGAAGGATTTGTTGAGTGAGGATGATAGGGGGACGATGACCAGGGATTTGCTGAATGATGATGATACAGGGACGGTGAAGCCGGGGGATGATCTGCTGAGTTCGAGCCCGGTTACTGTGAGGAGTTTGGGGGGTGGGGTTGGGGAGGGTAAAGGGAAGCAAAAGATGCTTCCGCCAACGCTGGGGGATTTCTTTGCGGTGAAGAAGGAGGAAGAAGAGGAGGAGATTGGAGAGCAGTCGGGAGGGGAGGAGGAGGAGGTTGAGTATGAGGAGGTGGTTGTGGTACCGAAGCAGGAGACAGCGCTGGGGAAGTTGGCGAGGTTTCTTTAGGGGTGAAGTGAGGAAGCGACTGAATTTGCTTGGATGAGTGGGTGTTGTATGGCTATTTAAGCGCGAGCGCAATGAGGTTTGTGAGTTTTGGGTTTCGGTGTCATATGCCATGTGAAGCTGTTCATCGAGGTATTGTATCCGTGAGGCCAGTAGCCCGTGAATGCCAAAGCTTTAGGGTGAAAACATGAGATTGAAGGCATCACCACAACTCATCGCATCTTCTGAGCAAGACATGTCTCCGCCATCCACTACCTCGTAATAACCAACAGCAAAAATGACCTCACACAGTCATGACCAAGGCCGTAGTGCTTGGTAGGCCGGGTAGCCACCTGACTTTGTGCCAGAAGTAACCGAAAAAGAAGGGCTTGGTGTCATCGTCCGATATGTGAGGAACCATTGTGTGTCTGGTGATGTTCGGTAGTGATACTTTAACGTGAGCTTTGGTCGGCCGAGATACTGGATGGGGAGTTGGGAGAGGGAGGGTGGTGGAAGACTGAAGAGAAAGGTGGTCGGGATGGATGTTGAGAGACGGCCGCCGAGTTGGGAGAAGAAGGGCGGGGGAGTGTATTGAGCAGCATCCGTCGAGAATGCACCCGGCGAGGCTGGAGGGCATCGGGTGGGATGGGGTTGATGAGAAGCAGTTGACGTTCAGAGTTGAGAGTCGAGAGAGAGGGAGAGAGGGAGAGAGACGCGGCAGCTTCGCCAAGGGTTGAAAGATATTTTTCTATTGATCGTTCGTTGTTAGTTAATAATCCATCATGATGGTTAAAAGGAAATTACTTTGGCTCGTGGGTCTCTGCATTCATAAGAATCGATATACAGAAAAGTCGAAAGATAATCGCAAGATATAAACAAAGAGAAAAAAAAAGAGAAAAAAAAAGAAAAAAAAAAAGAGAGAAAAAAAAAGAGAAAAAAAAGAGAAAAAAAAGGAAAAAAAAGGAAAAAAAGAGGAAAAAGAGAGGAAAAAAAAGAGAAAAAAAAAAGAAAAGAGTTCCGCAGCATGACCCAGTCTTGAGTCGAACCCGTAGGGTGCGCTCAGATCTGGTGTCAGTCTGCGAAATCTCTCTGGGTGCGTTGATCGTAGCAGTATGCAGAGCGTCCTCTCATACCACCACGCCACCTAACCCTGGAGGCGTCCCTCGTGAGAGTTGTTCTCAAACTCGACCGTTAAGTTATATCCCCGGGAGCAACTCCACACCCACAGAGGCGCCCACACAGGCGACCACCCCAGCCCTATACCTTGACCAGTCCAGCAGCAGGTCGCTGCATCACTTTCCAAAAGTAAACAACATTTTTGATTGATAACTCGCAACACACTCCATACAAACTAACCTTACACCGCTCACACCAAAAGCAGCAAGCTCCAAGGCCCCTTTAAAACACCCCAATAGGATACACCCCCGGAATATTCCCCGTATCCGGCCTGATAACCGGCACACTCTCATACGCCCTCGCCTCCACCGTCCCATTAGCAAACGGCGGCATCCTCCTCATAGGAAACTTCTCAGCAATATGATTCGCGATATTCAACAGCAACCCCTCCGCAAACGGCCTCCCCAGTATCTCCATCCCTATCGGTACACCAATCGGCGCGTCCTCCGACGGAGGCGAGAAGCCCGCCGGTACGTGAACCACCGGCCGCCCAGTCAACGCGGCCAGAATCCCATTCCTCCCGCTCTGGGACGGGGAGCCAGTCTTGACGACGAGGTTTTTTTGCTGGGGATAGATCAACGCGTCGAGGTTGTTCCTGACAAAGGTTGCGTCCAATGCTTGGGTGAGGTCCTGGATTTTGCGGAGGGAGTCGAGATAGGCTGTGTTAGCGGTGGAGGAGACAAGGGAGGATCGAATCATGCCTGACTGGCCCGGGATGACGAGGAATCTGCCGCTGTTGTACAGCTCGGCGAAGCTGTCTGGGCGAGGGGAGCCGCCGAGTCGTGGCCGGGCGAGGTAGGCGTCGAGGACCTCCCTGAACTCGTAGATTTGGACGTCGAGGGCTGCAAGGGTGACAGTGTTGTAGATGGATTCGGTGATGTTGACAACTGTGGCACCGGCTCCTTTCAGCTTTTCTACCATGTCAGCCATGACATCGTTGACCGGAGTCGTCTCGGCAGAGGCGGTATGGTTCAAGAAGCCGTCTAGGAAACCGAACCGTCGACCCGTCAGACTACCACCATACAACGAGGCTGAATAGTCCCTGCCCCGCACCTCTGGCGGGACCAAGGCCGTGACGTTATCATTGGGGTCAAATCCCACACTTGCCATAACAGTCAGCGCAACAGCCAGATCCTTCGGATTGCGAGCAATCGCGCCGACAGTGTCCTGTGTGAAGCTGACGGGAATCACTCCGGCACGAGAAATCAGGCCCCTCGTAGGGCGAAAACTAAACAACGAGCCCGCATTGGCAGGACTTCTCAGTGAGTTTACCGTGTCAGTCCCCGTGCCAAAGATGGCGAAGTTGGAGGCCACCGCTGCTCCAGTCCCCCCACTGCTTCCTCCTGGCGTCCGAGTCTTGTCGTACGGGTTGACGGTCTGGCCGCCCAGAGACGAGACGGTCAAGCCCTCAAGAGCCATTTCGTGGAGGTTTGCCTTGCCGAGAATGACAGCACCGGCGTTTCTCAGAGCTGTGACGGTCGGGGCATCCTCCAACGGCTTGCTGTTGGCAAGGTCAAGGCAAGCCCCCGTTGTGTTCGTCCCGACAGCATCGTAGTTATCCTTGAGCACCACTGGGATGCAAAAAAGCGAGCCCGTGACATTGCCGGCGGCAATCCGCTCGTCCAGCTTGTTCGCGATCGACAACGCCTCTGGGTTCAGCGAGATGATGGCATTGACAGTTGGGTTGAACTCCTCGACACGCGCGATGAACGCCGAGACAATCTCTCTGCAGGTAGTGATTTGGGTGAACAAGGCATTGTGCACACTGTCGATACTAGCTTCTCGGACATCAAACGCATTGCTGAGCGCCCATGCAGGAGACTCAGAAAGCCAAGCAAAGGCTCCGAGTTGGATCAGAAGATGGTTCATGACTCGTGATATGGAACAAGCTGCCATCTTGGAAGGTGTAAGATGTTGTATTCTATGATTCTAACGTGTAACCAAGGACTACGACTGACCTTTATGGCTGAACCTGCCCGTCCAAAATGTTGCTTCCTAGGTTTGCGATATGCGGTGGCTGTCCGTCCAGGTGTGTAAGCGCCCCGCAGTGATCCAGAGTCACTCATCCATCGGATCAAGATGTGATTCCGATGATGGGAGCTGTGGTGATACGCTTCGGCGTGGGGGCCGAGTCTGCCCGGCGTATGGACCGAAACCGTCCCGTGATGAGTGGATCACCACCTGTAGTCCATCTCGCGGGTCAGCAAAGGCGTGGTTGAAGCGTCGAATGGGGGAGCTCGTAAGATCCGCTGTGTCATCATGGCCGTAAAGAAAGAGCCGAAGGAATATGTGATGTGAACAGGAGCCTCAACAAAGGCATCGTATCAGTTGCCAATGTCCATTCGGTCTCTCTTCCCGATGAAGCTAGTGTGGTGTGGTGTGGTGGTTCCTCTTTGGCCAACCAGCAGTCTTGGAAGGTAGTGTGATGTCTGGTTGGGGAGTGCATTATGTAAGCTTCGACAAGGAGCTCACGTGAGCACCCGATTCTTCAACGGGCTCAAGACTTGGGCGCAGGCAAAAATTAATCGTATGAGAAACACAAGGAGAGAGTCAAAAATGATGAAGAACACCGCCGATGGGACTCGAACCTATCTCTCAACTGTTGGTCAATTTTCAGGTGGTGCCAGCTGGGATCGAACCCCTAACGCCCCCGCAGTCTTCAGCTTAGGAGGCTGACGAGTTACCATTTCTCCACGAGGGCTGCACGTAGACTACTTTCTTGTTGCTTTGGTGGCGGGTGCTAGAGTTTAAGTACCGTGTTGAGTCTATGGAACGTGGTGAGTCTATGGAACGTGGTACCTGGTGGAAACGACGACACTTGGCCAGGTGGAAGGCACAGCTGGCTGGTTGGGATGGCGAAGAGCGTGGAGAGTGTACCTTATCTATAAAATGGATAATGGGGCGCTGAGAGGCTTCCCGGTGACCAAATTCTGGTGTTTGAGAATGGATGGGGGGCGTGTATGACAGAACCTAATCTTTTCTCCGCAGGTGTCAACTTGGAACCTCGTCTGTCGTTTTCTCATGATTTTAAAGGGTAAAAAGAAAAAAGAAGAAGAAAAAGAAAACAGTGGCCTTGCCCACTGTCACAAGACAAAGTTGTAGCTAAGGGACGGGGGGCTGGAAAGCCCCGAGCGGGTGGCATTTTGGAAGCCCTGAAGAGAGCCACGCAAAGAGAGAGAGAGAAAAACCCTTGTTGTTTCCTCATGTTTAGGTACAGTCCAAATGTCATACAAGATGTCGATGGTCAACATGTTTCACGCGAGAATAGATACAACGAAACCTCACCTCTTCCCCTCGGCCAACTAAAGCTCACTCTTCTCCACCTTCGACGAGGTCTTGGTCTTGGCCTTCACCGACCCAGGTGGCGTCTTCAACCCGAACAACACCAGAGCACTCACCACCGCAATGCCCGTCGCACCGAGGGTGTAGGCTGTGCCTCTCCCGGCCCACCAGTACACACTGGTGAACAAAACTGGCCCCAGGCCCCTTCCGAGCTGGCCCCAACTTCTCATAACACCCAGCTTCCTGCCGCGTTCATCCTCGCTCGCCTCGAAACTGCTCAGGGCGTTCAGGCCAGAAACAACAGTAGCCGAAGTGGTAGCGAGGCATGTCGCAGCCAGATACAGACCACCGACGGTGGTGATGCGACCGAGCATGGCAAAGGCAGCAAGGCAAGCCAACACGCCAGTCTTGACCGAGAGGAGCGGTGGAAGACGGCGAGTGACACCTCCCTGGAGGAGAGAGGCAACAAGACCAACATAGCCAAGCAGGCGACCATTACTGGCCGAGGAATATCCAAACAGATCATACGTCATGAAGGGCAGAGAGAATTCCATGCCGGAGAAGAACAGTAAGAAAGTGAAGTGGATAAAGTTGAGGAGGAAGTGAGAGTTGGTTCTGCGAATCGGCTTGGCCTCCGACTTGGTGCTCTTCTTGTCTGTGCCGGTCAACTTGGGGAGGGTCTCGGGAAGAGAGAACCAGAGGTAGACGGTCTCGGTAACGATGAGGAAGAGCGAGAACGAGGCAGCAGTAGCGAAAGGGTTGGCTGCCACGGTGGGAACCGTAGAGAGGTAAGCACCCAGAGCCGGACCGAAGGTGAAGGCAATGGAGAAGCATGCGCCGATGAGGGCCATGGTGGAGCCGCGGGAGGTGTCATCGGAGATGTCGGTTGCAATGGCGGTAGCGATCTGGACGTTGCCTTCGGAGAGACCGCCTACAACTCGGGAGGCGAGGAAGGTTCGGAAGTCGACAGCAACAACCCAAAGAAGGACAGAGAGAATGTTGCCTGCCATGCTGGCGAGAAGAGCAGTGCGCCGGCCATGGCGATCAGATAGGTGACCAATGATGGGGGAGGCAAAAGCTTGGAGAAGACTAAAGGGTACACAATGTCAACACAGGAGAACTCATATGCCAGCAAAAAAGCGGGTTGCATACGAGAACAAGCTTCCCAGAGCCCCGCCCAGCAGCACAATATCATAACGGGACTCAATCGGACGCGCAAAGGCGGCCTTGTACGCATTGAGGTAGCCCAGCACGCCGGAAAGCAGAGTCTTGGAAGCCGGGGCGGAAGCATCGAGCGGCGCCTCAGCGTTGCGGTAGAACTCGAGCAGTTTCGGGAACAGGGGCAGGATGAAGGTAAATGAGAGCTGCCGGCAAGTCAGAGCTGTCAGTATGCATACAAGAGCCAGGCAGCCCCAAGACCCAAGACAAAACAAAATGTTATGCTTACCAAGTCCAACAGCAGGGAAACAAAGATGACCCTCAAAACCCTTTTCCGGGTCGCGGCATCTACGGCTGGTGCCATGTCCGTGAACCCGCGGGGCAGGCCTTCTTGCTGTGCTTCTGTATTTGCTTACTTTGCCAGATGTTGGTGTTGCAGCTTGGCGAGTCGCAAAGTGATGAGCGGCGGTGATGATGGAGGGAGTGTATGAATAAGCAGGTCTGTGTAATCGTACACTCTCGCCCTGCACAGTTTAATGATAGTGTAGAAGGGCAATAGAACGATCCAAGTAACCGGGAAACCCGGACGCATCAAATCAACAGATCTGCCAACATGGAAACCAAAATGTGGCCGAATTGTCACAGCATCAAGCTGTCTGTCAATGGCACGCCACACACCCACAATTGTCGCGGAGCATGCATAGCATCAGCCACAGCGCCCCGCTGGCCCTCTTGAGCTTTCAGCCACATTGATCTTCAGCAGGGTGGTCCCCCGGTGAGTAAGCCAGCCACAAGCGAAGAGGACATGGCAGACAACTTCTTCTCATCCCAATCTTTTATCTTCTATCAGCCACGTCAGTTCAGTATCCGGTCTCAGGCCTCTGAAGGATAGGCCGAAAAGACGCCAGAAGCCCTTGTTCCACAGAGGTGTTCTTAGGCTTCCACTGTGTCACCTGGCCGTCGAAACTGGTGGCCCTCATGGTTGTGCTACCCAGATGATGTCTTTGATCGACCGAATGTTGAGCCCATGTCGTCCAGTGGTCCCGTCATTCCCATTTGGATGATCGAAGAATTCATGAAGAAGCTCGCCTCCACGCCTCTTATGAGGAGAAGGACACCTGTGTTCTACCACGCGCCGTCGCCAGCCAACGAACGGTCGACTGTGCCTGATCACACCTGTGCCGTCGTTTCCCCTCCTTCCTCTTAGGGTGTTGATGTGCCTGCTCTGCACTGCGTGGTGGTGGTGTGTTTCCCCTTGGCTGACGAATGTGATGCATCCATCCATGGTTGTCTGGTAGATTCCCCGCTCCTAGACCGGATGCCGTCCCAACTCCCACTGGACAGCACTGCCGACTGCGGTGAACCACTTCCCCCAGACGTTGGGGATGCTGATGACGGGTTCAAGCAGACCATAATCCACGGCGTTGTGTCGTGGTCAACCCGGTCGGCCGTGTTGATATCAATGTCTCTGCTCTCAGACCACTGCCGATGTCGTTGTGTCAACCTCCGGCAGCCATGGGAAGCCAGGGCAGTTGCTTCCGAGGGGGGGCCGGAGGGAAGAAGTTGGTAAACAAGCTCAGCTCAAGCCATCCGCCGTGAGCTTAGGTTGTGCTCAAATGCAGGGGCACACTGCTGTGCCCTCCACCAACGCTGGCCCCAGAGCAACCAATGCAGGCACCGATTGTCGACTGGACGATCGGGGGTCACATCGTTTGGGGAAGGGGGAGGCCCTCCATGGCCTCGTCCGTCGCGTCGTCCGGCACCTCTACTCACGAGCTGACGCAAGGGCCGGAAGACGCCACTCAGGGGTACTGTTCTTCCCTCTTTGTCTTTTCCCCCTCCAGGACAGGCTGCTCTGCATGTCTCTCTCCGTCATGCAGTCGGTTTTTCTTGTCTGTTGGGGCCATGGATCAGCTTAATATGGAAGTTGATTGCCAGGCACACCTTATATTCTTTAGCCGCCAAGCTCCCACATGCAAAGGGTACCTTGTTGGCCTTGTTTATCTCACCAAACCAGGTGGCATACATGATGTACACCACACTACACAGCAAGTTCGTGCGAAACCTGTTCCCCTGAGAGATCTGCGCTTTCGAATTGGACAGACTTGGTGATGGAGAGACGGTCCCGATCGTCGCCCCTTGTTGCTTGCTGTTGTCTGCCGTGCTGCAGTTGCTGATTCTCCCAGCCCCTTAGCACCCCACCAGGAGTTCCCTCGCACGAGTATTTTAGAGGGCATCCCCTCTTCTGATTTTGCCTTTCTGCTTTTTCTGTTCCTAACCCTCAGTGCCTACGGTACCATTCACTCGTTCCTGTCTCTCGTTCTTCAACAGAGGTATCTACCATCACAATGAGGACCACAGTCGCCACCCTTCTCACTCTGGCTGCCCATGTGGCGGCCCACGGAGATGAATATCACGACGAGGCACCTTCGTTCTCTCTCGGTGGCCCCGTTGACAACCCGTTCGTGGGCAAGTGGACCACCAGCACCGTCTGGGCGACCACCACCCGCACCATCACCTCTTGCCCACCAGTCAACCCCGACTGCCCGGCTCACTCGACGGTTCTCACCACTGTTACCATTCCTGTCAGCACAACCATCTGCCCCGTGACGGAGACCGAGGCTCCTCCCCCTCCTCCACCTCCCACGACCGTGGTGCCCCCTCCTCCTCCACCTCCCCCATCGACAGTCACGGCTACCACGCCCACACACGCCCCTCCTCCCCCCTCCTCCCCGCCCCCCGCCTCCCTCCTCCGGTGACCGAGACCCCGGCCCCTCCCCCACCGCCTCCTCCTCCGGTCACCGAAACCCCAGCTCCTCCCCTCCTCCTCCTCCCCGGTCACCACCCCGGCCCCTCCTCCTCCTACCACCATCGGAACCATCATCCCGCCTCCTATCACAACCACAACCGGAAGGCCAGTTACCGCCGGAGCTGCAACCATGCAGAAGGCAGGCGGAGCCCTGGCTGTCATCGCCGTCGCCGCTGCCCTCCTTTAAGCAAAGCAAAATACCTCTTCGGCTTTGATATGAAAAGGCTCATGGATTAATGACTGAGATTTTCCACGGGATTGGATTGATGATGGATGGACTGACATTATTCACCTTTTTTTTCTTTTTTTTCTTCATGCCATGTACTAGCGAGCGTTGGGCTTATACCTAAGCAAAGTTCAGCAAAAGCAAAACTTCATAGATTTGAGACATGTTTTTTCTTTCTGAATGGGTAGTTTCTTGTGATTACTCGAGAGGGGAAGGAGAAAAAAAAAATCATGAGAACAGTAATACTTTTAGTATTTTGCACACATTTGACTTTGGTTTAATTGGTGATGTTGTTGCCCAATGCCCCTTGACCCATCTATGCTAGGTATGTATTGTGTCCACATCGCAAGAGAATGCTGAAAAGAATGTTTCCACAAAACATGCCAACCTCATCTCTTATCTTCTCCCAAGATGCACGTTATACAAAACCTCAACCCTCCCCCCACCGACAAACCCAAGCCACAATCAACAGCTACACAAAACAAAATCAGACCGAGACAAACCTCACCTCCCAGCTCTCTTGTCGCAGACATGGAGCATGGAAGATGCCAGTAAACCCCACCCCCCTTCCATACCGTCCCAGAGTCGTGTCCGCCCCTGACAGCAGCATGCATCACACCTTTCTCTGCCATTCTGCCGTTCGGCAGCCTTTGGCTGACGGGACGACAAACCGCCACCTTTTGACACCCACCCACCGTTTTTACCCGCCGTCCAACCCGCCCAATGTATGCCCAGTGGCACATTGACCATTCGGCAATGCAACCCCCCAATGTGATCCAAGCCCGCCCGTTGGCGTCACTCTCATCCAAACATTCGGTCCGCCGTGGTCGACAGAGTGACAAGCGAGAGGCGACATGGAAGGTGGGCAGTGCGGTGACATCGAGTCGCTTAGTATGACGCAGGTCAAAAAGTTCGTATCGAGGGGAGGAGATAAATTGCCCAGCCCTGGGGCCGTTTTTGGTCGAAGGGTTCAGAAGTAGGTCTGTGGCTCCCGCTTGTCGGGTTGATCGATGGTATCGACCAGAAGGCTTGGTGTGCCCTGTGTAGCTGGCGAGGGGCTTGCGGGGTGAGGCGGCAAGTATAGCATGGCGTCTCTCTAAATCAACGTTAGCGATGCTCTCGGCATGCCCTATAACTAGAATGTAAACAACAACATACCAATATGCGCATTATGTGTTTGAAGCCCATCTGCTCACATTCCCACGTTCTTCTGTACGCTCCCTCAGGCACCCCCCGTCCCCGCCAACCTCCTCACAACCTCCTCCGCCTTCACCGTCCCCGCCAGCCCCAACCCCCCAAGCAACTCCCTCCCCGCCTCCCTGTCCCTCCCATTCTCCCCCACCACCACCAACTTTTCCACCTCCCCATCATCCCCAATCACCAACCTCCCCGTCCTCCCGTCCCCCCACTCAACGCTCACATGCCTAACCTCCGCATCTGCCGGACTGATATCCACCAGTCCACTCTTATCCCCACCATCCCCTCCCCTACCTAACCCAGCAGCCTTCCTCAAATCGGCCACTGTCCCCAACCTGGCATGATACCTCACCACCTCTCTCCTCACTCCCCTGGCAAATTTTCCCAGATCTTGCTTCCTCCTTGTATCGTCCTTATCCGGCGAGGGGAGGTATCTCGCTGCTAACCCAGACAGGGGGATACAGCTTGGCACAGTATGTCTGTGCACCCTGAGCCATTTCCTCTGCGGCCCTGGGAGGGATGAGGAAGACGCCCAGGGGCGGTTGAAAAGGACATAGTACGGCCTGAGAAATTTAGCTCTCGAAACAACTTCTATCCTCAGACCGAGGATGGAGCCAGCGTCGACGGCGTTGGGGTCGGGGTCCTGAGCGCGAAAGAGGGTGAGGGTTGCGCAGGTGCGGTAGAGGGTTTGGAGGTGATGGGATTGGTGGAGGGAGGATTGGGAGGTGAGTTTTGGGTCGGATGACAGGAGGGCGAGGGTGGAGGGGCTGGTGAGGAGGGTGGAGGCTTGGAGGGCGAGGGCGGATTTGAGGGTTTTGACTGGGCGATGTTAGCGACGTGGTAACGGGAGAATGGGGGAAGACTATACTTTTGGATTGAAGGGCGGATATCTCATCGTCGAGGGTTGGAGGTTGAGGTGAGGTCCGTAGTGGGGAGGACATTGTGATGGTGAGTGAGAGGATGAGCGAGACGCGTGTTGGTGTCGCGTAGATATTGATCGGAAGCAGAAGCTGAAGAGGACGATATAAATGATATCAGTCACAAGAGGACTAGAGCTGCTGTAAACGCGAGATTCAATGATTGAGAATCCTTGTTGGTTTTTCGAGGAGATTTGTTCAGTGCTAAAACTCACAGTTGACAGTTGAGTCCAAGACCATGCCATTCATGACCCCGGTCACCAGTGATGCCCCGCCATGGGCCTTCCAGAACTTCAGAGGAAAAGGTTCTGGAAGAAAATCTGAGGGTTGAAACTTGGCAGCCAAGCCACAGTTAGCTCCCCCGCGATCTGCTGGAAACAGTTAAGCTCTACCGCTTTCAGGGGGTCGCCTCCAGGCTCCGAGCCCCCGGGCCCAGCGCAACGTGGCTTGGCTTGATTTTTGGTCTTTGTTGGAGCGGCAGGGGAGGCTTGAGAAGAGGCCAGTTTTGTAAAGAGGCTGTTGGAGCAACGACAACCTCGGTGCCTCATTGTCAACTTCGTCTCTCGTTAACCGTTTCCATACAAGAGGCTAGACCTCAGTATTTTCATCCCTCGATTTCGATCTTGCTGTCACATGAGCCCTTCTGCTCTGCGCGCGTCCTGTCATTGAATCTACACATAACCCACACCAGTCGCTTCCCGACTTTCTGCGCTGTCCGCAAAGAATATCACAAGTCTCGAACAGACCCCCCGAATACCATACACACTACACGTACATATGGGTGCCAAAGTCCGGCGCGCCAAATCGCCGACGACTCGAAGCGGCTCCCCCGGGTCAGGCCAGGCGAAGACCTCCTCCACGATGAACACAACCGAAGTGATGCGTCGCAACATCCCCCAATCCCAAGACTCCTCCTCCGAAGCCGCCGCCGCCAGCCTCATGGCCCGCGAATCCTTCTCTCTCGACAACGACCCGTCGCCGAAAGACCGTGACGGGAGCAGCCATGGCTTCTTTGATCTGCCGAGACAAGACAGGAGGAATTTTGGTCTCCTCGTCCTCCTATACTTCCTCCAGGGCATCCCCCTCGGCCTGGCCACCGGCTCCGTCCCGTTCCTCCTCAAGAACCACATGTCCTACGGCGAAATCGGCATCTTCAGCTTGGCCTCCTACCCCTATTCTCTCAAGCTCTTCTGGTCCCCCGTCGTCGACGCGGTCTGGTCCCCCAAGGTCGGCCGCCGCAAGTCATGGATCCTCCCCATCCAGCTCCTCTCAGGCATCGGCATGCTCTGGCTCGGCTCTGAAGTGGAAGCCCTCATGGCAACAACAGGCAAACCCGGCGGCCCAACAGTCTGGGGCTTTACAGGATGGTGGTTCTTCCTCGTCCTGATGTGCGCGACTCAAGACATCGCCGTCGACGGCTGGGCCCTCACCCTCCTTTCCCCAGCCAACATCTCCTACGCCTCCACCGCCCAAACCGTCGGCCTGACCGCCGGCCAGTTCATGTCCTACACCGTCTTCCTGGCTTTCAACTCGCCTGACTTTGCCAACCGCTGGATCCGCCCCATCCCCCTCGACCACGGAGTCATGTCTCTCGGAGGCTACCTAACCTTCTGGGGCTGGTCCTACATCCTCGTCACCCTAGGCCTCTTCCTCTTCAAACGAGAAGAGCGCACGAAGAACGAAGACGGCATATTCGACGTCTACTCCTCCATGTGGAAGATCCTCAACCTGAAAAACATTCAGACCATCATTGTCGTCCACCTCATTGCCAAAATCGGCTTCCAGGCCAACGATGCCGTCACCTCCCTCAAGCTCTTGGACAAGGGGTTCGGCACAAGCAACATGGCCCTCACCGTCCTCATCGACTTCCCCTTTGAGATCGGCCTCGGATACTACGCAGGGAAGTGGTCCCAGCAGTTCACCCCCATGCGCCTCTGGTCCTGGGGCTTCGCCGGCCGCCTCGTCGCCGCCCTCGTGGCACAGTTCACCGTCTCGGTGTTTCCCGCCTCTGGCACCGTCACCCCGACTTACCTCCTCATGGTCATCCTCCAACACGTCTTTTCCACATTCACAAACACAATCATGTTCGTCGCCGTCTCGGCCTTCCACGCCAAGATTGCCGACCCGACCATTGGCGGCACGTACATGACACTGCTGGCAACGGTCTGCAACCTGGGCGGGACCTTTCCCAGGTTCTTCATCCTCAGGCTGGTAGATTACTTCACCAGCGCCACTTGTCTGCCGAATAACCTGGACAACTTGACCGCTGCCCAGCGGGAGAAAATTGCCTTGGCGGGTGCGCCCCTGATCAAGGAGCCGTTCTCGTGTGCTGTTCAGGCGGACAAGGAGACGTGTCTGGCCGGAGGGGGGATATGCGAGATGCAGAGGGATGGGTACCATGTTGTCAACATTTTGTGCGTCGCGATAGGCGTCGTCACGTTTGTGCTGTACATCAGACCCAAGGTCTTGCAGCTGCAGGCCCTGCCGTTGAGGGCTTGGAGGTTGGCTTCAGGGTCGCCAGTAAAACACTGAGCAGAGGTGAATTGTTGTTCACATGTAAAAAAAGAAAGAAAAAAAAAGGAAATGATGCTAGTTTCAATTTCTCGAATGAAACTTTGTGCTCACTACCGTCCACCCAAATCGGGAGAACTTTGTCCAAGCAGAAAATACAGGAAATGTCATCTTGATAATCGACCTTGCCATGCTATGAACCTGAGTATGAAAATAGTACACTGATCAAGTGCAAGATGCCACCAAGGTTGTTAATATCTACCTCCCATTGATGATGCCGAGGGGCATCAACCAGCCTGGGTGGAAGTCCTGTCGGTGGGAGGGCCAGAAACGCTTCTTCTCATCACCAAATCACAGATCACATCACAAGAGACCAGGAAGATCACTGAAAACAGTTAGTTCTCTTTGTTGGTTAAGCATATCGCAACAGCTATGCTAAGGTATCATCCCATCCCAAGTTGTCGGTCATATGAGCAGAAATTTCCAGGTAAACTTCCGAACCCATCCGACAAACCTCCAAGATTATTACCCCAGGCAAAATCAATCAAAAAAAAAAAAAAAAAAAAGAACAAATGTAAAGTCATCCCTAATTTACCAACCAGACTCCTTCTCGGCGGCCGGCTGGGCAACCGGAGCAGCATCACCAGCGCCCCAGGGGTCGTCACCGCCATCATCACCATCGTTGGCATCACCGCCAAAGTTGTCCGCAGCGTTTTCGGTCTCATCGAAGTCTGAATCAGCTTCGAATCGGAGATGAGCGACATCCTCCGGGATGTAGCCAGCCAAGAAGTCCGGGATCTCCTGGCCGGTCTCGAGAAGGGTACGGGTAAGCACGGAGGCAATGGGCTCATCGCGCTCGGTGAAGAAAGACGAGGCCATGCCACGATGGCCGATTCGACCAGTGCGACCTAGAAATGGTTAGCAACATGCAAGATGCTCAGGATCACGGTTGTCAGCATACCGATGCGATGAGTGTACTCCTCAATGCCACCGTAGTCCATCGAGGGGAGATCGTAATTGATAACGTGCATGACATTGCGCACGTCGATGCCACGAGCAGTGACACCAGTGGTGATCAGAATGGGAGCCAACCCGCTGCGGAAACCACGTAATGCAGCCTCACGCTCCTTTTGGGTGCGGTCGGCGTGCATCGATGTGCAGGGAAACTTCAAATTGTAGAGGAAGTCATCCAACTCGTCAGCAGTCCGCTTGCTGTTGACGAAAATGATGGTGCGAGTGGGAGGCAAAGACTCCAAAAGATCGATGAGAGCCGACTTCTTATTGAAAGGAGCCGTCTCGTAAACCACCTGCTTGATGTTCCGGTGGGTGCTACCGGCACGGCCGACGCGCAGACGGACATGAGTCTCGGCCAGATGGTTCTTGGCCAAGTCCCGGAATTGCTTGGGGAAAGTGGCCGAGAACAACATGTATCTCACATTCCCCTCCTCGATCTCTGTTCACGAGTTAAGACACATAATCTTGTTTCCAACTCGTTGGATGGGAAGTAACTCACCGCCACCAGACATGATCGTGTCGAAATCACCCTTCCAGTCATCGTGAAGCATCTCATCAGCCTCGTCAAGGACCATGTAACGAACACGGCGGAGGGTCAAGAGTCTGGTATCGTCCATGAAGTCGATCAGACGACCGGGAGACGCAATGAGAACGTCGCAGCCCTTTTGGAGCTGGGCGCGCTGCTCACTGGAAGGACCGCCACCGTAAATGACGCAAGGGCGAAGCATGGTGCGGTAGCAAAACTTCCGGGCTTCGGTGAAGACTTGAACAGCCAGCTCACGGCTGGGGCAGACGATGACAACGAGGGGCTCAGCGCGGACAGCCTGGTCGACACCCTCGCGGAAGGCGGCGGGATTGGGACGCGTAGCGGCCAACTTCTTGGCCTTGCCCATCAACTGATTCAGGATGGGAATCAGATAGGCGGCAGTCTTGCCGGAACCTGTACAAGACGGTCAGTCAATCTGTCTTCAGAAACACAGAGTAAGAGGATAGTTACCTGTCTGGGCGACAGCGACCACGTCATAGCCCATCTTGATGGCAGGCAGGCAGTAACGCTGAATGGGAGTCGGGGTCTCATAACCAGCAAGCTTAACGTTGTTCAGCATAGCAGGATGGAGGCCAGCGGTCTCAAAGCTAGCAATGGGGTCGACGCGAGCAGGGCCCTCCTGGTAGACCTCGAGTTCAGCAATGCTACATGAAAGTCAGCTTGGCGATGTGAGAGGTGACGAAAGAGTCGAAAAAGCTTACTTGGAAAAGTCGACGCCCTGCTTCTTGCGAGTCTCGGGCTCGCCGAAAAGCTGGATCTCGAGAGCAGGATGCTCAGGGCCAACATCCCCAATCTCGCCGTCGAACTCGTAGACGGCAGCATTGTGCTCCCAGTCGTGGTGACCCTCATCACCAAACTCGTTGTAGTTGTAAGGGACCTGCTGGGTCCACTGAGAGCCGGCCTCGCTGTAGACCTTTTTTGCGGGCTTGGGCTTGGGCTTGGTCTCACCGTCACCATTAAGGTCGGGGACGGCGGCGGCAAGATCGCCCGTGGCAAAGGAGTCGACAACCTCGTTGGAGGTCGTCTGGTTGTTCTTGTTGTCCCAATCAGACATGGCAATGGCGATTGAGAGTGGTAGGTCAACGATGTTCTGACAAAACAATTAGAGAAGGACAGGCATTGAAGGTGAGGACCAAAGAAAGGTCTTCGAAGAGAGAGGGTGGGAGAGGAAGAGATAGGGATGAGAAAGGAGAGGAGAGAGCAGGGAAATATTTGAAGGTGGAAGGCAGACAACAGTGGGAGGCGGTCAGGTCGGGAGGGAAAAGGGTAATAGGTAGGGCAGAGGGCAGAGGGCAGAAGGGAGAAGAACCTAAGTCCTACGTGGAAGAAGGTGGGCAGTGGGAAGGTGAAAGGATGGAAAGGCAACAGGGAATCCAGGCGATCAAGGTGCGTGAGGCTGGTTTGAGGGGAAGGAACGCCTCTTATATGACGTGTATGGTGAGGTTACCCTGTGGTGTTGAGGAAGGAACGAAAGGACCGACCATCCTGGGTGAAGTGGAACAGGTTTGAAGGTGCGGGATAATGGTGCTAACCCTGGCAGCAGCGGCAGGTCGTTCCTGCCGGACTTCCCAAGGACAAGAATATCACTGACCCTGGCGTGACTAAAAGTTGTTGACACTGGTCAGGGGCGTTAAAGCGCAGTGCAGTCTCTAGAGTGATGACGTCCTCGGCGTTATTGCCAACAGAAGACTGACAGACTGGCTGTGGTGAGGAAGAGGGAGGGAGAGGACAAGGTGAGGAGAGGAAACCTGATGTGGTGGTGCGAAGGAGATGTACTTACTGTGGTTTGACAGTCTTGTCTGATAGATACTGGAGAAGTGGTTGTGTGAAGTTCTGTCTTTAAACAGGCCTGTCGGAGGATGGTGGTTGTGTGGTGAAGGAAGAAAGACCTGGGAGAGGGCAACGTGACCAGGAATTTATACCCAGACAATTGAGAAATGCCGGCAACAGCAGTGATGGCCCGCTTATAGTGACCGTAGCTCTCTGAGAAGGAACCGGCACGTTCCGGACAGGTTCGGATTTTTTGATGTGCCTTTATTACGGGACTCTATGACGGGGCCGGCGGCGGATTAGGGCTTGATGGGGTGGTTGTAGAAGACCGGCGTTTGGCGCTGAAGATTCTTTGTTTGGGGCCGGAACTCAATAGAACAAGGACACGACGGCGACGTTGGTGATGTGTACCCGCTCCGGCTGGGTCCGCTCCAAAGTCTCGGCGGCATCGGCGGCAATGGTGCGAAGTCACGGCAGCATTTGGAGATTCTAATCTTCTTTATTGTGGCCTGAGCCGGAATCTGGTGGTATTCTATGGTGGCCAACAGATTTGTTATACACACCTCGTTTGGGCTTGAGGATATGCAATCAAGGGATGGGAACGGATAGGCTCAGGGGTATCAGGAGTTGTTCGTTGCGATGGAGCTCTAGGTATGTTTCCTATGTTGCTGCAAACATGTTTTGGTTCATAACGACAGGCAGCACCTCAGAACATGGCTCGCGGGTTGTCTGGCATCGAAACGAATGCTTGTCACACCACTAACTGCATTGTTCATCCAAACTGTACAGTTCCCAGTCAACAGAACCCGCTGCCTCCATGCCCCAAGGAAGGCACATAACCTGTTCTATGGCACGGGAAAGCAGAGGACCGGCCAGCCGCAGCCTGCAGCGATAAAGAGGCAGGAGGTGAGGTAGAAAGAAAGCAGACACGCATCTGGTTGAAAATGCCAGAAGAAATACCAGCCCTGATATAAAGTGACTTAGCAGCGAAAGCCCAAGCAAACAAAAAAAAGCAGGGTCGCCGCTTAGATCCCATGCCGTACTCCGTAAGTCGAAAGGAATCCGAAAACATCAAAGAACAAACTCCACAAAATGCTAATTTCCAGATCCAGATTCAGGACCATCAAACCCGCCATTCAAGGCTCTCCCCAGCGCAGCTGCAGCCCTCCCAACCGTTCCCCCCTCCTTCCTGGCACCCTCCATACCAGTCGCGATGGTGGCTCTCCATCTGGCATCGAAAACACGCTGCCGCGACCCACGATCGAGGTACATTTCGTTTTCCTCATCTCGTGGTATCCCGAAAAGGTTGAGATATGCAAAGGGATTTGGTGTGGTTGGCAGGCGATATATGTTGTCCCAGTAAGCCGCAGATTGGACAGGAATCGGAGCTTCAGGCTTGAAGCCGACTTCGAGAAACCTGGCGAGAGCTTGGATCTGTCTCGCCTGAGCTTCAGGGCCCTTCTTAGTACCCAGAGTGGCTTTCGATGCCGTCGTCCAGCCTTTGCTGGTCATGGCTGAGCCAACACTGGGATTCCACCCGAGCATGGAGCTGAAGCTGTTGATTGTTTTCAACCAGCCTCCTGAACAAGAAACCACTTCATCCCCTGCCACATCTAGAAGCCAATCCAGGACGTCGAGCGTGTCTGTGCGAATATCTGGTGAAAGATGGGTCATGCCCCCGCGGATGTACATGAGAATCTTCTCCACATGCGCCCCAACCTCTGATGGCGGCAATGCTCGGAACAGCTTCAGAAGCTGGGCGCGTACCGACGTTGACGCATCTGATAACAGCGGAAGCAGCTTGCTCAGGACTCCTGACGTCCCGACTGGATTGTTTGGCGGGGTTGATGATATTTGGTTGGTGATGTAGGCGACGGCTTCGCGCCGTTGGGTATCAGACTTCGCCGAGATACACAATGATAGATTCTGCTTGAATTGTTCGGCCGAGTCTATGCCGTCCGATGTGAGGGCTCCTTGATTGATGTGAATCGCTACGGTGTATTAGCACATGTATAGTAGATCTGGGAATGTGGAGAGATGTACATTTTGATTTGAAGCTGGTGTCTGTGAAATTGGCCGCCTTCGCCTTTTCCCTTCCCACTTTCAACTTGGCTTTCTAGGATGCATCAATCAGTTTGTGTTTCTGGGACTGAAACGACTTGCGATATCGTACATTGAAGTCCCTCTTCTTCTCCCTTTTCTTCCTCATACTCGAACCCATCTTGACGTCTTAAGGTGATGACGACCCTCAAAACTCTCAATATATCAAGTGGCTGGCGCAAACAGCGACGATGTCGATGTGAACGTTGAGATAAGGCAGGGTCGACTGGAAATTTTAGCGGTGAAGCCGGGCAGAATGGTCCGCCCTTCGTTGACAAGCTGTCGCCAATGCGGGGGGGGCCCACTCCCAGCTGGAGCACAGACTCTTTCCGCAGGCAGGGGGTGTGTGGGGCCAAGACCACAGTGGGTCGTCCTGGGGTTGATCGCTGAGAGCTGGCATTTGATGATATGGAGAAGCTTCGGATTCACGTCCACAGTCTCCAGATTCAAAGCAAACAAGGAACTGAAAGAGCGCTCGGCAGCTTCATGGATACACTCATTTTATCTTGATCTGATTTCATGAAACATAGCTCTACGCGCAAGACAAACACTCTGTGTCTCACCGCTCCCCGTCACGACATTGCTCCGTCATAAAAACAATGGCAGACAGCTCGGAAATGGTATGTTGTGTTGCCCAGTCACCTGATGGCATCCAAGATGGCGACCTTTTACCAATCTGACAGAGGACTGGATAGACGGATTTTGAATACATCAGCAAGAACTTTGACCGTTTACTGGGCAAGCCGGGTGTCAAGGCAATTCTAGTCCTTGACCGCGAGACGGGCAATGTGTTGAAGACAGGCGGAAACACGGATTTGTTCCGCAAGGAGAGCTCCGAATCTTCAAAGCCATCGATCTCCAATGATGCCCCAAGCGACGGAGCGGCCGAACCTTCAACTGCTGATAGGGAGGGCGTGGTCGAGCTTGCAACCCTTGTTTGGAATTATGTCGACGTAACAGAACAGTTCGTGCAAGACCTGAATAAGGAGGTGGGTTTTGAGAAGCTGTTGGGTTTTTGCGCTTGAAGCTGATGTTTCTGTAGGATACAGCTCGACTGCAAAGGCTGCGTACCGCCACTCAAGAACTTGTCATCATCACGGACCCCAAGTTCATACTGGCTGTCGCTCATGACAAGCCAAATAGCGGCTGAACAATGAGGAAGCGGGCGAGGAGGGCTGGCTGGTTTGCATCCGGCATTCTGAACATGAATACGGTTCATTCAAACATGGCAGCAGGAGTTGAGGTTATTGGCGTTTACTGAAAACTTGAAATGATACCCCGAGATTACCCTCCCATCGAGGCGGCTGATAATATGTTAAAACTTCCACCGCGGTGACGAACAATCTTAGCAGTTGTGTCAAAGTGAGTACGACACCGCTCAATTCGGACAAAACCGACGGAATCACCCGTATGCTATTCCTGGTCACCCATTCAACGAGAGAGAATCGACGGTGAACCCAAGGGCTACGGATCAAAACCAGCAAATCAGATGTCGCCGTTGACACGTGTAAGTTCCAGGCTTGGTTCAGTCAGCCACGACGAAACACACTAGACCTCGCCTGAGGTCATTCCTGGAATATCAAAAGCTGGTACGAGGGTTTCGAACTCTCAAACAATGCGCATAACTCCCGCGATCCTTGATCCTAATACACCGTGTACAATGTATCTTGGGTGTTTTGGGAGCGTGGGGAGAGCGGAGAGGGGTTCGCCCATCGTAATAACCATCGCAGAATAATGCAGCAAGTTGCGAATCGAAGCAGAGACCTGCCTCTTTGGGTCCGCGATTGGCTTCCTTGTTTCCAACTCATCGCTTGGGTTCCGCGTGGAAGGGCGGCTTGATGATATAACTGACGGACATTAGACCCAGGTTCTTGTATCTCGCTCCCACGCTCCGTGACGTCCGTTTTCGGCCCATCTCAAACAGGTTGTCATCTACCGCCTCAAGGTTTCTACTGCCTTGATATTTGATCTCCTGGTCATCCTGGGTCCCCTCTTTTCCTGTGATCGACTCGGGATCTTTCTTTTTTGAACTCTTCCCAATGTGTCCTGCGAGTAGCCGTCTGGCCGCCACAAGCACAAGCACCACAGACACGACGGCCGGCATGAGTTGGGTTGGCTGCAGTATTGGATGAAACCTGACCACACCGGGGAGTACAGACCCAAGAAGCGGGCACGACACTGCGAGGACACTGCGAGCACATATTACATACTCCGCACCATGCCTTCGTTCTCGATATTGCGAAGATCGCCAAAGGGCCCCAAGAGGGATGATCCCCCAGTGCAAGACGATGCCAAGACCTCGTCAACGCCAGAGGAAAGCGACGTCAGCAGCCCCTCACCACCCGCTGCAAGTCGCATCAACAGCACAACAAGCTCGACACCCGAACCCGAAGCATCCAAGCCGTCAGACGTCAACAATAGAGACGGCAAGAAAGAACGGCGGGGCTTCAACAGAGACCTGTTGCACGACCTTCGAAGCCGACTCGTGGGAAAGCAGCCACCAGCACCATCAGAGTTGACCCCTCAGCGGGGAAGATGGCCCCCAAGACGAGGCACAGCGGTAGAGGTAAGCAAGCCCCGACCCCGACCTCCGCCCTTCCCCAGATTTTCCCTATTGATTGCCGGTCTGAGGAAACCTGCACTGTTGGGTAATCGATAGCCGTTGGGTGTGTCTCTTACCCCTCATTTCCATTGTCTTGTTTGCTCTGGCCAAATGGCAGAAAACAATGGAGAAAAGGGAACAAAGGCAGTCAGTCAGTTAGCTGCCCGGCGAGCGTCCAGTGCAAACACTTGGTTCCAGGTTGTTCTGAAGAGGTGACAACCCGAATGGCCTCTTTCCTGCAGCTTGGAGAATCTGGAAAGCCAAGCCACCGACGGAGGGGTGCACCTAGGATTGCCAGTAGAGAACAGCTCGAAGTGTCGTCACCCCTGAGGGACACCGCGTGACCTCGACGTCTTCCCGAGACTGGTTCCTGCGCCAATCGTACGAGGGCAGACTGGGGACCTTGCGGGACTCCAGACAACCTCAACCACCTCAACAAAGACCTTTGGATAGTTTCCAGACTCCTTCTAACGATACATTTGTCCTTCTTCCTGACCATACTTGGAAGCAATGAGTGTTCCTGGCTGACCAATTCGTGATACACAACCCAGCCCTTGGAGACATCGGTACGGTCCACACCACTTTCACCCCTCTCGCCGCTGTCCCCGCGCTCCCCCATCAACCCGAACAAGCCGCTCCCCTCACCACCTCCGCCTGGTAGCGAACAGGCCCGGTTTCCACCCCCAAAGCCAACCCTCAAGATCGCCCGCATCATGGCCACCCTCACAGACTCGGAGGTTGAGAAGCTCTTCTCGGGAGCACCTCAGTACTTTGCCCGCTCCGAGGGCCACTACACCGGCGCACCTCACCCCTCGGTTGCCTTTCCCTGGGACGAGTCTCTCGAGATCAGGGATCTCACAGACCACACGCAGATCGAAGACAAGGCCTGGGGCTGCGTCACGGCCTGGCCTCACATCACCCGCGATGTCCACGCCGACCGGTCCACCGCCCAGCGGGCCTCGGAGCAGAAACGCCGAGCTCACTTTTACCCCCGCTGCCGCGAGCGGCCGAACATGCTGAGCATGTTTGGGCTGGAAAAGGGCAGCCTGGGATACCAAGCCGCACTGGAGCTGTCGGTAGCAGACGCGCTCCAGGAAGAGCAATGGGGGTTTGAGAGCATTGGCACGAGGACCCCGGTGGTGGTTGAGCAGAGGCAAAAGATGCTGACGTCCAAGGACGGGCTGAGACATATTGAGGAGAGTCTGATCATGGAGCAGCTGATCAAGAATGGGGCGAGGTATACGGAGAAGCACTTGCGGGAGAAGAGGGTTTCGAGCGAACTTTACAATGAGTTGTTCCTCCAGATTCTCCACCCGCCGACGAAGGTGCTGGACCACCGGGATCCGTACAGTCTTGCCGTGCAGATTTCGGCCTTGGTCAAGGTGCTGGCGGCCCCGAACATGTGGATTGATTTCTCGCACGTGGAGTGGAGAATCAGGTTGGGACAGCTGCTGTGGGGGAATGATTTGGGGGATGAGATGGATGATGGGGCTTCGATCGGGACGGGAGGTTCGTCGGGCGACATCTTTGAGGAGAGGTATTGGTTGCTGATGCAGATCTTGCTGGCTTGTGAGTTGCTCATCAGGTTGGATGCAATCACGGAGGGAGACGAGTTGGGAGTGGAGAGTATTCGACCGGCGGAGATTTTGCGGTTCGAGAGAGATGCGAACAAGTCGGTGAAGTGGTCGCTCATCCTTGCAAGAGCTTGGTTGGAAAACATCGAGGTCGTCAAGACAGAGGGCACGGAGAGGTCATCAGACGAGAAGCCTTCTTCTGGGTGGTTGGCTTCGTTGACCAAACGCATGTCTCTGTCTCGCGAACACGGGCATGGACATGGACATGGACATGGCCATAAAAATCACCACCATGATCCGGCCTATCTCATCAGAGGAAAGCACGTGCAGCGTCAGCTTAAGGGCCTGGAGCATTTTGCCAGGAGATTGCGGTGGCCGGATGAGAAGTCCTATGTCTCGACAATCTCTGACAACTGCCGTGCCGTGGTGGAAGGCACTCCGTTGACCACACCCCTCGCCAGTCCGAGCAGCCGAGCCGACAGTCAACGCTCGTCGTATTTTACCGTCCCTAGATCCAATTCGAAGTCTCGTCGGGTGGCATCCAGACGAAGAAAGATCTCGGCTGCACTGCACTCTTCTGGCTGGCTTTCCAAGAGCTATGTGTCCGGCCTGATGTTGCCCGGGGAAGGACTGTGCCATTTCTTGATGGCAACTCTGCTGGAGAACGACCCAGATGCCATGGCGAGGCTGGGCCCCATGGCAAACCTCTGTGCCGGGTTCGTCTACTCTGGCAAGAGCTTCTGGAGCACTGCTTGCATCGTCGGCCGGGTGCTCGCTGCAGGCAAAGGTGCCGTAGAATGCATGGGATGGATTTCGAGTGACGTCACACCTCTTGGGCTTGGAGACGGCTGGGTCAACATCGAAGTCGAAGAGACTGCCGAAGACGCCCTCCATGTCGACAAGAAGGCTCGCCTCTGGGGCAAGCGCGCCATTGAAAACGAATCCAACGTTCTCGGTGACGCCGACCCTTCTTCTGTTCTGCCGGCGGACTTTATCATTCCATTTGAAAACATTTACCGGGACAGGGTCCCGCCTATGATTCACATCGGCTTCGAGGCATTGCAGCTTTGCGCGCCGGCCGATTCGGTGCACACCACACCTAGTGAGAGCAACGGAGTAACACCGGTTTCAGAAGTCAGCAGCCGGCCTCCCGAGATTCATACCTACCCGGCGGCCATTCGCTTTACGGTTACGGATATGGACACGGAGGAGGTGACCGAGCACACCTTCTCGCTGGCGAAGGATATCAACTTTGTGACTGCGCACCCGTGTGTGCCGTCGCAGCACGTCAAGATTATGAAGTCGCCAAGCAGCCCGACTATTCGGCAGGTGGATTTGAATGGTGATGGTAGTGGTAAGGCTGCTACTGTTCTTGGTAGGTTTCTCTGTCTGTCACTCCTATCGTTGGTAACTAACAATCCGGCAGGCCATCCCCTTCACAAGTACTTCGCATACACTGCGCTCCATCTCTCGGACCTGCTATTCTCCAAGAAAGACTTTACACTTGAAGCTCTGCTGGGTGACTACTCCAACGCCCCTCACAAACCAAGCCAGACACCTGCTTCGTCCTCCCCTCCTGCAGCAAAATTCCTCGTGGTAGACTGCATCACTGGCTTTCAGCCCCAACCGCAAGAACACGAGATCCCTCTGTCGCCGGTTATCAGCCGGTCAGACAGCTACAGCATGAACTCCCCTCTCTCCCCAGTTGGAGGTACTTTTGAGGGAAAGCTGGAGAGCGCCTCGAAGAAGATGCACAGCGAGAGTAGAAGACGGCAATTCGGCAGTGACATGGAGATGTTGGCTCGGGCGATGTGTGCAGAGAGGGGGTGGAATGTGGTTGTTAGTCGGAGAAGAAGAGGCTGTCTGGCATGCGCGATTAGGGAGGCGGGAGCGTTGGGTTGGAAGGTGATTTTGAGAGTGGACTGAAGATGGGCTAATGACTATTGATGGCATGCTACGGTTTGGAGAAGAGTGTAGGAAGAAGAAGGGCAACACTTGCCCACTTTAAAACATATCGAGTTTAATTATCAGTTGGGGTTTCGGGGAGGGAGTTTTTATGAGTCTATTATTTAGGTTTTATAGGATTGAACATGATGGTGTTGATACCCGATTTTGGGTCGGTTTTGCTTGAAGGTTTGGACTTGATGGCAACCACCGGACAACTCAGCATTTTGTTAAAATACGAGACCATACATACAGTGTAAGGATATGTTGAAAAGGGGTTCAGATTTGGTATGTGTATATTTCTGGTTGCCCTGAATGAACACCACTCGCCAACCCGCTGCCACAACCTGAAACACACCCACCACTGATTGACACCCATGCATATGCTCCCTCAAACCAATTCATAATAGTCCAATGCTTCATCCATGCCTGCCTCGTACTCCTCTCATCCATCAAATCACGCACCTGTCAACGCCACAATTACGCCACACCTATTCCCAATCCCAACTGCAACCCTCCACCCCTTTCTCAAAAGATCAAGACCACCCCTAAAGATCCCCCCCTTCAAGCGGCTTCTCCCCAGGTAACCTCGCCCCCTCAATCTCCTTCTCGGTCACACTCTCCCAATCCTTGGCGTCAATCCACCCGATATACGCCCTATCCCCAAACCCGCCCACCCAGTAAATCTCCGTCACCACCAACCTCACAAAGTGGCTCTCGTGAATCCTATTTCCCGGAAGCCAGTACTTCGCGTCCGGATGCGTGTTGGTGTAGCAAGTCTGAACCAGCTTGCCCACATCACTCTTTGGGTCGTCTGCTCCGGGGATGGGTTCGAGATACCCCATCAGGGAGTACCGCGGGAGAGCGGCGGCGCTGTAGGATTGGGGCTGAACGGGGGGTTCGGAAGAAAAGGGGTTGAGATGGGAGAGGAAGGACCTTGAGGGAGGGGGGAGGGGAGGGGGGGTCCAAGTTATGGCTAGGGAGAGGTTGGCGTTGGCTGCGTTGCGGAAGGTGGAGGAGATGTTGAGGGACAAGAGGGTCGGGTTGGAGGGTGCGAGGGGGTCACAGGCGGAGATGTATTCCATTAGGGCGTGGGGTTTGCCTTCAATTCCTGGGGGGTTGCGGGACGAGGTGGTGGAGGGGAAGATGGTCGAGATGGTGCCTAGCGGGGTTAGGGTTAGGATTCGGCGGGCGAGGATGGCGGATTCGCGGGCGGTGGGGATCTTGAAGGCATTGCTGCTGGGGGCGGTTGAGTCCTTGGGGATGGAGTAGGCCGAGGTGAGGGGGAGGAGGGTGGAGAGGAGGGTGGTGGGTTTCATTTTGGGGGGGGTTTTGTGGTTTAATGGAGAGTAAAAGATGAAGAGGGTCAAAACAGAAAGGGGAACGATATCAAACAAGAGGGCGGTCTTGTAAAGGGTCTTTGTAGCTCTTGCCTGCCAATGGGGTGGGTGCCAGTGCGGAAGCGGGTGACCTTGGTTGTACCAACCACAACCCCGGGCCAAGACTATGGAGTCGAATGATCAAGGGTTGACGTTGGCGGGGGATTGGGGAAGAGTGGAAACACAGCTGCAGAGGCGAGGGCCAAGACTTCTTATCAATCTGATCTGATAATCCCTCATCACCTCGACTGATGGTGAAATGTCCCAAGCTGGACGAACAACTGGAGGAGACTTGAGATAGAAGTGTCATTGGCTGAGAAGAGTTCTATTATCACGTAAGGCCAAGTTAACCTCAAGCTATTGAGGCTTTCTCCATCTTGGCTGAAGATTTCTTAGCAGTTGGGTCCTTGGCTAACATCCAGTTGAACTGGGCTCACGGTGGCATGTGCAAGTCTCGATTCACAACAGCTGCCGTGAAGGCGGTCGTCCATTCTTCGATGCCACTCAGAAGGTCCTCGATGATGGCAATGTCAAAGTCCAACGTTATTTGCTGTTGAAAGACAAGTTGCGGTGGTGGTGGGTTGTCGAGAGAATGAAAGTGTTCAACTAAAGAATATGATTGCTTGGTGATATGGGTGAGGTCAACTTCTTGACAGCACAGGGCTTTGACGCCATCCAGTCCCGGGGTTCCCTGGAGGAGATGAAGGTACGTACACAAAGTCTGTTCAGCCAAACCGCCAAAGCTCACGCGCTGACGGAGAACAGCATGTGCAAGTGTAAAATTGGCCCTCGTTCGCTGGTTGAAAGCATTGTGTGCAAGTGTTCGATGGATAGTAGTCCAGGGCGAGCAGACAGGCCCATAAAGGCGAGCCGAAGGGGCAGAATGATGTAGGGTAGTCACGTGTGGCTCACGTGAGCTTGGGCTCTGTCACCAGCGCTAACAACAACACAATGGGCTCTGACTTGGAAGCACCCCCAACTTCCAGCAATCGCTGGCAAGCTTGGGTGATCTCCTCTCTGATCATCCTGTTCTTCTTTGCAGCTGTTGTGATCACATTCAACATATGCGGCAACCCTTGCCACAAGCGTTGGCCGGCCATGTGAGAGAATCGAGCCACGTGACCATGTCCCCTTCGTTCGGCGAGCTGATGCTTTTGTCGCTTCCACCAAGCCGTTCATCATCTGTGGCAGGTGTGATGGCTGATCCGTGCGCAAATCCCCCTCCAGGTGGATCATGCCACACGCCCGGACCACAAGCTCGAACAGCTCTCCAGCCACATAATACACCCACAGCGCCATTCACCTGTGTGGACTGCGCCACGCAACAGCAGAGGTCAGTCATTTCAAAGCCCTGCGGGGTAGGTCGCCACGCCCACAATTCCTTAGCTAATCAGCCTAATCCACACAGAAATCGACAGCATCGAGTTGCGAAACCTTCCTCAGCTGCGTCCGCCTCCCGCTCCCATCCAAGACCCCGACTTTGAGTAGTTAACACCCATCGCAAATCATCCAAAATGGGAAAGGTTCACGGAAGGTACGATAATCTTGACTTGGTCGAAGGTATCGCGATGATGGACTGATTTACTGACTTGTTCTCTCCTCAGTTTGGCTCGTGCCGGTATGTCTCTCTCCCCGCTGTCGACCCCCACGACGACAACCTTGCTCGAGAAGTTCTTGTCGACAGCAGTGCCTGAACGGCTATGGATCGAAACACGGGTTCTGACGGTTCTGGGATACAGGAAAGGTCAAGTCTCAGACCCCTAAGGTCGAGAAGCAGGAGAAGAAGAAGACTCCGTATGTTCCACCCCCGCAATTTTTCCGACTTCAACCCATGGGTGGGTTTTGACCAAGACGGAACATTCATTCTGACACCTGAAATAGCAAGGGCCGTGCGAAGAAGAGACTCACTTACACTCGCCGTTTCGTCAACATCACCTTGACTGGTGGCAAGCGCAAGGTCAGTACCACCATCCTGAACAGCAAACCATCACCATACAAGGGCCCTGGGCTGACAACACAACTACAGATGAACCCTAACCCCACTGCTTAAATTACCCAACCACCAACACAACGATGAACCTTTCTCGATACCCTGTTCGCGGCTCCTTCTGAGTTGAAGCAAGATTGGTCACCAGCAGCGATGTCGGGAGCTTTTGTCTTTGGGTAAGGACCAGGAGAGGAACCAAAACTGGGAGACATGGGAATCTTTTCATGATGTTATGGATTGATTGGCTTTGCGAATCATGGGCGAAAGAGAAATCTGGCAGCTTGGGAGAAGGTCGTTATAATCAAGACCAAGCCCCGAACCATCATCATGGGGGTCATTTAAATCATGGCTTACACACAGCATGGGATGTCATTTTTGCACGCTTTTATTTTCTTTCGGCAAACGGGAAATGGTATATCTGGGTCTATTTTCTTCTTTGCGACATTGATACTGCCTACCTGCCTATAGCGTGTGACGAGACAGTCAGATATGAGAGAAGCTGCTGTGTGTCTTCTATCCTGCAAGCCAAATGATACAGCCTGTTTACCAGCCAAGGAAAGCTACGTCAGTGAGCTGGAAATACCAACAAGGAAGGGAAGGGATCCTTGGCTATATACTTGCCTGTGACTTTGTGGTTTACGGGCCCGGATGCCATGTGTATATATTGAGAGTCACCTCCACCACAAAATAAGTGGCACACAAAAGTAGGTTTACCCATCTGGACCACATCATGTCTTGAAGCATAATTACTAGGCCTTTCAAGATAGTTAACAGGCCTTCAAAGATAGTTCATAGGCCCGTTGATTTGCTTTAGAGGCATGGTTTATAGTCTGATATGCGTTAACTTACTTTTGCTGTGCCAATTACTTTGTGGGGAGGGTGCCACAGAGTGCCAGTAAGCTTGCAATTACTATATTGACGCTTTTCCGTACAGCAAAAGAGCTATTTCTATGAACAACCCGCTGGAGACAAAGGATGGTCATTAACGCCGCAGTCTCACCTCCTCGGCCCCCTGTCCCTCCTCCCACTATTCAAACTATCCCGTCCCAGGCGCGAATTCTCTTCCTGTTCCTGGCGCGACAAAAACATGCGATGCGCAAGAATGGACAGACAGTACTTCCACGATTGAGCAGACATCTCAACCCGCCTTGTCTCTTTGACCCATTTCATTTTCTCGTCGAGCAAAAATGGTGGCCAATGCTCCTTCTGGAACACGCCGAGAATGTCGAAGAGGATGAGCACATAGATGCCCAGCCGACTCTCCACGTTCATGATCTGTTCGAATCCGTGTTTGGTGGCCTCCCAGTTGTGCTCGGGCAATATGCGGGCCCCTCCACGAACCAGCCAGAAGAGTAATTTGACTGATTCCAAGTCAAATGGCCCTTTCAAGAACCGATCGGGAATTGGTGTCAAAGGGTGGAGGTCCAGATAGCCGCCTTTCGGGCCCTGCGTATTCGTTCCGATCTCATATTCGAGTTTCGTTGTGTTGTTAAACGGGCAGGCGTCGCAAAACTCTTGCCAGTCTTCGTCGAACCTCTCCCTGATCTTCTCCACTTCTCGCTCCCTGTATCCAAGTTCTTGCTTCTCTTCAGCTCGCTGGTCTTTGTTGGCTTCCGATCCCTCTTGTTTTGGCTGTACCTGGGTCGGCGGTTTCCACAAGATACACGCCGCTTTTTCCATGTGCCTCTCTGTGCGCTCTTGGCGACACCAGACCTGCTGGGCTTTGAGTATGAAATCAACATTCATGTAGCGCGTGTCATGCATGAGACGCGCAGCAAGCACATTGCCCTATAGAAAGACGTGTCAGCGCTGTGTTCGGTCAAAAGGGGATGTCATAATATGGAACGGCTGGGTCGAGATGTTAAAAAGTAGGATAGCATTGCTCAACCACACCTCCAAGGATCCTTGAAACTCTTTCAAATAGCCAACCGGTTTCGAAGGATGGCTAAGAGGGCAGCAAGCTTTTCGGAGACACGCTTCGCTAATCAAAATAGAGCATAACACTGACCTGGAATTTGGGGTCCCCGGGAAACTGTTCAGGTTCAGGAGGGCTACCAATAGTGCTCCTCGGCCGGCCGAAATACATATCCCATGTTGGGCCGAATGCCGCCACAGCCATTTCCAGTTCGAATGATCTGTCTGACAAGAGACCTCGAAGAAACCTGCTGACCCTCAGGAGATGCAGGTTCTGTGACCTGACGGCTATGGGCCAGAGCATTTCGGGGGGTAGCGACTCGAGCCTAGACTTCGGTGGGAAGGACTGCTTGTACCGTTTGGAAGACCTGGATGAAATATCGTCGACACTATCGTGGCCGTTCTCCTCCTCTCTTTTCCTTCGGCGCTCCTCCATCAAGCTTTGAAGCTGCGCAGGGTTGGGGGGCTGCCACTTCGGCTTGCGACCGCGGCCCTTTACCTTGATAGGCGTGAGGGTCAACGGCCGCCGGCGAGGAATTTTGTTAGAAGATGCGCAAGTCATAATGAGCACTAGTCAGAGGAATAGTGGCGATATGGGTTGGATTGGATGATACCAGAGAAAACTCGAGGTGACGAAGGGCTTCAACCGAGTTTGGCAGATGATTTGACCTGAAGGGGACTGGTTTGGAAAGAACTAAAAGCACCCTCAGTGAGGAGGTTGCTCATCTCTGTCAGGCTCTGACCCGTAGCTGACAGTCAAACACCTTCTTAATGGTTTCCCTCTTCGATGAATCCTCACCATCAGAGTCACTAGTTGTTGAGAGATACGCGTTTACGCCATTTGCTCGTGTTCTGTTTATGAACTTTACTCAGAAGGCCATGTTTTGGGTACGCCTTTATTTAACCACACCGAGGGTTACATGCCATATACAACCCTGGCGACACGCAACCCTGATATCATCCGTATCATCCCAGGCTTACGCCGTCCATCAATGAAAAGACAATGTTTGCCTCCAGACTTTGCATTCGTGGCAAAAGAACCCAGCGTGCCAGTTCTCCAATATAAAGACTTCCACACTACGGAGGACTATGCAGGCTGTACATACATTGCGGGACGGCACAGCAAGCTCCAACAATTTTGCATGTGACGCTCTGACACCTGTGACATCACATCGCCCCGTTTCAGCAGCAGCCTTCACCTAACTAACAACCTTCTGACAGGCGGTGGAGCAAGCTTCCCTCGATCCTCGCCTCGCACGCCCAATCGGCTCGCTCCAAGAAGATTGTTACGGTCCTTTTGTACGATATAGGAATGTTTCCCTTTTGCAAGTTGTTTTCAGATTGATTGATATTTACACAAATTCACCCAAACAACGTCCGGCATACGAAAAGCGCGCCAATGGTCACCAGATAAGAGCCAACCAGTGGAATACCGCAAGCCCGCCAAGATGCCTGTCCCCTTTCTGGGGCGCCTTAACCCGTGAGACATTCACACCCCGTGGTGGCAGAGAGGCAACAATAATTTACTGATAGATGATTTATTTGGGAGAAATAGCACCGAATATGCCGCCCTTGTTGGATCCTTTCTGCTTGTAGGGCTCGAGGCCTTTATTCGAATATTTACGCTTGCTTTGCGTGAGACGGCCCCCTATCTTGATCTCCACCGAGATTGAGCTCCCGAGCTAATCGTATTGTTCAGCGCCGTCGTTACTACAGCTATGTTACGGGATCTCGAGACGTCTGTTTAATAGGTGGACTAGTCCAGCGCAGAAGCGGGCAGAGCAGAGGAGAAAATGCATGTTGTTTGTGCTGGAAGATGCTAGGGGTAACAATACTGACGGTGAAATCCAGCGGTCTCGGCCTCGATTCGCGATGCCTCCGATTTCGTCGATTTATGTGCCATGTTTGGCTACACCGCCGAGGAACACGTGGTACGAACCGAGGATGGGTATTTGCTGGGAATACACAGACTTGCATGGCGGAAGGGGGAGGAGGAACGGAGGGTGAATCGCGGGCCGACCAGCGTCAAGAAGAAGGTGGTTTACCTGCACCATGGGCTGCTAATGAACAGCGAGGTGTGGGTTTGCTTGACGGATGAGCAGCGCGCTTTGCCCTTTGCATTGGTGGAGAAGGGTTTTGACGTTTGGGTAGGTAACCTCAAAATGGGGTGCCGAGGAGAGGGCACATGGCTGATCATATCTCTAGCTCGGAAACAACAGGGGCAACAAGTACTCGAAAAAGTCGATCCGATATTCCCCCACGACGACCGAGTTTTGGAACTTTTCCATTGACCAATTTGCCCTCCACGATATTCCTAATAGCATCAGCTACATTCTCGAGATCACCGGCCAGCCGTCCCTCTCCTACATCGGCTTCTCCCAAGGCACCGCGCAGGCTTTTGCCAGCTTGTCCATCCACCCCAAGCTCAACGAGCAGGTCAATGTCTTTATCGCTCTGGCGCCAGCCATGTCGCCAGCGGGCTTGTCTAACGGCATAGTTGACGCTCTGGTCAAGGCCTCGCCACAGGTGCTGTTCCTCCTTTTCGGCCGGCGGTCCATACTCAGCTCGGCCACCATGTGGCAGTCAATCCTCTATCCACCACTGTTCACCAAGCTCATCGATCTAGGTCTCTCGTTTCTCTTCAACTGGCAAACCAAAAACATCAGCACTTCGCAGAAACTGGCCGCTTACCCTCATCTCTACTCGTTCACCTCAACAAAATCAGTGGTACACTGGTTCCAGATCATACGAACCAAGTCCTTCCAAATGTATGATGACGATGTCCACCGGCCCCTGATCTCAGCCACCAGCAACAAGTACACCAAAGTCGCTAGGTACCCGACGAGGAACATCAAGACGCCGATCGTGCTCGTATACGGAGGTAGTGACTCGTTGGTCGATATCAAGGCCATGCTGAAGGAGCTTCCTAGTCAAACGCTAGCCAACGAGATCCCACACTACGAGCACCTGGACTTTTTGTGGGCGAGGGACGTGGACAAGTTGGTTTTCCAGCATGTCTTTGATGCGCTGGAGAGTTTCACTGGGGCGGAGCATACGAGGGAGGAGTATGAGCGGTATAGAACTGTCAGGAAACAGCACATAGACTTGGTCAAGATGGAGAGTGGGCTGAGAAGGGCAAGCCACCTGGCTAGGGGAAGTGATGTGGCTGATAGTGATGTCAGCACAGCGGTTGGGGAAGAAACAGTGAGGGTCGCGGAGTTGAATGGGAGTTCAAATGAAGACGCGGCCGGGACTGGGGAGGAGATGGAGGAGGCGCAAAGTGAATGGGGGGTGTCACCTACAAAGAGGCTAGAAAGCCCGTTGAAGTTTGAGTCGAAGGGCCTGCCACAGTTTCAGGACCGTGAGAGGCCATGGTCGAGGGAGAGCCACATCCCTTCGCCGACAACACAGCAGCAGCTACAGCTCCAACCCACCGTCTTGCCACCTAGGACAAGTAGGATTGCCAGGCCGAGGGCTAGCAAGGGGAACCTAGCTGCCGAGATAGCTGCTTCCGGTGGTGAGGACTACCCAAACTCCCCGCACACGCCCGTGTCCAAAGCGGAGATGACGGACGGGTTCGCAGACAGTCCAGCTGGCGACACTGGCCCTCACGCCGCCACGACGGGGATGACGGGGATGATGAACATGATGACTACTCCTAAGAGGAGGGGGACGGGAGGGAGTCATATGAGTTTTGACTCTATGAGGGGAGGGAGGGGAATTAGTCTGGGTGCCAGTAAGTTCTCCGACGCTGTTGCTGTTCTTGATGGGGAAGGAGGGGCAGAAGAACACTGACGAGGAATGTTGCAAAGGTAAGGCCGTCGGGGGGGTCACGACGAGCGCGAATGATATTGCTGGGTTGACTGCTAGCAGTCCGGGAGGTGGAGCGGGAAGTTCGGATGAGGGTGGTGGGAGCGGGTCGGTGCATTCGAGGAAGGGGTCGGCTGCAAGCGTTGGGTTGAAGAAGTGAGAGGTTGATTAGGATGATGCATTTTGGCGTTTGATCATGAGCTTTTTCATTCATTCAAGATTGGTTTTTCTTTGGGTTCTAGATCGGGAAAAGAACAGTCAGGGGGGTGCCAAATAACCCTATGGGGAAGGCCGTTGATCGAGATTAACAGAACGCTATCTGGCCGCTGGGCATTGTGGCCTGGAACTGCTGTTTGCGAGGCCCTTTTTTGCATAGGTATACATGGTTACTACAGTTGGATAGATACAGACATACGCACGCAAAGAGTAATGACAGTCGGGCGATATTCATGGACAAGATCTGTGGAAGTGGATTCGAAGATTTACGTCTCAGTGGCCCTTTGAGGAGAGCAGGAGGGTTAGTTGGGATTTGAAGGTCTGATCTGAGATCTGAGACGCGAGATAGAGTAGACATCTGGCCTGTCTCATCGTCATCGTCTGGAACTCGGCCAGAATGACCGACAGATGGATGATGATGTCGGGTCCCGGTCCTCGCGGTTTTGTTCTCACTGCCTATTGTTTGTACCTCCAATTTACCCTCCGGCCCCGTGGCTCTTTTGGCTGAAGAGAAGAGAAGTTTGAGAGGGTGCCATCCCCAGACCATGGTAGCGAGGTAGCGAGCTTCACCGTTATCTTTTCCAGCCATGATTAAGTCCACGTGGGTGCGATGCTGGGAGTTGAATGGAGATGTTTCCAAGTTTTGGGTGTCATGGGGTTTATCGGAGAGAGGAGAGTCAAGAAGCGGTGAGAACTTGATGTGCTTCATCACCATGTCTCCCTGCCAGGGCATCGACAAGACGGCGTGAGTCGGGGCAGGCAGCCATATCAACCACTGAACGGTTCAGGCAAGCGAGTTGTGCCACGCACCAGATCTCGAATGTACGAGATCCTTCCTTTCCGCCTGGCAGATCTTATCTTGAATCTGTATTCTGTGCTTTGCTTTTTCGTTCGGGCCGAAGATGATACGCTCTCGTCCTACACACAACCGGGGGAAACGGGGCGGAATTCAACTGGAAGGGTGGGGAGGGGGTGAGGAGATCTAGGAGAGATTCCCGGCCGGTGTGATGATATGTGAGAGGCTCAAGGATGGTGTAAAATACCGTATGTGTCATTACAGGCAGACTTGGCTGTTGCCCCAGCCTTACTGATAGTGTGTACGTACTGCAGGATGAAACAGTGAGAGCCCAACCTGTCGGGTTGGTCAATCAGGTGGACGGCATGGCGCTCAGCTTACACAGCTGGGCGGCGGGAAGAGGCGGGAGCGGGTTGCACGAGGTGTTGCTCCGGCTCCGTTCTACGTAGGCCTTTTTTCCATGCAATGGGGGCGGCGATTAGGGCCGACAGAAGAATAACTCGGGTTGATACTTGGGTGGTGGTTGGATCAAGGGTCTTTGCTTGGTGCGGTGACGCAAACAGATCTGGGAGGATGGAACCCTACCTTGTGTTGGAGAGGGGACGGATCTCAGTTTCTGTTCCAATGTGATGTCTCTGGTTAATCGCATGCATTGTGTTGAGAGGCCAAAACCGGGTTGACATGTGGAAGGGGATGATCTTATGCCTGTTCCTATTTTTTGGTTCCTGTTCCATGGAAGTGGTGGAAGATGTTGGTGTGTAGATCAGGAAGAAACATACATTTCCAGTGCATGTTATTATTCTTCGGGGTCTCAGCGAGGATTTGAACTGTCGGTCCTTTCGGGAAGTATGGGAGAGGAATGGAGGCAGTGTGTGGGACAGGAACAAAAGCTGAAGAAATCGAGGACAGAGCAGGCGAGAGGGACGGCGAGCGAGGGTATCTTATAGATGTCTTGGCTTTCAGCTTGCCATCTCAGTAAGCCCGGTTGGGAATCCTTCTGTTGCCAAAAATGACCCCATTCGGATCTGCCTGTGTTGGCTACGTGCGCCTTGTTATCCGCGACCTCCGTCGACACTGACCTCTGATGAGAGGATGACCAGGTATTACAGATTACCGATACCCAGAGCGCTTTGCGGCTCACTTGGGTGATCTTCTTCTTCTCCTATCAACGATTTAGCACTCGATGGTCACGATGCTGAACTAACTATGAGAGGTGTCGCCTGCTCGGAATTCACCACGCCAACAAAGGACTAATTCCGCGCTTGGTAGATGACACGCCGCCATGTGGCATAATCGGAATTTCAGAATCAGATACGTGGGCCTGGCGAACAATTATACGGCTGGCCTCGGCCCTGCAGATGTCAATAGCACTCCGGTTCCGTACCCGCGCCCACGCAAATGGGAACTCCCGCTTTTACAGCAACATTTTGCGCCGAAGCAACAGTGCCACATACACCGCCGCCCGAGGAAACCTCTCGACAACTGATACCCAAAGAGCCGGACAAAAGTGCGAGCCAATGCATCCGAGAGCCCCCTGTTGATCTCTTTGCAGTCGTCCCAGGAAGGATTGGTCGGACGTGAATTCGGAAATCCCATCGCACTACACCAGCAAATTCCTATCCAACGCTCAAGCAGCCTCAGCGCATCACGCCGTGCGACATCACCACCGGGGGGAAGCTGGCGCGCGTTGATTCCGTACCGGGTCGATAGGTAGCAACGTCCACGAGGCGAACAAGGCTGGGTCTCACCCACGAGCCACGACCAGTTGCGTCGGTCGGTCAGTGAGGCAGTGTATTTTTTGAGAACCTGCCGCCTGTTTGTTTCTTACATACGCAATACACTTTACTGTACTGAACTAACCTCTCGTCAGACCCCTACCTGACACGAAGATCCAATGGCTCGGAACAAGCCAACCTCTCATCTGCTTGCATTTGCTTGCGTCACCTTTCTCTGTTTTCCCCATGCCCACGTCTACAAGGCCCTAATGCCCGGGCCCAAGATGACCAAGACCCTTGCCCGTTGATAGGTGAGACCTGTATCTCATCCAGACAGCATAGCCCTCCCGAGACAAGGACTACCCCCTCCCCTTCGGCGGCACCAACGGGGGCAGGTACCGGGGGGGGTACGTCACGGTGGTACCAAACAAAAGAACAATCCCTCGTGTGTGGTAACGGGTCAAAATAGGAAAGAATTGGAGCCCGGGGTCCGATGGTGAAGGGAACGGGGGGCTGGACCGGAGACAGACAATGGACAAACATACCTCTCATAAAAGACCCTTCCTCCTGAGTCTCTACCACACCCGGTCCTCCGAGACATGCTCAAGCTGAAACTATAACCTTCAAGCACAACAAGAAGGCTGTGATATCAGTCCCTGTCCTCTCTACTTATAACTCTTATACCCCTTCTATCTCCCTCTCGCCTGGGATCTAGAACCTGAACTCCGTATACAACCATCTCTTCAACTTCCACTCACCGGACATAAGAGACAGGCAACGACACCTTCACACAGCAGCATTTGAACCTCCCAACCGTCGTTATCCACTGGGCCTAGCCCGTAATCCCCACCGTCTCCAACACCGTTCCCAACAGATCACCACCACCAACAGCCGCAATGTCCTCCACCGTCAACGAAGACAACCACGGGCCTGCTCCTGAAGGCTACGACACGTGGGAGAAATACTGTGCCGCCACAACAGCTCAGTTCTGCTTCGACGCCCAACCTCCCATCGAGGGCGTCTGGGAAAAGATCCCCTCCCTCACCACCAACGCCATCTTCGCCGCCCTCTTCGGCGTCTCCTTCATCGCCTTCATCATCACCTACTTCCGCTCCCGCCGCCAGGGCACCTTTTTCACCGTCATGATGTGTCTTGGGCTGCTGTGTGAAATCGTCGGTTACGCCGGGAGAGCCGCATCGGCCAAGAACCCCTGGGACGACATGGGCTTCATGATTCAGATTGTGACTCTGACGATTGGACCGGCGTTTTTGGCTGCGGGTATCTACACTTGCCTGGCCAAGGTGGTGAGCGTCTATGGTGAGGAGAGCAGCAGGTTGCCCGCCGGTTGGTATACCCGCATCGTGAGTCGCCCGCCCCAACTTTTTCTTCACATCTTGGAAAGGCCAGAGTGCTGACCAAAACCAGTTCATCCCCTGCGACGTCGTCTCTCTTGTCCTCCAAGCCTCGGGAGGTGGCATCGCCGCCGCCTCGGACGACATCGACCTCCTCAACATGGGCAACAACATCATGATCGCCGGTCTCTCCTTCCAGGTCTTCATCCTCGCCGTCTTCCTCGCCGTGTCGGGCGAGTTCCTCCTCCGGGTCCGCAACCGCAAAAAGACCTACGGACCCGACGCCGGGTTCGAGCAAGCCGAGCCTGCCAAGTCCATCCGTCAGGGGTTCATGTTCAAGGCCATCATGATCGCGCTCGCGGTCAGCACCGTTGCCATCTTCTGGCGGTCGTGCTTCCGTGTCGCGGAGCTGTCCGAGGGCTGGAACGGCCCCCTCATGGCGAGGGAGGATCTCTTCATCGCGTTCGAGTCGGTCATGATCCTCATTGCCGTGGTGGTGATGAACGTGTTCAACCCCTGCATGGTGTTCGGTGTCATGATGAGCAGCAAGTGGAGGAAGCAGGGCGGGTTCAGAAAGTCCGAGAGCACGGCCACCACCTCCAGCGACGAGGAGCTCAACGTCCTCCGGCAGTCCGCTCAGGGCTCGAGGAGGGCGGCCGGTTTCGGAAACCAGAGGTACTACCAGAGCCAGGGGCATCACAATGGCAACCAGAACCAGAACAGCCGGTATGGTGATGTTTAAAACATGCCCGCCTTTTCTTTTGTCTTCTCTCTCCTTCTTTTGGAGTCTGAAGCAAGATGTACACGAGTTGCCAAGGATGAACGACTGTTTTGTAAATGAGGGCGGGGCAAAGATGATAGATGTTTGCATTTTCAAAGCGATGGGTATGAAGTTGTGTACACCAGATACTGACAGCAAGGCGTTTTCGGTTGGCTTTCTCTCATAGTTTCTTTTAATCCCTTCTCGAGAACTGGCTGTTCGATTCTTGGGAGCCGGGTGTTCGGTTAGGTAGATAGTTGCAAAATGGAAAAGAAAGAAAAAAACTGTCAAATAAGTTCGAAGTGCTTATTCTAATGCTTGATGTCGACCTTTGACAGTGACAAAATGAGCTCAAGAATGATAAAGGCATCTCTCCCCGGACCCCGAAACTGAATGGACCCCCAAACATCGTCCAATCTCGGCATCCAGACACCTCCCTCCCCTTCTGTCATTGACTCTTGGACCTCTCCCCTCCATCCTCCACGTCTCTTCCCCCGGCCACAAACCCCTCATCCCCTCCCACCATCTCACCATCCTCCGGCTTCCCCTCCCGACAGGCCCAGCCATCTACAAACCTCAACGTCTCCCTCCCCCAAACCCGATTCATCACACACAACCTCACCGGCACCAAGATGATGATCAACAGCGGAAACCCCGGCGCCGCAACCGTAAGCGTCACGGCAAAGATCCCCACCGTGACCAAAATCTGCGTGACAGTATAAGCATGCACCCCTCCCCAACGCACCCCCGCAGGCAACTCGGGCAGCTCAGATGGCGGTGTGAGCAAGTGAAAGAACCTCGTCAGCATAGGGTTCACACTGAGGGACTGATAACCCATAAACATGAACAATCCCGCCAACACCGAAGTCGGTGTCAGACCCAAGACTCGCTGGAAAGGCGGGCTGACAAACACCATTATCATGGCTGCTTGTAGGAAGTGGGAGTATCGCTGTTCGTAGACCCTGGGAACAAGGTTCGTATGGGCGCCGCTTTCTTCTTCTTCTTCTTCTTCGGGGGCCGGAACAACTTGATCCTCATCAACTACCCAATGCCGCAGGGATTCTGAATGAAGTGGTGCCTGTGGCAACAGCCCGTTGGCCGGCGGGATACCCAATATCCCACACAAGGCCGTTGTCGTGCCCAGCAAGGCAATATCCCAAGCATATCCTCCAGGTTTCTTCACCCCGTACCGGTCGACAGTGCAGATGATGCTGCTGATCTCATGGTCAAAATAGAAAAGTATCGTGATGATCGCCCCTGGGATGATCGAGATAAACACCCACTCCACAGGCAGCTCCCAGAACCTCACAAAAAACACCTCGCGCTCTGGATTCGTCGGCCGGAAAGAAGTTTGCACCGCAAGCCGGCCATGATCCAAGTCGGCCAGGTCTCCAATATACGGAATCCCAATAAACAGAATAATCGATATCGCAGCTGCATACTCAGACAATCCCATCCGGATGACACGCCCAAAAAGAGGCTTCCACTTTGTAGCCGTGGACAGGAGTATAGCAACCAAACACGTCCCAACAGCGCCAATCATGGCGTAGAGAAACGAGTCCAGCGGCATCTGCTCGTGCGTCCGCTTGAGCTCCATGGCGGCCTTGTGGAAGTAGATGATGCTGTTGAGCAGCGAGAAGATATCGGCGCTGAAGTCTGTAACATACTGCATGGTCCAGTCGTGGGCGTTGAAGATGGCCAAAAGGTAATGCATCCAAGCCGAATGGATAAGAGACCAGGCCATAACAGGCAGGAAGGGTACCTAATCCAGTCAGACTGAGCTTCTCAAAAAGAAATATATATATCTATATATACATATATATACATAAACAACCATACCTTGAAGCTATCACTGCACAACTCGTACAAATTCTCGGCCAGCACCGAAAACGGCCCAGTAACCCCAAGAATAGTCAACGGCTGAGCAGAGAACCTACCACAACGCACATCCCATTAGTCCCCAAACCCATAACCACTCCTACCAGACAGTGACTTACACCGCAAAGATGACACCACACAACCCAGTGCTAAAAACAACCTCAACCGTCCCCCACGATCTCCCAGTGAGAACGTACAGATCACTCGCAAAAGTGATGCCGGGCAGGATGTTGGTAAAAAAGACGTAGACAGCGCTGGCTATCACGAGCTGGTTGAAGACTGTCCAGTCCGACACCCATCGCCTCCGAAGGTTGCGAGCATCTTGCCTGAGAAGTCTGAACGGCTCCAGTTTGCCGCCTTGACGAAAGTGAGCGAGAGTCCTCGAGGACCACGAAGACTGCCTGGCCATCTAGATACGAAATGGGTGTTATTGGCAGATGAGGCTCATGTCGATAGGAACTGGGACAGCCTGGGAGGATATCGACGCTGCTTCAGCAGAATATTATAAACACCATGTCGAGGAGCCAAGCCGAGGCTGACGTGGATAGTGATGCATCTCGAGGGCTATTTTTCTGGGCGGTCAGTATAGAGAAGCAAACGAGTGAGGGGTAACGCTCGGTCGATCATGTTTGAGCATGGTTGGACCGCGGTGGTGTTCTTTTGTATTGGCATGAGGGTCTCAACTCGTCGATGAACAAGAGGTCAGTCTGCCTGTCGGATTTGTTGTTGGCCCCACGTGGGGAGAGTCGATGCTTGGGAAGAGACAAGCCAAGATCAGGGCGTGGAACCACAGAACGGCATGACATCATTGGAGAACTTCTTGCCGGCACGCAACTTACAACATTATGGACAAGCATCACCACCTTCAGAGAGGCAAAGGTAATGACCTCAGGCAACAACATATCAAGAGAGAGTAGCAATCACAAGCAACACCAAAGCACACATATTCACAGTAGAAAAGATCATAACGTTCGTGATCACCTCTAAGGGACTCTATTTTGTACTAAAGCACATATGAGAAAGTTTTGCCGCAGAAACCCATGACCTTTCCCTCCTCAAAATTGTGCCCCATACCAAATAACCGATTGCTCAAATTGAGCCAAGAGATCCGTAGCGCCAACACACATCGCGTGACGCTTTCCTTTCGGTGGCCAATGACCTGTGTCCCTGGAAGCGAATTTTTGTTTTTGCTGTTTAGGTGGAAGAAATGATTTATTTCTTGCCAGCCTTGGCAGCGGACTTGGTGACCTTGCCGGAACCAGCAGCGGCCTTCTCGACCTTCTTGATGACACCGACAGCGACGGTCTGACGCATGTCACGGACGGCGAAACGACCGAGGGGAGGGTACTCAGTGAAAGCCTCAACGCACATGGGCTTGGAGGGAACCATCTTGACGATGGCAGCATCACCAGACTTGATGAACTTGGGGCTCTCCTCAACGGCCTTACCAGTACGGCGGTCGATCTTCTGCAGGAGCTCAGAGAACTTGCAGGCGATGTGGGCAGTGTGGCAATCGAGGACGGGGGCGTAACCAGCACCGACCTGGCCGGGGTGGTTGAGGACGATGACCTGGGCATCGAAAGAGGCGGCGCCCATGGGGGGGTCGTTCTTGGAGTCACCGGCAACGTTGCCACGGCGGATTTCCTTGACGGAGACGTTCTTCACGTTGAAACCAACGTTGTCACCGGGGACACCCTCAGCGAGCTGCTCGTGGTGCATCTCGACGGACTTGACTTCAGTGGTGACGTTGGAAGGAGCGAAGGTAACGACCATACCGGGCTTGAGGACACCAGTCTCGATACGGCCGACAGGGACTGTGCCGATACCGCCGATCTTGTAGACGTCCTGGAGGGGAAGACGGAGGGGCTTGTCGGTGGGACGCTTGGGGGGCTCGATGGAGTCGATGGCCTCAAGGAGGGTCTTGCCGGTGGCCTTGCCACCCTTGACCTCCTTCTCCCAGCCCTTGTACCAGGGGCAGTTGGTGGAAGCCTCAAGCATGTTGTCGCCGTTGAAACCGGAAATGGGGACGAAGGCAACAGTCTTGGGGTTGTAGCCGACCTTCTTGATGAAGTTGGAGGTCTCCTTGATGATCTCGTTGAAGCGGGCCTCGGACCACTTGGTGGTGTCCATCTTGTTGATGGCGACGATGAGCTGCTTCACACCGAGGGTGTAGGCGAGGAGAGCGTGCTCACGGGTCTGGCCATCCTTGGAGATACCAGCCTCGAACTCACCAGTACCGGCGGCAATGATGAGAATGGCGCAATCGGCCTGGGAAGTACCAGTAATCATGTTCTTGATGAAATCACGATGGCCGGGGGCATCTGGAGGAGCAACCATGTTAGCATGATGCGAGGACAGAGGATGCATGACAGGTGTGTCGACTTACCGATGACGGTGACATAGTACTTGGGGGTCTCGAACTTCCAGAGGGCAATATCGATGGTGATACCACGCTCACGCTCGGCCTTCAACTTGTCAAGAACCCAGGCATACTTGAAGGAGCCCTTGCCGAGCTCAGCAGCTTCCTGTTATGAAGTCAGTCACGATGTTCGACATTGCCAAGGCTGATGATGGCGGTGATGGTGGTGTTGAGCAAAGGGCAGAATCGCGGGGTAAGTGGGGTCCGTGCTCGAAAAAATTTGCCAACTGTGCGTTTTTGTGTGCCCCTCCCCCACCATGATGAGAGGAGGGGCAGCACAAAGGCAGGCAGAAAATGGCGGGGAAATGTGATGAACCAGGCGAAAAACCGCCCAAATCGCCAGTGAATGCGATGTGTGCGAAATTGTGTGTGGAAGTGAAGGAAATGAAGGGAAATGAGGGAAAAACTGACCTTCTCGAACTTCTCGATGGTACGCTTGTCAATACCACCGCACTTGTAGATCAAGTGACCAGTGGTGGTCGACTTGCCGGAATCGACGTGGCCGATAACGACGACGTTGATGTGAGTCTTGTCCTCCTTGCTGTTGATGAAGTCAGTGATGCTGTTCGACCGAGTCGCGGTCGAGGTCACGATGCCCGCGATGGTGATGAAAGGTCGACTTACCCCATTTTGACGGTTTTGCGATCACAGATCGAAAAGTTTGAGGGATACGCTGCGCGATGATGTTAGAAGGCGATGTTCTTCTCGATGAGGGTGACTGTTGATGATGTGAGAAGGGTAACGTACTGAAGTGGCAGTAAGATTGCTCGAATCAGGTATGCCGACGGAGGAAGTAAGAGGGAGAGGAAGTCAAGAATTTCTGGAGGGGTTGAAGTTTTTAAGGGCAAGAGGAGGAGGGGCGAGGCAGGTTGGTGGGGTAAAGAGAGCAGAGGCAGAATTTAAGTGGATCCCACCACAGACCACAAAAATTTTGAGCAGGAAGCGGGTCAAGCCCTCGAAATCTACGGCCTCTGATTGGAGAATGGAACGCCGCGCCTTGCCGCCCCGCCGGTCAGGCTGCCTTCACTGCAGCAGCTTGCGTCTTGTAGCGGGTTACTGTGACCAAAGTACTCAAGGGCTCTGTTGATTACGATCACAAACAGCTAGAATTTTTCAAAAAAAAAAAAAAAAAAATATCATCTCGAGTTCTCTCTTGTGACTACCCTCTGTGCTCCCTTGACTTCTTCCCCTGTGACGTGTCCGGCAAGTGGTGAGTCTATTGCCGTGAGGCACGGAGCTGCCCCTCTCAGACATTGGCGATGCTTCAGACTGCCCCTCACTTGGCGCCCACGACGATAAGCCCCTCCTTCATGCTAATCCTTGCTGTGATATTTTCCGTCCTCACCAGGATGCCCGGGTGGTTTCCAATGGTCGTGCGACCGCTCGAGGTACATGGCTAAGATACTGAGGTACTTGGAAGGTGGGAGGGGTGTTTGCTTGTCAAATCTTTGGGCTTCTCTCTGCTGCATCTGGCTTCCAGCCCAACGACACACCATGCGACAATTGCTCCAGGGCTTGATTTGCTTGCCGCGTGAGTCAATCGTGAGATTCTTTCGATTCGCCTCTCACTCGAGCCAGCCCAGCTTGGCAGACACGGCGTGTTGCGGTGGCACCGAGCTTTAGAACTTTGTTTCCACAATCCCTACCACGAACCTCTCTCGTTCGTGAATTGGCACCTCTCAAAATGGGTTTGAAGCGGGGTTTCATGAACGGTTTGCCGCGGGGGACGGTGGCAAGAACGTCCAATGCTTTGGCCTGGGCCAATAGCAGAACTGCTTCAGTTTCATCGAGGCGAATGCAATACCAAACCGCCGACAGCGCGCCACCCACAATGCTGCGATACGAATGTGCCATCTGGAGTCTGTGACATCCCATCTTGACGTTGACATTGACGTCGGCCGCTTGCGAAGTTGTTGTCCAGCCCACCCAGCCTGCCAGCCCACCCCAAGCTAGTCCATTTGTCTAGTTCACAGAGGCATTTCTTGCAAATCTTTTTTTTCAGGGTGGCTTCCCCGATCACCATGATGTTGACATGGCAACACGAACACAGCTTTGGTGATGCCAACCCAAGAATCCCACATAGCTCCCCGGCAGTTTCAGGGTAGGCCTTTGTTAGCTCTCCAATGACCTGCTCTGAGATTTACAGGAGGTCGGGGGCAACGTAAAGGTGCGTCTTCCTGCATCGAACACGGCAAGGTCCTTTCCCTACAGAGGTACGATCATGGCTTTGGATGTGACCTCGACGACTGATATTATGTAATAGTCCCTGTGAGGCTCAGGGCTCCCGCTGCCAAGCTTCTCAACGGCAACGCTTCGTCAAGCTTTTTCGAGAAGAGATCTCTGCTTTCGAAAACCCCACCGAGCCCCTTCCAGGGGGGTCGCCTACCGTGTTGCCGGGCCACCCTCCAACTCTCCAGGGAGTTTGCTGGAAGCATGATTCCACCCTTCACCGACCTCAATGGTTGGATTGCCCAGGGAAATCTCACACCTTTTGGCGGCGCCATCGACGTCGAGATCTCGAGCAAGACCTGTGGTGGCTTTGGTCCATGACAAGTATGCTTCGCTGTGGCTACACCTTACAAGATAGTATCGGATGGGAGGGGAGCACAAAGATACCCGAGAAACCATGCTCGATGTTGCAGCGGTACCTGGCTGGGTTCGAATTTTCTTTTTTCTCGACCCAAGATCCCCACTTTGAAGCTAAAGTCTTGGAATCACCTTACCCGTCCCTCCCGTTGTGGACAAAGGCTATCGATTCGGGTATGAATAGGACGGGGGTGGCTTTCGAGGCCTGAGGAGTCATCCGGCCCGAGAGAGACACAAAGCCTCCCGTCAGCCCGGTTGGCCATTGACTGGACGGGAGATCTGCGTCTAGGGTTCTGGATTCGTCACAGCTCTCCAGCATGGCGCTCTCCTATGTGAATGCTTGTACATGATCCTGCCTTAGCCTAGTCGTCGGTGTGAAGCCCCGGTCCACTTGAGGAGTGACTTGGATTCCGGCCCATTGGTTTGGGCAGTGACGTGCTCACCGGCATAGCTGTCTGCGGTTTCTTGTGCTTGGCTTTTCTCTCGTGACCCAGTTATTGGGAGCCAGATCTCTGTACCAGACGGGTGGCCTTCTCCCCGCTTTTCTTTTCCATCACCTATCCCCGTGGGATTATATACGCTCTGGACAACACTGCAGCCATTCTACATCAGGTAATTCAGGTATCTAACTTGGGCCTTCTGAAATATCAAATGAACCTGTCTACTATAGTTGAAAGCCTGATGGCTGCCCTGGAAGGCATAATAGATCCATTCACAGCTATCCATATCTCTCACGGAAGGACTATCGTGTTGGGGCCTATGGACTCCCTTCAGCATATTTCTCAAAGGAATCATGTGCTTCCCCACTGACAAAACCGTTTTTTGTCCACGGCATGAGGATATGAAGCTTGACTCATCTTCAACCCAAAGTCACCACGACCCGTCCTCAGCGTTCAACGGCCTCAAACCTGCCAACGCTTCCAAGATGAAGGTTACCACACAAACCTGGAGTTTGGCCCTACCGTTGCCTACCAACAGTGCCTACACCATGACACACCAAATCACGAATCAACTCAACTTCGGCATGTATCATGCTCCAATCTACACAGACCAGCCGCCCTCAACCTCAGCTCAACCAACCGTATGGGGGCAATCCTAAGTCTAGGACCCATAGAACGCACCGAGTATCAAGCTTGACAAGTAACTCTAAGTCTCGAGGGCATAGATGTCTGGTAGAGAATGCGTTCAACAAAGATAACTCTAGGGCTGTCAGGAGAATAATAGTCTATCATAATGGCAAGCGCTTTCTAAGACGAACAAACCAATCGAGACATGATCTTTAAACCCTGCTCACAACTTTTTATGAGATCAAGATGAGATACTATTGGTGGAGCGTTTTGAACCACGCAGGCTTGGTATCGATAAACGATCTGCAATCTTCCAGCTTCATATCGGGAACACATTGAATAACTAACGGTTGGAATCGATATCTTGGGACTAAAGGATTCCTAACTTATACCTGCCTCGTCTCTCTTCAGTTTCAACCGCCCAGGGCAGTCTGTCAATTGCAGAGCAGCATTATCACACGAGACAAGCAACCCATCTTTCGTCTTCAAGGCAGTGCCACAGGCATGCGTGTATAGCTATACCTCTACCATCCCACAGCGTATACTCCCTACCTGCTAGGTGTATAATCTAAAGCCTTATCCTCTGGCACTGTGTTGTTCCTTTTTTTTTTTTGGCCCATCCCTTGCTTTTATACTCGATTCATATATCCCTCCCTATCCTAAGCTGAAAGCTGCCTTACCTCCTCCTCGGTAAACCCAAACAAATGCAGCAAATCCAAAAGACTATCCCCGTTCAACCTCGAGCTTGCCTCCATCTGCACCATAGGCTTCGCGTTCCACGCCACTCCCAAGCCCGCGGCTTCCATCATCAACAAGTCATTCGCTCCATCACCGACCGCAACAACCTGTTCAAGTGCGATGCCCTCTTTCTCTGCAATCTCGATCAACAACTCTCTCTTTCTCTCCTTTCCGACGATCCTCCCCTTGACCTCACCGGTCAGCTTCCCGGTCTGCTCATCGATGACAACCTCATTGGCATGAGCATAGTCAATTCCCAGCTCACCAGCCAACCAGCTGGTCAAGGGCAAGAAACCACCTGACAAGACGGCGGTCTTGACGCCAAGCCTCTTGAGAGCCTTGATCAACGGTCTGACACCGTTTGTAACGTCAAGTACAGGGCGAAGCTCATTGAAGAGCGTCCCTGGGAGGCCAGCAAGCAACTTTACGCGCTCGCGGAAGGCAGAGTCGAACTCGAGCTCTCCCATCATGGCGCGATGGGTGATATCTGCCACACGGGCAGCAAGATCAGGGGGGTCCTTGATGGTGGCAGCCAGGAGATCGATGACCTCCTGAGTAATGAGGGTGCTGTCCATGTCGAACACCACCAAGCGGGGGTACCGGCGCCAGAGGGTATCGGCTCGGAGGGCTACGTCGACGTTCCATTCTCTCTCGAAGCGGTAGATGAGCTCGTGCTTGCGGAGGTCCTTCAGGGGAAGGTAGTCGGAAGCGGGCGCCGGGGAAAGGGTGAGCTCGACGACGGTGGGATGGTGTTCTTGGTGAGACTGGTCGATCTTCAGGCAACGGTGAGAAGAGTGAAGGTCGGTCGAGCCGGCAGGGAGAGGAAAGGTAGACATGAGGTGAAGGAAGGAGGCGATGCACATCGGCGAGACGTTGGCGCCGTAAAGGTGGTCGAGGGGCTCAGGCTCGGTGGCGGGAGGCTCGAGGGGAAAGTCGTCGAGCTTGCTGGTGGGCGCCATGGTAGGGGGGAGGTCCGAGTCGGCGGCGCGGACCGAGGGCGACTGACCGCTCCCCTTGGGAGACGGATTGCGCTGCGGTGAGGGGATAGCATTTGATACTCTGGGGTTAGTGGACTTGTAAAACAGAGTAGCGATCAGTCTGTTGGTGGAAGCGCCAGGCAAAGGCGTGCAGTTGGGATGCGACAACTCATGGCTCTGGCCATCGACAATCCTGGGCGGGTTCTCAGCTGAGGGGATTCCCTTGAAGGGAGAGATCTCGCGCGGGGGGGACACGCTGGTGGCTTGGAGATCCTCCACAACCGTGTCGATTCCGTAGTGGTTCTCGGGCTTGCTTGGAGGACGGTACTGCTGATGCTCTCTAAGAAACGAACTGCTCCGCATCGAAGCAGTCATGGAGGGGCGACCCTGACGGGAGGGAGACTGAGGTTCCTGAGACATGTTTGCGGATCGCGCACAGCAGGCGACAAATTGTGATCTGGAGGTTATGTTTTAGTGACGACGTCCAAACTCGACCGAAGCGACTCGACGACAAAGAAGCAGTACCTTGGATACACTGGACTTGAATCCTCGACACGCGCGCTACCACAGAACACCGAGCAAAGTGAACCTCCACGACAGACAGAACGCCCAACAGACGAGTGGGCAGGAATGCTTGCGCGAACAGGGCGGCCAAGTATTTTTGTTCAATGGACGGACGGCAGCACCAAAAAACAAGGAAGTTGTCAACCCCACCATTCACCACGGTGAATCCGATTTAGGCCAGTCGGCAGACCCCGCCATCAGTTAGTTTCAAGGTGAGGGGCATTTGAACTCCATCCGGCACGCCCGCACCCGAGATCGGCCAACCACACCGAGACAAAGCTCTCCGTCAACCCGTCTGTCAGGTGGATTCCCTTCACCGGGGGGTAGTGCATGGAGACCTCCGAAACTCCGGGGTAAAGAATGGATATGGTCAATATCTCTGCCATACGTTGCGCCGGTTTTCATCGTCTGCCTGTTTGTCTGTCTACTGCGGGGTCAGCCCGACAGCCGTTGACCGTTTAGACGTCTCCGGTACGGTATATCTAACGTTGAAGAAGGTCCTGTTAATAGCTGTTGTTGCCTGCCCCGTCAGCACGCGACCCACCATTTCGATGATTTTGTCCGGCCGTGAAACGGTTGATTGGAGGCCACCTACAAACAGGTTGCCCAGCTTGGAGTCGGCAGCAGATACTCTGACAAATCGCCGTGGGAGAGCTGAGTAAATGTTGAAGAGATTGAGAAATAAGCTTCAAACGGTTCATCACCGTACTCTTGTTTGGAGAGACCATGTTTTTTGACAGTTTCTGGGGTTGAGATTCTTATGGAGACGTTGAATACAGTGACATCATGGTTCAAGATTCACATCGACGACTGCCGGCTGACTAAGTAGATCAAGACATACCCCTTCAACCGTTGTTCTGGTGCTAGATGTCGTGCAACTCACGCCCTGCCATGACGACAACACCTCGGATTGACGCCCATGAGCAGTTCGAGAAGCGCACAGTGACATGTCGACACAAGACAATGGGTGTTTGTCCCCGGCCCCTTGCCACAAAAGGGGCGGGCGGAACGACTTGGGCGCGAGTCGACCCCCACAGAAAATGGGCCAAATTGACCAATGAAAATGCCTCCAGATGTCGTGATCAGCCTCCATGAAAACACCACCACTCTAGGGAAAGCTTCGTCAGAGTGTGCTCTTTGCAAAGGGCGACCGCAGCCCTCCCAAATCCGCTGCGATGGCCCAGTTTAGACAGGCAGGAGCCAATGCCAGGCCGTCCCTGGGTTCCGTCTGTGTCCTCCAGGGCCAAAGTGATCGTGGAGGCATCGATAATTACTAATGAGCCTAGTCCATGAACAGTGAAAACGTGCCTTTTGATCCCCCCCATCCCGGATGTCGGTCGGTCGTCGGTCTACAGGGTGGTCCTTCGACTTTTCGTTCCGAAACGGCGGATGGGATCTTTCTTCGAAACGCTCTGACTGGAAAGCTATTAGTAGTGAACACTCCCCTCCCACCCCCAAAGCTCGACTTTGTTCCATATTCAATATCCCTCATCGATACTACCAAACCCCCCATTCCCTCTGAGCAACCCCTCTGTTGGCCTCATTCCCCGCCTTAATCACGACATCTGGTGTCCCGTCTTTACTTCCTCTCTTCCTCGCTCTTGCACGAAACGTTGGCATCCACTCAACAACATATCCACAAAACACTCAATACGTGTTATAACCACCCAATCCGCCATCATGTCCACCGAAGAGTCCAGGGCCCCTTCCTCTCGCTCGTCGTCTAATGGCGACGACGCTTCCGTCGACTCGGGCTTTGCCTCGACTGGCAATTCCACCGCCAACCTCCCTGCCATCTCGCTCACCCCAGCACACCTGAAGCACCTCAACCAGCAACTGGAGCACATGCACCCCATGGACATCCTCAGGTTCTCCAAGGCCTTCTTCCCCAACCTGTACCAGACAACAGCCTTCGGCCTCACCGGTCTCGTCACCATCGATATGCTGGCCAAGATCCAGAAGGAGAACCCTCATTCGCTGCCCATTGACCTCATCTTCCTGGACACCCTTTACCACTTCAAGGAGACATATGAGCTCGTTGACACGGTCAAGGAGCGCTATGGGCTCAAGATGCATGTCTTTAAGCCACTTGACGTTGAGACAGTAGAGGAGTTCGAGAGCACATACGGAGAGAAGCTGTATGAGATGTCCTCGGAGCTGTACGACTGGGTCGCCAAGGTCGAGCCTCAACAAAGAGCATACGATGAACTGAAGGTTGGCGCCGTCCTGACTGGACGTCGCCGGTCTCAGGGTGGCCAGCGTGGTGCCATTCCCGTCATCGAGCTTGACGAGGAGAGAGGCATCATCAAGATCAACCCCCTCGTCACCTGGACCTTCAAGCAAGTCAACGACTACATCAAGGAGAACAATGTGCCATACAATGCCCTCCTCGATCGGGGGTACAAGTCCGTTGGTGACTGGCATTCGACAGTCCCGGTTGCCGAAGGCGAGGATGAGCGTGCCGGTCGGTGGAAGGGTCAGGAGAAGACCGAGTGCGGCATCCACAACAAGAAGAGCCGGTATGCTCAGTGGCTCAACCAGACGGCAACGGCGACGACACAGCAGCCAAGTCAGGAGGTCGCTGCCTGAGTGGTCTGTGTTGGGTGGCTGGGTAGAAGCACGATGGAGTTAATGACGATCAGGAGTACGACGAGGAAAAGGATTGGGCGTTGCATACAACAACATATGAATAGGAGTTATCGGCGACTTGGGAAAACGGCGTTATGGGCGCAGCATGCCCGTCAGGACATCATCGGGGGATTGACATTGTTGCTTTAGACTGCATATTGCTAGCATCTTGTGGCATGCTAGCTCAGTGCTGGCGAGAGAGAGAGTAGAATACCAGAATTGAACATGTTAAAACATCGTCGGGTTTGAGTCAAAAGTTGCTTGTCTTGGTCAGGTGCAAAGCCGATCCTCAACTTGGAAGTTGGGCTGGTCTGTGATTGGATGGGGGGTGCTGGAGTTGACCCATCAGGACGCCATGTTCGTGCGGAGTATCGTGGAAGCCAATGAGGATCCATGGTTATTAGTCAATGTTTCAGAGACTGGCCTGTGAAGCAGAAGAATTGTTCCAAAAGTGCTGACAATGGCTGGTGGAAATGATGATTGTTCCAAGATATTTTGATGCTCGACCTGTAGAGCTTCATTCGCTGCTTCTTATCTCTCTATCTTTACTGGAATTCCTGACGCGCACAGACCGCGCTGAGCCCTGATCTCAAAGATGGTCAGGTTTCCCTGCCTCTGATTGGCTCCCCCGATTATCACCAACGTCCTCTCACAACTCAACCTGCCTTCACCTTTTATCCAACGCCGAGATTGAGCTCTTGCAAAGATCCCGTTGAGGCTCTCCAACTTATTTATATATGTGACAAGAAACTCAACCAAATGTTGAGAAGCCAGACGCACTGGGCTCTTGGAAAATGAAGGGGCGTGATCTACACCATCCAGCTGTTCGATACATGTTTGAGCATCATGACTTTCAGCCTGATGTCAGTGGAGATTCTCATACCAGAAACGTCATTTCCACCGCTTTCCTACTCGTTGACCATCATGGCACGGCATCAACAGTCCTCACGTGCCGAGTGCTTGCTAAGACGAACACCATATTGAGCTGATATGTTCCTACTCATCTCGTTCAATCTCTCTGGTTCTTGAACTCTCTGTTGTAACCTTGTGTTGTTATTAGTCAAAATGTATCTCACATATCTACTTCCCCTAGCACTGGCAGCATATGCCTCTGCCCAGTCTCTAACTGAGATTCTCGCACAGGATAATGCCACACTAAGCACACTAACAAGTATGACTGACCTCTTTCTGGCCCTGCAAGCGTCAGAATTACTGACCCCTAAGGTCTCCTCCAACTCGTCCCGGACCTATTCCAGACCCTCTCCACCGCCCAAAACATCACCCTCCTCGCCCCCTCCAACGAAGCCTTCACCAACCTCTTGTCTCGGAACCCCCGCTCAGCAGAACTCATGACCAACCCCCGCGCCCTCTCCGGCGTTCTTCAGTACCACGTCCTCTCTGGAAAATTCCTCTCAACAGACTTCACCACCAGCCCCATCTTCCCCTCCACTCTCCTCTCCAACCCCTTCGCCAACGTCACCGGAGGCCAAAAACTCCAATTGACCCTCCTGAACGAAACAGCAAGCCTCTTCTCAGGCTACAAGCAAGCCTCCTCTGTCATCACCCCCGCATGTTTCCCCCCTTGGCCCATTATATACCTCTCATACTAACCCCTACCAGGACCTAACCTTCGCCAACAGCAACAACACCCTCCACATCATCTCCTCCGTCCTCACCGTCCCAGCGCCCCTCTCTCAAACCCTCTCCAACATAAACCTCACCTCTCTGGTCGGCGCCCTCACCACCGCCCGCCTCTCCTCCGGCACCTCCTCCCTCCAAGACATGACCCTCTTCGCCCCATCCAACCCCGCCTTCCAGGCAATCGGTTCAGCAGCCAGCGGCCTCTCAGACACGGACCTAGCCAACATACTAGGCTACCACCTCGTCCCCTCCCGCATCCTCTTCTCCCCGCGACTCCTAGCCCAAGACCAGATCGTCTTGGCGACGCTCCAAGGCTCCAACCTGACCATCAGACGGGACGGCAACCAGCTGTTTGTCAACTCGGCGAGGGTGATACTGGGGGATGTGCTTGTCGGAAACGGGGTGGTGCATGTTATAGATAAGTACGCCCACACACCCCCTCCCCCAACTTACCTACCCACCACCTCTCTTGGGTATCGCAAGTTGCTGACATTGGGGATGGGCAGTGTCCTAAACCCATCCAACACATCGGCCACCCCTGACCCAGCAGCAGCAACCCAAGCTCCTGCTTTTGCTGGGGTCACTCCGGTGGCAGATATACCGTTCACGTCGGGAATCGTCCCCACGACGACATTTGTGCCAGTGACGGTTCCCCTGAATGGAGCGGGAAAGGGGGCCTTTGCGGCAGTGCCGACGGGGGTGATGTTGGCGGCTGGGGCGGCGGTTTTGGCGGCGGGGATGTAATGTTTTCTCGTTGAGTCTTTATTTTCCGGGTTTGCGCTGAATTCGACGTAGTGACCTACCATCATTCGCTTTGAAGAGTTCAACGGGCTTACTCTTCAGTCGTCTAACTCGTCAACCTCCACGCCACTAAAGACATCATTGCAAACGTGCCAAAGAGAAGAAAGGGTTCTCTTGAATATATAACCCTGTATACGCTGTCTGCTCGTCCCTCTTTCAACTCCAACCGAGTGAAACAAGTAAAATTGAAGACGCTTCCCTACTTCCGCCTTCTGATCTCTCCATCTATCTTTCTGCTGCAATTGTATTTCTGATCCAGTCGAATGAAAAGATTATGCAACGCTCGAGATTCCCAAAGAAAACCCCCAAACTTCCCTGAGAAACAAGAACCGTGTTTGCGTCTTGATCCCGTCCGTGCCCTCAATTTCGCGAAGGGCATCGAGGTACTTTCGACAAGCCCAAAAGGCAGAGCCACGCGAGCCGTGCCAGCCGTGCCATCAACCCAATCCCAGACGCTTTGTCCCCATCGGTCGGTTGGGGCTGTACCGAGGAAAATGGAGCTGACGTCTGCGGCGCCATGAGTGTCGGTGTGGGCGACGGAGGCGTACCCAGAAGCGTGCGGAGCAAGGCGAGAGTGAAAGCGGCAATATATCATCAAAGCGGTCGCCGCCATAATGGTCAGGGCCATCTCCATCTGGATCATCTCCGTCGGGGCCACCTCCATTTGGGCCACCTCCGTTTGGGCCACCGCCGTTTGGATCACCTCGGCCTAGATCACCTCCTTCTGGATCATCTCCGTCTGGATCGCCTCCATCGGAATCACCTCCATTTAGACCACCACCGTTTGGGTCACCTCCGTCTGAACCATCCGTATCGTGATCGATGGTATCGTGATCAGGCCAGTCACGACTAGCCTCATCCCCAATGGGATCCCCCTCCTCAATGGGATCCTCCTCCTCAATTGGATCATCGTCCCCAAAGGGATCGCAATCTCCCCGGTAATCACGGGTGCCGTACCCATACAACTCAATTGTCGCCGACCATAGCCCAGGCTGAAAACCGCAATTGCAAACAAGCTCAAGCAGCTTGTCGACAGTATTCTTGACGTCATTATCGAGGCCATCCTACTGGGCTTCTGTTGCGGATGGTTTTTCCTGCTCACCAGGCGGCGGGGATCTATTGTTGAGTGACATTTCCCTGTCGAGCTCGGCCTCAAGACTGCCTAAAAGATCGGGGCTGTCTGCTTCGGGTGCCTGAGGGGGTTCGGAAGCAGTAGGAAGAGTAGGAGAGGCTGATGTCTGGAGAGAGACCTCTGGGATTTGCGTTGGGACCTCAAGCGAAACAGAAGCTTCGGATGCGGTGACAGGCTCGGTTGTCTGCGCCGAGAACGGGGGCTGCTCTTCTGGCATCGTGAGAGCTTCAGAGATGGATTCTGCGGGCACAGAAGCTTGTTGATCTGCCATTGGGGGCGTAGATGCGCTGGGCTTAGGAGCGGATGATGTTTCAGAGGTAATGGCTGTTTCTGTTTGCACCGTAGCTGATATTTCCAATGAAGATGGAAGAGGGATGTTTGGTTGAGTGTTTCCAAGGTCAATGTCCATGGAGACGGTAGTAGATTGGATGTCGAGGTAGCTGGCAGCAGCAGGCGCGGTCGCTGGCTCGGTGGGCGACACGACCATGACGTTCTTGAGGGGACTGCCTTCCGCGCGGGGAGAGTTAAACTGCGGACCCAGTTGGAACCGTGGCTTGGAAACTGTGACCTCCTCCTCGGGGGTGGCGCGACGAGGCAGCTGCTCGTCTTCAGGTTCCTCAATCGAGCTTGGTCGGATAACCTCCGAAGCGTCTGAGCCGAGCATCTCTTGATCTTGATCCTGACCTTGAGCTTGCTCTGTAACCTGCTCGACATCACTTGGAGCGTTGCCCACTTCAGGGGTCGCTGTTGACTCTTCATCGCCGGCTTCTTCGTCGCCACCTTCCTCCTCACCGTCTTCGTCGCCCTCGTCCCCTTCGTCACCGTCCTCCTCATCGGAAGGAATGACCGAGTTGTCGGCCATCTCGGTGTCCTGGCCTGCTGCATCGCCGTTCTCCTCGGACGTGATGACAACCTGTTGCCCGTTGTTAGCCGCTCGACCTGATACCCGACTGGCCGCGGATGGCAAGAACTTACCCCTGGTGGACCCTCGCCGAGTACGCCCTCAACCGTGGTTTCAGCCGAAGCCTCGCCCCCAGCAGCTGCTTGTTGCTGTGACCTGGTGGCAGGCAAAGGCAACTGACCAATCTTCCCGCTTCCCTTCTTCCTTCCTCTGCCCGGCCCCTTGGCCTTCCTCTTAGGCGGCGGTGGTCTCCGTTTGACGGGTGTCGCCTGCTGCCCAAGCGCCTCGCCAGCCGCAGCAACCGGTGCAGGCACTACCGTTGTGCGAATGATTTCACCGTCGACTTGCTGTCCTTCACTCAATGTGATCGTCTGCTCATACGGATTGCCTGCCGCATCGATCCTCCTCACAGTCGCCCTGGTGATTGTCGGTCCCGGTATATGAGCGACACTTGCAGTACTCGCCAGTGTGATGGTGCCCTTGTGTCTTTTTGCCAAGTGGGAGACTGAGGGGACCTCTGCATTCCTCGGCATCTGCTTCCACGCTCTGACAGTGAAGCCCTCGTTCCCCACCTCAGACTCCTTCTTGTCGCCCTTGGTCCCGAAATCGATGTCCTCGTCCTCGTCCTCGGGCGGGGGCCGCTTATACACCCTACCGGACCTCATCGCCCTGAGAAGCTCCTGGGAATGTGGCGGCAAGAGTGCTGTATCCTTGGGCATGCCGAAAGGCAACTCTATCGCCCAAATATCGTCCTTTTGATCGTCGTCAGGGGGAGGGCCCATGGCCACGTTGACTTCGCCGCGTGTCCATTGTCGAACCGGGAGACCTGAAAAACAATACACTCATCAGCCACCTGTGATGTCACTAAAGGGGTTGGGAGCCATACCTTCAAAGTCATCATGTTCAACCACGCCAGCCCGGTTTCCCCTTCTGGTCTGCGCCGCCGTCCTATACTGCTGTTTCGGTGCAACCACAAGTCCATATTAGCTTTCTAGATCTTTTGCCTGGACGTCCTCAATCGCTCGATTTATCTCGGCAGTTTTGGAGGTTGGTTTGAGTCTTGAAATATAAATGAAAAGAGAAATGCCTTACCATAGGCGCCATTGTAAAACAAAACCAAGGCAAAAACAGCACCAAGGAAAACCGCAGCAACAAATCAATGACCGCTACCCCTGCTGCACAGTGCTAAACGGACCGGACCCCGAAGCTCGCGCCGGATCTCACGTCACCCCGCGACAACTTTTGGATTATGGATTCCGAGTTCCGCTGGCCTCGGCCGGAAGCAACGGAGACTCCGGAGCTGGTGCAGGAGACTTGTGGATTTGCGCACAACGTTACGGGGGCGTGGCGTCGCGACACCGACGACAGTGACGTAAGTTGAGACCGGCGAGGACTAGGAAGGATGATGATCAGTCGCAAGTAATAAGGTTGGTTGGTCTCGATGGTGGGTTTGGGGGTTGTTCGTAACGGGCGCTAGATATGGCAATGAGCACTGTGCTGGTAACAGTTTGTTGGAGTAAAATATTTGATGGTTGGCTGGAGATGGCTCCCAAAAAAGATGGGCGCAATTTGGTATACTGAAATGGAACAAAGAGACTTGGTTGATTGCTTTGGAGGACCTCGATCTGATTCGCGGCTGCTCTGCCAATTCGCGTGTTGTCAGCACCTCGCGTGTCGAAATGCACTAAGCAGTGAGTGCACTAGTCGGATATAGCGATATCGAGATAGCCGAGAAGTCATCAGTGTGAGCCAGCAACACACAAAGATTCAGACCTCGTCAAAGCTTCCAGGACCAGACAGGTAGGCACACTCTTGTTGACTCCCGTTGAGAAGAATGAAGCTGAGTTTGATTCCCCTTCCTGCCACCGCCAACACCACATGATATCATTGTCCTCAGTGGTACACTGGAGAAGACGCACCCCCTTTATTTGTGCTGGTCCCCGTACAGCAAAACGCCTGCCTTCTTGTTAAAGAGTCCTTGTTCCTAGTATTTATACAAACAGCCCTACGTCGGTCCTCCTAGACACTGCCTCTTCGTCCGCTGACACCTCTAATCCCAGCTGTGAGTCAGGTTGTATTAGCACCTCCCGTCTTCTGCAGATTCGGAGTGCAAGGATCAAGAACCTACCCGGTATCCTTCTGCCTGAGCACTTTCCCACCCTTGTCCTTCCCTGAGAGCCCGCCCTCCACCACAAGCCTGTCGTGCTTGTAAAACTGGCTGATCATTGTTTGCCTCTGTCGTTGTCTCGTTAGCCACTGTGTCTGCTTCTCTTCTTTTGAATGTCTCCTCCAGCACCATAACCCCAAAGCCTCCCTCTTCTCCCCGGTATCAAAATCCTACTCTCTTTCCCATATACCTGCCCCTTCCAGACTTCACCGCGGAAATCCGTGACTCACCTTCAACAAGTGCAACTGGTTCAAACCCTCCTGCACCAGCTCCTGCACCCTCCTTTCCTCCTCCACATTCTTGTTCTCCCTGAACGCATCCCTCGTCCGTCGCTTGGCGTACTCGCGAAAGTTGTAGTTGGCAAACTGGGAGGATTGCCGGAGGAGTTGCTTGTACTGTTGTTTCTCCCCAATCCATCATTAGCATTTATCCTCTACTTGCTCAATCCAAATGTTTTTTTCTGGGGCAGGCATACCAGCGAAAGCACCTTTTGCGCCTGCTCCGGGCGCGGGGTAGCCATTTTGTTTTTTTCCTTTGGGGGTTTCGCTCGTTTTCGGTCGCACGCAGGTTTTTGCTTTTTACTGAGATTGGGGAGAAAAGGTTCAGGATTGTCAACGTCGAGAACTGAAGAGATCTAGCGTGGGTGTTACGTGTTTGTGTGGTGGTGGATTAGAATTGCTAATCCAGAATTATTTCCAGCATCCAAAAATCACCTACTGAACTGCCGCCAACCGAAAACGCTCTCCGCTCCCGTCCTATGACGGAATGCCGCGCTTGGCGGCGAAAGTTCGGATAGACCGCTGGTGGTTGCATATTCCATAATCGAATCCTAGTGGATATATGCACATCAACACCACTTGGCGCTGGGCCAGCATTCAGGGGCAAGAAGAAAATGCTGTTTATTCCCCTGTCATTGAATCAAGACTCCAGATTTGTATCACTCGTTCTTCCTTACTAAAAGACACAAGGAAACAATAATGGCCGGGTCGACTGAAGGAAACAAGTAGCCCCATAAGCAAAAAGGCAGCAGATCAAAATCCACCGCTGTTACCCCCAAAGCTCCAGAGTTCAGAAACATGTTAACAAAAGACACTTGCCATCCCGATTTCCCGGTCCAATTTTTTATCCCATAGCCTACCTTTGTATCCCCGTAGGCAAAAGAATGACAAAAGTCATCCCCAAAGCAAAAACAATACCCTTGACCTAAACGACGAAATATCTCTTTCCCAACTCCCGCTATCAAACGACTACCCATCCACCCACATCAAAGGAAAAAAAGCCAGTACCAAAAATGATCCATCTCGCTCAACCAAGCACTAGTACCCCGTGTACATGTGCGGCGTCCCAACCCAGTTCTGCATAGTTTGAGGCACCCCATCGCTCATGTAATACCCCAACTCGTTCTCATACCCGTCATTCATCGGCAACCCTTGATGCTGCGTGTAATACGGCTGCGGTGCCGCCTGAGGATCATACGGGGCGCCCGGTGGTGGGCCCTGTCCCTCAGCGCTGTGAGGATGTTGACTGGGCCCGGGAGGCCCGGGAGGTCCTGGAGCCGTCCGATGACTATCGAACGCCTCCAACAAAAGCCCAAGCCCATCAGTGGACTGCCTACCGCCTCCTGTCGGTGAATGCTGAGCATGCTGTTGCTGAGGCGACTGGACCTGATGTTGCTGCTGAGGTGCGTGCGGAGGCGGCGGCGCATTAGGCAGTGGCAATCTCAAGTTGGGATCAATATACAACTGATGAGAATTGGCCGAGGGAGGCGGGCCCTGGGGTAGCGGCAAGATGGCAGAGCTTGGACCGCTGCCTTGTGTGGATGTTGGGGACACCACACCGTTGTGATTCTTGGCGCCTTCGGTCGAAGGAGTTGACGCTGGCAGGAGACGCGGCTGGATCGGCGTGAACACATCCTTGAGCGCCGGCTGCAGGACGTGAGGGATTGGATCTCTCTGGATTGAAGACACTAAGTCTCCCGAAGATGGAGAAGGGGGTGGAGGAGAGGAAATGGGGTGGGCTTGTGTGCTGTTCGAACTCGGAGCACTCACGCTATCAGCCATGCTGCCCTGCGTTTCTGCTGCCATTCCTGTTTTCGTTCTTGAAAACTTTTCCAGGTGGTCGAACCACCTAGACGCGAGCGGCCAGATGTTCTTGCTCTCGTTCAGAATACCGAGGATGCGCTGGACAATCTGCGGAGCATCACGCACGAGAATAGAGTCGGCACACACTGTGAAAATGTTAGCATATTTCCTTGCCATCGCTAGCCAGCAAGGTAGAACCTACACTTGGGATATTTGCACAGATAGCATGCCAGGAAGCCACATGTATATACACAGAAAGCCTGCCATCTGTCAGTACAGCTCTCAGTGCCAAAAGCCGAATGATTCTTACAGCCATCTGGGCTCCGGGACCCTCGTCTGGAGCTCTGTCTCCGTACTGGATCTGGATCTGCTCATACAACTCCTTGACATTTCTGAACAGCTCTTGCGCCATATCATTCCAAAAGCGCGCCAAGGTCGCGTCTGAAGTGCCATGGTTGATCATGTTGTGTATGTACGCCTTACGGAGCACAATGTTGCAGAGCCGCGGCGTCATGGTCACTCCGAGATATGCCTGCATAAAACTCAATTAGCAAAGGGCCACGCAGCAAATAGCGTTCGATAAGCACACCAGATCATGACCTTCCTGCTTGTAGCCCTTCAGCAACAGGCTGCTCCACCTATGGTCATTCGGCAGCAATGCCTCCCACTCGGCCAGTTTCTTTTCCAGGACAGCATACTGACTGGTTGGCTCCCACGGTCTCGCGCTCTTATCGTGACTGATGGCCCGTCTGGAGATCCTGCCCCAGTAGTAATGCGCCTGGATCAACGTCGCAAACAGTGACCTTCCTGGGTCAGCAATCAGCTCGGGTTTCTCCAATGCAGGTTGGGTGTCCTCGAGAGCTGCTCTCGATTTGGGTTCCCGAGCCGCCGCAAAGTCTTGCTCGTCACAGGGAAGCAATGCCGTGATGTCGCTGGCTGCCAGCAGCACAGGCGACTGTGCGCTTGAGTGCAAATTGTCCTGGCTGTGAAGCATCCACTAGATGCACGGTTAGCAAGCCCCTTCTCCAGGTTTCGACAATTCAAGAACGTACCAAAGTTCTCCTTGCTGATTCGGCTTGGATTACCAGCTCCTTTGTTGGGTTTACCAAGACGTACGTCTCCTCCCTGTGCAGCTTGAGCAGCGTTGCCATCCTCATAGCGACGGCCATGTTGATCGAGCTCTTGTGAGTCAGACCACTCCCTTGCTGCGCGATACTCAACAGATAGAACGCCTGGCACCTCTCCAGACTTGGCTCCCTGTATAGCTCCATCATTGCCACAGCCGAAGCATGCTCCATGAAGATCTCGGCCGCGTTCACAGCACCGCCGTACCGTTCGACCAACGCCGGCGTCAACCTAGCGCTGACACTTAGTATTCCCAGAAGCAGAAACAAGCTGACTGACCGGGGGTTAACCGTCAATTTCTCGATAAACCTCTGCTTGGGGATGAATCCCAACTGGAAGTAATGTCTCGTAAAGTTGTTCACTGCGTCTAGGATATCCTCCAACGGTGGCAGGACCTCCCAGTCGTCCGGGCTTCGGGCAATGAGCTTTCCTCCCGGGCTCATCACCGCTCCGTTGGCTAGAATCTGCTGCTGCTGCTGCTGCTGCTGCTGCTGGTCCAGGACATCCCTTCGAAACTTGAGAACCTCTCGTTTATTATTCTTATCAGCCCGGACCCGAGGGTGCCGGTATTCGCGGTCCTCATCTGGTTGGCCGCGGACTGGAAAGACACTTTACACGCGCATCAGCAATCACTGACAAACAAAGGAAATCCCTCAGGTCATTGGGATGAGGTTGATCTCACCAGTCTTCTGGTCCAAGTCCTGCATCGGTGCATGATTGGCAAGGTGGCTTTCCCTTGTCCGTTTGGTGGCATTTGCTTCTCATACGACGACATCTAAAGTAGAGGCGAACAAGATATATGTTAGGTCAAGGAGCTTTACAACCTGGCACACATTGGCAATATCTAAGATGAAATGGAGGGAAACAGGGAACTGAGCTTCTGGGCATATATGCACCAAACAGATTCCGACTGGTTTGATCGGCAACCGATAGACAGAATAGGATCAAAGTACGCACCTTCGGCAGGCAATAGGAGCTCTCCTCTTGACAGGTGGAGCCGCTGGAGGGGCTTGGGATGGCTGCTGTTGTTGTGGTTGTGCTAGAGCTACCGGCGACTGTGGGTGCTGCTGCAATTGATGGTGGTGATGCTGTGGGTGTTGTTGCTGGATCTGTTGTTGCTGGATCTGTTGTTGCTGGATCTGTTGCTGCTGGATCTGTTGTTGCTGTTGCTGTTGCTGCTGCTGCTGCTGTTGCTGTTGCTGTTGCTGTTGTTGCTGCAGCTGTAACTGGGCGGCAGCCGCAATAGCAGAAGCCGGCAGCGGAGGAGGCGGCATGTCCATCGTGACGTTGGCACCGGCAGCATCAGGAGCAACCACGCCCTTCATTTCAACATCCATCTTTTATCTTTTTGTTGCGACAGCGACCTCCTGATGTTGCTCTCCTGCCTTCCGGTCTCGCTCGCACTCTCTTACACCGGTGTGTCGTCCTCAGCACTACCGGCGATGCAAATCACAGCCGCACGTCGCGCGCCGCGATGCACGATTCGCGAGGTTTTGATCTGCACCAGGACTTGTTTCCCGCCGTATTCCACCACTGTTAAGGATATTCAAAACGAACAAGAAGCCTAGAACGAAGACCGGATGGTCGAATGCTTGCCGGAGGGACGCCGGAAAGAAGCAGCTGTTGCTGCCAGTGGGGTGGGAATGTTGCCGGCAGGGCAAAGTCGAGGTCCAATCTGAGCTCTGTGAGTTGCCAGGTCGAGGGGGTGTGGGGGTGTTTGCAAAACGTGACGGCAGCGCTCTAGGCAGCTAACCTTCCAGGGCAAAAGTGGAGGAAAACGTGTTGCCGGGCGCTCTTTTCGGGGCAAACTGCGGGGGTGCTTCAGGCTTGAATTCGAGTCAAAGAAAAAAAAAAAAAAAGAAAAAGGAACATTCCACTGGTCGCTTGGGCCGTGCTGGCGCTGGCTTTAAACTATCCTCTCAGCAAGACACTGAAGTATAATGCCATGAAACGTGCTGCTTGGTGATAGAGGATTGGTTCACCGGTGAGAGGAAAAGAGAGAGAGAAGAAGACGAGGAAAAAGCAACTATAGTTCCTTTGCTTCATCCCACCCCCCTCTCCCCTCTCCCCTCGCCGGGTTTCCGTCCGTCACATCTTCCCCCTCCCCCCCAGAAGGCTGATAGAAAACCAGCCACACGTGGTTATGGTATTATCTATTGAGAGTGAGGCACATTATCCTTGAACTCCATGTACGAACGGATCAAATCCCGTCGTAAAGATAGCGACGAGACGTATTCGTTGGTTCTCGCGGAGCACTGCCTATCACCAACAAGGCCGGCCTGCCGCCCGAGTGTCCATCCACGCAGCATCGTGTCATTTATCCCCCTGGTCCCACGTTTCCGTCCCATTTCCATCATGGTGCAATATGGCGAGCCTAGTCCGGGCTGTATCATTGTAGTGGGTGTTGCGTGGCGTGTCAGACTGCTCTCCAAAACCATCCAGTATCATGCAAATCATCTTTGATCTTTCTTCAAAGACTATTTCGGGCAATTATCTTGTACTTCCTTGGCTTGCCTGCCATTGCAGTGTGACATTGCAACATAAAACCGTCCACCTCTATTGCCCCAATATTCGGGCCATCCCTGATGAGACTATGTTACCTGCCGTTATTTTCCTGATCTTCTCTCCAACTCCCCAGATACTCTTCCCCCCACCACCACCTCGGCACACCCACTCGCATTCCCTTCCCTTCCCTTCCCTTCCCGCCGTCTGACATGCCGTGCTCCGTGGTTGTGAGCCTCTGGGTACTTTCCATCAAAGCAGACATATTGCCACCCTGACCGGTCCTCGTTGCCAGCCCAGCCAAGAGTTCTAGTCCATCAAGTCCACTCTCACAACCGCTGCTTGCCGAGCGACCACACCCACAAATGCCCACCAACACGACGGCACGGAATAAGCCCCGATTCGATTCATGCTGCACGACCTGCCGCCAGCCCACTGGCCTGTCTGCCTGCCCACACACCCACCACGGCAGCGGCACAGTCCAGAAAAAGTGTCACAGCGAGAGACGTGAGAGTGTGGGGGCATTGAGGAGGAGGCTCGCTGAAGTCCTGCCCGACGGTGTGACAAGAAAGAACCCCCAAAACAGACCCCTGAACAAACGACGCTTGAACTCCCACAACAGTGTTAACGACACTGTCTGGACATGTTCACATCTGGTTTCATGTTGATATCAACATCGATCTTCCAAACCAAACTCCGGGAAACACATACTTTGAATACTGGAAGATGCAGAATCAGTAACGTAGAATGTACCGACTCAGAATTGTGCTTTATCTACTCAGATCAGAGCAAGACGCCCACGCACTGTCCCACTTACACAACCACCACCACACCGAGCCCCCAGCATCACCAACACAACCCCAACCATCACCAAATACATGCCCAATGATAAAACGAACAATCCATCCCGGACTATTATCTTGACCAAAAGAAATTACACCCATTCCTCCCCATGTCTTCTCTGTCTCTTTCAACACCACAAATTACTGAGGAGGAACCAGTCCTCTACTTCACCAGAACCACAAAAAGCTGCAAAACATGATAAGAACGGGCCGTAGCCCAAGAAACGCCCCCTCATCAAGAGTTCTCGTAATAGTCCTCGTTCCCTTTCTCTTCTGTGTAACTGGGAAAACAAACCCACCGACCAAAGCCCGAATCACCCGAGCCTTGCCCATCCCCATCTCAAGCCCATCATGGCAATCCACCAATTCCGTCCCAAGTGAAACCCTAGGTAGGTTACGAATAACTGGAATTGCCAGCCTGCTAACAAAACAACAAAGCTACTGCCTATTCATCATCGGAGAGGAGCCCTACCCCGACCTTCCCTTAAAGCACCAGCCGGACATCTAGGGAGGGGGTAGGAGGGTGAGTAAGCAACGCAAGAGAAGAAGACCAAGCCCTACCCAACACCAACAGCCACTTCCTTCCTCTCATACCCAATCCTCTTCACCTCCCAAGCCGACAGCACCCGGCAGCTGGATCTTGCCTAAGCCATCACCTACCTACCTGGACCCCTCATCCATGGTCCTCCCAGACTCATCGCCTCCGCTAAAAGCCTTTAAATCACCCAGCGGGAAATCTTATCTGATCCCCAATCACTGCCTACCTTCCTACCTTAACCCCATCTTCTCAACCTCTTCCTTTCCCCCGTCTTATCAGATTGATACCACCACGGCAAATCTCAACCTCCTCATCTGAGCAGGCCATCCCCGCAAGTCTCCAAACCAGCAGCAACGGCTCAGAATCCCAAAATCAAACTAACCCGTCCCGCCACCCCCCGCTCGCCGGGCCCGTCCATCCGTCCCGTTTCATTCCGTGTGCTTGTGTGTCTGTGTGTGAGTGAGTGTGTGTGTGAGTGAGTGAGTGTGTGTATGTGTGTGTAGACCTCGATGGACCTGGATCCAGATGTTGTACCACCTACCTACCACATCTTCTCCCGCGCGGGAGGCACAGTTCATACTACCTGAGTTACGGCATCATTTCTTGGGACAACACCGTTCTAAACAACCCATAGACGTTAGACTTGACATCATCAAGATACTACATCTCATCTCTAATGGTATTCATACACGCAACAGCAGTCACATCACACAGCCAGCCTCATCCTATTTGTTAGGGGTAACTTCTCATTCCTAGCTCTCTCTGTCTACCTAATCCGTAATCACAATAGCAAAAACCATTCTCGTCACTCGACAAAAGGTCCGCCAAAGCAAAAAGAAAACGGTGGGTATAGATCCGTTTCCCGATTTCCACCCTCCCGCCATTCATGTCGAGCAAAACCATGATGACCAAATCGACACGCTAGGTGCTTTTCTTGGTGTGTTGTTGCTGCTCTTCTTGTGTTGCGTGTTGAGTAGCGGTCCTGGCAATACATGCATTGCTTAGATCATGATCAAAACTCCATGTGTATGTCAACCTGCGTTCGAATTCCGCTATCATCGTTTCCTTTGACCTCCCATCCAAACTCCAGAACCTGTCCACTTGAACCGGTTTTTGAGCCATCCGTCCCGCCGCCGCCGCCTTTTGGGTAATAATGCGCTGAATAAAAAACTCTACATGATGGTGTCATATGCTCCATGCCCCTACCCGTTGGAAACATGGAACAAGTACATGATATCGCTCTATGCCGTCCCACAAACAAACAAGATAAAAAAAAATAAAAAAAAAAAAGGGGGGTGAAACAGTGCCAGCAGTCGCAAAGATACGGTAAAATAGTGTAGTGTCTTCTAGGGGTATGATGTCCGAATTAATAGTGCAATGGGATCTATATACACCGTCTGTGCATCTCGGTACTCGTCCATGTGATGTGTGTGGTGTGGTAGGAATTGTGTTGTGCCGTGTCGTCAGAGGTTGCGCTGCTTAGGGGGATCCGGGGGGGGGGAGGTTGACGGGGCCACTTTACTGCTGAACAGACTGTCGGGTGCCACTGGGGCCGACGCAGATGGGTCTCAGCACTCAAAGGAAGGGAGGGGAGGATATGGCAGCTCCTTGCTGGCCAAGATTATTTTTTGCTTCATGTTTGCGACATCATGCCCTGAGCGCCGCCGATTTGACGCTTGACTTGTTCGCGGGCCCAGCGAGCAGTCTCAATGGTGCGGGGCTGGAACTCGCGGTTCTGGCGCGTCTCCTTGATCATGGCGGTAAGCCAATCCGCACGGAAGGCTTCAACCAGCTGGCCATTAGGATAAGCATCGGCAAGATCACTGGTTGGTTGTTAGCAAGAGCCGCGTTTGAATAATGACCATGAACTGTAACTTACCCGATGACACCCATGGCAGACCGCATCAAAGCTTCGCTGCGGTTAGCATCGTTGGCGATGACGTTCAGCATCTCAAAGATTGACTGAACATATGGCTCCAGGACAGCAGCTAAAAGAAATGGGTCAGTTACATTCTCATGCAAGAATAGGGGACACAACATACTCTTGTTGCCAGACTTCATGGCTCCGATGATGCCACCCCAAGCATCCATAATGCCTTCTCTCAGGGTGATGACATAGTCGAACATTTCATAGGAGCCCTCGGCGCCGGCGGTGACGGTAGCAGCTTGCTGCAATACCTGCGCAACGACGGAGAGGTATGTCTCAAAGTGGCCACCAATAGCGCCAGCAATATCGCCAAAGCATTGGAGGATGGCAGGCTTGAACTGGTTCGCAAGAGCAGTGCTCCTGAGGTTGTTCAGCAGGTAGTTCATGAAGTTATCGCACCAAGGCTGGCTGCGCTCGCCCATGGACCGTGTGATGTCGCTGACGAGGCCAATAGCCATCGAGCAGAGACCCGGCTCTTCTTGGTTGCCAAGAGCATTGTAAAGGAATGGAGAAAAGGCATCCATGTACTTGACAAAGTCCTCCTCCATCGCATTGGCAAGACTGCTGATGGTTGTGAAAGCGCCCTCGGGTACACTAGACTTTCCGTTGACGCTGCTCAGAATCTGGAGCAGGCACTGCATGATACGGTCACCCTGAGGAGCGATCTCCTTGTCCAGGCGCTCGATGATGGCCTGGAGGACGGTGCAGAGACTGGTCTGCATGTCCTCGAGGATGATCTTGTCTTCAATGCTGACGACCTGGGCCTGCATTGGGATGGTGCCCTCCAATCGCTCGATGGTAACGGTGGAAAGAGAGGCGACAGCCTGGAGACTCTCGCTGGCAGCGTTGCGCACGAACGTGTTCAGAACCTCATAGGCAGCAGTCCTGACGGAAGCCTCGCAGTCCATTCTGCCGGTGACAGCAAGCAGGTTTGTGACGCTCTGGTTGAAGTGAGGAGTCAAGGGGTTTTGAGCGGACTCGCCGTCACCAGAAAATCTCTCGGCAATGTTCATCAGGGCCCAGCAGCAAGAAGCGGCCATCTTGGGAGTGTTCATAAGACCGTTGAAGAGCGAGCGGATCAGAGCATCCAGGTGCTGAGTAGGGTCAATGGCATCGGCGCAGGTCTCGGTGATACGGCCGAGCGCATAAGCGGTCGAATCCCTAACGTGGATGGAAGGATCATCCATCATGGCAATGAGAGGGCCCATTCCTGACTTGACAATCCCCTCCAAGGTCTTTTCTTCCGGACCGTCCATGATAGCACCAAAGGCAGAGACGGCGGCATCACGGTAATGCCAGTCGTCGTGGCGGAGGTTGGCCTCGACAAACGCAATAACTGGAGGGACAATAGCAGCTCCAACCGACTGGGCATAGAGCTGCAAGCACTGGTAAGCGGCACGCGAGATGTTGTACTCGTCGTCTGAAGCGTCCTCGTCCTGCTTGGTGAGGAGGGCGAGGAGAACAGGGACGACCTCGTTGGTGGCAACGCGGCTGAAGTTGTAGAATGGGCGCATCTGCTCGGAGCTCTCAACCTGGGCATTGTCATCTTCAATGGCAATCTCCTCCTCGCATACTGTGCTCCAGAACTCAACCGCCAATTTGGCAACATCCTCGTCATCGCTCTTCATGCCCAGAATGGTAAGACCAAACAGAGCCTTCTCCATGTAGAACCGCATGTTCTCATAGTAGAGAGCCATGATGCGGTTCAGGCAGCCATAAGCACCCTGCTGAATCCGAGAGTCCTCGGCCTGGGTGGCCTCGCAGACAACCTGCATGATGTAGTTGCGCTCGCCTTCGTGCTTGAAATTGTTTCCGACAAATTCGAGGGAGTCACCCAACGCGGTGATGGCAGCGAGACGGACCTCGAGGTTGGTCTCCTCCTTGCGAGCACCCTGTACTACTGCCGTCAAGATGGCGTTCGAATGGGCAATCAAGCTGTTCCTCAGATCCTGATCTTGGCTCTCGCAGATGAACCCGATGGTTGTGAGGGAGGCCTGCTTCTGGTGGGGGCTGCCTTCGCTGACGTTGCGGACAAGAGACGCCATAAGATCTGGCCACTGGTCACGGGGCAGCTCGATCGCCGCGATGGCAGCGACGACCTGAGCGCAAGCCTGGCCGGCCTGGGCATTTGTGGAGGAAAGCGTCTCGAGAGCCAGCTGCTTGACGCGGGTCTTGGTTTCTTGGTCGGTCTGGTTCAGCCATTTCGCTTGTAAAGACTGTTGTCTGGCAAACTCGCGGGCACTGAAGGCGTTCTTGAGAGCGATACCGGCGGCGGCTCGAATATGTCCTTCGGCATTTTCATTCGCCAACGCTTGGACGAGCGTCAGGAGGTATTGTGACTGAAGGACAGAACATGTTAGCGAGACCGCCAGAATAGGGGCTGAGGAGGGCGAGGCCAGCAAAGACGTACAAAGTTTTGCTCAGCGGCCTGGATGAGCTGCTGCTCAGCGGCATTACGGAGCGCGCCATCTGGAAGGAAAATCAGTTAGCATGTGGGTGTCAGAGGAGATTCAACGATGATCACAACGTCATTTCACGTTGACCGCAGCGCGCCTGCAAAGAGGGGAGGAAGGCAGCAAGAGACTTACCAGGGCTCAGCGAGTTGGTGAGGACAGTGTTGATGTCCGGAGAACCTTCCATGGTTGCTGTCTGGATGCCGTGTCCGGGATGGAAAACGGGTTGGTGTGAAGGTGAGAGGAGGGAGTGTTGACAGGGAGAAAGTTGGTATTCGACGCAGCTAAAGTTTGCGTGGAACACAAGCGGGGGGTCGTGGATCCACGGGGCTTATCGGATTAGGACTACAAAGTCTTAGTGCCGCTGTTAGTTCCTTTGAGCTCCAAAAGCAGCCAAACAGCCAGACACGTACGTCTGTCTGCCTCTCTGGTTCGGCAAACACGACTTACAGCGGAAGAAAAAGGCTGTAGAGATTGGGCAATACACTCTGTCTTTCGAGTCAACAACCGCACCTTTCAAGTCTGAAGAGCTGTTGGATGCCAGAACCGAGCAAAGTCGCTGTATGGCTGCTAGGCAGAGACGAGTGGCACGCAAAGGAGTGTGTCGAATGTAGACGAGTTGATTGCGAGACAGCACACAAAAACCTGTCCTGGGTATTTGCCAACGAACTACTAGTCTCTGTCGAGGATGTGATCGAGGAAGGCAAGGAGAAGCGGTCTCTGGAAAAGGAAGAAGACGATGGCGAGTTGATGCAGGGCAGACAAGCAGACAGCAACCAGACTCTGGACTAGACCACTACCAGTTTCTACTTTGCTCTACATAATATAAGCGGTGGACGCTCAACGTGAATGAACGTTCTTGTTGCCGTGGTCCTGACCCCGCACTGTGCGGCCAGACTCTGAACCCATATGGAGCCCCGCACTTTTGCAGTGTTCTCAGGAGGGTAGCCCAGTGTCAAAAACCTTGGTGCACACGTTTCTAGGTGGGGCTGCCCCTCGCTAGACACAAGAGCACTGACCATCTCGTCAATCTGCAAGGCGACAGGAATGGGGCTCTCCCCTCTGTCATGCAGCCTGGCAGCCTGATAGGGAGCAAGAGCCGACCCCTTCAAAACAGCATGCCCAAAGAAGACTGTGATTCTGGATTCTGCTGTCAGTACCCTTGCCTTACACAACTCCTTTCTGACCTGTCATGCTCTGATGAAGTTTTACCGATGCTAGAATCACTTTCTGACATCTGTGTCAAGGATCAGCATGTCTTGAACAAGGCCTTCACGTGTTAAAAAAAAAAAAAAAGAAACATCCATTTCTTCAGCCCTGCAGGGCCGTTTGTTCTGAATGGAACTTCTTCTAGACACTTCTGCGCCTCCTCAAACCCACCAATCAGGGTCGCCCATGGCTGGGCAAGGCAACCACTGACTCTTTCTCTTTCCGAGCCTTGTTGGTTTACCCACCTGTCCGACATCGCAACACCAACATAAGACTGACCCAACAGAAACAATGCTGTTCTCTGAATATGGATAGGTATGTATCTATGAGTGCGATCAATGAAACGATAAATTCCCGAACACACCCCGCGTCTGAACCTGGCACGGCGCATAAATTAACTCCAGATGTCTCTAAAGATTTCATTGAATCGGTTTCTCAAAATAATCACCAAGTACCATGTTATAAAGCCATGAAGTTCAGCCATGAAATAAAACCATAACTTTTCACCGAATACTTGTCTCAGCAACCTCCCCCCCAAAAAAAAAAACTTTGGTATTAAGTAAACCACTCCCGAAGCCCCCTTTTTTTTTTCGAACCGTGATGCACCCATGCTACCCCCCGGCTAAGGTAACTGCAAACAAACACCACTAAGTGCCGATAACAATGTTGGAAAAAGGGTGATGATCAAGGAGATGTCATGAAACAAATTTTCCCACCCTCTCTGCATAAACTCATATGAAAATCAAGGCCTGTCGTGTCAAGTCATGTCTTCGCTCGTTGCTCAGTCTTTGCCCATGCCCCGTTTGTTGGCATCTTATTCGGCCTTGTGCTCCAGGGACTGCATGTCCGGAACTTGGAGGCCGCCATTGGTAAGAGTCTGCTTGGGAATAATAGGGCTCCCATGGCGGCTGCTGGCAAACTGTTGCAAATACTGCGTTAGCTTCTCACTATCAATGACTTGGTGTACATCAACTTCACTTACGTTGCTGGCAGCACTAAGCAGCGCAATCAGCGAGCTCTGGACCACATCCTCGTGGATGCCCACTCCCCAAACCTTCTCTTCCACACCCGGGGCCACGCATTCGATGAATGTCGCCGCCTTGACTTCCCGTCCCCGGCCGACAGCATGCTCCTTGTAGTCCTGGACATCCAAGTCAATACCAATGGTTCGGAGAGCGTTTGCGGCACTGGAGATCGGACCGTTGCCACGGCCGCGGAGCTTGTACTCTTTGCCGTCAATCAAAATAACACCCTCGAAGACTCTCATCAGATTCTTAGTATCCTGGGTCTTGCCAGGGGCCGGAGGTGCGGGAGAGGCGGAACGGTCGGGGTTGACGTTGTAGTCAACAATGTTGAAGCGGGAGTTCTTGTCAAGGTGGTAAGTCTCCCGGAAGAGGTCAGTAATCTCAGTGGGAAGGAGCTCGCGACCCTTCTGCTCCGCCATAGCCTGTACGACCTTGGCGAAAGCGACTTGCAGACCACGTGGGAGGTCCAGATGCAGGTTTTGCTGGATAACCCAAGCGGCACCACCCTTTCCAGACTGCGAGTTGACGCGGATGACGGCCTGGTAGTCGCGACCAATATCCTTGGGGTCCAGAGGGAGGTAAGGAATCTGCCAGTGGTCATCGTACTCCTTACCCTCCTTCTCCCGGATTTGGAAGCCCTTCTTGATAGCATCCTGGTGAGATCCGCTGAAAGCGCACACCACCAGAGACCCACCGTACGGCGCACGTGGGTGAACCTCGATCTTGTTGCACTCCTCCACTGTCTTGATGACCTTTTGGAGGTCCGAGAAGTCGATGTTGGGAGTCACGCCCTGTGTGTAAAGGTTGAGGGCAAGAGTGACCAGATCAACGTTTCCTGTCCGCTCCCCATTGCCAAACAGGCACCCCTCTACTCTGTCGGCTCCTGCCATCTGGGCCAGCTCGGCCGCAGCAACCGCACAGCCGCGGTCGTTGTGAGGGTGAAGGGACACGCAGATCTTCTCGCGCTCGGAGATGTTGCGGCAGAAGTACTCGATCTGGTCGGCATAGACGTTGGGGGTGGACATCTCGACGGTTGCCGGGAGGTTGAAAATGATGGGGTTCTCCTTGGTTGGGCCCCATGCCTCCTTCACAGCCTCGCAGATCCTGACAACAAATTCTGGGCTGGTATCCGAGAAAGTTTCGGGACTGAACTCGAATGCCCACTCGGTACCCGACTGCGACGGATCGTCCTTGGTCAGTGACCGTACCAGAGCCGCACACTTGGAAGCAAGAACCACGCTCTCATCTTCCGAGAATCCAAAGATAACCCTCCGGAAACATTCGCTGGTAGCGAGATAGATGTGGACAATGGCCTTCTTGGCTCCCTTCAGCGAATCGACTGTGCGGCGAATGAGGTCCTCTCTGCAGGGCGACAGGACTTGGAGCCAGACATCGTCAGGTACGGCGCCCGGGGTCTCGATCAGACGTCTTGTGAAGTCGAAATCGGTCTGGGAAGCGGAGGGAAAGGATACTTCAATCTCCTTGTAGCCGAGCTCGGTGAGCATCTGGAAGTAACGCCATTTTTGATCACCGTTCTGTGCAGGGAACATCGTTAGCCGAACTGTTGTCTAGCAGTCGGACTCCAGACATACCATGGGGTCAACCAGACTCTGGTTGCCGTCTCTCAAATCTGTTGCCAGCCATCTTGGGGCCTTCTCGATGACTTTGTCTGGCCATTGACGGTCTGGGAGGTTCAGAGGTTGGAACCTCTTGTACTTCTTGGAGGGATCCTTGAGCCTACGACACCACAAATTCCCCGGTTAGCCATTGTTTTCCGGATTTGTGTCTTGTGTTTCGTGGCACTAGGGAAAGCTGTCCTACTGTGTTCTGCTGCCATGTTCCATGGAAAACAATGGGGTCAAATCTGGAAACTTACATAGGCATGGTGGACGAGATGCGGGGTGTTGAATCAAGAGGTGCTTGATGGATGCCTTGCAACGGCCTTTAGGGGCGACGGAGGAAGTTAAGCTGCTGCAAGTAGAGTGGGCCGAGAGCAGTAGGTGTACTGTGATTTGCAACTGAACTGAGAGGGACCGGACACCTAGAGCTTGGGGAGAGAGAGACTCTAGGTATTATTCGTGGAGCCCAGGGAAGATTCTTGATAAATTGGCGGCCAAGTGCCCGTTGAAGTTGGGATGAGAAGCAGCAAGAAACAAAGCGGTGTGCCTATAGGTGGTAGGTAGGTAGATATGGAATATATGGACAATGGAGATCTAGGTGGACGGGTAGATCATGGATACTTAAAGAGACGAAACAAGCTGGCGGGCCTGAGTCATTCGAGGTGAGTCCCCGTAATCGTCACGGCGCAAAGACCGGCCAAGGGCGCCCGAGAATGCCACTACCGCGAAACAAAAGAGGAAAGCATGGGACCCAGCCGAGGGGTTGCCGTTGCCATTGAGTGCCCAGCATTCGCCCGAGTCCCGTTTTACATACATAAACGCCCTCCTGGGACTCGCCACCAAATCAACATCCGCCAGCAAGCACGCCAGCTCGGTCGGCAGCCGGTTGAGGGCTTGCCGTGAAGAAGAGATGCGCCCTTGAGAACAGAGCACATGATGGACAGATACCTGAAGTTTGAAAGCAGAAACCATGGATTGGCGGGGTCGTGCAGTTGATCCCTGTCCTACCCCAGCACCGAACCCGAACCCCTCCACTAGCAAGCCAAGAACCAATAACGTCGACTCCTTTGCCTGCCCTGCACAAACTTTTTTCTTTCTCTGCTACGCTCTGGCCATCCATCCATGGCCTGCGTGGGCGGGTTGACGTGAGGCCGACCTGCTTTTGGCCTCTGCATTTGCAGGTCAAATATCAACTGGAACGAAGCCTCTGATCCCCATCCGATTCGTCGCCGATCACCGGTCAACCTCATGCTCCCAGCGGAAGAGGGGGTTCCCCGGCCTTGGAGGGGCATCAGAATCCACCTACGTAAAATGTGGACCCTCCGACCTTTCAACGGCCGCTGCAAACCGAACAAGCATCGGATGGCGCCATCAACTCAACACTCACACATGGGACTCTTGACCACCAGTCATCAGGAAATATCCAAGCGCATCACCCGTCGACGGGTTTTATATCTCCTACATGCGCCGTGTCTTCTCGCGACTACACTAGAACACCCAATGCCGAGCCCCGCAAGCCTCACCGGCTACCGACACATCACGTTTTGGCACTTCCCGTTCCCGAAGTCACCAGAGAATACCTACATCCTCGACTGCATGCTGCAAACAGACCGCAACATACGGCCCCTTTTCCCCCTTCCCGTGTCACCTACCTTTGCCCCTTTTCTGTCCTACCCATCCAGCTGCTGAAATTATCACCGAAATCCTGTTTTATATGACCTTCAAAACCAGGTTCCCCGAGCCCCCAAGCACGGCTGAACAGACCAGTACCAAAGACTTTTACCCCACGAAACGGCACGGAGACGTTGCAACCTGCATATAACCACCAGCTTGCAACTATTCCCGCTGTCGATCAATGCTACTCAGGAACATCTGATCTGATACATTGCTGATCGTTAGGGTTGTAGTCGAAATCAACAGCTGAAGTGGCTGTACGTAATCGACTTATACATGGAGGTCCTTGCCATGTGGTGGTGTAAGCCGAAGTCGGAGTTGGCTTGTATAAACGTCCATTCTGGGATATGTCGTGCTCGAGACTGAAGGCTTTGTGACGTTTGTGGACATATTGAGCCGTGTTTTTCGAGAATGGTGACAATGGGTCATGAAACTTGGAACACGATATGTCGAGTTACATCACGACGATGGAAAGCCGAGCCCTGCAGCCCCGTGGGCTTGATGTCAAGTGACGGAGCTGTCAAGTACCAAACTGAAGGGCGAATTGACAACAGGGCAGGATGTTGGATTTACCAATCCCTTCATGTCTTCAATTTAGGCATGTTGTAAATTCAGAAATCAAGTTGAAGAGACCTGTGGTGTCACAGTGTTAAAGCCGAACTCCATGACATCCGTCTGTCAAGAGTTCGAAGTTCAGGTAGCAGCCTATCACATTCACAGGAACGCGTTCAAGGATAAAACACGTACCTGAGTTGAACTCTTCAGACGTCGGGCAAAAGACAGATGTTTGCGTGGCATCAGCGAACATCATTGGACGTCGCATATCATGAAATTGAGAAAGAAGACCAGATACAGTAATTCATATCAATTATCTTGCCTCTCCATATCTAAGCCATAAAGCCATTCGCTTTCTGCGTGTCAAGCCAAGGCCCGTCTATAGGGTATATAAAACGCTCTTTCCACCCCCCCCTCTTCTCTCCCCGTTATCCAGCAACATCATACACAAAAGCACCCTTCATGTCCCGTTATTTACAAAAAAATCACACAAAACCCAGTGATACACCACCACCCACCCAAGAATAAAAAGGCCAAGGGAATAGAGAAAAGAGAAAGAATGTTAACCCCCTATCCTATCCGAATCACCAAGCCACCCACCCTCCCAAAGAAAATAAATACCATCGAAGTGAACCAACCCCAACCCCAACCCCTACTGTCCTGCTCACTACCAAGTAAAGCTCTCCTCCACAAAATCCACCACCGTCCCCAACCCCTGCATCCCCCTAACAGCACCCCTAACATCATCCCCCAACCCCCCCGGACCGCAAACCCCAACCACCATCGCCCCCATCTGCTCATCCTGCTCCTTAGCCAGCAGCGTGACCACGTTCGGCCTGCCCGGCAACTTTTGCACCGTCCCGCTCGTGCTCAGGACATTAACCCCCATCGCTGTCTTTGGCCTCGTCACAAAGATCTTGATCCGGAGGATCTCTTGCCTGTTGGGGAGGCGCAGGATCTGCTCCATGTAGGGGTGGATCCACTCCAACACCTCGTGATCGCGCACGATCCAGACGAGGGTGATCCGACGGGTGCAGGCGGTGCGGTCGTTGCAGCCGTTGATCAGGTGGCGGATGTAGGAGAGTTGGTGGGTGATTCCTGTTGCGCCAGCAAAGAGGACTACGTGCCCGTAAGAGTCGAAGCTGTGGTGGCCGGCGTAGGGGCCTTCAAAGGCTGCTCGGAGGGTGAGGGCTCCCAAGGGGGAGGCACGGGCGGTGTTGTAGAGTTGGCGGGTGAAGCCCGTGTGGGCGCCTATGATGAAGCTGACGGTGGTGGAGGTGGGGGTTGTTCCCGGGGGGTGTTTTTCTGAGGAGGATGAAGAGGAGTAGGTGGGGAGGGAAGAAGGAGAGTATGTATGCTCGAACCAGGCGATGGAAAAGGGGTGGTTTTCCCAGGGTTTGAGACCGGCGAAACGCAGATAGGCGTGCTGGCCGGGTCTGACGGGGATGTGCCGTGGGAGGTGCATCGTCACTCGGCAGGCCTCGCCGGGCATGGGCTCGACCGTCGCGGTGGTATAACCCCTAGACGACCGGTTGGCATAGGCGAGGCGGATGACGCGGGCGAAGCGCTCGGCGCCCCAGAGGATGAAGATGGCGAGGACCCAGGGGATCTGGGGGAGACCGCCGTGGACGGTGGCGGAGACACAGTGGATCCAGGTGCAGATGAAGGCAACGAGGGCGAGAATTATGTGGGTGTTGAGAAAGGACTCGTAAAAGGCGTGGCGGACGGGCGAAAGGGAGAGGACGAGGATGACGAACATGGCGACGACGCCGACAGTGCCAGAGCTGATGAAGCGGTCGTAGAGGATCTTGTGCTTGACACCCTCCCAGCCGTCGTCGGCTACTTGGACGACAGCCCAGGCGATGAAGTGGATGAGGACCTCGAAGACGGACATGCGACCCATCCATCGGTGGAGGAGGTTGTAGGTGTCGAAGCTGATGTTGAGAAGGCCAATAAGGGGGTTGTTGCGACCGGCAAAGATGATCAGGGGGATCATGTTGACGACGGAGAGGGTTCCTGATCGGCCACGAATTTCGGCACAGAGGGCGTACTTGTTTGCTTGTTGCCAGTCGAGGACGAACATGTATGCGAGGTTGCTACCCAGGTATACGAGGAGGACCGCTGCTTGGAGTCTCGATGGGAGAGTGCCCATGTTGACAGCGCTGGAGAGCTGGATCTCGCGGTTGTGCCTCTTCTTCCATAATGGGGCGTAGATGAGTGACCTCTTCAGACCGGGCATCCAACTCCATTGCTTGACCTTCCAGAAATGCTGTTGCCTCCCCTTCGTATTCATCGCCGAAACCAGCCGTAGCTTGGCCCACGCCAACTGTCCTATCCTGATGAGCAGTATCATTACCCCCAAGCCGCCCAATGTCCACCAGAGGATGTCGGTGAAGAGCATGTTGTTTGGCTGATTGACGCCGTTGAGACCTGTATTATAGGGGGTGATGGTAGGGTTGGATATTGGTATTTCTTGGGTATTGGTGATTGTTGGTATTGTGTCTCGTAGCTGAAGTAGTGCTTCGGGAAAAGTGAGGTCTGGATCAGCGATCCCGCGCCGAGGATGGTCCATCCTGAGACCACGCATCTTGATGGTTGGGTGGTGGAATGGAAGATTGAAACGAAGTCGAAAGAGTCGAAGTGATCGTGATCGTCAAACAGATATGGAATTGCTCCAATGCGCCCAGTGACTTGCTTCTTTTCCCAGCCGTTTGTTTGTCACTGAACCGCAGTGGGTGAATCCGCGTCAAGATTGGACGTTAGGCCACATACATTGCTATTGTGTGGCCAACAATGGAGAGGGAGGGACAATAGGACGAGAGGAGCAGGTCCCCTGCCCTCGCGTGCTCTTGAGGGCCACAACAAGGAAGAATCCCCCGGTGGACAGGCAACCTCCAGAAAAGATTGATGACCCTGTGTTGATAAAGGAAGCTGTGACCAGGATCGTCAGGTCGAAATTGAGACCGTTGTCGAGGCCGTGCTTGACTTGGCGCCGAAACGCCGGCACAGATCTGGAGATGTCACTAAATTGGCCCAGCGCAATCGCAACGATCTCTAGAAACGAGGCTAGAACGTCGCCGGTCTGGTTCGTAACCTGGGGTAATAATTTTCGTGGTACCTGCTGCGGGCGGAGACAATGTAAACAAGCCGGGTGGATGACCAGGTCGTGTGCCGACTGCCGTACTGTTGGCGAGAAAAGTCAATTGTTGTTGGCTCCAAAAGACAGACAATAGAGATTGGCCACGGGATTCCAAGTGAATGTGCTTTTGTTGGCCTGCACAAGAGAACCAGAGAGGGCATACAAGAAACAAAGAGAGGTTATAACCGTGGAACTCGCGTAAAGAAGTGTGCGCGAGAGCTCCCAGGGATATATGTCGAATGATGAATCCCAAAATTCGCAGGGAGGATCGCTCAAACGAAGGGAAGTGGGCGAGATGAGAAGAGACAGATATCGTTCGGTTCGAATTGCGAAATGCCGCCCTTTTCTCTTTCAAGTCGTCCCTCACACAATAACACAGACAGCCAGACACAGTCCGACTCTGGTCCGTGTACCGAGTGACTGAAGCACCGGGCTAGAAGGCAAACCAAGATGGTCCCGATAGAAGGGATGAGAAAATGGGCCGAGGGTAAGGAGATGATAGTTCGGAGGGCAACACAGACTCTCCAAAGTTTAAAAAACAAAAGGCAGGAAACTAAAAAAGAGAAACCATCGTGGCAGCACTGGAGTCACTTGACGGCACCATCCGAGATATGTACGGGATCCAGGTACATGATGTGGCATCTGCCCACCTGCCTGCCATCTCGCATCTTGCCCCTGAGTGAGCCGCAGAAGCGAAGGGCCAAAAGGGAACATGTTCTTGCGGCGCGACCAGCCCATTCTGGCTGACAGAACTTTGGGCAAACTGCCGTCATCCAACCGGGCCTCCGGGATGGGTTCCCAACGCTCCCAACGAGCGTGGGGTCCCCGGAGTTCCTTGCCACTCGCACCCTATCAAGACCAGGCGGAGGGCCTGCATCCAGACCGAACAGTCTGGAGGGGTCATATCCATGGGCTGGCGGTGGAAATGGTTGGTGTTGTCCAGGGGCAGGGTGGAAAGCCAAGACATGACGACCATGTCGTCGGTGTCTTGCTCAAAGCGATTTCATAGGGCGCGGGGCAGCAGCAACGGGATTCAGAAGTTGAGGCAGCTGAGCCATTGGGAGCTTCTGATTGGTCCAGTGTTTTCCAGGGCGTTTCTCAAACCCCTGCCCCGACAGTCCGCCCCGCCAAGAAAACAGCTTTGTAACCTACACAAACAACCAAGACACCAGCCCTGAGGTACCAAGTATTACCGTTGCCAAGTCATCGAGAAGACGGCTGGGAAAGTAGAGGACGGAAGTTCTGTAAATATGAGACGTCCAAGATCTCTTGTCAAGTCTCTTACGGCCCGGTCTCCAAGCGATAAATATTCTCCGACTCGACTCTCACCCATCGCGGATGTTCACTGTGCTTACAGCATACTGTCATCCCATCACTCACCGCGCAACTGGAGGATCGCCGTTCCGTCCCACAGGCCTCCCTACTTCTGCATCCCTGTGCCACTGGCACTGGCTTGAGAGAGCGACAAACCGGCCTGCAGGCCTAAGGCAGGTACCCGGGTGTTCCCATTTGCCATAAACCAAGGACTTGGAAATCGTCAAAGAGTCGGGATGACAGAGTTTGGTGATGGGCAGTAGTGAGGCCTGTGGTGATGTGATGTGGCTGGGGGCGCCATTTTTCAACCTTGTGCGTTTTGAATCGCTCCCAGGCACCATCAACCTAATTGGAATGTATCCCTCTTCCTGGGAACGGAACACTCTTGCACGTTTTGGCATGTTTGTGGCGGAAGCTGCCGAAGGAGGGCAAGTTAAGCTCTGCCTCGTCCAACTTCCGAGAGCCCGCGCGCCGGCACGATTTTGGATACGGAGGCCAAACCACACATGGCACAGCACACACACGACGCAATCAATGTTTCCATCGGGCTAACCTTTGCACGCGATCCCTCGGCGCTCGCTTCGATCAATGGTGGTTGTTGTACGAGTATCAAGCCGAGGGCTGTATTTACTGTTCCAAGGAGCTGTGGCCCACGGCTTCCGGAAATGACTGCGTAACCGCTGTCTGTTCGTATTCTGTTTCGTTACACCCTGTGAGATACTGTGGTGGCGAGGTGGTGGACTCTTTTACCCATCCTCGACGAATCTTACCATATCGGCTCGGAGGGCTATGTTTCCATGCTTGGAAGATCATCTAGCAGGCCGTTGTCGAAGCCGAGCCCAGATCTGTTCACCGTATCCGATATCCCGGGAAGGCCGTGGAAGGTAGTCAAGTTGCTTTCAGACATCGAGGCTGATCAAAATTGATATCTTTAGCTTAGGTCTCGGTTAAGCTGTGAGTTTGCCAACATGGCCGACAAAGAGTGATGGAAGTCTCAATCTTGGATTGGATACACTGGTGATACGCGCAGAGATCCGTGCTTCTGCTATGACATGAGACTATCCATGCTTGCCATTTGCGGATCGGTTTACGAGCTTGACGAGGCAGCCGGGATGAACTCGAAGAACTATAGTGTCAATGCCATGACACTAGATTGTGAGAGCCAGGAAGACATATACGGAGATCCTGCTGAATCGGCAGTGCTGTCCAGTTTGAGAAAGCGCCACCTTTTACTAAACCAAGAGAATAGGAATGAATCGCAGAGCGCGAGATGGGATCTGATCACTATACTCCGTAAACCCATAGGTGTTGAAATGAAGTTGATAAGGCCCAAGCGTCATCCCACCTCTTAGCTTACACCACACAGTGCCAACACCGTGCCCCATACACCGTAATCCCGTCATCGCATTGGCCGGAAATTCCCGCCAGAAAGTAAAGCCGGAATTGAGATGCCAAGCCCAACCCGGGAACAGCATCACGAGTGAAACTGAATTGGCGCCGACGACGACGACGAGCTCGCCAAAAACCCTCGAGGGACCCCTTGATACTCGATAGTATCCCCCCCAAATCGCCCACCTAATCTGTGCGCCGCCCCGTACAACCAGACAATTCCTCACAATGGGCTCGAGCTCGTCCAAGCCAGCGGCTACCGCTCCCCAGACCTGGAAGGCGTATGTCTATTTACTTTCCCGGCTCACGAAGCTCTCAGCAGCAGTCCAGTTAAACTGACGTTATTTCTTACAAACAGCCCCGGCTCAGCAGGCCTCTCCGCCGAGCTCGTCCAGCACCTCCAGTCCTCCCCCGAGGTAAGCCACCACCACCACCACCACCACCACCCCACCATATCTCCTTGCTCCCTCGAAGCTAATTCTCTTCCCCACAGACCGACGCCTCCCGTCTCCAGGCCATCGAGCTCGAGATCCAAGCCCGCGTCGCCGCCGAGCTCAAGCGTCTCCGCGACCAAGAATCTGAAGCCCTCCGCGCCGCCCAGGCCAAGCTTGCCGAGTCGACTGACGACAAGACCGCCGACGACAACTCCAAGACTTCGTATACTGTCTCCAAAGAAGTGCAAGCTCTCCAGAAGAAGCTTGAGGAGCGCAAGAGGATCCGGTCCCAGCTGCCGGAGAGCCTGGAGAATGCTCGGTCTGGGGTGGTGAGGTGCTTGAGGGAGAATGACAGGCGGCCGTTGGACTGCTGGAGGGAGGTGGAGGCTTTTAAGGACGAGGTGAGGAGGGTGGAGAAGGGGTGGGTTGAGAAGGTTGTTAGTTAGGGGTGGTAACGAAGTTGGTGGTCGGAGGGAAACGAAGGCAAGGGGCCGAGAGCGGTGTTCATAGAGGGATTAAAACGAGGTGAAGATGACGAACCACCCAGAGTTGGCTTTGAGAGCACTGACCAAGGGGTGTCAAACTTGTATCATATCGAAGGGTGCCGAGGGCTGGTGGGAGATATCACTCAGTCGAGGCTTAAAAGTGAGCAGCTATAGACAATGGACTGGAAAGCAAGGCAAGCAGGCGTTCAAATTGCATTTCTCCAACCCCAAAAATGATGAAATGTTTCAACTTTAGCTTGTTTATTTTACAGAACCTCAGGAGGCTCAAGTATGATTCCTATACCACCCTCCTCACTTTGCTGCTCCTTTTCAGTCGTCTCCTGCTTCCCCTTCTCAAGTTCCTGTTTTCTCCTCAGCCCCTCCGACCGTTTCCTCTCCCTCCTTGCGTCTGCATCCTCCCAACCATCCTTCTTTTTAGGTCCCTCCTCAAACCACCCCTTCAGTGCCTCCCTAAACCTCCCAATCCGCCTCTCATTCTCCTTGAACAACTTCTCACTATTTCTCACCACCCGGTCCAAGTACCCCCTCCCAACCACCGCCCTCCTCACCCCATCCGTACCTTCCACCCCGATCAAGCTCTCAAAACTCAACCCCATCGACCTGACAGCAACAACAGGGTTGTGGTCGTCGTCCTGCCGTGAAAGTAAGCTCACAGCGCCCGTCTCTCGAAAGCCAGCCTCCATGCCCGCCTGGATGACCTTTTGGGCGTGGGAGTGTGATGCCGTTAATACATGTAAAATCTAATCTTGTTAGTCCCTTTCATCATGGAAAAAAAAAAATTGGGGGTGAGACTACCATGGGCTCAAACTTGAAGTGCACCATTCTCCCCTTCTCGTCACCCTCTTCCCCTTCCTGACCCTGCAACGACACCAACCCAAACAACGATTCATACCCCCGCTCCAGCTGTCCAGGCGGCAACGAAGAGATGGGATCATGGCTGACAAACAGCCACTCCCCGCCTCCCTTCCCCCCAGCACTCGAACTCCTCACCCCTCCCGCTGTTGCTGCTTCCTCCCGCTCATCTTGTGGAGAGGTACCAGTAGAGCGGCCTTCGAGGTAAACGCTGACTCTGCCCGCACAACTGCTTGTTGTCACGAGCCCTTCCCGGGCGTTGATTTCGTCGATGAGGTCGCGGATCCCGACATCGACGGATCCTTTGGGCGAGAGGTCGGTGTATTCTGCGTCTGGGACGGAGAGGGCAGACAAGATTTTGGTTTTGCGGTTGGTGAAACTTTGAGAGGGGGGAGGGAGGGGTTTGGGTGGTTTTGACATTTTGACTCCGAAAAAAAGGAAGAGGGAGAGTGAAAGTGAAAAATTGGAGAGGAGTGCTGATGTGAGTTCGAGGTGTGAAAGAAGGTTGAAGAGTTGAGGGTCAAAAAGAAGTGGGTCACGTGTGGTTGGGTTGGGAGGTTGAACATTCAAGGTTGACAATGACGCTCAAACCCCTACTTTCACTGCTGCAAAACAAAAGCTAGGTAAAGTCATGTAGTGCAATTGGAACAAGAAGGCAGCACCTGTAGGTTTAGTCACATCAAGCGGCCAGCACATAAAAGTTAAACATACAGGTCAACCTGTCTCTTTACTCCGAACTGACATCAAGCCGATGGGTATACATAATATCTCCCCATACTCCCTTCTCCCTTCCCCCATTCCACCCCTTCCAAACCCGCAAGCACAAGCTAAAACATGCTTTTCCCCCCTTCCTCTCCAGCAGTCTAACTAACCCCCTTCCCCCCCAAAAACAACAAATCCAAACAACCCAATCCTCCTCTCAAAAAGATCAAGAAAATACATTATGTAAGGGGGAAAAAACAAAGACTTTGTGCTGCGTGGTGCGTGTGCGTGTGCGTGTGCGTGTGGTGTATATGTACAACCCACTGTACAATGTCTCCCAACTCTTGAATGATGGGTCATCAAAAGTCCGTAAAAAAAAACACCCAGCCACCACCAAATCTTACAAGAAAAATGTGGGAAACGCCGCCGCTTTGTATGTATGAATGAACATCTCGTTGGGGATAAAAAAGGAAAAACTCGTAAGAACTTTGCAGTAACAGCGTGGGACATAAGCGTCAAAAAAAGGTGTGTAAAACATGTCAATGAAGAAACGAACAAGACAAGTACAGTCGGGGAATAAGTCTGGTTATGAGGCGTAAAAACGGAAATAGTCAAAAAGATTGTGTGTACAGTAGTAGCACAATGGCACCATCCGAGTTGATGGTGTGGTGTGTGGTGTTTGGTGTTTAGTTTGTTGGTGGTTGCTGTGCGAGTCCGCTCTCGAGGTCGTGTTGAGACCTCAGTTGTCTCGGCCCTTGAAAGCCTTGCTGTTGTTGTTGTTGAAGATGTGGTGAGTTCTTAACATCTTGCATCTCCATTCCCTCTTTCGAGTCGACGCCGGCCCCTGGGTTAGCGGGAACAGCCTTGCGAGCTTTCTTTATCCTCTTCGTCGGTGCGAGCCTCTGATCACCCTCGTACCATGATTGCTTGAACTGATAGTACGTTGGCGGCCTCGGTCTGCAGAGCACCACAAACCAGTTCCTGAACCAGCTTCCTTGATTGTAGGCTCTGAAGCGTTCCGCCTTGATGAACTTGGAAGAGTTGAGGTATTCACGGGTCGTCTCACCCCTAGCCATTAGGAACACATGGTACCCCGTCAAAGCGGCTGGGTACAGGAAGGCAATGAACCCGTAGATGACCATGGCGAAGGGCACGCGGAAGTGAGAAATTGACGCATTGAAGCTGATTTTCTGCTTGTGCTGGTAGACCAGAATCTGTGCAAGCGATGCACCAGACAGGTACACGCCCAGCAAGGTGGCGGTAAGGATGAAGGTGAAGAAGTAGCGGTAGTTGCGCCGGCCAACACAGTTGTTGAGCCACAGACAGTGGTGGTCCTGGGTCTCGACGCAGTTGTCGCAGAGACGGCAATGGTGGGCTCGTGGTGGACGCCACATCTGGCATGTCTTGCAGTATTTGCAGGGCACCTCCATGGCAGCGGCTGTCTTCTCGGCAGACTTGATGAGCACCCATTCGGTCGACGGCGGACTTGGCCTCCAGGGGTCATTGTTCTCTGAAGGTGGGAATCGATGTAGGTTGCGTGGGAGGATCTGGATCACTGTTAGTCCATGCTCGCTCACATCATACAAAAAATAGGCCTACCCCGGGATCCGTGGCCGATGCATGGCAAAAAGAAGACACGCAGAGGTAGTAAAGATAGGCGAAGGTGATGGGTATCGCTGGGGAAATATTGCTCCATATCCAAGGTGCCGAGAATATCAGAAACAAGATGCCAGGAATGACTACCAAAGACCCTGTCGCAATGTTGACCGGTCTATCTCTCGCATTTTGTAACCTGCCTCCAAAAAAGAAGATTGTGTTGCCCTGGAAATACTGATAGTTGCGGCCCACCTTCTTGGTCTTCTCCTCCGACGGGTGCTTGTCGTCCCTGCTCGCGGGTGGGAGTTGGGGTGATGAAGCTACCGAGTCCAGCTTCTCGCCGCCCTGCATTTCTCGGTTGCTGTGGCCAGAATCGTTTCTCGGCATAAGAAAGTTGGATCGCAGAGATCGAGGTGTTCGCACAGGAGTCGGGATAGATACGCCAGCTTTGTTGTAGGTTTTGCTCATGTCGAGGGTAAGGTTTCTAGCATCACCAGGCTTCCTATGCAACGGCCGGACGCTATCCGAAAAGCTCGAAGTCGCATGGTGGCCTGTCGGACTCGTGTTGGCCGTCCTCCTCTCGTACATATCCTGCTCGGTGAACTCCGTTCCTCTTGAGGGTGGTGACTGCATGTCCCCTTCATCAGCGGACTGTCTCACTACCTTGGCGCCTGGAGCCGAGTTCAGGCTGTCTCGCGCCGGGTTGTGGGGGTCCTCCTGGGACATAAATTGCCGGTTCACCGTCGTCGGTCTCGCGAATCCTCTTTGCGCCTGTAATTTCTGCGAACTCATCGGACGAAAGAAGGCATGCGATGTCAACGACGGAACATGGCTTCTGGTTGCTGAACTGGGTGGTCGAACTGCCTGTGTCGCGCTGCTGATGCTTCCAGTCCCGCTCCCACGCTTTCCCGCCAGCCCCTGACGTAAAGGCGTCCCTGAGCTCCATGGAGGTCTCCCAGATGCTCCTGTCCTCGCCGTTCCTGGACGAGAACTGAGGTCCGAATAGAAAGCGCTCCTCCTCTTGCCGCCTGCCGCGCGGTGCGCTTCCGTGTCTCCACCGTCATCCGTCATGATATCGGTCATCCGCGAGGAAATTATACTCGGGGGACCAGCCATCTCAGATCGACCCGGAAACTGGGGAAAGCTGTCATCGTTAATGGTGCTGGTAGGAGAGAGAGCCCTCGGCGCTCCCTCCCCGGATGCCATGGTTTCGTCTTGCCTGTTTTCACTTTCGCTCGGCTCAGGGCTCGGTTCTGGGTACTCGATTGGATGCAATTTTGGATCCAAGCAGTTCGTTTGGCGGCTCAAGTTTCAAGTGTTGTTCGAACCGCGCTATAACATCGCTGGTCGGCGGGATATGTGGTTGGAGAGGTCGGCCGGACACCAGGCAATAGACTCGAAAAACAGGCCTCAAAGTGCGACGAAGAGGAAAGGACGACTCGGTGTGATGATACGAATATCCGTTGCACCGTCACTTAGACTTCGAGGGTCCGGGCGCGTTACACACGGCTGGAATGCAGTGCTGGATGGCGGTGGCTTCGGGACGGGTAATGCTCTACACTGCAGCTGTGTCTGCCGTCTTGGTGCGATCACTTCCGTGGATTTTCGCGTTTGCGAAACGGTGCAGCTGAGATTCGAATATGGGTGGTAGAGAGCGCGAGTATGGTTGATTATCAAGAGAGACAAAGAGTTGGACAGATATCAAGAAGGAGGGGAAAAAGAGTGTCGAGAAAAAGCAATAGTGTGCGAATGGCTGCCCTGGGGACTTTGCCGCGAGACCAAGCAAGAGTCCGAGTCTCTTGTTCGTTGCCCGGAGTGTGAATCGGATGGACTTCTTTTCTTTTTGGCAACCAACGAGTTGAGGGATCTCACTGGCTGCGGCCAGGACCGTGCCATCCCCGTTCTCCTACTATTTCCAGTTTTTGCTGCCCAGGCAAGTGGCCCAGCATCAGCATGTCCAGTGGGGGACTTGCATTGGCCTCCGATCTCTTGGGTTAATTGCGCTGCGTCAGGTTACCCCTGAATCCCAGAGCCGTGCTCACTGTGATATCACTGCTATCATGCTCTCAAGCAAAGGCAAAGCTCGTGGCACAAAGATGCGGCAAACACAACTCTCGAGAAGAATAGCAAACAGCGACTTGGAATTGCGCTTTGGGCATCCCTTGCGCTCAGGGCTTCGACATCTGTCCAAAGGATGCCCGGACTATGTGTGACCTGAGTGATGTGTGCTGTTCGAGAGAGACAACTGATGCGACCCAAGCTGCCACCCGTGCCTGTGTCCCTGTGCATTGCAGCTTGTCCTGTCCTGTGATCTGATGTTGCAGCTCGAAAAGGGAGGCGTGGAGTCAGCAGCTGACGGCCAGTTCCGTGGCAGTTGTCCGCCCCCGCTCCACCCCAAAAAAGACATGATTAGTCAGAAAGCTTCCCCAAGCTTTGATGACGATGACAACCAATGACGGCACAGCTCATACAGTTCGGATGCCTTACGTAAGAAACGGGCGCCAAGCCTTCAAGCTTCGGCCCTGACGAAATCGTATGAGGGCCACTCGGCCAGAGCTAGCATCACGATTCCAGTTCCGAAGCTCTATTGCATCAGCAACCGCCTTTGACAGACAACACCGCAGAGATGGCTTCCCTCATCGCCCGCAGAGCTTTCAGCACGACCGTCCGTCGCCTCACCACCGGCGAGGAGGCTCTCAAGAGCGAGTCCAAGAAGAACCCCGAGATTCTGGTGCGTCAAATTCCGAGGTCCAACCGCCGCCATTGCCGATGCCGTCGCCCCGGATGTTGAATTGGTAGCCCGCGAGGGCAGTTCGACACAGCTTGAGAATTCGAAAATTAGGTTGGAAACATGGCACGGGGCGCACGGAACGGCGGCGTGGTTTGGCTGTAGCTGGGAGGGGTATTGAAGGAACATGTGAAAGCTGATATGATTATCATGATAGATCCTCGGCGGTATCATGGTCTGCGCTCTTGGTGGTGCTGGCTACTACTTCGGCCGCTCCCCTACCAAGTCCACCTCCGAGAACACCGTCCCTATCGCCGACAAGAGCATGCCCTGGGAAAGCGGTTCGACCCACGGCAAGTACCAGTATCACCCCGGTGGTGATGCCAGCGCTGCCCCCAAGGATGCCCCTAGCGCTGTCAACGTCGTCGTCGTCCCCAACGTCACTCTGCCCAAGGTATGGACTGTTATGTAGTATGCTTGAGGCAAATACTGATGCAATGGACAGGAGCTTCACGACAGATACAACAAGTGGGGCAAGGATGGCTATTAAACACTTTTTTCAGCTCATGGGAGAGAGGGGGAGGTATTGCACAGGCAGTGAATGATGCATAAAAGAGGGCATCATTGTAAATATCTGGCTAGATGGCGGTTTTTCGGGATCCAGGGCGGTCTTCAATAGAGTGCACTATTCTTGGTTTCCCTCCGTTCATTGAAGTGGTTCAACAAAGATGTCAGAGACTCAACCTGGGTATATCATATGTTTGTAGAACTCAAGACGACAAGAAAAGGCTATACTAACACCTTACCAAAATTTCCAGGGACGAACGCCTATAAATGCAATCCACCACTTTCAAAGTGCCCCTAGTCTACTCGTCCTCCAACAGATTGGCGATGCCTGGGTGTTCATCATCCTATGTGTCTCTTGGCAGCATCGGCAAACTGCTCTTGCTGGAGACGTTCGAGTTCCTCCAATGTCATGCCGCTCTGCTCAAACTTGTTTGCCTTCTTCTCACGTCCCTATCATTGGGCGTCAGCACGTCTTCGTAACAAAGGAAACCCCAAGGTCTCTCACCTTTTGGACTTCCTTGTGCTCTGCAGCGGCTTCCAAAACGGCAGGAACGTAGTCGGCAAAGCCGAGTTGCTCCAACGCCTTGGTGATGTGGTCACAAGCGATAGTCTTTTTGGCTTCCTTCTCAGAAATCTCGTTCGCCTCGCTAGAGATGAGAGTGATGAACTCGACACAGCACTCTATAAGGAGGTCGCGGGCCTCCTTGGCGAAGGCGATGCCTGTTGACGATGGCAGAATCTCCCCAACAATCTTTTGAACAGTGGCTGCGCCGAACAGTCAGTAATCCACACGCTTCTTTGGTTGATAAGAATGAGATACATACCTTTGGGGAGGGACAGGTCGTCATTTCCTATCAGACACGATGTTAGCAAACTGTCGTCTCAGCACAAAAGTCCAAATCAACCAGATATACCCAGCTCATCATTGTCAAAAGCTGACCAGTAACGGTCTTGACGGGGGATGTGCTCTGAAGGCATTTTTGCTTGTCCTGGGGGGTGCGGTGAAGATGTTTGTTGTGGGGTGGAAAGACAACAGAAGCAAACGAATCAACGATCTATGAAGGGAAGGTATTGTCCTCTCTGTTATCTCCGTAAATAAAGCCAGTGGGTCGACAGTCCCTATTCGTATGCCGGGTGACGCCTGAGGCTGTATAAGAGGTGTATACATGACTTCAGATGACTTTAGGAAAGGGCCTCCACTGTGTTTAATAGTAGGATGCGTCCGCCAAACTCCCGGTCGCATCAACGGAACCAAAACGCCACCCGACAAACTCGCAGTGTAGTTTCCTCCACTGCAGAATTAAAAACACGGCGGCTTACCTCCTAACTCGTGGTCCGACATGGTGGTATATGTAGGGTATAAGAAGGGGGTCTCGCCCTCGGGTGATGGATGAAGCAAGGTATAGTTTGATAACGACACACTTTTTTTTGGTGACGGTATCGAACAAAGTGATGCAATGCCGCTATTCAGTCTTCAGAGTGGTTTCCTCGCGTGTTGGAACTGGGTTTGCTTTGATAGACCTCGACACATGTTATGAACCGGAGAGCCGAGGGCTCTCAAAGCTTGAAGGTTGGTGAGCAGCCCTTTATACTCACATACCTAGCCTCCCGTCCTTCCAAAGTGGTTCTTTGAAGGCTGCCAATGCCAACCAAGTCGCGCGCTCAGCTTGTCCCACAACGCATTTGTGGCTTGTGAGACCCACCCACCCCGCCATGCCGCGTGAGCGCCACAAAGCAACAGCGAAGCTCCCCACCTCAGCCTCATTTGGCTCCAGCTTGAAAATTTCAAGGTTCCTCTAAACTCCCTCCTTCGCAGTTGTTCCGACACCGAAAACAAAAAGGCGACTTCTCGTCGCGAATTTGAATTTTCCCTTCTTCCTCATCCACAAACAGCACTCCAATGCGCGCTCTGTCCTTGCAACACTGATCGGCGACATTGTAGAAACACACAATGTTGCCTTCTTGGGGGCCTGATCACCCCCGACCATTCCAGTAAGGTAAGCATACAACCCTCCGCTTTGCTCAGCACCCCGACGACCTTCATATGATGATATACTCGTGTCGCCCCAATCATACACAATTATGGTGATAGACACAGTCAAGCCAAACGACACTACTGATCTTTTCCTCGTCCTCCACCCCGATTTTCTGCAGACTCTTCTCAGAATCCAAAGCTAACAGCTCAAAAAGTATTTTAGATGCCTGCTACGAGCCGCTTCGACTGCGACATACGAACACCATGATGTTTATTATCGTACTTTATCATTCCAATTCCGACTCTACATGACGGATACATTTCACCTGATCTCGTTTTCTCGGTCGATGGCTTCATGGCAGCTTGTTCTTCTGCAAGAGGGACGGAGGACTAATATCGGTCCCTAGATCCAGACGGTGATGGCCGTGGTCTGGTTTTGGAGTTGTCTAGCTTGTAGGTAGCCTTCTATTTTCTATTCTATGTCCCAACAGCACACGGCAATGTGATGAACAAATTTTTCGTGCTTAAAAAACCGAATATACAATGTGGAAACCAATCAGACTTTTCATCTTTCGACTGATTTGCCGCCTGTATCATCTTGAATATGCTTTCACTCGTTGGTTATGGACATTTCTGACCGGCAAATAGACCCATCCCAGCTTGTTCAACTCAATTGGTACTCGGCCAATTCTGGCGCATTCCACCTGCAACAGTTAGCATCTCAACCTCTTATCGTGTGAGGACTCAGGTAGGCACGTACTTGAAATACTGTCCGGCCAGTTCTGGCTTCGCAGATACAGCAAGATTAGCAATAACACCACCAGACTGCTCTGGTCTCACCAATGTCCCTGCTTCAAACTCTTTGCTGAACGCTTCGTGATCTTTTGGTGCCATCTCCGCCTTGCCCTTTTCTCGAAGTTCCTTTTGCATGTCAGTGTCTACTCTCCCAGGGCTGACGGCTACCGAAGTGATGTCTGGTTCCTCAACGGCAATGTGCTTGGAAAGGTGGTTCAGCGCTGCTTTGGAGGTTCCGTAGGCGCCCCAGGCGGTGTAAGCTCCTGTTGCGGCGCCCGATGAGGTGAAGATGAGACGGCCTTTGGTTTCTCTCAGGTAGGGGATGGTTTCCTTGGCTAGGGCGAGGGCGCTAAAAAAGTTGGCGTCGAAGAGGGCTTTCCAGTCGTCAATGGAGGAGTTGGCGACGCGGGTCATTGGCGAGAGGGCGCCGTGGTTGATGATGACTGCGTTGATGTGATGGAAGTGGAGGAGGGTGAGTTCTTTGAGTTGGTAGGGTGTCTTTGAGGGGAGGGGGTTAGTTAGTTGTGATGTGTGAGTTGTGTGTGTTTTGAGGTATGCTACGCACATCAGGCAAGGTCATATCAGCCGCTAGATACCGGACTTGTGATGGGTATTCTTTCTGAAGCTCCTCCAGCTTTTCAGGGGAGCGAGCTGTGAGGACGACCTTGTGGCCTGCTTTGAGGAGGTGGGTGGCTATGGCGTGGCCGATGCCACGGCTGGCGCCGGTGATGATAATTACTTGAGGTTCTGGCATTTTGTTTGCTGGTGGTGTGGTATGGTTTGGAGAGTTTGGATAGTGTCCTGCGGTGATTAGTTGGCGTAGACTGCGTAGCTGTTCGGGAAGAGCGTTAATCCAGATTTTCGGGATTCGGTAACACCCCTCGCTCGAACTCGATTGCCCCTCTTTGAGGTTGACGTTGTGGGTGGAGCGCGGGGTATCGACTTCTGCTATTTAACTGCCTTTTGGGGAAGAAGAGATGTCGAATCAAGGGCGCAGAATGGGGAATTCGGCTCGGGCATGATTGAAGATTGGTAGTCTGCTGAATTGTCCATTCAGAAGCATGGAATTCATGCTACTTGGTGGAGAGCTGGTTGGGATATCTGGAGGAGGTGACGCTTGTCGTTCATCTAACATCTTCATAGATACGATTGTTTCCACGCAACTATAGACCATTACATGACCTCTTTCAATCCCCAGCCCTGATACTGACTTGCTTCATCTTCTAACTTCAACCTATTTCTCAGATTTTAAACAACCAACCCACCCTTACGACCAGTCCTTCAACCTCACCATGACCATCATCACCACCACCACCATCGACCCCAACGACAACATCATCATCCTCGGCTGCGGCATTATAGGCCTCTCCACAGCCTACTACCTCTCCCTCTCACCAACCAACACCAACCCCATAACCCTCATCGATCCCTCCCCGGAACTCTTCTCCTCTGCCTCTGGCTTCGCAGGTGGCTTCCTCGCAAAAGATTGGTTCTCCCCCTCCCTCACCCCCCTCGGCGCCCTTTCGTTCAACGAACACGCCCGCCTGGCAGCTGAAAACAACGGCAGAGAAAATTGGGGGTACACACCCTCTATCTGCATCTCTTATATCCAGCACCATGACGGATCAAAGCAGCAGAAACGGGGTGATGACTGGTTGAGAAGTGGGACGTCAAGGGTTAATGCCGCGCCTGTGGAGGCGGAACATGACGAGGCGAGGAGACCGGGTTGGTTGAAGAAGAAGGAGGGGGATAAAGTCGAGGTTATCAGTGAGGAGGGGACTACGGCGCAGGTTGATCCTTTACGACTCTGTCAGTGGTTGTTGGGGGAGGTGATGAAAAGAGGGGGGAAGGTGCTACAGCCTGCGAAGGCGACGGGGTTGGTGAGGGATGATCTTACAGGGGAGGTTAAGGGGGTGAAAGTGAGGGACTTGAAAGATGGGAGTGAGAGGGTTGTGAAGGGGAATAGAGTTGTGATTACAGCTGGGGTTTGGACACCAAAGGTGTTTAGAACGCTGTTTCCCCAGGCAAAGGTAGGGATGAGGGTGGGGAGTTTGGCTGGGCATAGTATTGTCGTTCGGACACCAATTTGGGATACAAGAGAGGGGGAGGAAGAGTGTCATGCTGTTTTTACTACGCATGAAAAGAACTTCTGTCCGGAGATGTTTTCGAGGTTAGGCGGAGGAGGGGAGGTTTATTTTGCGGGGTTGAATGATTCTACTTTGGAGGTTCAGGATCCGGAGAAGGGGAAAGCCAGGCCGTTGGATGAGCAGAGAGGGTTGCTGAGGGAGGCGGTGGGGGATATTATAAAGGGTGGTGATGGGGGCTTGGAGGTTGTGAGGGAGGGGTTGTGTTTCCGGCCTGTGACGGAGTGGGGGGCGCCGATTGTATCGCAGATCACAGGGGAGGACCTCGGGATCAGTGTTGGGGACGGGGGAGTTTGGGTTGCGGCCGGGCATGGGCCTTGGGGGATTGCGATGAGTCTGGGGACAGGTGTCGTCATGGCAGATTTGGTGGAAGGAAAGGAGACAAGGGTGGATGTAAGAGGTCTAGGATATCATGGGCCCAACACTCATCCTGTTGTCGTTCATACCATTTAGCTGAGGCTGAAAGCTGGGGCTGTCCTATGAGCTGTCTGATTCGCAGGTGTAAGAGGCTTTGACCAAATGTACCAGCACCTACATGAGATAGCATATCCTCCTTGCTCGGAAGTTCTTCTCCTGGTGAATTGCATGGTGCGTCGTAGGCAGTGAAGCTCGTTCGTGTTTTGATTGGTTTCTCCGAGAGGGCGCACGGAAACGATGTTACAGCCCTCACGATCTCTTGGCATTAATATGGATGGCAGCCCTACCCAGGTTGGTATATTATCAGCAAAACTCCCTTCTTCTCCTTCATCATCTGGCGCTCAACATAAACACATACTCCTGCTCTAGACCTTTAATCCAACTTCACACTGATCCACATGAGTCTTCGCCTTTTTCCCCGGCCTATTTCAGCGTTGTTGTCTGCTTATTTAGCCCAAAACTATTACCTACACATTATCACTTGCATACCAACACAAGAAAATCATTGCCCAAAGACTATATAGCATGGCGCCGATACTCTATGGCGAGAACACACAATCTCTCAACCCCTTCCGATCAAGTGAAAAAGATTCTCCGCTGTGTCCCAGTGATACTCTCCAGGTTAGATGTCTCCACACGGAAACCTCACCTTGATGCAGTCACAGTGGAGATTGTACTTGGATCTATCGCAATAGTCATTGGTACCTTCGGATTCATCTGCTCTTTCGTACAGCTTGACCTCATGTACGAGATGCGTCCATTGAAGATGAGAGGTATCTCGAAAGAGAGACCACTGTCGGTGTTCAGCGGCATACTTCTTCATCTTGAGTTTCATCAACATAAGACTGGACTGGTGGGTTAGCGTGGGTTAGGAGTGTTTCGGTTTAGGGCTTCAAATGGGTATTTGTTTCTTGTTGGGCTGGGGTCATGTGAGATGGGGAGCTGGGGTATGTTTATTGCAGGGTCTTTTTTATGCTAATGACAGCATGTGTCCTGAATTGCTTGTTTGGGAATAAGCCTCATACTTTAAATATTGTGGCTGCTTCTGCTCAAACACCACCATTTCAGAAATATTCTGCCTACCCGGGGGAACAAACGCATAGATGAGGTGAAAACAATAGCTTCGCGGTGTTGAACCGCCGTGCTGTCTTTTGAACATTTTCTTCTGTGCTGCCCCACTATTCAGAATGTCAATGTTGAAGAGCTGATGGTGTAGTAGCATGTGGCTTGCCAAACAGCTGGTGCCCAAGTCTGGTGGTGGTTGTTCATACCACTGCTCATTAACATTTCACTTGCCACATTGTACAGATGAATATGGTTTGTATTTGGGAACCACAATGTTGATAACCTTATGCAAAACACCTCAACCCCAAAAACGGTTCTCGAATTTGCTATCACAGCGTTGAACGGGTGTATATGAAGAGGAAGGGAGACACTGGATACATTGTAGCCGGTGCCAGCTGGTTGAAAGCGACGATCTTGGACACGAATGAACATCGCAGTGACCGCGTGCCACGACAGAGTGTACCACCGGCAAGGCTTCCGGGCAGAGGGCGATGTTTTGACAATTACCACTCATTGAATACATTGTAGCTGGGTTGTGTTTGTTTACATGCTGCATTTCGTTCTTCACCTCTGGCTCATGGTGTTTCGCTTCAAGGCTCTCACCATTTGTGTCGCTTCTAGTTGAGATTCAGCATTCCCCTCTTCAATGTAAGACAGGCGTACCAAGACAGTTTAACCAAGCCCCATAAATAGAACACACCCAGAGTGAGGTACCCGAGCATCTCGACGTTGCATCGAGAGCATAAACTCGGATGAAATGAGGCCCAAGCATCCCACTGTGATCGATAAAGTGCTTGACAGCGCACGGACCACCAAGATAAGGTCAGTGCGAACGGGACGTTCCGTGTGTTTGGGTGACTTGGCTGCTTGGCTTCTCTCAGCTCCCGTTTCCCACACTGTCCTGAGCTTGGCTGTTGATGATCCAACAGCCCCAAGCTATCGATTTGGATAACAAATCTCCTTAATTGCCTCTTTTCAACCCATCCACCCGGCACATGACTTCAGGCGGTTATCAAAAGACGGCCGACCCGAACTGCCGGAGCCGACTCGAGGCCCAGTCCTCGTACCTGATTGAACAATGGCTTTCACCAGAGGGCGGCCGCAGCTGGGGGTCACCTCTTGACATGCCCGTCCGGCAGCAACAGCAGTGAGAGCTGGAACCATTGAGAGACACAGCAGCTGACGGATGACGGACAGCACGCATCACAGGACACCACCGCTACCGGACAGAGAATCTTCAGTGCCACGAGTCAGCGCGTTCTGGAATGCTGCATCGAGAATCATCTTCAGTGAGGTTCACCATCCCTTGCATCATGAGGGGACGTGGGAGAAAAGCTCGAGTCCGAGAACACGGGCGAGAGGTTGAAGAGAAGTCAGCATCCAATCAAGAGGCTTATTTACCCGCCCAGGCTGCAATTGCCCCCTGCTGGTCCCCGCTATGGGAACTTGCATGGGGGAACCCCACTGTGCCCTTTTCGAGATCTCCCAGCATCGCGCCGTCATTTGCTCGTCCATCACGGCGATGCTCGAACGCCATTTGACGACTGCGTGGTGACCATCCAGAGCATCACACCAAGGTCACCAACAGTTGGACAGACGCATTAATTACTCGCTTATTGGGGTCTTGGTTCTTCCTCATGGGGTGGAGAATGAGAATGCGCCCTTCTCAGTTCGCAATTCGCATGTCGACGAACATGTCGTTTGCCACCTGCACAAAAGACAGCCATGAGGTGGTCACAATGGCGGTCGACCGTGATGACACCCTGCCGCCAAGCATAGGTAATTGTCCGCTCCAAGTGGAAGGATATTCGACAAGTCGGATGTATCCGTTGTGCTTGGAAGAAGTCTTCACTGAAGAGGACAGCATCCGTTCGGCATGCGCGCGCACGTTGAGAACTGCGTGGTTTTGTCCTACACCTCCTGCCTTTCCACGAGTGCCGACAGTTGTCATCAAGCAGTCAGCTTTTCTGTTGGTTCCTCTTGCGATAACGGTGCCGAACACTCACAGATCGCCGCAGAAACGAGCCCGGCCAGATCAAGCCTTCCTCACGGCCCCCAACCGGCCGTCTTTTCCTTTTCTTTCTTCTGAGCTCTGCCTTTCTCCTCTTCCATTTCCCAGCCAAGCCTATACCTAGCGCCCGGTGTCAAGGATTGTTACCGATTCGGGTCGACGTACCGTGTGACATGCAGGTGTGCAGCGACACCAGCTGTGAGCTATTGCACCTAGCACCACGCACCCCAGAACATCGGTCGACCAATATTAAGGCCCAGTGAACCGCTGGATTCTTCAGTTTCCAGGTCCGACTTTTCCTGTTCCTGACTTGATATTGATTCCGTCCCGCCTCAGGAGAGCATCTGGACATCTCGAGCCCAACAGCCCGGTACTGTGATCGCATCTGGAGGGGCACACGCGCGGCGGTTGGAATTGTCCGTGGAAGAAACCTAGGTGGACGTGACGGAACTTGCGACTTGCAGCATCTCACCCACCATCTCACCCACGCTCAACTCCCCCACACCAACATTGGAGATATAACTGCATTATAATAACTCTCCCTACGCCCCTCTCCCGTGCCCCCCGCCGGATCCATCCCATTCTTTCGTCCTTCCCGGCTCCTTCCCGACGGTCGCCCCTAATACACCCCTTTCGTCACTTCTCATGGCCTTTCAAGTTGTGCCTCACGCTCTCTACTAAATGCTCTAATATTTTGATCGGGGGTCCGGTGTTCCTCGACCGAAGTCTGACCGGCGGCCGTTGCCGGCAGATCAGCTGCTTCTCTGTATCCCGACGACATTTCAAGATCGAGGTTGCGTTCTACAGGGGCCGCCACACTCCCGCGCCCGTACGCGCACAATCACTACACAAATTACACCATGGCTTCACATGTGCGACCAGCGCTACGAAGCGCAGTCGACGCGTCCGTTGAGGCCCTGAGCGGGTTGGTGAGGCGGATCAATATCCCGCTCTTACCCAACAGTCCACCGGGCTTAGTACAGGCACTCACGGTAGATCCGTGGTCCCAATCGGGGAAATACGGGCTGGGTTGGACATATTTCGCGCTTGCTTTGGGAGGACTGACGCTGTTTATGAGGATATGGCACTACTGGCAGGATAAGATTCGGCAGGCGATCTACAAGCAGGATATGGAGAAGCACTTTCAACAGCTTTACAGCATGGAACCGGAGTGGGATAGATCGGCTGCCCTGGCGACGGGGGCGACAGCGCAGACGGCGGCTGAATCACGACGACACTTCTTTCCGGACGAGCAGCAGGCTGAGGAGGAGAAGAATTTCAAGCCGAAAGCGCATTTTTCATCTGTCGGATTTGTCAACGATACTCTGGCGTTATTCCGATGGGTTTTTTATCGACCAGTGCCAGACATTGTCTGGAGAAAACACCGCTTCACCTTTTCCTCACTCGCGGTGCTGAGTTGCGCCTTTATCGCCCTGGCCTTCGTCACGGTCTACTGCTTCTTACAGCAACCCCTATACTGGCAAAGCATCCGGTTCGGATCACCACCGGTGGCTGTTCGGTCCGGCATGATTGCCGTTGCCATGACACCGTGGATCATTGCCACTAGCACCAAGGCCAACATCATCACGCTGATCACCGGCATTGGACCCGAGAGACTCAACGTATTCCACCGTTGGCTGAGCTACCTCTGCCTGTTTCTCTCCTTGATTCACATGATCCCATTCTACATCCAGCCGGTCTGGGAGGATGGTGGCATGGAGGTCTTCGAGGCGCTGTTTCCTCCCGGTAGCGGCATCATCTATGGATCTGGAATTGCATGCATGGTCCCTCTGGGGTGGCTTTGTGTGGGATCGTTACCACTGTTCCGAAGAAAGGCATACGAAGTTTTCATCCTTCTCCATATCCCAGTCGGCTACGTTTACGTCGGTGTGCTCTTTTGGCATACCAAGAACTTTCTCATGTCGTGGGCCTACTTGTATGCGACAGTGGCCATCATCGTCTTCTGCAACCTGTACCGTTTCTGCAAGCTGAATTGGACCAAGCCATGGCGCATGTCGTTTTTGATTGGAGACGAAGCTGCCATCAACATCATGACGGAGAACGCCATCAAGATCACCATCCCAACTCAGATGAGGTGGAAGCCGGGCCAGTACGTCTATCTACGCATGCCGGGCATTTCCATGTTAGAGAACCATCCTTTCACCATCTCGTCTCTTTGCAGCGCAGACTTTCCATCTGAATACGGCGAGGAGTACAGAGATTGTGTGCTGGTGTTCCGGCCATATGGAGGCTTTACGAAGAAGGTGCTCGAGACGGCCATTGATAAGGGGCCTTTCCACACCTACCGCGCGTTTCTCGACGGGCCGTACGGTGGTATGCGCCGAGAGCTTGCCGCATTTGATACCTGCATCCTCATCGCCGGTGGCAGCGGTATCACATCGCTCATGTCACAGCTGCTAAATCTGATCAAGCGTATGCGGGACGGCAAGGCCATCACCAAGAAAATCGTCGTGGTGTGGTCGCTCAAGCGGCTCGAGGCCATGGACTGGTTCCGGGAAGAGCTCCGTATCTGTCGTGAAGCCGCGCCCCCTGAGAGTGTTACTTGCAAGTTTTTCGTTACCGCATCAGTCCGGAAGCCGCCAAATTCTGGCATTCCTCATGGTCGTGCGCCCAGGCCGCTCAGCAATGCATTCCACGACAAGCTGGATGGCTTTGTGGCCAACATTGCTAGCAAACGCAACAGCGCCCTGATCATGTCCGAGGCCCAAGGCGACCCCGACAGAGAGCGGGAGCTGCGTGCTGAGGATGAGGACCGCATCACAGCGCTCCCTCAGCAGAAATATCTCCAACCACACACCTTCCCACCACCGCCACCGGGGCCTCCCCCAAACAACAACAACAACAACAACAACAGGCTATCTGTTGCGGAACAAACCCTTCGAAAACTTGAAGGCCGCGACGATGAGGTCAAGCCCGTTGAAGGCGAACAGCAACAATATTTACACCCCCCAGCCCCTTCCAGCAAGGCACCCTCAACCAAGAAGAGCGAACCCGGCGGTGAATTCCATTTCCCCCCTCTAGCCCGGGAGAATGCGGCTCCCCATTTCAAATACGCACCTCCTGCCGGCCGCAAGCGATACAGCCAGATCCTTTCCGAGTCCGACCCCCGGCCCAGCGGAGCCGGCAGCGGCGGTAGCATCGACGCCCGACCGACTACCAGCGAGCTCGGCCACCAACACGCCGACTCATCCGGCAGCACGGAACCTTTCGCCACTCACCCCTCGCCCCCAGCAGCAGCAGAACCAACAGGCGAATCCTCCACTGCTCCCGTCCGCCCACCAGAACTAGCCCACCTTCGCACCGACGTCGGCGGCGACCCCCGCCGCCCAAGACCAACTTCCCATTTTGGCCCTCCCTCAGGGTTTGATTTTGGCTTTCCAGAAACACCGACCGAATTCCAGCGCAATCTTATGAGGTTTGCGTTTCCTGTCCCGCACGAGATTGACGGCGGGTGGTCGGTGGAGTATGGGAGGCCAGATTTGGGGTACATGCTCAAGGAGTGGGCGACAGGAGGGCCGGATGGGAGGGGCGTGTTGGGGAGGAGGACCGCGGTGTTTGTGTGTGGGCCGCCGGCGATGAGAGTGGGCGTGGCGAATACAGTTGCGAGGTTGCAGGCCGAGATTTGGGGGGATGACATGCTCGAGGAGATCTTTTTGCATACAGAGAACTATGCATTGTAAGAGTGGAGAGATGAGGGAGAGGGTGATAAGGGTTGGGCATGTGAAAGGGAGATACCAGCACCAGAGGGATATGGTGTGTAGAGATGACTACGTGTACAGTTACTTTTCGGATTTGGATATATACCACTCTCTCTTGGAGAACAGGGCAGAGGGGGAGCGAACAGCTCACGTCTTTCTTGTTTGTGGTTGGGTTGGGTTATGATAGGACACGGATACTACCACCTTTCTCGGAAGGCAATCCTCTGAGCTAATTGAACGATGATACCTTCAGAGCACCGTGTTCTTAGCCGATCGAACATGATACTTGAACTTGGTAATTGCGGCGTCATACTTATGCTTCTGGTCACCACTGCAGACGTAAATATGGGGTGAGTTCCGAAAAGGGGTAAATAGGGGCAAATGCCAAGAATCCCTCCAGCGCAGCTGTGAACCTGCCTTGCCAGTTCATACACTTGACTTGATACCAACTACAGCGGCATTTCTCACCATCACACAAAGTTGTGAGCTAGCTGGGGGGGCTTGGATGATTGTGAGGTTGACAGGTAGGTGTCACAACCAGAACTGTGACAACCAGCTCCCAGTTTCCTGCTCATTGACATCGGACACTTTGGTTGGGTTGGAACAGTTAGGAGCGTAAAGTCTCGACCATATGTCAACGGACCTCTGGCCACTATCCAGGGAAAGTCGCACACCACCTAGGTACCTACCCCAGTCCCTCCGTTGCTGCCAGTCGATCATTCCAAAATTTCCGGTACTCTACTCTACTTACAACCGTCACCCAAACTCTTCCCCAGCATCCAGCGGTGAACTCCTTGCCTTTTCCAAATCAAATCTCCCACTCCAACTCCCGTAACCCTACGCTTCCCTGTCGATATCACCCCGTGTAACACCCTCCCCCTTCATCGTGTCACCTAGATCAAATTCTCCGCTCCTCTCTCACTGCGATCCAGCCCCCCTCGGTCGGGACTAGATCCGATCGCAGATTCACTCACTCACATGCCGCTGGGGAAGGGGGTTGGGGGTTGGTCAATGCATGGACGTTTTTTTTCTTTTTCGGCCGGTAGAAAATAACGGCTGGGCTAAAATCATGGCAAAGGCGAATAGGAATGGGAAACAATAAGCCATGGCGTCTGTGGGGGACTGTAAGGGGTGATTTGAGGCGTCGACGATTGTGGAGAGGAGTGGGGGAGGACAAAGGATGGGAGTTCTGTTTCGCACGTAAGGTTACTGTGGGCAGCGGTAATTAACTGCCTTCTCTCCCCGAATGCTGTGTTACTCGACTCTGGGGGATCTTTCGTGTTGAGTGAGATGAGCTAATGTGGGAAGCCGTTGAGGGGGCGGTTTCCGATTAGATGGCCCATTGAGGCAGGGGAGAGAGGGGCGGTTTGGGGATGGGGGGACGACATCGGGGTTTGGGGGTGGCATTTGGGAGGGCTCGAGTTGGTGATAAGAAGAGCTGAGTGGTGAAGTGGGCGGAATTGGTCAGTGTGTGTTTGACAGTGAAAGGCGGTCGGTCAGGCATGAATCACATATGGCGGACGGACGGGTAGTCAGTGGGACAGAGGCGCAATGGATATCGGGACCGTCTATCTGAGTCGGATATCGAATGGAATATGGCGGTTTCAGGTATCTTGCTACGGTTGACTTGAATTTGGGGCAGAGATCTAGCCGTCAGCCCATAAAATGCGTGGCGCTTTGCATTCAGGTTGAGTGACAGACACAGACACGTACCTACTCAAAACAGCCAGGGCAGTTTCCACCAGGCAAACATGGCACTTTGACATGCCATGTGCTAGCTACGGGTGCAACTGCCAGCGGGGGACGGTCTCTGCTGCTACCAAGTATTGAACCCTGACTCCTTCTGCCCGGGACTTGAAGCTATCTAGCAAACATCAAAGTGCCCGGCATGTCGCCCGCGCACCATCAAGTCCCGTCTGACAGCTCAGACAACTCACAAGATCACTGGTCTGGGGGTCCGTGGTGAGTCAATGATCGTGTGCTACAGAAAAACATGGCTCGCTCCTTCCTCCTTCAGCAGGGCAAGGATACCCTCGACGGCTGGGCCAGGAGAAATCGAGGCAAGACAGCAATGGACCTTCCCTCCCTGAAATTGTCACGGGTGCCCACAGTGTCCGGATGTGAGGTGACTTGCAGCTGCCCACGGAGGAGCTCCTTCCTCGGAGGCAACCCGGGAGTCTGGTGTCTGGTGTCTGGTGTCTGGTGCCTGGTGCCTGGTGCCTGGTGCCTGGTGCCTGATGCCTGGCTGGAAAACATTATTGATAGCTTCTTTCTCCGCAACATGGCTTGGATCGCGTCGATCTTTGGGGACAAGTCCCCGAGACCCCTAAACATTGGCTTGACCGCCTTGGCCTGAATCACCGACATGTGCTTCGTGGGAATATTGAACGGCAAATGTTGATGCTTGCTTATGATAAGCTCCTTTTCGTCTTGTCTGTCTCGTTCTGTCCTCCTTCCCTGCCTTCTCCGAGACAGCAACACAAATAACACCCTTGGGCGTTGCACAACAGCTACACCTGGTGTTCCCCTTCTCTGCTACCCGGGTAGCTTTACATATCGGTACATCCCCCGTTCCTCCCGACACCCAATCTGCAGATAGATCCCATCTGCCATTGAAAATGGGAGCCATGCGAAAGGAAGCGGGCGTGTGTGCGTTCCCGTCATCGTCTGACCTGTCGACCCAAGAGAACACCGGCAGCCAGAAACCTGCGGTGGCTGGACTTCCGGACGAAAGAGACGCTCAACGGGCCTCGATTCCGTCTGCTCCCACTGCCGCTCCTTCTCTTCCCAACAAGTCGCCTGCTCGGAGCAGCCCGAGACCCGAGTCGCCAAACAAAGCAGCCCCGTCTAGCTCTGTTCACTCAGCTTCTTCTGGTGCTGCTCCTCAGAACCAGAACTCGGTTTCTTGTGCTGTGAGGAACTGGTCTTACTGGAACAACTGGGACGCCAACGGCACAATGGCTGGAATCGAGGGTCATGACGGCGCTATGGCTATGGAGGGCACAACTGTACGTGATACGGCCGTTCTCACATACGCAAACGAAGCAGCGTCAACTGACCACGGAAATATACAGAGTAATGCTCGTCGGTGGTTAGCCCTCGCGGCTCTGGCTTGCATGTGGACGAACGCTCAAGCTCCGTTATTCATGTTTGGTATGTCCACGGTGCCTCAGTGAAGGAGATGTGCCTTGAAGAACTGACACAGCGTGCGACAGCCGGCGCCCCTGTTTATATCTACCGAGAGCTCGGCGGTATCGACCACTGGGTGTGGTTCGTATCTGCCAACCTCCTCGCCACGGCAGCAATTTCCCCCTTTGTCGGCGCCTTGTCGGATCTTGTCGGCCGTCGATTTGTTGCCCTTGCTGGCAATGCCTTGATTGTCATCGGCCAGATTATCTGCGGTGCTGCTACGAGCATGGATGCGTTTATTGGTCAGTCCTGATTTGAAAGTGGAAGGAGACAATGGCTGACAGTACTTTTTTTCTTTTTCCAGTTGGCATGGCCATCTCAGGTTTGGGAACCGGCATCAACGAGCTCACTGCCTTGGCTGGCGCCGCCGAGATTGTCCCCGTGTCTCGCCGCGGCTACTATGTGGCGGCAATGATCCTCACCATCCTCCCGTTTCTGCCGTCGGTCATGTATGCTCAGCTTATTTCGGCGTATTCGAGCTGGCGATATATTGCGGTTGTAACTACTGGTTGGGCTGCTATCGGTTTGGTCATGGCCTTTTTGTTCTACCACCCCCCTCCACGGATCGATGCCCATGCTGGCGAGAAGAGCGAGGTGCTGAAGAAGACGGACTGGGTTGGTGGGTTCTTGTCGATTGCTGGGCTTGTGCTGGTGGAGGTTGGGCTGTTGGGTGGTGGTTACAATGTAAGCTCTCTCTTGGCCTTCGAAAGAAAATATTATTGCTAAAGCTTGGTAGGCTCCATGGAAGAGCGCGAGGATATTGGCTCCTCTCATAATCGGTGCCTTGGTTTTGGTGGCCTTTGTGGTGTGGGAACGGAAAGGGGCCAGCCATCCTATGGTGCCGAGAGACATGGGCAAGTCGCCTTGGACCTTGTGGCTGACTCTCATCATCACGTTCATTTCGGGCGCCAACTTCTTTTCAGTGTTGATGATTTGGCCGAGCGAGGCGTATAATGTGTATGGGCACGAGTAAGTCCTCTGAACACAAGAAAGCGGTGGGACATTGCTGACCCCTTTCCAGTCCCGTCGGAGTCGGTATCCGTGGTATGCCCTTCGCCTTTGGCACCATGGCCGGATGTGTCATCTCCCTGGTGATGCTTTCTTGGCTCAAGGGAAACATCAAGTGGATTCTGTTCGTCTCGTCAACATTGATGACACTGGGCTGTGGACTGCTGGCCATTGCCAGAGTCGACAACATTCAGACCGTGTACGGTGTTTTGTTCATTGCTGGTCTCGGCGTGGGCGGAGTTGTCGTCCCGGCATCGACAATCACGGCCATCATCTGCCCCAGCGATGTCATTGCTACAGTCACCGCCTTGACTATCGCCATCAGAATCGTAGGCGGTGCTATCGGATACGCCATCTACTACAACGTCTTTGTGTCGAAGCTCCTCCCCCAGCTGATGCAAATTGTAGGCGGAACCTGCGTCAAGGTTGGGATCGAACACGACAAGATTGAACAGATCATCCAGATGACGGGAGCGTCGCTGGTCAACGAGATCAAGCACCTTCCGTTTGTGAACGAGGCTCAGTGGCATGCGATTGTGGCGGCTGGTCAGGTGGCTTATTCTCACGCATACCCCTGGGCCTATTACTGCAGTATTGCTTTTGGGGGTGTGTCGATGTTGGCGAGTTTGTTTTTGGGGGATCTAAATATGGATGATACGGTTGCGGTGGTTCTTTGATTCCATGAGGGGGTTAAGAGTAGGAATTTTGGCACGGGTTAATGGAGCGGTAATTGATGACATCTGGGGTTGGGAGTGGCCATCTTAGAGGTTGTAGAACTCGGAAAGTGATATGGCCGGCAAGCTAGCTGTAGTTAGACGTAGGGCGCACACATTTTTCTTTTGTAGTGGGTTTTGTGGGATGTGAGTGACATGGTGTGTGTGTGTGTGTGTAAGGGGGCATAGGGGGTCGTACATGGTCGTTCAAGCGAGAGAAATATTGGTAATGTTTGATGGTGTGATCTTTTGGATGGGGTTTCAGGGCCAAGGGGAAACAGACTAGAAAGGGCTTGCCATTATCAGGGGAAAATCCGCTCCGTGATAGAATTTAAACTGTTTTTGTTTTATTTACATGTTTTTACTTGCTATGTACATCGCCTTCTTATTCCCCTACTTCTCCTCAGGCAACTCCCCAAACCGGTACTGCGCCCAAGCAAAACTAGCCTCGTGCATCGTCCACGTCTGTCTTCCTCGGTCCCCCCCCGCCGCCCCAGCAGCGATATACAACGGCATCAAATGATCCATCCAAGGATGCGCCTGTCTCGCGTCTGGCCTCTTCAACACCCTGACCATTTCTTCTTTCCTCTTCTCAGCATCAGGCTGCTCGACAGCCTCCTTGAGGGCATTGTCAAACGACACGGCGTACGGCATGGGTTGAGGCTGCCCGAAGGCGAGGCGCATGTCCCGCAGGTTGTGGACCGTCATGCCTGTGCAGATGATGACAATGTTTTGCTCGCGGAGGGACTGGACGGCCTCGCCGAGGAGGAAGTGGGCCTGGGGGTTTTCCGAGTTGAAGAGGGACACCTGGACGAGGGGCACAGCCAAAGGGTTGGAAGCCGGGGGGAAGGCCACGTTGAAGCCGGAGAAGACGCCGTGGTCGAGGCCGCGGGAGAGGCCTCTGGCACGGATGTTGGATTTGGCGAGGAGGGAGATGATGTGGGAGGCTAAGGAGGGGGAGCCGGTGGAGGGGAAGGTTGCTTTGTAGAAGTGAGGGGGGAAGCCGTAGAAGCTGGATTATGTTAGTGACATGATAAGTAAGCAGGGGGTGGGGTGGGGGGGGGTACGGAGGGTGGCATACTCGTAGATGAGATCGGTCTTTTCGGCGTTGTTGACGTGGATTTCGTCTGGGCCGACGTTTTCGGGCTGCCAGTGGGCGGAGAAGACTACCACGGCGGAGGGCTTGACTTTTTGGGTGATTTCCTTGCCGATGGACTGGAGGACGGGGTAGACGGGGTGGGTGGTGTTGTATTGGACGTCGGGCTGCATCACTGTCAATTATTTAGGTTGAACGAGGGAGTGGCAATGAGACTTACGCCACCATGGCTAAAGAAATACACTGGTGCTTTTGGCATTTTGGGCGGTTGTGAGATTGTTGTCGTTGACGAGACCGATGGGGTGGTGGAGAGGGTCGATAGAGGCGCAGTGGTTGGAGTATTAAAATAAGAAACGGGCAAAAAAGTCTTGAGCTTCGTCAGGATTTGTGGCAAAGATAAAAGTGACAACGCCGGGGAAGACGCACTCATAAGAAGAGCTACGATGATCACAATAGATGGCAAGATGAAAAAAGCTGGACGGCGAAGGACCCAAGTGTCGAACATGGTGAGCTTCTTTCTTATCAGATCTTGGGGTGGACACAACTGGCCAGATATATATAGGCTGCATAAATAAGTAGGGGGTGAGGTTTTACTGAGTGTGTACACATTTTAGCGTCAGTATCTAGCTTTACACATTCGGCACCTCGCTCTCCCATCGCGCTTTCAAAGGCTTTGGTAAGAATCCATCGAAATTTCGTAAGCAACAGTTCCCTTTTCGAGCGGCATCCTGGAGAGACGACGTTGTGAGTGGAGAAGGAATCACGCCATGCAAGTCGGGAGTGTTGTCTGGGATTTGATCTGACAAGCGGGCAAACAAAAGGCTTGTCAGGCGTGGCACGTGCCATTTGATTGAATGCGCTAACAATATTTGCAGCGAGTAGTCATAGAGAAGAGTTATGGAGGACAGCCCCCCACCCACCTTGTTCCGACACGGGATGCCCCCCCAACGAACAAAAATCCGGGGTCCGCTTCTTCGACAGCACCAGTAACAAACAGCAAGATGACATCCCTCATTAGACAACCGCCCCTCCTCTTCCCTGCAACAGCCAGGCACACGGCCACGGTCATTTTCATCCATGGCCTGGGTGACACCGGTCATGGTTGGGCCTCGGCGGTCGAGAACTGGCGTCGCCGGCAGCGTCTCGATGAAGTCAAGTTCATCCTGCCTCATGCTCCTCACATTCCAATCACCTGCAACTGGGGAATGAAGATGCCAGGATGGTATGATATTGTATGTAGTTCTCTTTCACTCCCTCTCTAGTTTCATTTCACCTACTGACCGAATAAACAGCACACGATAGACGGCAACGCCGAATCTCTCCGGAAAAACGAAGATGAGGCGGGCATTTTGATCTCTCAGGCCTACATTCACGGCCTGATCCAGAGAGAGATTGATGCCGGCATTCCAGCGGAACGGATCGTTGTCGGTGGCTTCTCCCAGGGCGGCGCTATGAGTATCTTTGCAGGCTTGACCTCCAAGGTGAAGCTGGCTGGCATTGTTGCTTTGTCTTCATACCTGGTCTTGAGCCTCAAGTTTGCCGAGTTGGTGCCAAAGCCTCAAGTGAACCAAGACACTCCCATCTTCATGGCCCATGGCGATTCGGACCCAGTGGTGAACACACAGTTGGGCAAGAAGTCGTATGAGTTGTTGAAGGAGATGGGGTATAAGCCCACGATGAAGATTTACCCGTGAGCCTCACATCGCCTTTGTCCCATAAGAGTCGTGAATAGCTAACTGTCTTATTAGTGATATGGGTCACTCGGCGTGCTTGGAGGAACTGGACGATGTCGAGGCCTTCTTGAGGCAAAGACTCCCTGCGCTGGGCAAGGAGGAGAAGCCTGAGTTGTAGTTATTACATGTTGAGTGTATCCGGCACGGCGCAAAGAGGTAGTCTCGACTGGCAAACAGAATTGCTTACAATGCATATCAGCTTTATGAAGGACACACTCCAAGGCCCATCAATTATGTTGAAGGTGGACTGACGTTTGCATGTAAGTAGTGGAATCCATATTTGACAGGCCGATAGTAAGAACAAAGAAAAAAGACCTGCTTCAAAGACTTTGTTGACCATCTGATGAAGTTGGAGTCGCCAGCCTCATCACCAGACCTGCTCAAAACAGCAGGCACATGTCCTCCACATGTTTGATGTGGTGTCGATCTGAAGAGTGATCCTGCAGACACAACGTCTGTGCAACCCCACGGCCGCTATCTTATCAGACCCTGGACCGCTACGAGACCCGCTGTTGGCCCGCCGCGCATCACCAGCAAATCCACTCGAGGCAGCGCCGTTTGTTGCCTTGAATCTTTTGACATCTCTGACGACGACATCGCTGGCGCTGTTTTCTCCGACTTTTGTCATTTCCTTTGGGATTTCTGCTGTCGCATATCTGTGTTTCTGTTCTTTTCTTCTGAGAAATCTGTCCATAATTACACCTTTCCGTATTGTATCAAAGAAACCAACCTTTTCAACTTCAAAGAAACACACCGCCCCACCTACGTTACTGTCTTCCCCTCCTCACTGGGAAGACCCCATCCGCTAAGATCGACGAGAACCCGCCCGGGGCGTCATCCCGAATAGGTGCCCGAGTAAATAAAACACCTGAGTCGACCCCTCACCTTCACCGCAGCCACAAAGCTGTTGCGTGGTGACTGTCATAAAGACGGAACAAGAGCAAAGCGCAAAATTTGGAAAACGGCGGATGATACGGGGATAGGAGACCAACTTCAACATGCAATCTTCCTCCCATCCCCCGGGGATGCCACAACGGCCACCCTCCCCCTCTCCAAGCCAACTTCCCCCCATCCCAGGCTCGCCAACCTACTCCTACGCCTCCACCGCCCAACCCTCCCTCTCCCAGTTCAACCTCCCCTTACCACCCCCTCCCCGACCAGCCCACGCAGTCCTCACCAAAGCCGACCTCGAAAGCTCCCAAACTGCCTACGCCGATTTGCTCACAACCGCCAAAGCCTACCGCCTCGCCCTCGCTTCCCTGTCCACGGCCGCCAGCGCCTTCGGCTCCGCCCTCGAAGCATGCGCCCGCCTCAAAGAAGCCCGCGCCGAACCGCTCGGTCCGATCAACCCAGGGTTGTTAGCAAACGGCAACACAGTCGGCGGCTCGCTCTCCAGCTCTTTCCACGCCGGTGGCGGCCTCCAAGGCAGTAACAACGCCAACCCCCCACCGCTCAACCTCAACAGCAACGTCATGAGCAAAAACGCCTGCACGGCTGACGCCCTCTTGACGGTGGCTGGTCTGCAGCACCTGGTCGCAAACCACAAGCACATCCTCTCCGAGACGGTCTACCGCTCTTTTGAAGTGCCCCTGCTTCACGAGCTGGATAAATGGCGGGGCGCGGTCGAGGACGAGGAGGAGAGCTATGCGTCTGCCGTGGCGGTTCAAAGCAAGGAAATCAACCGCCTTGAGAAGGAGGGACTAAAACTCCACAAGCAGAAGAGGAGGGATGTGAACATGTTTCGGAACCACCTTGTCGAGCTGACCACCAAACTAGACGGGCTGACGTTCTTGCACGGGGAACACGCGAGGACGCTGCTGAGGGAAAGTCAGGAGACGAGTGCGAGGATTGTGGAGGCGAGTTGCTCTCTTGTGCGGGCAGAGGTGGACATCTTTGAGAGCTTGGCACGCAAAGGGGTGGACGGGGGGTGGGCTGGAGGAGGTTTTGGAGAGGGGGTGGATTTGTTTGCTAACGAGGGGGGGGGGGGATGATGGGGAGCACGTCATGGGGGGATCGCCGGGGAAGGAGTTTGGGGGTGGAGGGGTGGGAGGTGGGGGAGAGTAAACTGTTCAGTATACTACCTCCCAAGTCAATACTGGCGAATGATAGCTCGGGAGAAGGGGGGACGGTGAGGGGGGGGTGAGGGGGGACAGCTTGCTGATTTCTGCTGGAGGGGGTCTGGAAGGGCAGCAGGGGGATAGGTATCAGAGCTTGGCGGGTTTGGTGGGGTTGGATTCGTTGGGGGGCATGGACAAGGACGAGGAAGGAGGGAGTGTTTTTGCCGAGACGCAGCAAGGAGGGCAGCAGTTTAATCGGAGCAGGGGGGTGAGACCTTTTAGCCCGCAGCCGCAGCATGTGAGGATGAATCCGGACAGGTTGTTGGGGACGAGTGTGGAGGTGGATCATGATGGGGGGCTGGTGGGGATGGAGAAGAAGGATGACGACGAGGGCAAGACGGAAACCGACGATGAAGAGGCGCATCCGTGGAGGAACGAGGGGTTGAGGAAGAGGAGGAGCTCGTCGAGTTTGGCGAGCGAGACGGGGAACTTGTTGTTGAGGGACAGGAGTTTGGTGAGTACGAGTTTGGGCGAACCCCAGGAGAGGGTTGGGGGCGAGGAGAGTAGTTGGAGTGTGGCCGACACAGAAAGGAATTCGCCTTGAGGTGCCAGTGTTGTGATCAAGGTGTGTGAATGCTGTGTGTGGATGAGCGAGAGAAAGAGAAAGAGAGATTGGATTGACATGATATACCCCTTTTAGAACATGACGATATGTGTAGAGGTGTTTTTTTTTTTTTTTTTTTGGTTTTGCATGGCGATTATTTGATGTTGTTGATACGAATAGGGGGGTTTGTTTACAAGTATCTATGAGGCTGTTTTTTTGACTGCATACAATAGCATAGCGAATACACTGTTACCAGACTGGTTTTTTGACACATAATCTCTCCATTTCATTTTTGTACAATTGTCCCCTTCCCTCGCTAGGTGTAAACAGTTAAAACTACGAATAACCACTGCCCGGAACAACAAATCCTAAACGCCTGCCTATTTATGCAACTCCGCCGCAAAAAGTGTCAACAGGGCTCAGTCTATCAATTCATTAATCCATGCCAAAAAAAATCTCTGTCTCCTTCTTTGTCTCCTTTGTTCTCCCTTCTTAGTCATCTTGGTCTGCCGCCTTCCGGATATCACCCCCAAACAACCCAAACAAGAAATCCAACCACCACAAAAACTTCCAGTACAGACTCGCAGCCACCCAGTCAAACTCGCCAAGCTCGGTTCGTGGGACCTGAGTCCCGATCATGGCGCCGTTGAACCAGCTGATGAAGGGAACGTAGTGTGCTACCCGCTGGGCGACCGACGGGGCGGGCAGGAGAGCTTGTTCCATGGGAAGGAGCTTAACCTTCCTCACTTCGGGGATCAGCCGGCAGAAATCATCCGCATCTTTATCTTGTTGCCGGGGTTGCTCGGCGACGATATTGTCAAAGGCAAATGGGTTGGGCGGTGTGACGGTTCGAGAGAGAGGCTGTGTCTCAAAGTCGGTAGAGGCGGCTGTGCCGGTGTCTGCTGTGTGACTAGAGGTGTGGGAGAACCCAGAGTCGAAGCTGTCGGGGTTGAGCCAGGCTGGGTTGAAGCCTGCGGCGGCCGCGGTGCCAGCTCGGGGCTGTTGTTGTGACTGGCGTCTGCCGGAGTTGGTGCGCTGGATGCCGAAGCCGGCGGCTATGGATGGGTCGAGAACGGCTTCGTCGCGCGGAGGTGGGAGGCCGGTGTATGGCTCGGCAAAGACCTGATGACCTAGGATGATTTGGGGAGAGGCATAGATGGCTGCTTCGGCGGCCTCGGCGGACTCGAAGGTGACCTTCACCCAGTGCAACCCACTGTCGGCTTTATTAACCTTGGCGCGTTCTTCTGGGGTGAGGGCCTTCCGGCGGGCGAATGCTGGGTCCCGGAGTTCGGACTTGTATCGCCTGCTCTCCACTGGGGGGTCACGCGAGTAGTCCTCGCATATTCTCCCTGCGAGCTGCTCGTAGTGGTTGATGGCGGCATATTGCTGTTGGGCGGAGCGGTACCCTCGCAGTATGACCTCGGTTGGCTCTTTGGCCTTGATGAATTTGGCTTCTGGCGGTACCTTCTCGTCGTTTTGGGAGAGATTCTGCTGAGAAGTCGATGGGTGAAGACTTGGACGCCGTTGGTTCTGCGCAGCTCTGTCGCTTTGTGATGGCGCGGGGGCCTGGTTGATGGGGGCTTGGTTCGCGATCCAGTTGCTAAAGATCTTATCGGCAGCGGCTATGGTTGGATCTTCTTTTCTCGCAGGCGTCGCGGTTTTCGACCTCGCCCGTCGCGTCGACTTTCCAAACGACCCTGTCTCGTTGACTGCCTTCCTCGCTCTCAGCGAGCCATCCTGCCTGTGTTCCTCCATGTCAGTCGCGGCGGAGGGGGGTGGCAGATGGTTGTGAAATACGGACTGTGGAAAGACCATGGCATATGGTCTCTTGATACCGTCGTCTCCTACGTACAGCTCGTCGTCTGGCACGTTGTGTAGGATTAATGGGGCCATGGTTTCAGGCGAACGCAGGGAGAGCAAGACAGCTGAGTAAGTTTTGCAGGGAGGGCAGGAGCCAATGGAATCAAAGGAAGAGAGCTGCTGTGAGAATCGAATATGCTGTGACCACAAAGCGAAAGGGCCGGTTGAGCCTTTGTAGCCTGTTCTCCGAAGCTGCGAGAAAATGCGACGCGATTTTTTCACAGTGGCTTGCAGGACCCCAATTCTTGATCTGGCCCCCAAAAGTCACCAAAGTTGTCTACCCAGCAACTACAGGATGGAGCCCCAGGGGAGCTTGGGCCACTGTTTGTGGTGTATATGGGGCATATGCGGTTAGAAGAATAGCAAAGAGCAGGCCCGCTTGGAACAATAGCATTTGCAGGCCCCACTTGAACTTTTTCCGCCAAGTAAATATCTGCCAGGAATATTGCTGTAGCCGACTTTCCTAAAAACCAGTAACGTTGGATATAGGACTAGCGCCCCGACAACACAGCAACACCACGCACGGTCCACCAAAATGTCATCCGATCACTCCAACGACGAGGCGCCTGTAGGCCCCCCCAGCTGCGTTTCCCAGGCTGCCCACTGGGGGCGCTAGCAGCGCCTGGGAGCCTGCTGAAAACGTCCCGGCCCGCCGCCAACCTCAGCGACCTGCGCGGCTGCAAACCATCTCTGAAGAGGAAGACCACGAGGAACAGTCACCAGAACAGTTCCTCCCCGAGCTCCAAGAAATGGAGGAGCAACGACGACAGAGAGAGGGCCGGGCCCCAGAGCCCAAAGAAACCAAGGGGCAGGCGAGCGTAGCGCAGGAACCCAAGTACCTGCTCTACATTCGCTTGCCCTTCAAGCGCGGCGATTTCGTCGATCCGCCGCTGGTACGTTGCACGCGCTCGCACTGTGCCCGCCTTGTGGACTCCCTCACTGACGCCGGCATAGATGGACTGGAACGAAGAGAAGTCAAACGCGCTTTGGAGTATCATCTCCGATAACTCACGCTCAGGTGGAAATATCAACTGTAAGCCAGTTCATTCTTGTGTCTTTTGATCTGAAGCATGTCGCTAACATCTAGGCAGGGAACGAGCTGTAAGAGCCACATGTTGCCTTGTCGATGAAAGACCTCAGTGTGTACTAACACTGTGTGCTTATAGAGCTTCACAATTCGAGGTGACCGTCGATTTCCTTATTCAGATGGCAAACTACCTCACAGATCGCCATGCAAGCCAAATCCGCGCTCAGATGCTCAAGGCAGCCACAGGTAGGGGTTCTGCTGCTCCTTCACCCATCCCCGGCGCCGAGCCTTCTTCCCACACCACCCATTATCCTCAGATATCGGAGCCCCTGAGACGCACTGGTTCGGCCAGTGGCAGAGCTCCTTCTTCTCTTTCTATGCGCAATGATCGCAAAGATATTCCGTCTGCTCCTCTCCCAAGACAGGACGCAGAGTATGCCACCACCGTCGGAGCCGGCCCTTCTGCAGCCAAGCCCACCACCATCCCTCTCCGCCCTGCCGTCTCGCGCAACTCATCCGCCGGCACTACTATCCCAACCCAGACCCAGCTCGGCATCAGACCAGCCCCTTCTGTCACCTCCACCCGATCTACAGGTCGTTACATGTCTTCTTTCTCGTATCAACAGCGCGAAGGAACAGATCAAGATGATACCTCCACCTTCGGCGCCGCCCAGCCTTCTGTCTCCGCCAGCCCAGCTGCCTCAGAAAGCGAAGAGGAATCGGACTCTGACGACTCCCCCGTCCAGAGCCGTATCATTCGACGTCCGCCCCGATTCTCCGTTTACGGCGACCACCGCGCTGGATTTGACGGCCTTGCCGAAGAAGACGAGGATGAGCCCGAGCCTGCGTTCTTACCGCCCCCACATCAACAACAGATGGATTTGGGCGCTACACTGAGAGGTGCCCCTGTTGGTGTCACCGGCGGTGGCGAGTTCAGCCAAACATCCGATTCATCAGCTAGTTCAGCGGCTATCGTTCACCGTCCTGGAACTGCCCTGGCAGCCGGTGGGGGTAGATACCCTGTTGCCGGTCAAGATCACATTCATGGGACACTATCCCCGAGAAGCAGAACGGCCGAGCTGAGAGAGAAAGGAAAGGGGGTTTCCCGTGAGGGCAGCGACGGCACGGGCACTCCCAGCATGGGGAGCAGTTTTAGTGATCTTGATGGTGAGTTTTTACATCATCCCTACCTACCCTTTCTTTCAGCCGGTACCAATCGTGCGTGTGTGTGCAATAGACGCTTCAGTCACCCAGTCAGCCCTGGAAGAAGCCCTCGCGAGCCGAATGCAAGACGGCACCATCGGGAGCAGGATGAGCGTCATCGGGCATGCGATCAAGAGTCGGTATTTGCCCAAAAGCCCAAAGTCACCCGAGGGGAAGCGTTGAGAGTGGGAGAGGAGGGCGGGGGGGGGGGATTCATGCGAGAGTTTGTATGATCAGAAATGGTTTAACGGAGGTGGACTGTCTGGGTGGTGGTTGTGAGTGTTAGTCTGGTGATCCCGGGGAAGTCGTGTGCTTCTTGTCCGAGACGTCTGTGAAACTGTCTTGTGGTCTTTGGATGCTGGGAATGGATTAATGACCGCGAGCTGAGGCGGGCTATCTGTCGTACCCAAGACTGGCAATCGTGGCCTGGCGGGAGGCGGCTCTGACTAGACAACTGTGCAATTGTTGGGCTGAATGATGATTTGCAAGTGACCATGGGGCAGCAGCAAAGAAAGGGCGTCGATAACCGGAGGGTCCAAAGTCCGCGCGCCCTCCGGGCAGCGTTCAACAGAGTCCCCTATCGCGAATATTTGCGGTCTAGGTGCTTCGACCCTGTGATTTAGGGAGGAGTTGGGCTGGGCCTCTCAGACCCAACTGCCGGTGGACAACCTCGGCGATGTTTTCGAAGGTCTCTGATATGACGAGAATGACGAACGCGAGAAGATGGGTGAGAGGAGGGTTTCAGTCAGGCATCGTGACATATTCGCATATCTACCGTATAGTTTGGGCACCAAGTCACCCATCCGCAACAGCAACATTGTCGCCGGGTTCAAATTGCAGATAAGACGAGACTGTAGCATCTCCCCGGAAGGAGACGTTTCCGCGGAAAAAGAGTCTAAATTCCGAGGAAATGCAGCTCTGGACAGATCCAGGTTACCCCCGCGGAGAAGAGGCATCACATCCTGCGGGATGTTCAGTAAAGTCGAGGGAATGTATGGGTTAGGTATCTTGGGAACTTTTTGCGAGATGGGTTGGGTGAGTTGGCTCGGAAAGATACAACACTTCGACATGGACTTGACAAAGTAGGTTGATAAGATGTATGTGAGAGGACAGCACGGAATGGGGAACTGCTTCTCCGCGGATGCCCCGTTTGGGGTCATCCCCAGCAGTGGTGTTGAGGGTGGGAAAGTGTGGGACGGAATTCTTTCCGGCGTGATATCTCGACTTCGTGCGTTGACTGCGATGGCACGCAAAGGACAGGACACAAACCTCCCCAGGTTGAACTATGTTGTAGAGTTAGGCACGGAATTGCTCCCGCGTTGCAGAATTCACCCACCACGCGCAGCTGACTGACTGAGGGCGGAAAGGCGGAGAGGGACGGCGGAATGGAGAGTCTTCCCTCCCGGGTTGAACTGTGTGGTACGGAAGCAAATATTCATGCTTGAGTGCGGTGGCAGGCCCCATTCTATAATACAACTTGGCCCGGAAATCCCTATGGCCTCCGACAACCCATCTCAATCACTTCCACATTTTCGACAGCATCAGGTTGGATCCGGAGGTCAATATTTTTCCCCGGCGGCATTTTCAGGACCGGAAACTATCAGTCGCTCCACGGTTGACACCTAAAGGCGATCCGGGAGCATGGATTCTTTCCCCCCCCCCCGGTGGCGCGAAAACGTCGGGGAAGCCTCAGAACATCTCCCGGGGAGTGTTGCCGAAACAACATTTCATATGCGCGGTCCTGAGCGGTGATCCAGGAAGCATAAAGTTCATTGCCCGGGGGCGAAGACGTCGAGGAGGCATCAACTGGCTTCCGGAGAGAGTTGCGGAAGCAACAGTCCATATACGCGGGCGGTGATGATACCTGAGGGAAGATCCGGGCGCGATATTTCTCATTCCCCGGAGGCACAGACGGCAGGGACGCAACGTTTCATATACGCGGTCATAGCAGCGCATGGATGCTCCAGATGGTGCCCGCGATGTGTTTGGTGAAGATGCACAGCGCTCCGGATGTTCAACGACGACACCCGCGGTGGCCCGGAAGGTCGACATGCATTCATACTCGTTCCTACTGTCACCATCGCGCAGGCCAGGAAGCTTGTGGTGTTATCCGCGATGACAAAGCCAGAGTCGATTCATTTGAAGGATCCTCAGTTAGAGGTATTTTTTGGGGGATCCTTTTGAATATAAAACGGCGGAGCAGTGACATCGGGATTCACGACAGCAGTCTGAAGACAGCGGCACGGGGGTGCGACCCCCGTCCGGCGGCGAAGAGGTGCCGCTCCGGACCAGACCCAGAAGAAGCGTGGCCCGGAGGTGGTGAGGGTCACTCCCAAAATCATGACTGCACAGAAATGACCTTTCCCCTTCTCACCAACACGTGGTCTTGACGCCGAGACCTCTCAGATATCACCCCCACCAAGCCTCAACCCTCGGGAGCTTTTCCTCTCGATCCCTGAGAAAAAAAGATGTCGAATTTCTGCGCGCAAAAACATGAATTCTTGCGCAGTGCCCCACATCTTCTACTCCACAGCGGTGACTTATGCACCCCAGGTGCAGGCTGCCGAGAGAGAAGTTGCGAATGCGGTGATGCTATTGGTCTGTGTCTTTTCCGCACTCGCGTATTCTGCCCAATCGTAGAATTCATGGCGAGAGCCACAATTCTTGCGGACCTGTCTCTCCTAAATCTGCGCGCAAAATTGCAACTCTTGCGCGCAGAAAATCGAAACTTCCCAAACTCTGAATTTTTGCGCGCGCAAGAAATGCCGAAGCAATTTTTGCGCAGGTGTCTCGGACAGAGAACTGGGGCTGGGTGAGCACTGTGGGGCGACATGTGTAGGCGAAAGTCTCATGTTGGTGCATGTGAGAAGTTCGTTCGTTGGGTGGGAATGATGGGAAATTTTGATGGGATTATGATGCTATCGTGTGCAAGTCATGGTATGCTCATTTGGCCGTCAGTCTGGCTTCAAAAACAAACTGTCAGGATGGCCTCACAGTGCTATCATGTCGACCAGTCGCTTGCTGATTGGTCAGTACAACGTGATGGGTGCACAGGATCTCAACCACAGAAACTCAACAACGAGTTGCATACCCTTTCCATCTGGCTTGGTTGATGGCCGCCAACGAATCAAGATGCAGAACTGATCGTACGACATGAAATGTGCCTCGTACATTCTACTGAGGCCATCGCCATTCATCGACTCGATCACAGTTTCCGGAGGCTTATCTCCTACAAAGTTGAGTTTCCGGAGAAGTTTCTCCTTGGTTATATTGGGTTTATGTTGTTCAAGAGCCCATCTCTCGGAGAGGACTCTCCGAGATATCATGAGTCTGAGATTGTGGGGAAGCAAGGCTCGAACTTGATAGGCCTTGAAGGGATTCTGCCGGGGAATATGCTCCTGAACCGTTCGAACCTGCCCTTTACAACCAGAGAGGCATCATGACAGCTGTCGTGTCGCCCTTTCGGAGGTGGCAGTTGAGAGGACTGGTTGTTGGGTTCCATCAAAGCTGTTGCCGTGCTTGCGAACAAACTGAGATGGCGAAATGCATCCAAGAGTTAGCCGATGGGTTATCATTGGACGGTCTCTAAGCTTGTGAGACCTTTGCTAGATGCTCTTCTGCAATAGATCCTCACCGGTGTGGATCGGTTTGAGGACTGCCTCCACCACTTTGCTTTTTCATGCTGCATTCCCGTTGACCGGTGTGGGGATTTTGCCTTGGCGAATGTTTTCTAGAGGCTGCATTGGGGATATCTGGGGACGTTGGGTTGTTTCAGCAGTCACCTTTCCATGGTTTCGGCTTACTTGATTGAGGTATCCCTCGGCGATCATGTTCGCCTGCTCTTGTCCCGAGGACGAGATACGGCAGCGATACCAGGCAGCAAGAGGTGGAGATTGGAACAAGTACCGGTTGATGGTCGATGATTCCCCATGCCGAGAATCCATCGAGTTGCGCAGCAGGATAGTGAAAAGAGTTGATAACAAGAAATAGCATTGACTGGTGCGGTCCTCGGGGCATCTCATGTCGCGATATCAGCGGGGCGAAGATGCAACTGGGTTGGGGTTGGCAGTGAAACTGGGTTAGTGACTTCCCCGGATTGTGGGTTGGGGGAGTTGTCAGCAGCCGAGACGCTAAGCTGGGATCACTCGGTGCGGCCCGCGAAGGATCACTTGGCTTGTCGTGAGCATTGATTGCACTTTTGGGGGATCCAACGATGCCCACACACTCCTTGTCCTGCTCTGTTCGTTTTTCTTGATGATGTTTACGTGCCTCAAGCTGCTCCTACCAAGCTCTTCCTTACTCAATGACCTGACCACTCGACGTGTTTGCGGCTCGGCATCTCGCCCAACGGCAAGGACCAACCTATCGACCTCGCCTACATTCTTTGATCGACTCTTATCGTCGTTTGGGGGCCTCTGGACCGATGCTTCAGTTGTACGTATCCAACTCAGAAAACTTGGAAGCTTGGTGGAAATAGGCGCTAACAATTTCTGGCATGAAGCCTCTACAGTCTAGTATCTCGTGAACGCCGCACAACAATCCCCTCAAAAACAGCTCACCAAAATGCCCCATGATCTAACCTTCCTGCACATAATGCCCGCTGTGGCGGGAATGGTACCCGAAGCTTGACGAAAAAATCTCCGCTTCGTTCCATCATCTCTCCAACAACAGCCACTGGGCAACCAGCTCCCTTCGAATCTCGTCGGCCCATATCCAGCTTACTCAGGAGCGGGAATTCTGCAATACCCCATTACGTCAAGGTCTTCTCAAAAGGAGCGAGATGCTCCAGACTTGGGGTCAGTACGGAGGTTGTGAAGAAGAGGATCCTGCAGCACCGAGTAAGTGATTGCTCGAAGCCTTGGTTTAGCAGCTTTTGCTTACCTTCTTCTTGTTGCTTAGTTTGTCCCTTCGGATCTGGGTTCTTCCAATGGATATAGTGTCGAAGAGGCAGTTTTGGTTCTTGGTTCGATTCCATGGCGGCCGGCGTTTTACCCTTGCTCGAGCTGGGCTCGCCAATCTCGTCTCTATTCTTGATCGATATCGTATCGCAAGAGCTCCCGGATGCTCTTTTGGTGCGTACCAGTTCTATGGAATCGCCCAGCGCGGGGCCCGCAGCCCGCTCCTTCGCCTTGTTTTCTATATCGAGATCCCGACGAGCTTGCAAGATTCGACAGTAAAAGACACCAACTAGAGCCAACAAGACCAGGGTGACTGTGATAACGATGACGGCGATCTCGGCGGCGGTGATGTTAACGATATTGCCGGTGCCTCCGAGCTTGTCCTGGATGGCATTCGAAGACTGGTTGAAATCTGCATGGTCACCCCCAGGTGATCCAATATAATCTGGCATTTTTGGTCCCTGAGCGCTTCGTCAGTTGCAAGGACTCGTCGACGGGACCGCCGAGTGGTCTGAACTATCCCCAACGTACCGGAATTGCGTATGGGTGGATGGCGAAAGGTTGCCACGCGTCGACACCGAGTGTTGGAGTCGTCCAAGGAGTCAAAATCTTTGTCCTGTCAGTTATGTTTTGGAGGAGGCAATCTTTGGACGGACCCCCTGATAAAGTATTGACTCGAGCCGATGAAGGAAGCCTACTCACTCTCCGCATCGCCGGATGACTACCGGTCCCGACGTGCCCCAGGGAAATCCGGGGAGACGCCAAGTTATGGAACTTGCCGACAATCGCAAACCGAGAGCAACTCCATGGCTACCTGCAAGAGCGGAGCGGTCAAGGTTTTCAAGTCACCAAGAGCGCAGTGAACTGATTGGGAACTGGAGACAATGACGGGACGGCGCCAGTGCCTCGTACAAGCGGGTAGCTGCCACAACACAGTGAATCAGCCAAACTCAGCCGCTCGGTTCAGAGCGGTTAATGCTCTCAGCCAAGAGTTTGTGTGTCGGATCAAGGGTCCAAGTGCTAGGTTTGGTGAGCGCTTGGGAAGTGAATGCTGCTCCAGCTCTTCTTCGCCCCATCCTGTCAGCATTGGTGACAGTGCCACCGGATTTGAGCAACCTATGCATGCGATCTCGAGTTTCTCGCTCATCCTCCAACCAAAGCCATTACCGTGCCCTAGCCGGGTCTTCTTCCCTCGACAAGAAGACCAGGTGGACCAGGCGGCCGAACCTACGGATACCCGCGCAGCCGACGATGGACCACTGTATCTAGCATCTCTGTTTCTCCTGCAGCATTCCAGATCAGCATATATTAAACGCTACCACGGACCAACCTCGTGTATCATGCCCGTGGGTCACCGACTTGGGGACGGATCAACTGCAAGCGCCTCCCGACATCCTCGGCAGGAGGTAACTGGAGCACAAGAAGATATTTCAGGGGACCCTGCTCATCGATCCTTCGAGCAAGGCACCGAGGAATATTACACTGCTTCATGCAGGCAACGCTGCTGCGAGACCAGATCTCCGCTGTCAGATGGTCAGATGACCTTAACGACTGGACAGAAGGTTTCTATGTCGCAAATAGTCCCATTGAAATGAACAGCATCGAACAACCTCATGGGCAATCGCAACAACCACAACATCACCACAGAGCCTGTTTCAACAACCGAAAGTGCCAATTTCACCGCCCGCCCCCCCAATTCCCGGTCCCGGATCGATCGAGGCGTTTTCATTCTCCTATCAAAGAGTCTCATTGGCCACGGAGAATATTCCCATCGTGGTGACTGAGACTTCAGCACGTAACTCACTTCGCATGTCAGCACCCTATTTTGACACCTCATTTATCTTTTTCTCGTGCGTGGGTCGAGCATCTCCTCAAACAGGGTGGCCTTAAGGACTTAAGCGCACTGATCAACGGTTGTACTTGTGCCACTGCCGACCGTCGAGATGGTGGTACACATTCCACACATCGTGATTGTGATTGTGCGAAGAGAATCTGCTTTGTGTTTGGCAATCACGTTGATTTGTGGAACTTCATCGCCAGTCAGCTGTTGCCTTTTTCACAGTAGATCTCTCCTCAGGCTATGCTTCAAAGAGTACCCGGCTCCTGTCTAAAGAAGCGGTGACCAGAGCTTTCCGTCTTTCCAAGTCACATCTCAGTCTTTTGACTTGCGGTCCCGAAACGTGATTAGACATTCCGAAACGGATGCTTTACTGACACATAAACTTATATTTTCTCTAGGCCAAAACCCGAAGTTTCAAACACTCCCATACTGGTATTCTGCCAGACACACGGCCATAGCAGGCCAAATGTTTGCCAGTCGTAGAAATGAGAAACAGAGCAGAATGTTTTCCTTCCTCGACTTTTACATGAGTGCCTATTTCGACTCCAAAATTGCAACAGCTCGTGGCTGAGGGCAACCGTCAACAAGAAGTAATTTCTACCACTTACCTCCGTGTTTTTCCGACAATCCGAGCAAGTCGCAGCTGTATTATGAGCTGATTGGAGTTGAGGTTCAAAAACATGAACCCAGACCCCAGACCCAAACTTGTAAAAAAGGAATCCGCCATCGAGCTTTTGGTGAGCCCGGCGGTGGGCGGCGGCGTGAGCAGCCCTGATACCCTTGCCACTTGACCACAAGGGTTGTTGTGACGAGGGTAACTGAGGCTGTTGGAAGGAGTATGTTTGAACAACTATACAATACACTCGACCACCTTTCTCGCCCACTCCTGACATATCAAGCCCCCTCACCAGCAGCGACTCTGCATGTGCAACATGACAATGTGTGATGAGGTAAGCCAACTGACCAAGTTCAACCTAACCCTACACATACGAAACCACATCAGCACTCTCCCGTGCCAAATGATATACAATATGCCCTCCCTTCCAATGTTGTGATTGTATCCCAATTGTGCCTCTCAGAATCCCAAAATGACTGTCCCAGAAAAAGATCTCTAACCAATGCAAAGTATGTACACACACTCCAACCCAGGAGGTCAATAACACTCACTCTCCCAATACGCCGAATACGTCTGCTGAGCATCCAAACGCAAGCTACCCTCCACCGTATCGCTCCACCTAACCCCCTTCCTCGACGGCCCTTTTCTCGGGAAGCGTGACCTTATCCTTATTGCTGTCTGACCCGGGGTCTGATTGCCTTCTCTTCTTTGGCGGTGGCGCACTGACGGCTTCAACACGGTTATTGTTATCAACAATTTGGTCTTTGACAAGATCCCCCACCACCGTTTCCCCACTTCCATCATTATCTCCCCAATAATTCCGCCTCGACTTCGACCACTGCCTCTGATGCTGCTTCGCCAGCAACGTCGTCCTCAACGGCTTCCTATTCCTCGGATGAGGCACCTTGATAATAGGCGGCTCCCCCACCGGCTTGTCCACGTGTTCCGCCCCCATCCCATCCTCATCCCCCCTCAGCGTTCTATCACTATCGCTTCTATTCACCGCCCCGCCCCTCTCCTTCTCCAACGACCCCGCCGCCACCATCGCCCCCAAAATATTCGGACTCTCCTTCCTCAACTTATTCCCATCTCTCCTCCTCCCCATCCCGCCAGCAACAGTAACCACGTCCCCGACCCCCTCAATCTGCTCCTCCATCCCATTCCCTTCATCTACCAAAACAAAAACACACCCGCCAACAACCCCCAAAACAGTCAGCAACATCAGTATCCACGCCCCCGCCCTACCCCCCTGACTAACCGGCGGCCACGCACCCGCCCGCTGCAATGGATCATTCCGTCCCATATCCTGCCCCCCCGCCCCCGGATCCCCTTTACTCGTCCCCCCCTTTCGATCAGTCACCGGACCATGCCTCTGCCCAATCATATTCCCCAACACCACCTCCATGGCCGCCATCTGCTGCCCCACCCCCGTGCTCCCATCCCACTTGGGCCCCTGATTCCACTTCAGCCCGCACATTCGTCCATTTGCCCCTCCCCTACACGTTCCCGCGGCAGCTTGGGCAGAAGACTGCAGCAGCGGCTTGATCCTGTCGTATGTCCAAGGCGCCCATTTAGTCGTGGCGGCCATCCAGCGGGAGAGGTAAGCTTTGAAAGACTGCTGGTCGAGGTCACAGAGGTCGACGGGCTCGCAGGCGACTTCGGTCATGATGTCCTTGTTGGGGCCGGTGAAGAAGACAGAGGTGCCGTTCAACAGGCCGTCGACACGGTCTCTCCAGACGGACTGGACAGGGCCGGTGGTGTAATTGTACAATGCCGCCGCACCCAGCAAAAATGCGCCAGCATTGTAAGTCCACTGGTAGGGGGTTATTTCGGAGCAGTTGTTGGTGTGGGTGCCGTCGTAGATGTAGTAGTACTCTGGATTGATGAGGTTGGTAGCCACCATCCAGTCCCAGGCTTTGTCTGCCCAGTCGGCGTAGGACTGGTTCCCTGTGTACAGGGCCAGCCGGGCAGCCAGGTTGAAAAAGCAAGCTTGGGATATGGAGTTCTTGTAGTCGTAGCCGTTGTTCCAGGTGAAGATCTGCCACCGGAGGCCGCCGCCGCAGTCCTCAGCGTCCCAGCGGGCGGCCTGGGTGTTGAAGACAGCTTGGGCGAGGGAGAGCCATTGTGGTTTGCCCGGGGGTGGGTTGTCAAAGTTGTACTCGGCGGCCGTCATGACGGCCATGCCCCAGAAGCCTTGGTCGTCGTTTCCTTCGGTGACGGTTTGGTTGGGGGGCATGTAGTCGTTATTGGGGCCGGTTTGGAAGAGGAGGCCTTCGGTGGCGAGGGCGTTCCAGCGGGTGTCACCGGTGTAGTACCAGTAGTCAATTAGAGCGCCCATGAGGGCTCCTGCTTCCCACCCTGAGCTCCGGTTGGGTTAGTGTGTGTGAGGTCTTTCATGATGATTCTCTGGTGGGTTGGGTAGCAACCCACAGTAGTATGGCTGTGGGAGCAAACCAGGGGTGCCCCCTGGTTTGTCTCCTGAGTAGAATGACATCATGTCTTCGGTCATGGAGCTCGCGACGGATTTGAGAGAGTCTGCAGGGTGTCATAGAGTCAATGCCGGGACTGTGGTCAGGATGTGGTGCACCGAGCCTCACCCGTTGAGCTCAAATCAAGTGTGTAAGCTGCAGTGAGCTGCGAGATCGACAGTAGACTGGCTGTCAGCCATGTCCGCGTCGTTGCCATGGGTGTCGTCCTGCTAGACCCGGGTTGTCGAGCGCATCTCGGCCCTTGTATGGTGGTGGATGCCATCGAAAGGGTCCAGTAATAGAAAAACAACAGGCCATGAAAGAAAGAGGGCACTTGTCCGGAGGCAATGTGGCATTAAAGAGAGAGAGATAAGACTTCTAAACTTGAAGCTTCGATAGATTAGCGAGTATCAAGTCATGGACTTGAAGAGGCCCGTTTCGTCCCATGATGGTAGAGCTTGGCCGTTAGCTCTGCTGCGCTTGCTCACATGGAACTGGCTAACAAACGGGGACCGGAGGCAATGGCCTTGGACGAAGAAGAGTTCGGCGCGCTTTCCCCGATGTTGGAGTCCCTGACCCAGCCTAGCAGATAGTCTGCTCAGAAGTATGAGGCAGTTGGGACCCTGACTCGACCCTGGAAACCGTTGTGGCTGGAGATGGGCCGGTCAACATGGCGTCAGTTCTGCGCTAACAAGAAGTCGGATGCCTGGCAAACTTCAAAGTTGGAGATGGGGAGAAGATGCAGGCTGTACCTTCACTGACTCACAGCCATCTCAACGGCGCGGGAATGAGAAAGCCTGGAACTGGGGCCTGATCCAGGAACACAACAGTCCTAGGCCTGGTTTGAGTTGCAGCTGCGGTGCCGGATGACAATGGCGAGAATGGGCTTCAGTGTGACCACTTGGAGGGAACCACAGCCTCATTGTACAAACCTCTTCCGTGGAATTGGTCCAGCAGAGCCGCACTGCGAGACCATGTTATCCACATGGGATAAGCTGAAGACTGTTGATAGATGTTTGCTGAGATGGCAGACTGATAAAACACGTTGATAGATGTTTGCTGAGATGGCAGACTGATAAAACACGTTGATAGATGTTTGCTGAGATGGCAGACTGATAAAACACATCGATAGATACGGTCAGTAGAACGGGGATCTCGGTTTTGGTAAAGCCGCTAGAAGATGGAAGTTGGAATTGAGGTTGGCAGTGGTGTGGTAGAGTGGACCTGGAATGGTGTCACAACGGCCAGCCCCACTGCCAAGCGAGCCCCTCGGCCCATTTTCAACCGCTTCCCGATAAGCCAACCCTGTTTGTCTCAGCGCTTGTTCAACGTTTGCAAGAGCTAACATAGACAAAGAAGGCGCAACGCGAGGCGCGTCGTCTGTCTGTCAAAGGGAACGGGCGTCCAGATTCTGCAGATATTCAGCCTTGACACCCTTGGTTGCGGTTGTCTTCTCCAAACAACCCCACGGAGCAATCATCCCACGCGCCAAGACATTCCAGCGATCTGGGGAAGCCTGAAGCCACAGCCCCTTGCTCCCTGCTCCCCGCTGTTGTCGCCGGTCGCTAAGTCTTAGCGGCGTCCCAAGCCCATCACCCCAGCCGGGCAATAAATAGCAGCGGTCAGCGGTACCCTTGACGGCACGTGGGAGCCCCCAACTGCTGTTCGCTGTTCGCTGTTCGGTCTGTCCGCTAGACATTTTGTTGTGGATGCTGTAATCACGGAAGCCGGCCTGGAACTTCCCTCTTCCAACCCCCAACCACTGTTCAATTCAGATCCTGTCCTCTCCCGCCGTCCGCCCTCGAGCATTGCATTGCCTCGCCTACGACCACGCCCGCGTCTCTGCCAACGCGACAATTGCCAATCATGGCCGCTATCGACCCCACAAAGGTGGGAAAATACCCAGTAATCCTCAGTCCTGAGCTGCTGGGGAAGCCATCCAAGGAAACATACACAGGCATTCGGTGTAAGCGGAACCAAAAAAGACCCCTACTCTGCTGGTCTGGTTCAGCAAGGCAGCCACCCGACACAGCAGCGTGCGTTTACCACCAATCGTGCTCACAATATCTTGTTTGCAGATAACCACCGACCAACGCTCTCGTCAGACACAGCTCCGAACACAGCCCATCTCAAGAAGTCCGCCAAAGACGGTTCCTACAACATTGGCTTCGACGACAAGGGCGACAGATATCAATACAATGGCGTACGAACTGCCGAAGACAACAACTATACCCTCATATTTGATCCCACGCGCCAGGCCTTCATACTGCACCGCGTCGATTCCATGTTCCACATGAATCTGACAAGGACGCCAACGGATAATGTGGAAACATTACGAGACAAGTTCCCCCAACTGGAGATCAAGAATGGCGGTTCATCTGCTGCCTCTGGTTCCAAGCCGCCGCCAACACAAGCGAAGGGCAAGGCGGCAGCCTCGAAAGCGGCGGCATCCAAACTCAAAGAAGACCCTCCAGCCAAGGCCAAGCCGGCAGCCAGAGGCGCCGCGGCCAAAAACACACCAGCAGCAAAGAATACGCCAGAGGCCAAGGGTAAAGGAAAGGGCAAAGTGGAAAAGAAGGGGGCGGAAGCTCTCTTTCTACCGGATCCCAACGCCGCCTCGCCCGCCGCACCATCTCTTCCCATGCCATCTGTTCCTGAGGAGAAGCGTGAAGTACCACCACCAAAGAAGAAAGTCGATGATGACGAGGATGATGAGGACGACGACGACGATGATTTTGGTCTCACAATCGAATATCCCGACGCCAAGCCCCCACCGCCTACGACTTTCCAGCCTGCTGCGTCTCTCAATAGACGCTTTTCAGAGTTTGACAAGGGCGCCTACGAAGAAGAGGAAGAGCATAATCACGAGGAAGACTTCCGGCATTTTCAGCAACTTCGCGAGGAGTCAGAGGAGGACGAGGAGTATGATTTTGAGGAGGTGGCGCCGGCTCCGAGTGCTCCGGTTTCGAGCTACGATTCTCAGCCTAGAGTGCCGGTGGAGGAGCCTGAAAAGTACACTTTTGATGCGGGCTCGTCAGATGAAGATGAGGAAGCCGAGGTGGATCCGATGCAGGGTGATTTGGAGGCGGAGCTTGAGGCAGCCTTTGGGGAGATGGATGAGAACGACAGAGGTAACGAGAGTGAGGTAAGCGAGGAGGAGTGAGCCAAATTCTGAACAGGGGTAGATTTGATTAAGATATGATGTATTTGCTTTCTTCTTGTCTTTGGTGTCTTGGTTTGGGATATTGAGCTTTGGGAACTTTGTGTTGGCGGTGTCTCGGGTTTCTTGGGTAGCCAGTTTGGGAAGCGGCAGGAGTTTTGGCGAGTGTTCACATTCAGAGGACAGGCATGCTTCACCTGTTGAACATTAGTCCAGGGGTCGGTTTGGAGAAAAGAGGTAATACTGCTGATACTTTGGGCGTAGGAAAAGTTGATGGGTGGCAGTTGGGCCAAGATTGAACATGTCACCGTGGCGAACTGAGATTTGTAGTACAACACAAGAGGAATAGAGTGCATACTGTGTTTACGGACTCTGCCTGTACCAATGGCAATGCTGTACTTTGATGCTCGCTTGCCTGACATAAAATACAATGACAGCTTAAGAGACCACAAACCTCAAAACCTCCTCCCACCCGACTCCTCGCTCATGACAAACATCTAGCCTACCCGCGTAACTCCTTGCTTCATAAGATCGCCAATAACATGCCAGCTTGTTGAAAGAATAGGCTCTATGTACAACACTCAGACAAATCCACTCTCCTGCCAAAAGTCAATCACGTCTCCCAATCAATAACCACTGGGTCCTGCATCGTCCCCGCATCCAACTCCATAAAGTCCTCCTCCCTATACTCCGGCCACCCGTCCGCATCAACTTCATACCCCCGGGCCTCACACCTCGCCCGCCTGCCAACCCCCTCCCTCCCTCCGTCCCACCGTCCAGTCATCGTTGCTGACCACCCCCTCGCGGACTCCCCCAGGTACTCCACCTCCTCATCATCCAACTTCATCGGCTGGTCCTTTGTGCCCAGGCCCCCCAGCCCCAGAAACTGGAGCTCGTCCCTCTCCTCGTCCGAGTCTGGGATTGCAATAGGGGAACTGTCACCCGACGAGGACGAAGGAGGTAAGTTGCTGCCAGCCACCCCGTCCTGCTTCCTCAAAAAGCAGATGAGATGCTCGTATAGCACCCTCACCACCGACGGCGCGAAAGCATTGCCGATCTGCTTCTTGACATTGGTGTCGGAAAACTGATGCCAGCGTGGAAACCCCTGCAGCACAGCATATTCCAGATCAGTGAATTGCCTCTCCCCCAACCAGTGGTAATTCTGGCCGCCAGAGCAGGTGATCGTGTTGACCGGCTTGCTCGGATCCCAAGGGCGCTTGGGCGGGTCAAACCGATGAACGGTGGCCAGATTGTGCATCGGATGGCCGCTTTTGATACGCTTGATCGCCAACAACGCTTGGTAGGGGGTCACGACAGGCTTCAGGCCGTCGACCTCGGGTGTTTTGGAGTGGGTAGGGGGAGGAAACGGGGGAAGCTTCTCGCCTGGCCCAGCACCGATGATGACCAGCCGGCGACGGGTTTGGGCGAGGCCGTACTGGTTCAGGTGGAGGATTTTGTACCTGAGGGAGTACCCGTGCGAGGTGAAACCTTGCAGGAAGGTGTGGAAATACAGACGGAAACGATCGTGGACGAGACCGAATGTTTGCTCCACCGTGAAAACCCTGGGGCGAAGCTTCTTGATGAGGTCGGTGCAGCTGAAGAGGACAGCGATGTTCTTCTCGTCATCTTTCCCGGCGACGGTGTGAGCCGGGGACCAGAACTGACACGGAGGGGAGAGGTGGAGGATGTCCGGGTAGGAATGCTCGGGCGGGAGATCTTCGGTCACAAAGTCGGTTACCTCTTTTTGGTAGATATGCGTGCCGGGGAAATTGCGACGGAGGGACCTCGCGGCGGGCTCCCAGTGGTCGAGAGAAAACAGAAGCCGGCAACCGGAGCGCTCGATACCCCGCGAGGCGCCACCCGCACCGGCGAAAATATCCGCGGCAGTATAGCGCTGCCCGGGCTGGAGATCACTGGCCTGTTCTGACCCTTCGTCCTCGAGGTCGAGAACTAGACCGGGGCTGTCCCTGTTGGGGATGTGTGAGCCACCAGGGACAACGCCCCCTCTCCACCTATTCACCATCTGTGCGTCCTTCACTCGGTATCGGTCATCAACCTCATCCTCGCTTAGCCTGACAAAGGCGAACTCGCAGGCGGTTTTCGTCCTCGGATGGCGGTGCTCCTCTTTCCTCCACCGGCAGACGAGAGGCCCAGACTCCTTGATCATCTCCTTGCCCAGCCGGTGATATTCGTTAGCGTTGAACCGGTAATCTGGGAAGTCGGCATTGGTCATCCGGAGATCCCTGAGCATCATCACCTGCCTGGGATCCACGTCGATGAGGGCTTGCTCCTTCCAACCCCGCTTGTCTGAGGTTTTCATCTTGGCGATCAAGCAAACCTCGTTCAGCTTCTTGGGGAGGCAGCCTTGGAAGTTCCGGCTCCTGCGGAAGCCCCAGCCGCGGAGCACGACGAAAGTTCGTTGAGGCTCGGTAATCTTCACGATGGAGAGGATACGGAGAAACTCGATTGCCTCTTGGTCCACAGAAGGTCGGAGCTCCACCGTCATGTGTGGCGTAAGAAGAAGCCCGTCATCCAGTGTCCAGTATTGGAGAATGTCCTCATCGCTGGCTGTCGCCGTCCTTGGCCGTGAAGTTGCCGCGTTGTCGCCGGCATCTTCGGTAAGGTCGATTACCTCGTACAAGTCGCCCTCCAGTCGGCCCTCGGCCCGGTACTCCTGGTCCAACTCCTCAAAAGGGTTGACCTCGTTGCCGTACTCGTCGACTTCGAAAACATCGTCGACGTCGAATATTTCTTCAAGAAGAAGATGACCCTCCTCAAGCTCATGCTTGATACCTGACAACGACTCATAGCCGTCGTCGTCATCAATCACGAGTGGCTGTGACACCGACCCCGGGTTGCAAATTTCGGCCATTTTTTTTGTGCGAGTAACAACAACTTGAAAATTGTGACAAGTGAGTGCTCTAAGCGGCTAAAAGTCTATGACGGCTGTTCAGCTGGGTCAGTTGAGGGTACCAAAAATGAACCGGAGTCTTGAAACGAAATCTTACAAGTCAAAAAGGGAGTTCTGGTGCTTGATCTGCTCGTATAGCTGCTTTTGGTTGTCAGAGAAGAAAGCTCAAAGATCGGAATTGAGAAGATCGGCTGCTACTTAAAAGTCTTTTGTTTTGGGGGGGGGAAGGCAAATATATAGCGGTGCTTTCGGTCAAGGAGAGCAAACAATAAATAATTGTTGGGGTCCTATTGACTGCAAAGAAAAAGGCCCTTATCTCTTATTCACTTGATAGTGAAAGGCGCGGCACAATAAGAAGTGAATGGGAAGAAGGAGCAAGAAGGATAAGGGCAACCGCTAGCCCACTCACACATTTGCTTGCTCGACAGATACTGATCCAGAGCGGGAGCTTGGACTCCCAGATTGTGTGATAAGGAAGCGAATCTGCCAGAAACTTTCTTACCAGAGATATGGACTTGTAAAAGGCAAGGCTGCTGGCAGGGCAGTGTGCTGAGCGGTGGTGAAATGGACGCAGATGAGGATTTGGTGGGCGAAGCTGAGTGGTCAGTGATTTTGAGGGGTGGTGAGGCAGGAAGTGCTCGAGTCGCAAAGTCGTAGAATTGTATCTGGGTTGGTTCGACGACGGAGTACTCAACAGGGGTCGGCTCACTTGCTGAGTCCGTAGGGCACTTGGAGCTGGGGAGGTCAGTGATAGGGAGAGTCTCTCAGCCAATTGGACCTGGATGCTTGAATAGTGAACTTCATAGCTCCGTGAAGGAAACCCTACTGGCTCAGGGTTATTTGAACTAGTAAGAGCACCACTGCGACAGAACGTTCTGTCATAATTCCCATGATGTTGCGGAAGAGCTCGGTAGAGGGTCGGCCGCCATAAGATGGGCAGCTTCCCCACCTCCACTGTATCAAACTCATTGGGACAATCAAAGATCATGGCCATCTGCTGTGCTCTTTATCAACAAGATGTCGATATTTCCATTGTAGGGTAAAGTGAGGGTCTCAGACAAGGACAACCGGTGAGCCATCCACCTGTGTCGAAGTGGTGGAAGTGGTTGTTGGAGCAGCGTGATATGGTCCGAGCGTCAGCAAGGGGTGGGCAATTTCCCGCTTCAGGGCAGCCACGAAAAAGAGAAGGTGTATCACAGGAAGAAGATAGATAGCTCAGATAGCCGGTCAGTATCATTACTCTATGGAAACCCATGTTCCACAACTTGTGCCGCTGCGGAATTTGAAGATAGTCGCATTCAGGGGCTGATGTTTGTCAACAGATCCAGAACTTAGTGGGTTACGTCACTGGGAAGACCAATGGGTTAGGGTTGTTTCAGCTTGAGTGGAGTGCACGGGGAAACTGTTCCCGGCTTTCCGCATGCCCCACCCAAGAAAAATAATTCCTCGCAGCCTGCAGCAATTTTGGAGCTTGAAAATTGCTTCAACTTTCTTTGCTATCCTCACCCATCCTCACCCAGTTCACGGAACTCGATGTCACACACAGCGACAGTATAAATAATCTTTGAGTAAGTCACCCTCTCTATGACATTTTCCTTGTTGCCTGATGACTTTACGATATGACAAAACCTTGACTGCCGAGACTGTTTGTGCGGAGAAAATATCCATCGCTGAACAACATACAAAATCACATCTTTGTACCACTTCAATGTGTTGGCCATTTGACTAACAGATGTTGTCCAGGCTCAAACGATGTTGTATTAAGTAATTTATGACTCCCATCAAAGAGTAGAATAGTAACATGATCGATTCACCATGTCAATTTACCGTTGTTTGCCATATGATTGCTAAGCTACCCAATGCTTCAAAAGAAGGTAGCCCCAGCCAGTATCAATTGTGGGTAATCTTGGGTCTCTCTCAGGTTGGCCAGCTGATATTGGGCGGCTGGCTATTTAGCGTGGTGATTGGTCATGGCCTTGGATCTACTCACATGTCTCATTCCATCTCGTGACTTCAGCAGCTCGGGCTGGTGTGTGCTTTAGAGAGAGTAAGGGAACATTCACCACAAAGTTGATTACACACCATTTTCAAATCATAGGAAGACTATTCAGACTTTAGATGACATCTTCCTGCGCCGGATTCATGCTTCAAGGCCCAACATACGCGACACATTGGCCCCCTACTCCAGACATTTGAACCACCAGTACTCTTCTATATACCATACTCCCACCACCGGGCAAGCAGACTCAAATTCCGTCCATGGCTTTCGACGGGTATTCTCAGTGCTTCAAAGGGCTTTCCATCTTGTTATCGTGTGGAAGCCCTCGCTCCTGCCTGTATTCACAATAGAGATCCAGCTTCTACCAACAACTGGCCGAGAACTCAGGTCCGTCCGATGTTTTGTACCTTATCGCTCCTGCCTAGCCACTCCTGAATGAAAGCTCTGTAGTATCAGCCACACTGTAATACCGCTAGTCTCGGCGGTAATCTGGCTGGTGAATTGGTCTCGGACGGAAAGAACGAAGCTTTATCGGGCAAGCCACCTCACAGCAGGTGGGGCGGCCGACTTGCTCTGGGATTTACAGGACCTGTTTCTTATCGGTCTATACATCTTGAGTTCTCTCACTCCTGGAGGGGTTGTGAAAACTTCCTCCCTTTCTCTTGCCTCAGAGACTTCTCACATACCCGAGAGTGGGAATCTCGAGCACAGCAAAGCTCTATCAGGCAAACCGACCAGGCATCTCGACGAACACAAGTCTCACAAAATCCTATCAATACATGTTGAAAACTTTATGCAAAACTCCTCGATCTCGTGCTGACCTTCTCCTCTTAGTCTTCGCAACAACTCTCACGTATCATCATCACCATGCGGACTCGCGGGGCAGCAAGACGAGCTGCCCAAGCTGCGGCAGCGGCCGAAGGCCCTCTTGTTCCAATTCTCCAGACGACCGGAGAAACTCCGACCGGCGCTGAAGACATTGCCACCCCCAAGCGCAAGTTTGAAGCGACGTTGGCTGAACCGTCGGCTACCAAGACTCCCGCGAAACGCACACGTCGGACCAAGAAGACCGCTCAGCCGATCAAAGGTGGTTGGGTTCTTCCCCATGGTATGGGTTTGGTCACGCAGAATTCAGCTGTTGCCCTTGATGTGACCGAGAAGACTTCAGTGGGCAGTGAACCCGAGCCCATTTCTGAAGACAATTCGGCAGATCAACTCCAGACGGACAAACACCCCGCCGTCCCAGATCCCGAGATCGCTTTGACGCCACCAACCTCACCTTCCGCGAGTGCTCAGCCTTCAACCAAATCTCCGTCTGAAAGAGCTGCCCCAAGAAAAGCAGCTGGCAGAAAGGCTGCCCCCAGAAAAGCAGCTCCAAAGACTGCAGCCAGACAAAAACGCATTGGCTATCGTGTCACCAAAGCCCAAGCCACTTCAAAAGAAGACAGCAAATCAGAGACATCCAGTCAGCTGGAAGTAGATGTTAAGCAAGAAGTAGCTGTCGAAACTGCCTCAAGGATCACTGAGGCAGAAACTGTTGTCGGTGACTCCGAGACTGTTGATGAGAACCTGCATGTCACACACCAAGAAGAGATCATTGGCCGGGTTACTCGTTCCCGTACTGCTGTCACCGCCCAAACAGTGGTCAAGTACGAGGAAAAGATCCCAGAGCAGACCCTTGTTGTTACCAAAAAGGAGGAAGTCGCTGAGGAAAAGACCAGCATTGTTGCGACTACTCGAAAGCTCATCATCTTCAAAGGGGCCACCTTGAAGGACAACCTCGTCATCAAAAGTCTGGGGAAGATTGTGGTGGATGCCTCACAGATTCTGAATCCCGATTACAGAACCCAAGTCAAGCGTGGCCATAACAATCCTTATGGGTTGACGCCCGGTTACAGCCCATATCCCTACAGAAGAGTCCCCACCCCCGAGGCCTGCGAAGAGGTTCACAGGATCCTGACGGAGATGCACGGGGAGGTTAAACAGCCGGACAGAATCCCCACAGCCTCTCTGGAAATTGCTGGTTGCGGTGAGGTACCTTGTGTCCTTGACGCTCTTTTACGCACACTCATCAGCGGCAATACTTTGATGGCCATGGCTGATGCAGCGATCAGAAATTTGGGGAAAGACTTTGGGATTCGTACAGAGGGGAGCGGTGCGGGTAGTATTGACTGGGAGAAGGTGCGGGTTTCATCACCCCAAGCCCTGGCGAACTCGATCAGAATCTCTGGCAATGGCCCCAAGAAAGCTCAACACATCAAGTTAATCCTGGACAAAGTGTATGAGGAGAACCTTGAGCGCATGAAGCAGGCTGGCACTGCCGAAAACACTGACAAGGATGGCGCTCCCCCCGATCTTCTTTCGCTCGACTACATGCACGCCATGACCAAAGACCAAGCGATGGAAAAGTTTGTGAGCTTTCCTGGAATTGGCATCAAGACAGCCGCCTGCGTCTCACTCTTTTGCCTGCGCATGCCGTGCTTTGCTGTCGATACCCATGTTCATAAGTTTTGCCGCTGGCTTGGTTGGACGCCAGTCAAGGCTGACCCTGACAATGTCTTTCGCCACGGAGATTTTATGGTGCCGGACCATTTAAAATACGGGCTACACCAGTTATTTATTCGTCATGGACAGACCTGCTTCAAATGCAGGAAGAACACCAAGCCCGGCACCAAGGACTGGCTTGGGGCCCCCGATTGCCCGCTTGAACATTTGCTTGATCGAAGCAAAGACGATGCTAAGCCACCGGCGCCCAAGAAACCGAGAAAGATGAGAAAGAAAGCAGAACAGGACGAGGATTCGGAAGATTCGGTTGCTGTCAAGGGAGAGGAATTTGAAGATGAAGGCACAGACGATGAAGATGAGGAGCAGCATGGCCCAGAGCAGATGGCTGACGAGGAGGAGAAGGTCAGCAAAGAGGAGATGGCCAATGAGGAGGAGGATGAAGATGAGGAGGAGGATGAAGATGAGGAGGACGAAGAAAACGGGAAGATTGACGAGGACAATGAGGATGATGAGGAGGAGGAGGAGGATGAGGGTGAGGGTGAGGATGAGGGTGAGGGTGAGGGTGAGGGTGAGGGTGAAGGTGAGGATGAGGGTGAGGATGAGGATGAGGATGAGGATGAGGGTGATGATGGTTTCAATCAAGAGGAGGAGGATGCTAATGTGGATGAAGGCATGGATCGTGTAGAAGAAGATGACGGAGAGGATGCTGACGAGGAAGAAAATGAGGACCAGGACGTTGATATGGAGGATGAGCATGAGATTTAGAAGAACGACATGGATCATGACGCTTAAGTCGCAGTCCGGGGTGATTGTGGCATTGCCATTAACACAGTGGTTTTCATGAGCTTGCAAACGGCGAGAGAGCATTTGATTCAACCATGTTGACGCTTCTCATAGTTGCGAAAGGTTGCCGATGATATCGGTTTACAGGGAGTATAGAAACGACGGGCTCAAACTTCCAGATAGCGTATAATTTGCCAATGATTCAGTTATACATGCAGTCAACCCAAGGTGCTCGATCTGCTGAAGTGACGAAGTGCTACGGAGTAACCAAATGTTGGTGATGTTGGCAGGCACGACAGTTCAAAGGAACCCCACTAGGTCACCCACCCACTCAAGCCTCAAGCTTTTGCAGGGGTTCTAATTGTTGCCCCACCTAAAGTGCTCCACAGATGGCACGACGCGCTTGCTGTGGGATCAACTTCTCAAAGTTCGCGACTGCCCCAGAAATCCAGAAGCTGCAATCAAACCCACCCACGCACTGCAAATATTAGGCAGGTCAGCGCATTTTGCTTGCTACCTGCCCAGGGTCACGTGAAGAACCTGGCATTGCACAGATCTGCTTCCCTCAGGAAATTCCTAGAGAGATTGACCGTGGCTTCCACTGCTGGTTCTTTCTCTCTTTGACGCTGACCAGATATCCCTGGTTTTCTCCGGGGGCTTTCTTCTCTGCATGCCCCCACAACAACTTGACAGTATTAGCACCAGGTTGCCGATGGATGGTCTGCCCTGACCTAATCTTCAATAAACCACATCGGTACAGCGTTCGATTCATCGACGTTGCTCGTCGAGCCAACCGCAGCCATGGAGGGCAATCTCGAACAGACCATCATCGAATGGCACAATGATTTCGAAGACTTCCCACCCGACGCTCACCTGTGCTGCCCGAAATTAAACGACGATGATCTCACCGACTATGAGAACCTCGACTTCCCCGATGAGCCCGACGAGTCTGGCGGCGGCGCCGTGTCCGTCGAGGAAAAGAAAAAGCGAAACGAGGACTACAAGCATCGCCTCCAGATATCATACAACCTCAGCCTCCTGATGGGACTCCCGCCAGAGCGCTCGAGCACATGGCTTCCTAATTGGAAGGAGCGTGTTGAAACATACCTTACACGGTGCGACTCGTGCATACGACGCTGGCACCGAGCACGGGAACCCTTTCTGCAACGCCTCCCCGAGTAAGTAGTTATCAGGCGGACTTGAGTACCCAAAGGTTGGTTCTAATGTGCTGTAGATGCCTGCGCCCTGAGCATATCCGTGTCATGGAAACCCACCTGGACGATTTCGACAGGGGACGCATCGACCGTGGGCTGAAGGAAGCCAGAGATATACTTGAAAGGAATGGTCCGATGACAACAACGAAGTTGGTCCAGCACAGCATCTCGGCAGTCTTGGCTCTCTTTGAGGCACTCTGCAGTTGGAAGTATCTTGCGTTCAAGGATCGCATCCAGGACTTTGACTATGTTTTTGAGAACACCCAGCGTAAGAAGCCCGCCAAACTGCCTGGCGGTTTGCTTCCATCGATGACGTCCTTTCTTTTCTCCGAGTCAAAGTACAAGAGGGACTTTGCCGAGGCCGCTTGGGACCGGCGAGAACCCGAAAGCTTGAAGCAGGACGAGTGGGATTGGGCCGTATCTCCCTGGTTGACAGAGTCAATCCTGTGGGTTTCGATGAGCAGAGGGGGCAACACTCCAGATAAGATACCCAGATTCTGGCGGGGCTTTTCGAAAATACTGCGGCTGTTGGGCGAGAAACAAATTGTGAACTGGCTTCGAGCAATGGAGGTCTCGCCCAATATTTATTTTCTTGCCCTGGAGCACTTGATGACGGATTCAGACGAGGCCCTGTTGTCGGTCTTGCAAGGACTCCAAGGTCTCATGGAAAAGGCACCCAAAGCGTTTTGGGCTGCGTTTGCTCAGCTTTCGCCCAGCACCTTGGTGGAGCAAATCTTCATGAGCCCAGGCTTTCGTCCGCTCCTGAACAATTCGCTTCTGCCCGAGAGGATGGAATCGGGAGGCGACAGTGGCGACAGGGTACCGGCATTGGCTGGCTGGCTAATGGCCTTCATTCGTTCACTGCCGCAAATCCAGCGCTCAGATGCATGCGACACTGTTTTGCAGCATCTCCTGAGCACGTTTCGGCAGGATCCGTCGTGCGACCGCTCAGCACATGCCACTTGCACTCTCTCGGGCTTGGTTGCTCTCCACGAATGCTTGAAGGGCTTCTTGGACCCAGAGAACCCATTCGACACACAGACATCCCTCATCACGGTCAATCAGCTGCTGAACAAAGTACTCCAGTATGGTGAAGTCATCATTGGGGCCGCAAAGCTGAGGCCTGGGGACACATACAACATCGGTCTCTCCAAGGCCGGCATAGCCATTATTCACTCAGCTTTGGCCCTTGATGCGCGAGCCACGGAGATCGAATGGAAGGCCCTAGTTGATCGCCGGCCAGTCCAAAATATTATGAATAGGGATTCCGGGAAACTGTGGGAGTCTTTTCTTGAGATGCTCTGGCCCTCTCAGCTCGGCCATTTCGAACTGGCAGAAGCTATGCTACAAGCTACCCTGCCGCTACGTGCCATCGAGAAGTTCATCCCTAAGCGAAAGGAGAAGCTCAAGAAGGAACACGAGGTATTCAACAATCGATATCAACAACAAACAGCTGCTATTGGAAAAGTCCTGAACCGCATGACCGACTTTACGCAGTTAGAGCTAGCAAACCTGTGCTCCAGTTATGGCAAGACGATCCAAGCCATCGTGTCATCGCTCATCCATGGCGAAGAGGCAATTCGCGAAGCTGGCTTTGAGCTGATCAAGGCCATAACTGACGAAATGGTTCGCAGCGATGCCATTGAAAGGATGGTGGAGAGGCATTTCCAGCCGTTTGTGCAAGCTATCACCAATGCTGTTGAAACCATCTCGGCGTACAAGGGTGAAGGTGCACCTTGGACTCACATGATCCCCATCCTCCAGTGCAGCGACTTCGTACTGAATGGCCTTTGCGATCCATCGTCCGGTCAGTTGAGACGCAAGACCCTGACGGCCGATGAGCGGGCCGTCGTCAAGAGCTGGTGGAGAAGTGTTTGGAGGGCCATCGATCACTCGTTTAGGATGATGAGGAAGTGGCACGAGATGGTCGAGAAGAAGGTGATGGAGGACTTTTGTCGAGATGTCATGGAGCTCGCCAACAAGCTGTTTGAGCAAGATGGTGTTCTTGCCTCTGCTCTAAGCCACCAAGAGAGCAGTGAAACTGGAATCCCGACCTCAGACGCCATGAAGGATGTCCTCGAGCCGCCTCGGTTCTATTCTTTCTCGCTGGTGGACATGCTTCAGCTCCGTGATCAGTACCTTATCTCTGGTATTATCAGGATCGTCAAGCAGCTGATTACCAGAATGAAGCAGCAGGACATGGCACTGCCTCCAAACACCTTGTTACACCTGGGCAAGATGATCAAGGACGCCAAGCGATCACATGGCGCCAGGCCAGAGTATCCTACTAAGACAAATCTGACGGACGAGCAGCGCATTGAACTACTCAAGGCTCTCGGAGAGGATGCCGTGATCGAGGAGCAGTTCATGGGCATCAAACCCGGCGAGAAAGAGGCTAGAGAGCGCGCTCTCAAGCAGAGCAAGCTTGACTTCTTCAAGGCGACCTCCAAGGACTACAAAGATCCTCTGCTCAGCCTCACACCGACGTATGACAAGAACAAGTCGAAGCTGGAGCAGCTGAAGTCCGAGATAGTCAAGCCCAAGCAGCCAACAGTGCTTAGTCCAGCCGCTATTTCTGCAAAGCAGGCCTCTCTCAAGGAGGCGCGAGCTAGGGAGAAGGCCGAGAAGGCCAAGCGTGACGCCGAAGCTATTGCCAAGGCCAGAGCTTTGCGTGCGCCGACAAAGATTGTGGCAGGTGAAGGCTCCGGTTTGCAAGGCATCGCTGGTGCAAAGGGCAAAGACCATGCCCCGGCGTTGAAGGACGAAATCATGGTTGGGTCGTCTTCGGAGGACGAGGACGAGTCGGATGATGATGATGAGGTGATTGTTCTCAAGGCCAAGAAGGCGAACAAGACCTTGAGCGAGGCTGATCAACGTCGTCTTGAGCTCTTGATGGCGAAGAACCGCGGACCTGTGAAGAAGGTCAAGCTCATGCGGTCCGCCAAGGATATGCGTGCTCGTTTGATCCCCCCGATGGACACACTTCACCTTGCGATTCTTGAATGGGATATTTTTCATGAAGGGAATGACCCTCCAAATGGGTATCGCTGTGCGGAAGTCTCCAACACGTACAACGATCCCGTCAGCTACAAACAAACGTTTTTCCCCCTGCTCATCAATGAAGCCTGGCGGTCGTTCGTGACGGCCAAGGATGAAACTACCTCGAAGCAATTTGGGATCAAGGTTTTGAGTCGTATGGCGGTTGACAAGTTTGTCGAGGTCACGGCTTCGGTGCCTGCTGCGGTTTCCAAAGACCGTGGTCTCTCGGAAGGCGACATTGTGTTGATGTCAAGAGGAGAGGATCCCTTGAACCAACCGGAGGAGTTGCATTGTCTTTCTCGTATCTGGAAGACAACCTACAAGAAAGACATCGTCGAGGTTGTCTATCGGTTGAATGGTAGGGGAAATCCAATCCATCAGGCCCTTGTTCCGGGTAGCGAGTTCTCGGTGGTCAAGATCACCAACATGACCACAATCGAGCGCGAATATGCTGCTCTGGAAAGCTTGCAGTACTATGACTTGATGGATGAGGTTCTCAAGGCTGAGCCGTCGCCGATGCTCAACTTTGGCGATCAGGCTATCAAAGGGGTGATGGACAACTACCAACTCAATCTTGGGCAAGCAAAGGCCATCTTGAATGCGAAGGAGAATGATGGGTTTACTTTGGTACAGGGCCCTCCGGGTACGGGCAAGACTAAAACCATTGTCGCCATGGTTGGCTGCCTGTTGTCGAACTCCCTCAAGGGTTCCAATGGTGCCGTCAGCATCCCCCGGCCGGGACTCACGGCAAAACCCACCACAGCCCCGGCCAGGAAGCTGCTTGTCTGTGCCCCCAGTAACGCAGCCGTGGATGAGCTGGTCCTGCGTCTCAAGCAGGGCGTAAAGACAATGAACGGAACCCACCACAAGATCGAGGTGCTGCGTCTCGGTCGAACTGACGCTATCAACGCTGGTGTTAAAGACGTGACCCTGGATGAGCAAGTCAAGGCACGGATGGAAGCGGTGATCAACAGCAGTGGACCCAGCGACCGCGAGCAAATGCACAAGGAAGCTGGCGAGATCAAGGTCAAACTCTCCGAGCTTCGGCCACAGCTTGATGCTGCTCAAGCTGCCGATGATCATCAGTTGATGAACAAGCTGAAGAGAGAGTACGACGACCTGATGAAACGCCGTGCCCATATCGGAGCTCGCATCGAGGCCGATAAGAGCAGTGGAAACACGTTCCAACGTGAGGTCGAGATCAAGCGCCGACAGGTTCAGCAAGAAATTCTCGACAAAGCTCAGGTCTTGTGTGCCACACTGAGCGGTAGCGGCCACGAGATGTTCAAGAATCTCAATGTCGAGTTTGAGACAGTCATCATTGATGAGGCGGCCCAATGTGTGGAGCTTAGTGCACTCATTCCGCTCAAGTATGGCTGCTCAAAATGCATTCTGGTCGGTGATCCCAAGCAGCTGCCGCCTACCGTTCTCTCTCAGTCTGCTGCTAGATACGGCTACGACCAGAGCTTGTTCGTCCGCATGCAAAAGAACCACGCCAAAGATGTCCACCTGCTCGACATGCAGTATCGCATGCACCCCGAAATCAGCAGGTTCCCAAGCAAGGAGTTTTACGAAGGGCTGCTCCAAGACGGCGCCGACATGGCAGGCTTGCGTCTCCAGCCGTGGCACCAGAGCGTCTATCTTGGCCCTTACCGGTTCTTTGATGTCAAGGGTTCGCAATCGCGTGGGCCTAAAAACCAGTCCCTGGTTAACGAGGAAGAGCTCAAGGTTGCTATGAAACTGTACCAGCGCTTCCGCTCTGACTACAGCAACGTCGATGCCAGAGGCAAGATCGGCATCATTACTCCCTACAAGGCTCAGCTTCACAGATTGCGACAGAGGTTCACCGACAAGTATGGTGAGGGCATTACAGAGGAGATCGAGTTCAACACTACCGATGCGTTCCAGGGTCGTGAGTGTGAGATCATCATCTTCTCTTGCGTTCGCGCCAGCCCGACTGGTGGTATCGGTTTCATGACTGATATTCGCCGCATGAACGTCGGTCTGACACGTGCCAAGTCATCCCTGTGGATTTTGGGCGACTCCCGGGCGCTTCAGCAGGGTGAATACTGGAATAAGCTCATTGAGGACGCCAAGGAGCGTGACCGGTACACCACCGGTAACATTCTGGCCATGCTGGACAGCCGTGGTCCGCAGTTGCCAGCTGCCGCCTTTAAACAGCTGGGTGCCCCCCCTCCTGCACCATCTCGCCCACGCCCAACCGAAGATGTTGAGATGCCTGATGCGCCTTCTTCTAATGTGGAGATGCCTGATGTGCCTCCAGCCAACCTGCCATATCGTCGCCCAAGCGGTCCTCGTGATGACATGCCGCCCACTATCCAGCCAACGGTTGGATCAACAGGAAAGAAGCGGGCGCGCGATAGTAACGACGACGGCCGCCCGTCCAAAAAGGTGAATATCGACATGGAACGACACGAAGAATCAAGAACACAGACGACTGACACTCTACAATTAGATTCAACAGAACGCGAATGCGGCGCGTCACAATATGAATGCCGCTCCACCAGTCATGCCGAGAGCAGCCACGGTGAAGCCACCCATCGACCCGTCAGCTATGGAGGTGTTGGGCCTGGCGCCCCCGGAGAGGGCACCTGCGGCTCAACCTCCACGTCCGCAGCAATGGGGTCAGCAGCCTCAGGTGGCGAATGGGCCGGGACCAGGACAGGGCCCGAGACCGAACGGGCCGCCTAATGGACAGGGCCAGAGGCCTAGTGTACCCCCGCCCGGATCTAGGGTAAGTCACAGATGTGTCCTGCCAGTTCAGGGGAGTGCTGATGAATGAAATAGGGACCGGTACCGCCAGCACGCAAGCCAGCGAGCGACCCCTTTATTAGGCGGAAACCAGGGCCAAGACGTTAACCGAGAGACGTGTGGCTCATGATACGTTTGGAGATAGTGGGAGGGCGTGTTTGACGTTTAAAACCGACTTTATGCGTCCTCCGGTCACGGCAAATATCGGTTTTTTTTGGGTTTTTTTATGGTTTATATACTATGCTCATCAGTGGGAAGGCCTTGCGTATTTTCATGGCTAAACAAAAGCATTTGGTGGCATTAGTTGGCCACAGCCATGGAGCGGGGGTTAACCATGAAGATTTCATGCTTAGATATTTGTAGAAGCGACCATAGAGGGTTTATGCCATGGCTCCGGGGCTGGGGCTCTAGTTTTAGAGTGGGGAGATGGTTGCTTGAGGTGAGGGTTGAGAGGGCTCGTGAGATGGCTACGTGGGGTGAGGTGAGGGCTTTGGGTGCAACAACGTGGCTGCTGCACAAATCGTGATTGTACTCGATGTCAACCTGGCATTGATGATATTCGAACCTCGGACACACCATCATGGATGCTACGGCTCCGCTTGTTCATCGACAGGCATGCTATACAGCACGATGGATTCCCCCTCCTTCTTCTTTTCCCCATCATGGGAACCTTCTTCCCAGATTTACTGGGACTGATGCCAATGTTTACCACCTTCTAGCGAACGGTGCTGGCCCGGTCGACGTTGTTGACAGTGGATTCCATTGCCAAGATCACCGATCCGCCGGTTGACGATCGACCAGAAGCTTATTTTATGGAGATGAGATGGGAGAAGCTGCTTTATTGGTAGATATTCTCCGACTGTGTGGGCTTGGCAGGACGGGGGGGCTTGGCGTTGATATGACGAGGACGTTGAAGACGTTGGGGAAGTGCAGGAGATGCAGTTAGCCTGCAGAAAATTGGTACGGCGTGTTTTATTTTGAATCTGAAACAGATCGTCTTTGCATATGTACGTGAGTCGGGGTGCATGATACGTGCTGGAGGACTGGGAGGACTGGCCGGGCATTGCGGGAAGGCAACCAGTGATGCCACGCATACCAGTTGCTATCTGAGGGGAGGTGTTGTTGAAGAGAGAAGGACGCCTTGGGTACGCAAGTTGCGAGAGCTCAACTGGAGATATGGTAGCGCATATCTGATGTCGGGGGTTGTTTTCCCGAATCGAAACAGAGATCGTCAGGTCCCGGGTTTTGTCGTCAGTAGGTCGTGTGGACGCGCTGGGAGGGGGCGAGGGGTCCAAGTCTTTCGGGAGCTAGCGCAGGGGTTTGGGAACCGGGGCGGAGCGTTGAACCTTGGATCGGGGCTGCCTCGGCAGGTTGGGGATGTTGTTTGTTGTTGCTTTGCCATGCTGGTCATTCTGGGAGCGAATGTTTGAGGTTCGGCTGAGGTGAACACACTGTGGAAGCAGGCGTGCAGAATCTGCCGGGTTTGTCGGGACGGGGTGCGATTATTTCTAGCATGAGAGATGGGATATTACCTAAGAGACGCTGGTTATGAGCTAGCTCGGGTTTACTCGCGAGCGCTCAGACGGTGATGACTGCTGGGGAGCTTGCCACGCTCAGATGACGCTTTTCTCATGCGCGTTGCTTGGGACTAGGGGAGCTTAGTAGAAGGAAATGTTTGTTTGGAGTTGAGATCGTGGAGGGGGAGTGGGCGATTACTTGGTTAATAGTCGACTCATCTCGCCTGTTGGGAAGGGTGAGTTGATTCCCTCCTTTGTTTCTATATGTCTTCATGCCCTGACGGGACTTGTTCGCATCCGTTCGTCTTCCCTTGCGGCAAATATGGTGCAGAGTCTCTAGCAGTTTTGATGATTTGATGACAAAAGTTATTTCTGGAGACATTATTTTCTTTTTTGGTTTCCTTTTTGACAAGAAGGGGCCATTGCCCTGGTTAATACCGTACCCCTTATCCGATACTTGAGGGACCGAGAGCTGGGTTTTGGAGAAGTCTGCCTACCTCCCCAGTGAGTGACCCCGGAGACACCTTCCGTAGATGACTAACATGGATCGCAGTCAATAATTATCAAGCACGTTCGTCATCATGTCTTCGGAAAACATTGGCGGGATACGAGTGCAGAGGGAGACTGTCATTGTGGTGGAAGACAGTTCCCATCTGCTCAACAGGCGAGGCGGCTCTCTGGAGACCACCATCCATTCAAACGAGCTGGAAGAAATGGACAGCCAAATATCCCAGTACAGCCGGCCCAAGACCTTCCGTAGGCTTTCGAATGCTTCGAGCATTCTCACCGACATTTTCCGCCCAGACACCGACGAGGACGTCATTCGGCGCAAGATCAAAAGGGCGAACGACAGGGATAGCTCGAGGGCCCTGATTGAGTTTCTCCGCAACACCTCGCCGCCACCCCAGAATTACATGTCCATTCCTGACACGTTTGAGTCTCCACCTGTCACGACGAAGAAGAGACGTCCATTTTGGTCATTTTGGAAGAAGAGGGTCAAGAGAGGAAAGAAGAAGGACGGGAGGCCCGCATCTGGTGGCGTAATTCGGCTGCCAGATACAGCTGTTGCTGGAACAACTACTGGTGGTTATCGCCACATCGCCATATCGATACCTATTGAGTACGACCATCTTGATGAGCCTACCCAAGAGCCCAGCCCGCCGCCTTCAGATGACGAACGGGCTGGCACTGTCACGATTCTGCCGCCAGTAGAAGAAGAGAAGCGTGAGTCTAGCGAATCGGTTGCTTCAGGCACCACCAACGACAGTACAAGTGCCAACAGTGAGGGGTTGTTCCCGATGCTCCCGTCGCCAGAGTCGCCAATGGAAAGGCTCTCTACTGACCGCGTGCTCTCGGCCGCAGAACCCATAGCACAGGGGGGGACTGGGAGCCGGACACAATCTCGGCCACCCTCGCGGATGGCAAACTCTTCGGTCGGTGCCCACAGCATGATTACTATCCCTTCCCCCCATGGGCTGACACCGCTCCCAAAAGGCTCGATATCAGATTTCGTTCCAGTAGATGTCGTCACTGTCGACACTCGACCTCATACCGTCATGAGCAGTCCTCGAAGTCCCGCAGATGAGCACCCTGCCATGGGCATCAAACGTGATAACACCGTCACCGCTCATAGCTCCAATATGTTCCTTCGACAACACACGCTGGCTGCTATCCAAGACCCCCTGGATGCGGAACAAAGCGACAGAGAGGACATTCCGTCGACGAGACACTGCACACCTATGAGCCCTCACCCTCTGTCATTCCAATCGAGGGCCGCTTCGATCTTTCCGCCTCTAGAACCTTTCTCGCCATTATCACCCAAACCGAAACCCTCTTGCACTTTCCGTATCACACCCATCATGACCGTTGTTGATGTGCAGCCAGTCTCAGCACGCCAGTCACCAGCTCCTCGTTTGAAGGAGCAGCGCAGTCATGTCAGCAAAAAAAGCACTGTTTTCCCTCTCCACAGCACCCCTGAGATTCACATCACCGGCTCCGACACGTCCCCCCACTCTCAACATCATGGACGAAAAGTCCGCCATATGCCCAGCTTCTCCGACATGCGAAGCACGACCTCTATTGAACATCTCATTCTCGCGCGACACTCGAGTTTCGTTCCAACAGTTTCAACAAGCACCTCCTATAGCACCCTCCCTACCCGACCACCAACGGCTTGTTCATTCCGTCGTCCCTCTCCAGCAGCCGTCCCCCGGTCAGAGTCCCACCAGAACCTCCTACGTCAATACGAAGAACTCCGCTACACCCACAACCACGAAATTGAACTTTTGGTTCAACGCCTCGACAGATTAGAATCGGTCAACAACCGCTGGCTCAACACCCTCATCCCCCTGATCGAGCGCCTGGCCCGCCGATTACCCTCTTCCAGATCAACATTGAGCACCTACAAAAGCACAAGCGACATCGCCCCGGGGGACGCCACGCCCAGAATCACCACCACCACCACCACCACCAGCACAAGGAGGAAACACTACTCCTGCCCTCAACACCGCAACCCCTGCCCTCAACACCACAACCCCTACCCTCGCCACCGTATCTCCTCAGAGGCCTCCACAAACGACAGTGACTCCCTTGACTACCGACGCCTCTCCCACTCCAACCCACCCATCCCGGCGGGTTATCATTCCCGGTACTACGAGCCGCCACAGACAAGAAATACCTCTGATGTGAGCTCGCATTATTGGGATCCGAGTAATGATGACCTGTTGCTGCACTCGTACAGTCAGGGGGGGCAGGAGGTGGCGGTTGATCGGTTGCCGTCACGGCATGCGGGGGTGTCGTTGCTGGGAGGGGACTTTGGGGCAATGTTTACGAGGCGCGTTAGGGAGGTTGAACAGAGACAAGAGGAAGAGAGGGGTGGGGAAAGCGGTCTGGGGAAGAGGGAGTGGCCTTGGCCGGGGATGTCGCAGCTGAGTGGGATGGAGACGCTGGAGCCGGTGATGAGGGGGTTGGTTGAGGAGATTGGAGCTGGAGAGGAGGGGGAGTTGAGAGAGGTGGAGGATCCTCTTGGGGGGCACAGGTGATGGTGGATAGGGGAAAGGGGATAA